>NW_028321907.1:625000-1250000 GCF_036245765.1 Copidosoma floridanum | reverse complement strand
CGTACACATTATCGTGAAAAAAAAAAAGATTAATCGAGTTGGTTGTTACGAGACGAGACTTTCCCATACCCCCCGCGTGTTGTAAGGGGTGGAAGGTCTACGTAAATGTATGTATAAAATTGGTACTGTATTATCAAAATTCATTCGTTGGATGGCTTTGAAAGCGATTTCAGTTAAATTTTTCACGTCCTCTCGAACTGATTTTATTTCGATAAAAATTGGAATTTTGATGGATCAGAAGAATCGGGATTGTCGCGAAAAATCAAAGCGATACGCGTTTTTTTGACCAATTTGCAATTTCGAAAGCAGATTTTTCAAAAAAAATTTCAGAATTAGTTTTTTTGTACGAGAAAAGCTTTGATTTTTTTTCAAATAAAAATATTATCTTTCGTAAACGTAATTCTTTCGATTCAACAATTTTTAAGTTATTTTTCGGAATTTTTACTTTTAAGTAGCTTCTGTTGGAAAAAACAAGAAAATTTTAGTAACATATCAAAGAATCCGTTGTCAAAATACAAAAAGAAATTTCATAATATATTTTTGATTTAGTTCATCACATGCAAATATGAGGAGTACAAATTAAAAACAAGATCGCATCGATAAAAACAAAAAATAAAATGCAAGTCGGTGGTATGGACCGGAGAAAGATTCCCAACAGTAGAACTCGTATCAACAAATCAAGAGTCGTATCGAGAGACACAACTATCCGAGTAAAGTGCAGCAAAGAAGGGAGTATTAGCCGTGGGGTTGGCATCCCCAAGAGATGCAGTATGCAGAGAACAAGAGAAGGGGGGGGGGTGGGGTTGGTTGTGTACGCGTCAGATCTACCGCTGCACCGAGCTAAGCTCGCGCGGTCCGAACTCCATGCAGATTTCGATAATTTCGGGCTCGCAGCCGCAGCCGACGACGTCCATCGCGTAATACTCAAAGTTGTGTGCAACCCTCCCTCTCTCTCTCTCTCTCTCTTTGGTCAGGAGTTCCGATGTATACACACACACGCACACATACACATATACACACATGTATACATAAAGATTCACATACGCGGTCGAGCAAGGGTGCAGGCCAGTGTAGGTGGCAAGCAGCACCTCCTCCTGTTCGGTCTACTGCGGACTTTGCTCGTCTCTCTTTCTCTGGCTTCCCCTCTCGCTTCTGCTGAGTTGGTAGCCCAAGCCGAGAGCCGGGCTGCTTGCCTGCCACCACCTTATTTGAATTTCTAATTAGGAAACCTCCATGCAATTATTGGATTAATGTAAATTACGAGAGCTGGCTCGGTCTCCGCTCACAGGGGTGGAACACCCCCTCTCTCTCGCTAGCTGTGTGTGGGTGTCTGTCTGTCTGTCTCTTTCCCCCCCCCACACCACCCTTTATTTCCCAGCGCTGGTATATACTATACACCATCGCCCAGAGTTCGGAGCTCGCGCTTTCTCTCGTTGCCGGGGGTTGGGGATAATTAAAATCCGTTGATTAATATGTAAATTTAATAAGATTACTGTTCTAGGAATGCTCGATGCGGACGGGAACGAGGCGCGAGTGCTCGTCCCCGAGAACCTAGACCGGAGCGTCCTCTCGGCACTACTACCGCTGTTTTACCCCCTATAATACCGTGACCTCCTCCTTCCCCCTACTGACCTCTGTCTAGCCTCTTTTTTGTTTGCTTCCCTACACGCGTGGCTACAAAACACCTTAAATGCGTGCCTTTCATGATATTTGTTTGCTGCGAAATAAAACTTGCGTGTTGTGCCCGGTGAAAAATCCGGGATGGGGGGGGGTTGGGTTTCCAAGGGTGGAGCTTTTAAAAAAATACAGCAGCGCACTGGGTGTAGCGACGCTTTCGCGCGCCTCTCGATTCCTAGTTGCGAAACGCGAAGAGTCATGGAAATACAATTTGAAAAGTCTGACAATACATTCGATTTGCGGGTGGGGGGAGGGAAGGGGGTGGACGAAAAAAAAGAGGCAGTAGCTCCGGGGGTAGCTGCAGCTTTGTTCCCGGCTCGGAAAAACACAATGGCTCCGATTGGCAGGCCCGGATTTTTACGAGAGATCGCGGGAAAAAAAAAAAATTTTTTTTCCCTCCCTCCCTGCCGGCCAGTGCCTCGTATAATCGCCGGAGCGTCATCCCGTTACTCGCGATTTGCATACCGCGGGGGTGCGCGAAGAGCTGCTGCTGGAGACCAGGGGACGAGGGGGTGGACTACAGGAGCTCCAAAAAAGGGTTGGATGTGTAACGGCTGATTTTACTGTCACGATCGCTTTTTTCGGCCCGCCCCCACCCCATCTCCTTCCTTTCTCTTCGATTGGTTTTCTCTCTCTGTCCCCTTTGTCGATCGACGCACACGTACAGGTACATGCGAGCATGTACGCTCGTTTTCGTTTGCAGTAACATCGGCCCCCCGAAAAAAGTATGGACCTGTCGTTTGGGGGGGGGGGTCGCGCTTTTTTTTCCCCCCCACCTACCTGCGAACCCCTTCTCTCGTTGCCGAAAAAAAAAAATCGATTTTACGCCGCTCGCGCTGTTGTATTGTGCCAACGCTATACACACGGGTGCGCGTTTGGTACTGTACTTAGTGCTCTTCATTTTTTTTTTTTTTTTTTTTTTTCCTCGTACCCCTTCAGCTTCTGGTCGTTGCAATTCGTTTTTATATAGATGTCGCGAATGGAACAACAGCAACGGGCGAAAATGCAAAAATGCATAGAGCAGTTTTTCACGCGAAATATTTCTTTTGCCCCCGTGGAGTCTATAATTTTGGCAAAAGTCCTTTTTACACCATTATAAATTGTCACTCGTAGAGAACAGCGGGAGGGGGGATGACATCGCGACTAAAGTACATTATTGCGAAGGCGGGTGCACGATGAAGGTATAGGTTTCAGTGATATTGTACGATTGCATGAAATAAATAACATAAGTTAGCGTAGACAACGTTTTAGCTCCATTCCCCGCAAAAGTCGACGCAAATGCACGAAAAATAGAGTTGCAGCGTCTTCCAAAGTGCACCTCGTCACAAACTTCTTGTGCGCGTCAAGGATCCACGCTCAATTTTACCCCGCCGAACCTACACGCGAGTGGCCGCTAAAACCGTACGGTATACATACACGATGGGGGGGCCTTGAGTGCTCGTCAAAATGATCAAACCTCGTTCCATTCGTCCATCTTTTTCTCGTCGCGCAGCCCGACCCTCCTCCTAAAAGCGCACAAATGTATGCAAATAGAGCGAGAAGGGGGGGGGGGGCTCCGGACGCTGGGCTAATAAACCCGATAAAAATAATGCACTTTCGGGGGCGCATTTGCAAATGAACGTCATGATTTCATTGGGAGGCCACTCGCTCTGCCATTCGGCTCGACTTCACTGCGCGCGTACATGGCGCAAAAGAGTGAGGCCCGAGGAGGAGGGGCCATACAGAATTGACAGCCGCAGCTCCCGTACACGCGCATACACGCAGCCGTGCCGGAGATAATAATTATGGATATTGAGAATACAGCCGTAATTGACGTTCCGTGTTGTAGATATATATACATATTTCTCCTTTTCGCCCCGCGGTCCAGTTAAACAAATTTACTTGTGTCCGTCATCTCTCGCTTGATGTATACTACTCGCGCTCGCCTAGACACTGTACATCAGGGAGATGCTGTTTGCTCGCCGTGATTTTTGCCGTGGACTAAGAGCTCGTTTCGGCGTCAATTATCGTATGGGTGTCGATGGGATACATGTACGTATGACCAACTACCATGGGGGGTCCATTGTGTTTTGTATATCTCTCGGCTTTTTGTGGTATTCAAATTTCAACTCACACGCAGCCCAACTTATACCTGGTTGCGTTTCTTTGTACAAAGTTTTTCAATTCAAAAGGGGAGGGTAGCTGGATTTGTTTTGCTGCCATTGCTTGATTTTCCGAAAAAGAAAAAGTTTCAAAGCGTCCATTGAAAATGAAGGGCGCGCGCGTGTGTTTAATCATCTTAATTGGTTACGCTTGTTCGGTATGGTACATTATCACGCGTGCAATGACCGTAAATTTTGTTTGGCGCGGTCTCGGTAAACTTGGATATTGAATTATTCATGGATGAAAAAAAAAAAAAAAGAAAAAACTGCCCGAGAACGCGTAGGTTTTGCAAGAAACGCATATTCGTATGTGAAAATACAAACTCATATCCCGGCGAAAGGTAATAAATTATGATAATTTTTTTTTTTTTTTTTTTTTTCTTTAGCGCAAATCGCGTCCTTCTACGTGAATATTCACGAAATAATGCACACGCGTACGTAACTCTATTATATCATCGTTGCTCTCCCTTTTCCTCCGATAACTCGTAATGTATTCAGGATCTTTTAATCTCTTCACTTCCAGGCATTCGATTAGTTGAATTTATGATTCTCGCGGCCTTAAATCACGTAATTTCAAGTGCTCGATGCATAAAAACTCACACGGCACCCGCGTATCGCGATCAATTCGACAGCTAAACTCCAGTCGGACTGGAATGTGTAATTACCACTGGCGTGTCCATCTATCTCGGCTGGTGTCGCGCTTCAACATTATTATGAGCTCTATTTGGGCGGAGTTTGACTTTAAAACACGGCTCTGGCGTCGGTATAATTATGCGAGGGGCGAAACAATGCCCGCGGCTCTCTCCCGTGATAATATATATTACGGGCTCGTCCGCGACTTTTTTGCAAGACAAAGGCAGACGACTTGTATCGCGCTTTTCGCCCCCTGAGTTTCAGCTCCCTCCCTCTTCTTCAGCCGCGCGTGGAGTTATACCCATTTTCTACTTTTGTTACCGCTACCGTTGGGTGTGTATATATATATACCCGCTTTCCCCTTTCTTTCCTTTGCAGACGCGCCGGCTATAACAAAAATGGAACTTTCACCGACTCCCCGGCGCGCTCTTTTCGAGAAAAAGTTATTTTAAAAAGCATTGAAGATATTTGGAATTTTAATGCGCGACCTCCCCCCCCCTCCGCGAGTATAGGTATGTATACATGTACGTGTATCCGTTGGAAAAGTTTGCCGCTACGCGGGATAATTTTAATTATTCCATTTTTTCAAATTGCGCCCGGCCAACTTAATTAAGCAATTGTTTTACGCTTTCTTTCTTCTTTTTTTTTTTTTTTTTGTTCTCCCCACCCCCCTACTACTCTCCCTTTATTTTTTCTCTGCGCGAAATTATTTGGAAAAATTTGCATGAAAGTGAGCGCGCATAATTTATAATTCCCGCGTGAAAGTTTAAAAAGAATAATAACCCCGACACCCACGCGCGAAATATTATAATGCGTGGGCTTTTATTTTCTGCTTATTTTATATTGTACACTTCCTTCGTGAACGTAATAATTTTCGTGCTTTTCATCCTTCTTTTTTTTTTTTCTCTCTTTCCCCCTCTGTCTCCCTTTTTTTTCAGTCGACTGTGTATAAACAGGCATAAAGAATGAATTAATGTATACAAATTGTAATGCAGGGACCAGTTTTTCCAACGTAATAATTAACAAATAAGACGTTGTAGCTTGTCTGTAATTGTAATAATGAATAATTTTACATCAAAGGAGTAACGTGGAAAAAAAAACCTTTCTGTTTCAGGTAAATTATCCAAACGGGCCTCAGTCATCTGACTCTTTGCTAAATGGAAGAGACTCGATGGTAACGTATTATTTAACATGGTTATAATCTTGTAAATATAAATATGTAGCTAGCAATGGTTTGAAAAAAAGGGTCGAAGCATTTATCCCGCAACCGAAGATCCCATACTTTATTCCTAATAAAATAAGTAAATATCCAACAACGTAATAAATGCAAGATTGTTTTTTCGAATTTTTATTTTTTTATTGCAAAAAGAGTGAAAAATACTGAGCTTTCATTACAATCGTATTCTTAACGCCCTTGACAATACATTGCAATAGCAATGAAGATGTGCTGGTACAAATTATAATTTCTTTCGCGCGTGCCGTACTGCCGAAATGGACGAAAACCAAAAGAAACGAAAGATAAAAGAGGATGTGGGGGAAAAAAAGACGTAGAGCCTACGCACGCAAACACTAACTTTGACATCGGAGACTCGGACGGGTGGAGTTTTAATAAACCCCGGGTTATAATATTAGTCGCGCGCTCCGTAGCGGTCCAGCTCTGCTCTTTGTAGATGTACTTTCCAGGAGAGCGCGCCGATTTTTAAATATAGCGTAGTCGTCGACGTCGCGCGTTTGGGACGACGATGTGCACACACACACGAGCCAGGGAGAGAGAGAGACGGGTATCGGCCGAGAGGGGGTTGGTGTATACCTACACACGTGTAGGAGGGACAAGGAGAGCGAGTCAAAGCTTTGGCTGATCCACGAAAAAAGAGCCGAGCCGGAGAGCTCTCGCCATCCGTGCAATCTTTTGTTTAGCGAATTTTTCGATCATCAACGGCGCGTCCGCAATACCAGCAGCCCAGATAGTCGAGCACACCCCTCCCTCGCTAAAGTGCATCGCGGTGCAGGTGTGTGGCTGATGTGCATCTCCGCCCCGCCAGCAGCAACAACTATATATGCACAGCGAGCTTTCGCACAAGTGAATTCTCCATCCCTCCTCTCGTGGTATCCATCTGTGGTGTGGGTGTGTGTGTGTGTACGGCTCTTCCGTGCTCGGCGGCCAGTGAAACGGAAGCGGAGGTGCTTATGGGCACCGCGTACAGAACAAAAAAAAAAAAAAAAAAAAAAAAAAAAAAATTACGCCGGAATAGAAACAGGCCGCCGGGTGTTGCGCTGCTGTTGCTGGTGTTGGCTGGGGGGGAGGTAAGCCAGCCGAGAAAAATGGAGAACAAAGAGCGAGGCGCCCGCGAATCCGACGGTATAACTGCCCGGGCGCGCCCGAGTTCGGTGGTGCACGACACCCACCCACACGCGTCAGCCGGTTTTGTCTATGCCCGTTTATCTATTCCCTTTCATCGGCCGCTGGAACGAAAAAGTAAAGAAAGAAAAAAAAAAAAAAAAAAAAAAAAAGAAGAATCGGCTCAGCCCGTGATCAGCCGTCTGCATGTACTGCCGGACCACCGACTCTTCCACCCTCTGGGTATACGTATATATTCTCTTCTTCTTCTTCTTTGGCCCGCGCGCGAGCACCTATACATACACCCCTCGTATTACTCGATCTGCTTCGTTTTCGATATAAATTCAGCCTTTTGACGATTATCGCGCCCTCACGGCTGGCCTCTGTGAATCCATACGCGAGTCAAGAGCAGCATCCCCGGATTTTTAATTCCGTTTTCTCTCTCTCTCTCTCTTCGTTCCACACCGTGCGAATCGATGTTTGGGAAAAAACACGGAGCCTACCCATCCGGAGGCTAAAAATACACTCGGTTATGATTGCGGGGATTATTATTTATCGGTGTTTATTCGGAGAAAGGGGCGGGATAAAAGAAACGTCGCAAGAGCTTATTTCGAAATACCTAATCGAAAATAAATATACGAGAGACACCTATTTTCGAGTGGCGTAACCGATGTACACCCTCGCGAGACTCTGCGTAGGTGTATAGCGATCGAGCGAAAACTACACACATACACGTGTGGGGTGGTGACCCGTCGCATTAATCTCCGCGCGCAAAACGAAATTTCTCTCTCGGCCGACAACACTGTAGAGAAAGTTCTATTAATAATCGCGGGGAAAGAAAAAAAAATTTTTTCCCTGCTCCTACACGCGCGCGCGTAAGTAATGAAACGTGTTCTCTTCCCGTGCGCGCGCGTCTTTCGCGTTTTTATTGGAAATAAAATTAGACGTCGCCGAAGGCGCACACGAGAGGAAAGCACGCCGGTGCGCGCGGCTCGTTTTAATTGGCTCTCGAAGGCCACATATCCCGCGCCCCGCGATTAACGTTTATAACCCAGCTCTGCCGTCCCTCCCCCGCGACGCGCCGCAGATAATTGCACGCGGGCGCTCGTCGACACCTCGCGGAGCCCCCAACAATTTGTCATTGGGACGAATTAGAGCTTTTCGCGGACCCCGTGTCGCTCTCCTTCCCGTGACACCGCGACCGGGTATAAATTTCGCGGGGGGTGGCCGCGCGGCAGCAAATAAAAGAAACCATACGCAGGAAGGGCTTTTGCTAGCGAATCGGACGAGGGAGGTTTATCGCTCGCTCGAGATGTTTCGTATGAAATACACATATGATAAAAAAAATAGCTCCTATATATTTTATATACTCCCGCTTGTCGGTGCAGCACAATGCAACTCGCTGCCTTAATTAAAACACACACGCGCGTGCGTGCAAGCTCGAGTATATATACGCAGCATCAGCGTCATCGTCGTCATTATCATCCACGGCTCCGGAGCGATAAAAACAAGCCAAGGATACGGCGGACGTCAAAGGAGGCGAGGGGAGCGGGTGTTAATTAGTCCTCGAGGAAATAACACATTATAGCTATGTATACTTTGGAATCGGAAAGGTTTCGGGTGCCGGTGAAATAAGTCAAAGCAGAACATCAGAGCCAAGCTGCGCGGCCGATTCGACGGAGCTACTTAACGTGCACCCGCACAATAGAAAGTCATACACATATATATTTGTAGGCGTGTATGTATGGGACAAGAGTCACGTGTACACATACAACGGAGGAAAGCTGCGAGTTAGAAGCTACACCACTACTCGGAGCCATTGGCTTTGACGAATAAATTAGCGCGCGAGAGACGTCGACGTCGAACTAGAAATATGCATTACCTTCTCGCTGTGCGCGCGCCCGCGAGTGTGTGTGTGTATGTGTGTACTTTTCCTCACTGCCGCGTCTTCAAATACAAACTGCTATTCTTGGCTGACTGTACCGTGACGTGTTATTGTTTATACAATGCGAGACGTTTGGCGAAATTTAATTCATCTCGTCTCGCGCACTCATACTTTTGGACAAAGCTCCGAGGCAAAGAAACGGGAAAACGGATTCGTCTCGAGGCAATCGAAGGAAAGGAAAGAAAACGTCACGAGGGAAAGGCTCATCAAAATAAAATGAGTCCCCACAGAGGGGGAGGGAAAAAAAAACGGCTCTAAAGGTTTGCTAAACGTATACAGCGCTAGAGACACCTCCTCGCAGGTAAAATGACAGACGCGGTGTATACGAGCGAAACAGCTGAAAAAGGTCGCGGGAGGTGGGGGGGGGGTAATACGGTATAAGCTAAGCGCGTATACTCGGATGCATATACAGCGGAATCCGGATGCAAGCAGACGGTCGCCGTGCACGGGGAAAGTGGAGGCGCTGGAGTGAGCCGAGCTCTCGCGTAAAGCACGCCGGGGGGATATTAAGGCCATTATCGCCGTTGCATATTCATGATGCATTATAATGAAAATACACTTTATTACCGAAGATTAACAGCTTCTTACGGTATATACATATGACGAGGACGACGCGCCAACGCGGTGCATATATATATATATATATACATCCCCGGGACGCGTGTGCGTCTGTCGTTTCGTTCTCCCTCTCGTCTTCTTTATCACCGGCATTCGTAAATTTCGCCTAGATTTAATTGTTACCGCCGTGCCACCCCCCAGCTCCTCGTTAAGCAAAAACAGTATCAGCCAACTCGCGCCGTTTCGAGCCGACGTTTTACACCAGCTCGGACGAAATTGAAACACCGCCAACCTCAAAAGTTGTTTGCCGCGTATATATATATACGCATCATCCTTTACTTGCTCGCCCAAGGGAGGATGAGCTGCAGAGAGTCGTAAAATCGCTCCTCGGCCGTGTACAGCTATACGTGCCTCGTGATCAATATTCTCGCGCTATCGCGTACAAATCACGTGACAAAACTGAAAGTTTACGCCCCGTAAATAAGTGAATAATTCATTCGCCGTGCGCTTGTTAACTCTCTGTGTATGAGAGAAGCGCAGCGAGTGCCGGTGACGGCTATTGGTGTTGGAGGAGGGGGGGAAAAAAAACAGTTGGAAGAAGAAGGAGACAAAAGGGGGAGGGAGGGAGATATCTGCATAATATCGGTAATGCTGAAAATGCCGGTCGCGTAGGGCGCTGGAGTCTACCGCGTCAACTAAAACTTAATTATAATTAATTAATGCGACTCTGGCCCGACGACGAGAGAGTTGGCTGGACAAGTATTGGCCTCCGCGAAATAGACGCCCTCGTTTTCTGCCCGAGATCGTGAATCGACTGTCGATCCATTATATGCGTATACGATTATCCGCTGCTTTGTATGCCTTGATCGACTTGCTTTGCGCAATCCAACAACTTACGAGCCCATTTTTCAAATTCATTGCGTACGGCATTGGGCATCACTCCGTTTCGCGGTATGTAGTACCTTGTACAAGTATACCCTCCAAACCTATATATATTGGGAAGAAACAAACGTAAGTACATCGAAACACAAGTACACACATGCGTGTGGAGAGCACATTACGTCTTTGGGTGAAATTAAGAGTCTCGGGAGCACACGCACAGCACCGCTGCAGAGAACACGAGTGGACATGATAATATCTGCCAGCGGTGCCATATTATACTATGTATATATACTAATGCCCATGTAGGTGTGTATATATTATATTATGTACAGCGCCGGCTCGGGCGCTAAGTCCGTGGCTCGTGATGTCCTTCCCCGCGTAGCGCGTAATTAGAAACCTTTGTATAAAATGAATACTGTTAATTAACGTACCTAAAAAGACATTAAACCTCCTCCTCGAGCAGCGGCAGTGGCGTACACATAGGTATATAGTGGCTGTATGGTGTCCGGGCAGTATTATAACGTAGCGGAGTTCCTGACGCCCCGACTAAGTATGGCCTCTCCGCCGAGCGCATTACCCTCGTGCTTATGCCGTAAATAAGCGATTTCTGCACCCGCCTCCCAACCCTCCCCTCTCTCTCTCTCCACCGTACCATTGTACCTGCGTATACACGTACTTGCTTACGTGGTACAGCTTTGTTTTATCCACTCGCGTGCGCGCTCGTTTCGGGGCTTCTTATTCGCCTTAGCCGTCACGGTGTGCTCCCGTGCCATTACCCGGTTACACACACCCGAGCAGTAAATAATCGTGTCACGCGCGATAATTTCCATTTGCTTTTTTTTTTTTCGAGGACTCGCGTTTGAAACGTCCATTGTCCGACCAGTGACTTGTGGGTATAATTACACCGACTCGAGCGGGGGTATATCAAAAGTGTGTTTCCCTTTTCGCGAGCCGCGTGATTCGTTTTAAAGTTGCGCGCTGCCGCGAGACGAGTTTTGTTCGCCGTCGTCGTCGTCGTCTTTGGTCGAGCAAAGAAAAGATAAGAGACAGACAGCAGCAAGAGGGTGAGGGGGGGTGGCACCAAGAGCCCGAGAGAATCCGAGTTACACGGGAGGCTGGTGTATTAATTGCGCCTTGATTAATTAATTTATTCGTCGCGTTATATAAACCAGAGACGCTGGTAACGGGGCTGGATTGAAAGGGGGGGTGAAGGAGCAAAGCGCGGATTCAGAGCCACCGGGTCCTCGAGTCGAGTTTCGGTGGCAATTACAATATGAAAGGCGCATAAATCAGCGACTTTAATTAACGCGTTATTATTATCATCGTCATTGTTGTTACTACTACTAATACCTACTATAATATACTATACGGTGCAGCCTCCCACTGCCGACGCGGGCCGAATTATAATATTTCGAGTGTGATAAGCGAGTCGGGGGGAGCCCTCCGACGCTTAATGTCGACTATCTTTTTCGTGGGATGGACCGAAAAGGGCCATCCTCGTTTGCGGCTCGGTGGCTTCGGTTTCTCCCCCCCCCCCCCCCTCATTCTTGCTCGTTCGTATAGTATCAGAAAACACGACTTGTGATTACTTGCGTTATACGTATCGGATGAGCTTTTTGATACGACCCTCTCTCCACGATGTTGTATAATTGCGTGCATGTACTCGCAAATGAAGGCTATTCACCCGTACGATCAATCCCTGTCATTTGCTTGACATAAAAACCATTGAATTTTTCTTCATTTCCACCACTAGGGCGGTGAGTGATCAACGAAATTTAATGTATACCTTTAGAATTATTATTGATTGGTTATGCATTCGTGTTTGACGACACAGGAAATTTCAATTCTTTTTTTCAATTACAAAAACATAGTTGGATGAAAAAAAAAAAAAAAAAATCCTCAGCCGGTGTCTCGATACGGCAAACTAATGAATGATCAAAATCAATGAGGAGAAAAAAAGAGCGACAACGCATTTTCTGTCGTGTACGATCGATACACGCGAAAGTGGAAAAAAGAAAACAACCCTCGCATTATCGCATGCACGAATCGAGATCAAGTCGGTAAGTAGTGAAGAAGCGCGCCCCCCGAGCACTCGAGTTTTCCCAGTCGACGGCGAACGTGCCATCGAGGGGGAAAAAAAAAAGCGGAGCAGCGCGATGAGCCCATCATCGAAAAGAGTCATCACCGTTACCCGCAATCACCGAGGGATCTTTTATGCGACGCGAGAGCGAGTACCTAATTATTATTAGTATTATGCAGGGCTCGCGCAAAGAATGCAGATGGTTATGTGGCAACGGCGGAGAATCAGATGGGCGAGAGAGGTGGCATGTGCACACCGCGCACGTCGCGATGACTCGTCGAAGACCGCACCTCTGGGGAATATCAATTTCAAAAGCGTGTACCTACACACGCAGCGCGATAGAAACGAAAATACTTGCTTGTACAATTTACGGGGCACTTATTAGTTGGCCGCGGGTATTATCGGCGCGCTCGGACCGAATTGACTTTCGAGCGGTACATGCGAGCGCGCGCTCTTGCGTTGGAAGGGGGGGGGGTGGTGGAGGGCGGGCTCGTATTTTTTAATTAAATCGAATTACTGAACTGTGCTGGGATTGAATTGGATTGAAAATTAAGTGTCGGAAAGCTGCATGCACAAAACGGGTTGCGTGAAGTGGAAGGAGCGCGCGATTTTTCCGAGCTGGCTGCTGTTGTTGCGCTCTTCGTGCACGCATCGCTCTCTACTCTCCATTTTTCGGTGCTTCGCTCCTTCAAATTGATTTTCTTTGAAATTTCATATTTTCTGCTCTGCTATTTTCATCGCGTACCGTCTCTGTTTAACGCGTTGTACACTATTAATGGTAATAATACACGTCGCCTCTCTTGCACAAATGAATAATCGGATAGCCACGATCTCGTACATTATTTCGTGTACGAAGTTAATTTTTCATGAATCCAAAAGAGAGGAAAAACCCCACTCGGCATCCATCATCGTCGGTGATCAATGCGCTCTGCTCCAGGACGAGAGAGAAAAAAAAAAAAAAAAAAAAAAGATTAATTTTATTCAACTTTGGTCCACTGACACCAAAAGTATCCATATTTTTAGAGAACGATGAATCATGACGAAGCTGCAGCTCTTATTAGTTATGTATTTGCAAAATTTATTATTTTTCATTAAAACGACATTACCGAGTACGACCGGAGCCCTCGGAATAATATATTTACCCGACTTGCAACAAAAAAGTATACATATTAATACATTTGATCGACACCCATCAGATATGGATGCCGAGCGCGCTCGACAATAAATTTCATATGTATACACCACGCAATTCATTGGCCCATTGGGCTCGGTTCGGAAAATGCCCCTCTTCCGCCGCACGGTACGAAGCAATCTTTGCGCACCTAACGTAACGAATATACATGCATGGGTGTATAAGCATACAAGTACCCACACTCCACGCTCGCAGAGCCAAAAGCATTAGCATGTTCGAGAGAAACTCACCTACACGTACGTGTATATATACAGATAGGCGAGCTACTTGACGTACTCTAATTAACCTTAGTCCGGCTAGTGACGCCAGCCAAATGTCAAACAAGTCTCACCTCTCACACACTCGCCTCTGATGTATATACAACACGTACACCTACTGCTTCTCTGCTCTGCGCACTTCAGCCCCGGTATATTACGCGCGCGTCCAGGTATGTACACGGTACGACGGCGGTCATTGTTCGCGGGGATGACCTAGCTTTTGTCACGGCCTTGCTGTTTAGCACACCTCACCCCCCCCCCTTCCCTGGTTACTTTGTCGCCCTCCCTTTGCGCACGCCCACCGTGGAGTCGTTGCGAAAATGAACCCATGTACATGGTATATGGCTGATAGATCACTTGGATGCTATCTGAATTATATGGGTCGCACTGGTTCATTTTTGCCAGCTCGCGGGATAAGTACCTGCACGCAGTTGTTGCAAGAAAATCCACGCGGGAGGAGAGGACGAGGGAGCTTACGGTATAGGAGCAGCGAGGGAGATAGAGGCGACCATAGAAAACGGTCCAACCAAACTTAATTGAATCCCAGTCCGAATGTATAATATGTAGACTGCTTGCATAATGTCGTGGGTTCTGTATACATCGGGCACGGGCCTACATAGCTATAGTCCTCTAAAGTAGCCGAGGTGGTGGAGAGAGAGAGAGAGAGAGCGGCACCGCCGCTAGAATTAGATATACAATAATGTAAGCAGAGCTTCGTTGTGGCGTAAGGGTCGGGCGCTGCTAAGGTCATGTATATTCATACATCGGTCGCCGAGTTTCTCTCCCCCGCACACTACTACTCCTCCCTCGAACATCGGCCCACCGATCCTTTCTCCTGCCGTCCCTTACTTTGCTTACACCCTTGCGCGACGCCAACATCCTCCTTTTGAGGCTCCGTGCTGTACATTATATATTATGTGCACCGTCGTCCCTCCGTATATACGTATACAACGCTGGAGAATTTAAGGAGCAGTGGCCGGCCGTCGCGTGTGTATGTACTTACACCATAGCGATATACAATACCCGGACCCGAGGAGCCACCGCAGTTGGCTCGGAATAGATTTCAGCCGCGTTTTCTGGCTTTACGGCTCGCACGCACCGAGCGGCTATAAAAATTTTATCGACTCCCCCCCTCCGTCTTGGGCATTTTTTTTTTTTTTTTTTTTTTTTTTTTTTTTTCTCGACTCGCGAAACGGAGCTTATACTTGTACAACAAGCGTACGCACGCGACATCCAGACACGGGTTTATTAATAGAAAAGGAGGCGGTGAAAGGGGGAAAGGCTACGCGTCTCAATTCGCGGCTCGTGAATGGGACTCGGCCGCGTGAATTTATCGTGCATCGCGTTTTTCCACGGGGTTTTGGATTTTCAAGTGAATTATCGATCGAGCGATCGCTACGCGCGGGACGGTTAACTATATCGTTCGAAACACGAATTTACGATTAAAGTTACTGTATATATATACACATACAACCGCGCACGAGAGATTCTCAAGCTCGGGCCAACAATGCGGTGTCGCATTACGGGGTGGTGATTTTATGGGCATTCGTAATGACCGATGGCCATTAATTTCGATTAATTATAAATCCAAGCTCCGCGACGGTGTAATTCAAATCCCGAGGGGGGGGGGGTCATTAATTTACTCGCGATTCGGGTTACTATACTTTGGTGAGCTCAGCTATGCCGCATTATCGCCGGCCCATATGTACACTTGCACACGCTCCACTTTGCGCCTTTGCGACTTAATTTTCATTTCACGCCGCGGCCGAACCCATTAGAGCAACCGTATCGCTCCAACTGTTTATACGTACAGTATAGTACAGGTATATATATTGTACGTACTTTATTTTTGCTTCATCATTTCGGTGATGGCACGTATGTGCATGAATTTTAATTTTCCTCTACTCGACAAGAGGTGTCAAATATATATACACGACATTCAATGCCTAATGGAAAATAAGAAAATAATGTGTATATAGCTTACGATGTTTTTGCCCACCCGCAACGCTTATATCGAGGGTCGAAACTAATGTTAACGCGGGCCGTCTCGCTTGACGTCTTTACTTACACACGCTCAAGTGCAATGAGGGAAATTTCCTGTCGGCCACTCACGCAGCCCCGAGACTTCGACTTTTGAGGTACAATAAAAACCACGTCAGTTTTGTTTTTCTTAAATCAAGCACTTAGAATTTTATGGTTTTTGGAATAATAAATTAGTTTCGGGCCTCCACGTGTCCACCCGGAAAAGTAAAAGAAAAAAAAAAAAAAAGTTAAGGGCATCACTGTAACGTAGTGTTAACGCGAGTGGGGGAGAGAGAGGCTATTTTGATTGCCACGCATTATCTAAGATGATACGCGTGCAATTAAGTGCACTCGCGTATTATGCATACGACCGGTTTAAATAAAAGCGTCAGAGAGCCAGTGTTACGTGGTCAGCTTATGCACACGAGCTGCTCTGCGCGCTCCGGCGTTTATAAGCGCGTATTATATTCGCGCGTAAGCGCAGGGAAAGAGAAAAGTGTTGGCAATTCCGCGACACGCACCGAGAATTCGTTGAAGCAATAAAAGCTCAGATAGAGGCACAAAAGCTCAAAGCTGCCTGCCCACCGGCTCCACGTATATATATGTATATAGGTGCGCTCATCTACTATAACTCACTCGCGTTTGGGATTTCTATACACCCGCACTTCCCCGCAGCTCGTATAACGTATTACGCGAGAGTCCAACGTATACCGAGGCAGATTATCGTGGTACAACTTGTTCCTTTTTTTTATTATTATTATTTTTATGACGCCGCTGCTGTTTATCCGTCCGTGGCTCGTTATGTTTTGTATACGCGGACTGCCAGCGACCGCTTTAATAAACGTGCCTCCACCTTTTAACTTTTCGCATTTTTTTCGGCTGACGCGTTTCAATTTCCAGCCCCCCCCCTCCGCTACCGCGCTTTTCGCATTATAACCGACTTGAGCTGCTGCTACTTTCGTTTGTACGATCAATTTATCACAGGTGCTATTTTTTTTGTTTATACTTTTTTTTCTTTTTTTTGCATGTACTGCTCGTACAAGTTGCGGGAAAGTAGAATCAACAGGACTAAACTATAGTTAGAGGTTGTCTGACGAAAAACCTCGTTTCTTTGTGAGATCATTTGAATCCCAATAAATACATGTCGAAGGCATTGATCACGTGTTTTTATAAAAAAAAATTGAAACAAGAGAAGAAGGAATGGCACGGTAATGCTTATTGCCACTGAATCGACACGAGATCGTGTATACCCATGAATCCCTGAAAACTACAGCTGGAAACAAAAATTTTCGTGAATTTCACACCTTTTAATAGGTTTTTAATTCTAGTGCCCAGAAAAAATCGCATGAAAAGTCAAAGATGTTTTTCTATAAATTATGAAAGTCAAAGTTTACAATTGTTTTAATTTTTTTATTTGTCAACTGAATTGTTACTTAATCCACCGACACTCTCGTTGATCCATTTTTTCTTCCCAGAAACGTAAAGGGGGGTATACCTCAGCATGTGTCGGCCAAACCTACCCCACCGGACATGCGAGATTTTTTACTCCCACGCAAACCTTTGATTCCCTACTCCGTGATTCCCTTTGGTTTTGAGATTTTTTAGAGATTCAAACAAGTATGTGATACAGGGTAGTCGCGAAATCCACCGAGTTTGCGTGTTCTCGGCACCGAAATGACTCACGGCTCGTGTGCCTATAGGCAGACCGATCGTTCGAACCACCACACAATTTTCGATACTTTCGCGCGCAACTCGAACAAGCTTTGGGGGGGTGGTAGGAAAGGGCGACGCCGGCGGCGGATCTCAGTGCAAATGAAACGGTCCCGAGCATATGAGCCGCCAGCACACCCCTTTCGCACGCGCCACGGGAGCGGGGGAGAGAGAGCACACGTTATTATATAGTAGCAGCACGGAGGGGCCGACCGGCAGACAAAGACAGGGCCAGAGATAGCTCGCGCGAAACATTAATATCGCGAAATGAAGCTCATTTGCATATAAATAAGGTGGAGTGGGAAAATGAGAGCGAGGGGAGCACGGCGGAATAATCGGGGGTCGGTGCTCGCTCTCTCTCTCGTAAAAGTAGATGCTGCAACGACGACGACTATACTACTCCCACTGGAGAGCAAGAGCATATAATACTACGGGGCTTTCGAGGGTTGGGATTTATCGGGACCTCCTCATCGTTGCCCGTTGCGAGATCGAATGCTCGCCGTAGCTTTTAGTATTATGATAATCGATAAGTATTATTTGCCCTCGGGTGGGGAGGAATATTGTATACTCTATTACAGACCGGGGGGTGGCTCTTGCCGTGCAGTCGAGGGAAAGAGTTTATTTTTATTCCGGGAGAACGAGGGAAACTAGAGAAAAAAAAAAAACAAATTACTTAAATATATATAGAAAGGGTGGGTGATTATTGCTCGCTTTTTGCTCTCATGATTTTTGTAGAAACTGTTTGGTTTGTTTTTTCATCCCCCCCCCCCAACGTACCCAAGTGTCCAACGAAACGAGGTTTGTTTGATGTTTTGCGGTTGCAAACAACAAGTTGCCGAGCAAATAGAGCACTAAAGGCACTTGAAAGGCATTCTACTTTCCGAGTTATTAAAAAACCATGCGCTTGATGCCGCGACAACGTCATTAGAGCAACGTAGCGCCACTGTACGTGCGCGTGTATACACATACGCAATAGTAATAACAACGTACATAATGTATTAGAGACGAGCGTATGGGAGGGAACGAGCGCGTGGGTACGTATAATGACCTCGTGCGTGTGCTGCTTATTAAATAATGCAAGAATTCGTAAGGCAGCCCCTTCGATGTATATACGTACTACTGCGCTTCTTCTAGGTAGGCTATATACACACGGTAGCACCCATTTCACAATAATGTAAGTGAGCGTGTTGTATATAATATCCAAGCCCATACGAGCGTCTGCGGCGTGTCTGCGTATACCTACCCCCCGTGTAGTTATATACACAGCTGGCGTAAATCCATAATCAATAACTGCATGATAAACACGCGCGGAAACGCGGCCACGTATCAATGCCTTTGATGGATGAGAAACGGATCTGCAGTCTGCGCCGAGGATTATCGGGAAAAAATGCGTGTGCAGCGGCGCTGGTGTATATATGTGGTACCGTCCGTCGGCCTCGACGCCAGTAGTCCGCCTCCACCCTTTACCCCCCATCCCCCTCTCTCTACTTGCCCATTAATGATTCGGGGAAAAAATGGCCATTAGTCCAAAGACTAGCCCCTGCTCACCCCCACGAGCGAACGAACGAACGGACGTACGAAGCCCTATACGTAACGGCCTCCTCGCTATCGTTTATTAGCGCAAACAGATATTAATGTATTTTTACGCTGCCAGTGCCACCCCCTCTCTTTGCCTTCCCCTCCCTACCCCACCTACACACACAACTACTGTTGTATACATACGTATTTCGGCGTCGTCGGAAAGGCCAAGCCAAATCCAATTACTTTTATTCGGACGAAATGAGTGCACCTAAGTCATTAATACTAATCAATGGCTCTAGGGCTCTAGGGTGTATGGCAGGGGGGAGGGGGTGAAAAAAACGCTGTACACGAATTACCCATAACTCCGACCGGTCGCGTAAATGACTTTATTGCAAAAAAGTTGCGTTTTTGCCGAGCGGATGCTTTTTCTCCCCGAAACTCCGGCTCACCCCTCCCCCCACACGGGGGGATACCGTTAAAAAATCCGAGTCGATAAGTAATGTTTATTGTTGCATTTTCAGTATTTTTTGTCGTGGCCTCCCTCTATGGTCACCTGACGACAATACGCGCCCTCTTTCTCCGACCCCCCCCCCCACCCTCGAGCGGGTACGAGCGCGCGCACTTAGCCCCGCATTTTTTCGCGCACCCGCGTTTCCGGTATTACGAATAGCGGGCCGTGATTTTTTATCGTTACCCGCCAAAGTCCCTCATCCCACAGCCCGGCGATCCGATTTTTTTTCGTTATTAACGAGTGGCCGTGCGCCCCCGGATTGACTTTGCTATTTTTGTTGTATCCTTTTTTTTTTTTTTTTTTTTTTTTTTTTCCTGCCCCCCCGGATTTATACCCTGGCTTTAACCCTACCGCCCATTCCCGTAAGAATATTTCGTTGTTTAAGCTGCGCCTGTGTATCGTATACCTTTCGCGGAGAGCTAGCCTCCGGTTTTACGAGGCCCCTCGTTTTGGAAAACCATTTTTTCCCCTCCTACGTATGCCTACGCGAAAATTGAGACGTAAATGGTCCTCGATGACACGCCATAAATTCCCTACAGACAGCGTTCGATAGTTCGTTGCAATATTTGGAATGGCACCGTCGATGTCAAATGATATGCGCAGTGCCTCTGAACTGACGTTGGGGAGGAGCCAGAATGCAGGGCGCGCCGTTGGCTGCCATTCATTAGCGGATACAGATGGCCCGATCTTCTGCCACTTTTTATTAGGCGCGTGTCGCGTGTACACTCGTAACTTCCGATAGAGCTTTTTATTCCCGGGATCTAGTGCAGTATATACTGGGCCCCGATTTCATTTATATTTTATAGGTATACACATACGACCAACCATGTGAAATCCAATACGGTATACTTGATACTTTTATTTACTATAATAATAAAACCCACGCGCAAATACAAGTGTTAGCTCGGGTGAATGGCGTATTTTTTTTCAGCAATTCGTGATTGATACTGTATTTTTTTTTTTTTTTTCCTCAATCACGATCGATTTTGCAGTTAAAAAAACAATTGTTTTCAAACTCTGGTGATGAACTGTACGTTTTAAATGAATTGGATGAATTTTTTTTTTGTTCTGTTTCCGACGCTTTGGAGATGAAGCTTTTTTTCTTTAATTTTTGTCTCTGACTAATTAGGCCGATCTTTAGCAAATGAGCCAAAAAAAAAAAAAAATAAATAAACCAAGGATGTCACAAGGATAAATCAATACAGAGGCCGCGAAGAAGGATGCAGGTACACACATCACTTGCACATATTATATATGTACACCACTCGTGCAAACAGCAAGAAAACGCCAGTGTTCCCTAAACGACGGGGCCTTGGTATAATATAGGTACTCTTTGGATGGAATCGCCCGGTTACCGGAGGCTCTAAAACTCTTAATCTGTATCCGGCTGCGGCGCTACATGTCCCGGCATATTTCCATGCCATTATGCAAAGCGGCCGCACTCTGTCGCTACGCCGATGCCAACAGCACCTCCACCCTCGTACACCATATACCGCCACTGTCTCACCTTATTTTCCACTACTGAATGATAATATACGTATAGGTACTCGATGCGTTGTTGCGACCCGAGTTTATTAAAATCAACGCCTCAGCGGGGCTGAAACACTCGCGCAAAAACTATTCTCCCGCTCACATTTATCCACATCCATGCTCCTCCAATGCAAAGCCATTGCACCTTCTTCTTCTTCTTCTTGGGTAGGAAAAAGTAAAGGAAATTCATTGTAAATACCTTCCCGGCATACTGTTGCCGCATCGATTAAAAAACAAAAAAGAAGAAAAAAAAGTTCAATTCGCGCTTGTATAAATAGAACGAGGTTTAATCTGCCCCCGGAATGAAAAGGTATCGAAACAAAACGGTTTCCGTTTAACGCGCCCAACGTAAGAAAACAGTAGAGTAAAGACACCTATATACCTTATATCATAATCGAGGCCGAGGGGGGAATGAGGAGGATTGGTATACGGTACGTAACAACTCGATAGCTTTATATCTTAATCGCCGAGTCGGTTATATTTTTAGATAACCCCTTTTCTCGGCTGTAGGTATGTAAACCCATCTACATACAACAGACGCGTATACGTATATATATGTATATATACATGAGCTATCGATTTATTATAATTTAGATTGCCTTGGAAGGCCTTGCTCGTATTACGTGTATTACTCGTGTTTATGGCCCACGCGGACTCTCCCTTGCACACACAATGTACGTATACATGTATTTATACAGGGAGGGATGCATGCACGCACGCGCGCCCTCGTGTATACGTGATGCCGTAGCCTCCCGGCACCGTCCGCTAATTATTCCTCGACTATCGTGCAAATGAGCGAGAGAGAGAGGGAGAAATTATCTGGCAGTCCCCTCCTCCGGTCGGGCGGTGAGATTGCAAGGCCACGATAAGGGCGTCTTTTCGTACTTGAGCCGCGGCGGCGGTGGTGGAGCTCGGGTGCTCTCGCATAGCCATTAACGACCGGACGATGATAAATGAGCCAATTCACCTAATTAGCGACTCGATTCGCCGCAGTGATAAATACGCGACGCCGAAACCCCACCCCCTTTGTCCCCCGAAATCCCGCGTGCGCCGCGTGTATACATACATATATATATATATATATATATAATACGTACACGTACATGTATAGGTACACACGGTTGCGATTCCGCGATGATACTGCTCTTCGCGGGCGTCATCGCGATATGCCGCTGTTGGTACCTAAATGAATATTAATCAATTTATCGTACGGCGTCAAGCGCACTGCCGATCCTGATGCGCGAGAAGTCGGTATATATGTGTAATATATACGTACGTGGGAGGTCCGGCGCGGTTGGCCCTTAATTTTATCCATGTACATATACATGGTGGTTCCGTTCGCGTTGCATTTGGGTGTATCGGTGGAAGCTCGCTAATTAGTTTGCAGAATCGAATTTCTTTTAATTTTTTTTTTTTCCACAACGGTGATGCCGATAAAATGATGGGCAGGTCGAAATTTTTATTCCGCGTGCAATGGGGTATTTTACACCGGAGGGTATAATGTATCACTCTTTTTGCCGGAAAATTCATTATTCGCCCTTTCAAGCTATCTTTTGAAGCAATTTTTTTTCTTTTTTTTTTTTATAATTACAAAAATAATACAAGTATGTTTAACGCTGGATGCAGCGAACAAATTGTTGATGATTAAATCGAGCATTGCCGATCGGAAACAACGCAGCTGAGACTTTCTCCCTTACGTACTTTTTTTTTTTGGGTGGGGGGGGGGCTAAAATATTGGCAGTTGTTTTTTCAGCAATCAAGAGATAGCTTAGTATAATAAAATAAAATAATATATAAAATAAAATCCTAATTTAGTGACCGGAACGGATTTTTCTCTGCTGATTCCTCATGAATTTCGATGAACCAATAAAAAAATTCGAGGGCTCTGTAGCTGGGAAAAAAAGGGGGGCTGCTTCCTGAAGCGGAACTAAGAGCGGTTAACTTAATGGACTAATTTTAGACTTGAGATCTTGTACTTCTATCGAGATAATTTACAGAATACCATAAAACCGCAAATTTTACTCGATTAATACCAAGAAGCCCCCAACATCAGTCACGTTAATTTTCCAATTTTAATTAACCCTTAGCAATAGTCGAGCCACTGGTTCATATACGCTGTTGCGGGGGGTTAATAATAAATACTAAAGAATAGAATAATGTATATGGAGATAACACGGATGAATCGTTGGATTAAAACTCTGGAATTGTGTCGAATTTGATGTTGCAGGACAGCGACAGGAGCAGCACCGGGAGCCCGGAGGCAGCCCCGACCACGCTCCACGAGCACCAGATGATGCTCGAGAGCATGAGGAACTCGCGCAAGAAGCGGCGCAGCCCCTCGCCAAACAAAAACCTCGAGCACGCGAAACGAGTCGCCCAAGCTCAGCTAAACGGCACCAGTACGTATATACATATATAAATACATCTAAAAATGAGACACGCGTTTGATTCAACAATTTGGAACTATCACTTGTTGCAGTGGCGGGAATGGTGACGCTTCAGAATCTCCAAAACCTCGCGAATCTGCAGAACCTGCCGCAGGTCGCGTCCTTCGCGGCTGGACTCCAGGGCATGTCTTCCGAACTCACCAGCAATCAGCTCATCAACGCACCCCTAAACCTCACCGTCACTCCACCGGGTACGTATTTCATCACGTACACTGTTAACAAGCCAACAATGACAAATATAATGAAAAAGGGATGTCGATGCCCACGTTTGACGGAACCGTATATAAAACGTATTATTTGTTCGCAGCTGGCTCGGTCTCGACGACACCATCGTGCACGACGGCACCGATGGTGACACTAAGCCAGCTCCTGGCCCAGCCCCAGCCCATCGCCATGCCACAGTTCGTCATGGCCTCGGGCCAGCTCGTCCAGGGCATCCAGGGTGCCCAACTCTTTATACCCACGTCGCAAGGTAATCTTTACATCCACACCCTGACTTACATTTCAATCGCCCCCCCCCCCCTCTGTACCTATACCATCGGAGTCAAAAGATTTATCGCTACGTATGTACATCCAGCCTTGAAGTTTCGTTATCGCGGCAAGGAGCTCCACAATCACGTCACATGTAACACCTACACCTATTCGCCGACTGCATAATGCCGCCTGCTGCACAATTGAGTTTGCGCCGTTATACTAATAACGGCTATCCCTCCCTCCCCCCCATTGCCTTTACCTCCGTCGTCGTTCGTATACTTACTTGCCAGGGCGGTATATATAGATCCAGCTCGAGTAGCGCAGAGGGCAAACTCTGCAACTAATTTCAATGTATAATTATCGTCTGCCGAGCCCGCCGGCCCTCGGTAACACCCTCACCGTTCCCTATGTACACGCCAGCCCCGTTCATTTCTTGCGAAGCCGGCTAGCTGTACCTAAGCGTTCCTCTAACACATATATATATGTTTTCACTGTTCTTGTTCGTTGCCGATGCTCGGCTTCTTCCTTTGAAGGCGACCAGCGAACCTTAGGTATATTGCCACTCGGCGCTTGTCCACTTCTCCCCCTCTTTCATCCGAAGATCGCTCGCGCCGCGTGCCCCCCCCCCCCCGGTTTGTATCGATTGCGCGCAACTTTGTCCCCGTCGATTCGTACGCAATTTTCGAGTCCGCGTATTAGAAGCCGTGTACATACCATACCAGCCATTATACGTACATCGGCGTAGTTGGTTCTCTGTGACCGGCTCTCTCCTCGTTAAGACGTCCAGCTGCGGGGCTAACTCGACATACCCCCCCCCCCCGTATATACGTACTGTACTCTATATACTATATACGTATAGAATGGAGAAAAGACCGCGCAAAGTTTTCGCCCAACAAGTGGTCGTGCTCCGTCATCGATCTTCCTACGGCGCTCTTCTTCTGCGGTTATGTGTGTGTACTACGCTCCTTACACACCCTCGGGGGGGTTGGATTCCGTATCTGGGTGTGTATGTGCACACGTACAGCGCGCGAAACTTTTACGGCTGTGTCACTGCTGCTGGTGTACGCGGATACGTACGTAGAAAATTAACTACAGTAGTCGCTATAGTGGGGTATCATCACCCCCCCCCAGTGTAGGGCAGACACAGGCCAGACCGCTACGAGGGAGCGGAACTTGGTGTACCTGTTTACACGCGCGTATACATACGCGCGCAGAGCAGCTACTCATGATCAGTAATCATATTAAGAGAGCGTGTACGGGATAATCAGATTAGGGGCCCGGGATAATCTCGAAACTATTCTAAATATGATTAGACGTCCTTATACCCTTCCACCCCCTCTTTTGCTCACTATCCGCGGCGGCGAGTGCAGTGCCTCGTGTATATGTATACCCTCCTGCTCTCCCTGCCTCCTATACCCCCACGCGCTGCAGCCAAGAGCAGAGCGAGGAAGAGAAAGTCCAGGCACTCGGTATTAAGACGGTGATAATAGTTTGCCAACTACGCCAAGGGAAGGGGGGCGAGAGCGAGAACAGAGGCAGAGGTTACCTGCTCCATGGGATGTCTAATAATCCCTCCGCGAGACTCGGGGATAACTTTATACACTGCCGCATCACTATACCTCATATAATATACACCTACATCCATCTCATCCGTATATGTGTTACATATATATATATATATATATATATATATGTAGCTGCTGCAGTTCAATCGAGATCAAGTGCCGGCTAACACTGCTCTCTGGATGACTATGGCATATGTATACGTACACATATAGGTGTTGCATGTATATGCCGATGATGCTCGTGAGGGGTATATTTACTCCTGCAAGTCCGCCCTGGAAATTCTAATAAGGGGATCGGGCGGGTCTTGCATAATACGACGTTTCTATGTATCCTATCCTCGACCACTCGTGTTATCTCGATAATATCGCACGCGACTGTACAATGTAGATAGTCGTTCGGGGCAGGCTACACCTGTATCGCCCACTCTTTTCTCTTAAAGTGTCCTTAAAATGATCCCACGGCCAATGTAGATCGGTAACTGTTTCAGGTATAGCCACGCAAACAATACTGACCATTCCCGTGAGTCACGTGAGCAACAACAACCAAATAGTCAACCTGGCGCTGAGCAACGGCCAGGTCGTCTCGACGACGCTCGCGAATCTGCAGTCCATCGCCCAGCCCCAGGGCCTGATCAGCAACCCCACGAACAACGGTAAAACAAATCGCTCTTCCCTTACCACAGTCCCACCAAATGTTTTGCCATTCAACTCATGGTTTCGTTGTGTGCTCGCAGTGCCGACGAGTCCGAGCTTGGGGGCTGGTTTGGGCATCAGTCCAGCGGCGCTGTCGCACCTCCTCGGCAACAGTTCCGCGAGCCAACAGCTCCTCAACGCCATGCAGCCCCAACAACTGCTCCAGGCCGCTCAGGCGGTGCAGGCCCAGGCGGTCGCCGCCCAACAACAGGCGGTCGCCTCGCAACAACAACAACAACAACAGCAACAGCAACAACAACAACAACAACAGCAGCACCAACAGCAACAGCAGCCCCTTCTCGCGTCCTCGCCCCAACAGCACGTCGTCAGCCATCGGCACGCCTCGCACATCAACCACTACGCGGTGAGTTACCTATTATATTTTGCTCGTGATCCGAACCAACTCGTATTTGAGCTAAAAACAAAAAAAAAAAAAAAAGAGTTCAAGTATAACGAAGTAGGCGCGGAGATGAAAAAAAAAAAGGGTCTACAATCTCGTTAAGAAAGTATCCCCGGGTCCGGCGAATGGCACTTGTGTCGCTAATTAGAGCGGCGAATTGCCCTCCGGCTCGCGACGCCCCCTCTTGTATACACCCTCGGTCTCATTATTACCCCTACCACCTGTTTTTTTTTTTTTTCCTTCTCCCTCTCTCCCCTTTTCCATCGTTGGACTATTATTGTTACGAGAGCGGCTCGAAAGCAGCTTTCTTAATATAGAAGAAGGGCACGATAACGGCACCGCGGGGCTTTATTGAATTGTTAACGATCCTATACGGACGGGCGCCGATCGGGCTCTAAAAACGCCGCCCCTCCGTCGATCCGAGCCGACGAAATCAGATACGCGGTATCGGGATCGCGTCAAATATTAATGCGAATAATCGATGAAATTGAGAATCTAGTGGTTTTGGAACCGCTTACGCGACATTGTGGACATCCTCGATAAAATATTGAAGGGGGGGGGGAAGGGGCCGTATCGGTTCGAGTTGAAACAAGAGATCGCCGACTGGTACATCCCGAGTCGCTTTTAATTAAGGGCCGATGCTAAATTCGGAGCTTAGGGGGCGAAGGTAAAGTGAAAAGCGCAACGAGATAAAGTTGGAAATGGTTTTGTCCCTGTGCGGGTGAACAGCAGCAACAGTCGGAGAAGCACTACAGGGAGCGGCTGGAGCAGTCGTCGCCGTTGAACGGCTCCGCGGCTTCGGCTCTCAATCGGCTGGCGGCCAGTAACGGCGAGATCACCATCACTACGACCCACGGCTCCGGCATCGCGAACGTCAAAGCGTCCCCGAGCAGCGTCCACAGCGTCAAGGAAGAGGACGACGATCTTCTCAACGATTCCTCGAGTTAGTATATATATATACACCACTGTATACCTCCGTTAAAAATGCGCGTCTCGAAATTTTAACGAAAACCATTTGTTTTGTTCCGCGAACGACAGACCAGCCGACGATCAACGAGGCGACGAACAACGTCGTCGACGGCATCAACCTGGAAGAGATAAAGGAGTTTGCCAAAGCTTTCAAGCTGCGCCGGCTGTCGCTCGGGCTCACGCAGACGCAGGTCGGCCAGGCGCTTAGCGTCACCGAGGGCCCGGCGTACAGTCAAAGTGCCATTTGCAGGTGAGACACCCTATACCTGATTCATTTGTTCACTCGTGCGTTGTTATTGTTGTTTTATTACACGGTCAAAGTTGTACATGCACCTGAGGAGCGGCAGGTGTGGGTGAGACTGTTGCGACCACGGAAATGATTAGTTTTTTTTATTTCTTTTTATTCGTCGGATGTTTATGTGTCTGTACGTTTTTGAGGGAATAGATCTTGAGCCATCAGGCCACATAAGTGTATCGAAATGGCGTGGTGTAAAAGAAAAATTTATTCCAACGCATAATTTTTATTTTATTTTGGGTTCGTAGTTGACGATTGACGCAAAGAGAGAATAATTTATTGCATCGTGTTGTGTATGTACAAGCAAATATATATAGATGCCAACTAAATAGTAACGACAGGTTTTTACTTAGCGATAATATACTTAATATGTGTAACCAGTTTTAGTTACTGTATACAACATAACAATACAGTTCTTACACTTAAGTACGTGCGTATATGGGTGTGAGTGTCGGGTTGGTGTGGACCATGTATGACCTTTTTTTTATTTACGTTTTTTCGTCCAATTATTACTCATGTGAATCATTGTGGGACTAAAACTGGTGATTTTGTCAACCAAATGTTAGCTTATTACGTTTCGACTAACTAATTCATTGGTGATTTCCCAGTGCCCTGGCTTTGCAGATGTACGCTCAGCGGCAGAATCAAACTATGTACGTTGTTATACTCCTTATACATAATATCTTAATTTTCCCCAAGTTTTTATGAATCTGCAGTCATGCCCAATACGATGATTTTATATCAATTGTAAATATCGCAGCACGAGCTTTTAAATTTACTCGGACGAGTTTTTCCATTGGAGTGTGATTTTCGTGCCAATAAATTAGCCGTTGGGTATGGCTGCAGTGACTGTCTTGCCACTTTCCAATTTCATTAAATGACAGAAAAAAAGTGACGTATGATCGAAAAGCAAAAGTTGAAAACAAAAAAATAAAAATAAATAACTAAATCACGAAACAAAACCGGGGCAAAAAAAAACGATATCGATAAATTCTCAATAGAATTGCAAAAGGAGCACTTTTGTAATTATTAACTTTCTCCGAGCCAGGGCATTGGCAAGCTTGGGCATGATGTTGCCAACGCGCTAGAGGCTCCGATTTGTCTTTCTACTCATTATATAACCCATCTGTCATGAGCTTCCTAACAATCACCACCATCACAGTTATCTTTTTTTTTTTTTTTTTTTTTTTTTTTTCATCTCTTAATCATCATCATAACCATCATTTCGTTATCTTTTTTTTTTTCTCTCTCCAGTAAAAATTTTAACTCTCGAAACTATGCGTTTCCACGAAACGATAACGAGACAACTCATTTCTTGCCCAGATAAAACACGTTGGCACATCATAAGCTCACAGCATCACCAAGTCAACGCGCATGCACGCATTGTCAATGTCCTGTTATCGAATAATGCATGCTTTTTAGTGCTCCTTTAGACAAAAAAAAAAGTTACACACAATTTTATATATTTATATATTATGTGTTTCGACTCATTGATTGCTTTTGTACGTTATTATACATTTTGTTTTTCCTCATTTTCGAGCATATTATAATTATACACAAAGAGCTAGAAAAAAAATAAATAAAAGCTCGCTCGTCATAAACTTGGAAAAACTGTAATTACTTGTATTTTTCCACGCATGTTTCCAACCTGACGAAATATTTTACCGATAATCATCATCGCTTGTGGTAAAAGAGGTAATTTTTTCTTTTTTTTTTTTTTTCCATTTAGGTTCGAAAAGCTCGACATAACGCCGAAAAGCGCCGTGAAAATCAAGCCAGTGCTCGAAACGTGGATGGAGAAAGCCGAGGATAGGTGAGTTGGGCCCGTACATTCGACAAGTACACCTTCCACACCCTTAACACTTACAACTTGACCGAAAAAAAAAAAAATCCCTGTCGCTGGTGGTACCGGTACTCACCCCCTTGAACCTTATTCGCTAGTTGAATTCGCTCGATTTATCGCGGCGTCGCGTCCATCGTAAATGCCCGGGATGTTGATTGCACGTAGGCCCATGGTGTACGTAACACACAAGTAAGTATATATGGACGATACAACACACGCGAGACTTATTGAGATGAGATTGGGGAGGGGGACAGAAGAGCACTCGATAAATTCGAGGATCCGCGATGCTTCTCTCTCTTATTATTTACAAGTACCTCGTAATGCGATGCTCCTGCTCAGGCAATATGAAATATGCTTATTTGATTTCAGTAAGTTTACAAACTCAATTAGGGACTCTCGTGCGGCAGCGCACTTCTTTCCTCATCTTACATGTATGCATCAGCGTTGCGTTGTACAGTCGACCACTTCATAAAACATGTACGCGCGCGCTTGCATGGCTGCATACTTATTTATAGATTTTAATTAACGTGACTGCTGCACAGTTACACTCTGTGTTTTTTTTTTTTTTTTTTTTTTTTGGCTCCGCGATCGCCTTTTTTCCTTCTTTTTGAGCCGAATTAATTTCCTAGAGCTCGCGTACTTATTAAGAATTTTAATCGCTTTTAAATTTATCGACATCCCAATGATTAGACGAGTGCGTATATTATTATTATTATCATGATTGTTACTGGAATCACTTACGTGTCTACCGTGTTGTCCTTAATGATCCTTGTGTACGAGGGTAAATTGAAACACGTGACTTTTACGTTTATAAATGAATACACGACGAAACGGGTATTGGTTGGCTTGTACGCCTTACCTGTATACGCTAAATAACAAAATGGTATGCCACTAGTTTGCGCGAGATAAATATCAATGGGGGATACGAAAAACGAAAACTCGAGTCCTCTATATAATTGAACGACAAATTATGGCGTCTGGTTAAATAACCCCGCGATACTTTGCACAAGAGCGCGAGTCAATTTACACGTGCGGTAGATTTCGGCTCGAATGAAAAAAAAAAAAAAAAAAAAAAAAAAAAAAGATACCTATGGCGCAACTGTCGATGGGGCAAAAATAGCCGATGGATAGGAATCCGGGCGCACGCTCTTCTCGGTCACGCCCGGCCCGAGGGCCCGTTCCGTTAAATCACGGCGCCGACTCGTGCTTTCCGGCAGGGCCTCCCCCGTTGATCCGAAGAAGACGAGCTCCCGGAGGGCACGATTGGGCCCATCGCTCCGGACATAAATAACAACGGCTCGGCCCCTCCTATTGTGCTCCGATTTTCCTGCAGGGCTCGCTGGTCTTCATTCCTGCGACGTGTACATTTCAGTCGTCGATCGATCGGTGTTATTCGTTTAAAAAACTGTTTACCGCATCGTTGAATATTATTTTCACGTAGGAAAAAAAAAGTTGGGGTAAAAGAGCGACGAAAGGGAATTGAATTGACTTAATTTTTTTCAAGGATCTTATAGCTCTTGGTAGCTCGGCTACGTATAATTAAATACAATCAATAATTAATAAAATTAAATACACATTAATGCAGGAGCAACGTTTTACCTGCTTTGCGGAGAGTCGTTTCCAATAAAAATAAAATTCAACAAATTAAATAAAAAGAAAAGGTAGGAAGGCAACTCGAGCCGAAGGCGCGAACCGGAGCCAAAAGAAGAGCATCGAGCGACAATCGCCGATCCAGCATTCTTCGAAGCAGCCAGCAGCGCCCCATACATAATATTTGTCGCCCCGACTGGTGCACACAATCTCAGCTCACGGTCCAGTGGTGTATAAGCTGCACTTTGTACCACCACCGACACAGCCAAGAGAGAGAGAGAGAGAGAGAACACTTATATACGACGCCGACGACAGACTCACGCGCGCGGGCTGCGGAAAAATGAAAGCGGCTGGTTTATGCGGTGCACGTGCACGATTTATCTGCTGAGTAATTAAACTGCGGACTAATTAAAATCAGGTTTCTGATGTGCCTCCTCTTCCTCCCTTCCCTCCGTCGTCCTACTCCTTTTTCCACCTACTCCGCCTTCTTCTTCTTCTTCTCGCCTCCGCACGCGGCTCCTTCTTCGCTCCGCTCGGCTCTTTGCCGTGACACGGGGGGCTCTCTGTGTGCGCGCGCGTGTACCTCATTCGTTGGCGTTTGCTCGCGCTTATCTTAGCCCCCCCCCCTCCCTTTCTCTCTCTTTCGGTGCAGCTTTGTACCGTCGGAGGAGTGCATTTGTTACTCGGGGCGCTTCGAACTCGATCTCCTCGCAAATCAACAGGATTTGATGCGCGCATTTCATGCGACACCGAAATTTAAGCCCCGGCTCAATTTTTATCACTCTTATTTGCTTTCTTCGCCCGAAACCCCATTTTTTGTCGAATAACAAGATTATACCGAAAAAAAAGAAAGAAATGTTTGTAAAATTTTAATTGATTTCGGGAGAGATTAATTCCTTTCTTTCTCTCTTTTTTTTTTTTTTCATACAAGCAGTACGATGACTCACAGAGATGATAATAGTAATAAAAACGTGGATGATAATTTCAAAGAGTCGCCGAGGGGAGATTATTTTTTTCGAAATATCGATGTATGATAATTATTGTGATCGTTATAATGACGCAGCCGCGTTGCAAATATCGTATTAATTTTTTCTCATTAAGCCCGTCCGTGTTTTTTCAGATGAAAATTGAAAAAAAAAAGCCAGCGAGTGTGTGGCCTGCACGGGTTACGAGCATCGCGAAACAAACGAAAAAAAAAAAGTTATCACGCAACACACAGGTATATTATACTCTCCGCGCGCATCGGGCAATAAATCAATAATACCACTATACCTGCGACTGCGACTGCATTTAATTAAAATATGAGTAGCCCTCTCAATATATATATATATACATACATCTCCCGCGCATTAATTGTATTACCCGGTGCATCCGTCACCCGTCTTTCGGCGTCCCCCCATTGATTTCCCCTCCCCCACTTGCCCACACACGCGCAACCGTACACACCCCGATCCTTTTTCTCTCTTTTCCTTTCCATTAGCATATTGTTTTCGCGGATTCGACAAAATATCACTGCGCGATGCTAATTTCGCCCCGTGCCTTTTTCTCCCCCCACCCCCACCACCCCGATCGGCCGTCCCTCCGCCGAGCTCGACAGTTGGTCACTCGGAGTTAAATTAAAAACATAAATTTTAAGCGGCCCTCCCTTCCGCAATTCCGCTGTAAGCGCGCGGGGAGAATAAAATGTGCGATACCCTCCTCCGCGTGTATATATACACCTCCATGGCCGTCATAGAGCTCCCGTCAACGTGGCTCTTTTTCCTCTCCTTCTACTTTTTCTCGTTTAGGCACATAGTTGGATCGCGCTTAATATTCCGAGCTTTTCCACTGCCATGTACCCGTGCACCGTCACTGCTGACCGAGAAATCTACATATTTTTGTTATTAAACGCGGGGCATTGCGTGCCGCGCTTCCGTTATTTGCAAAAAACGAAAGGCGCGACAATCCAATCGGCCGCGTTTTTGCGAGCGAGGGGCGCGTTGGGCAATAATTACGATATCCACCTAAAGACGACTCGTTGCGATAATTGGGCGTCGCCCGTTCATTAAAATGCAATTCGTTGATCGGCAAATCGAGCGTTTAACGACGGAAATTGTTTCGTGAGACGTAAATACACGCATAGGTCCATATATATATATACACGTACAAAGAGGGAGTTTGTATATAACACGGTAGACGGCCGGTGGGAGTAAGCAGCTTTCAACTGAGAGCAGTGCGTATGATTACAGGTATAAGAGCGGTGCCAACCACCTGACGGATTTCATCGGCGTCGAGCCCAGCAAAAAGCGGAAGCGGCGTACCTCGTTCACACCCCAGGCCCTGGAGCTGCTTAACGCGCATTTCGACAGAAACACGCATCCTTCCGGTAAGTCAATTAATGCCCATTACGCTCCGCCACCTACGCCCTCTCTCCTCCTCATTTTCTCCCTTCCACTCTTCTACTCCTTTTTTTTTCACCTCGGCACCAACGCTCTTCATCCCTCGTTAATTATTTTTTTTTTTCCAACTCAACTCTCTTGAATTTCATTTCACGCTTCCCCCCTCTTTTGTTTTTACGCAGTTTGCACTTTTATTTGCCGAAAAAAAAGGCACGTCCAGAGAGCGTATTTAATTATGCCTTGCTTTCAAAAAACTCTTTATACCTCTTGTACTGCAATTACAAGTGTGTCGCGTATACTATATGAGGTATGTATGTATAGGTGTGTAGTAACAAGCGAGAGCTTGTGCGGCGAATGAGGAACCTTGTAATCCTTGATGACGAGGATGAGTGATAAGTAAGGCGTTTCGTGTTATTCCAGGGCCCGAAATCACAGCGCTGGCGGGGCAACTGGGCTACGACCGCGAAGTCATTAGGATCTGGTTCTGCAACAAGAGACAGGCCCTCAAAAACACCGTGAGGTTGATGTCGAAGGGCATGTCTTAAGCGCGACCGGCGAATAAAATCGGTGGGCCAGACCAATCGTTGGACGACCGGCATCGAGGACCGGCGAGAGGGAAAAGACACCACCGGCCGAACGCAGCCGGCTCTCACCTTTTCCCACCCTCCCAAGCCTCGATCCATCGCTATCCCTATCCATCTCCCTCTTCCAACGCTGCAGCGAATTTTGCATTTCACGGGAGAGAAGCTGATGGTGACACGCGTACCATGGTTTCCACGACACGACACTGTGAGAATATTATACCTATAGCTTTAAGCTTCGTTGTGATCCGTCAAACGGGCCGTCGAGACAAAGAAGGATGCGAGAGATATCGAGCGGCAGACAAGTATATAGGGACAAATACACACATACACATATATATATATATATTATAAATATATATTTACACACATACTTATCATGCGCATTCGGAATAATGATGATATAATTATATATACTATACGAAGCGAGTTCGTGATCCAAATCTTGTTTCTAGCACAACTAAACTCTCTCCTCTTTTTTTTTTTTTTTTTTTTTTTTTTCGTTTATTATCATTACTTCTCCTATTACTATTATTATATTGCATATTGTGTAATTTATGTAGATTACGTTTTATTGCCGATGTTCCATTATTTTATACATAAAAGAAAAAAAAAAAAAAGTTCATACATGTATACATAAATAGTTTATTAAATTTAATTGAAAGTGAAAAAGAAGAAAAAAATAGATATTTGTTCACTGAAAATGTAAAAATATATATGCGTGCTTGTGACTATTTGTTTTCGCCGGAAAGGTTCCGTGGACATGTTTACAGTTTAGTCATTAAGTAAATTTGATTTTTTTTTTTTTTTTTTTTTTTTTTATGTTAAAAAAAAAGACAGAGCTTACTTCGTTAATTAAGATTTTTCTCTTGAGCCGAAAAATGTTAGGAAAAGGGAGAGCCTTAATTTATTTAATAGCGTATGCATATACATACTATGCAATCCTTGAGCATGGAAAGGCACTAGAAAGAGTCATAGATCCTAATGACTTAGCCATGATTTTAGGATTAAACTCATTATTTCGTAAGACACGCAAAGTTATGTTAAAAAAACTTACGTTTATGTATGCTGATGATAACGATGATGCAAGTTCTCTCCGAATTTAGTTCCGGTAGTTTTCGTTGAGGCTAATTTGAATACGATTGATTATAAAAATTTGAAAAATAAAAAAAATAATAAAAATTGAGTTTAAAAACAAATAAAGCAAACCTACGAGTAATAACGACTGACACAGGTGGTACACAATCGAGCGGACGGAAACAGGGTAACGGGGACTGCTCGACTTGAACCACTGAGCATTGTGATCGCAACGTATACGTGTGTATTATTTGTAAATAATTTTTACGTGAGTAGGGGAGTGATGGTTATGATTGCGATACTGATCATAAATATTTAATTTTCGTCAAAAGTAACTAGTTGAAATTTATATATTCGCATCACAAAATTTATGATGATTATTTTTATTATTATTATTATTACTATCATTACTATCATTATTATTAATATTATTATTACTATTATTATTATTATTATTATTATTATTATTATTATTATTATTATTATTATTATTATTATTATTATTATTATCGTACGTAACGGTGAACGAATTCGTGAGCACCGAAATGAAAACAGTGAGCACACATTTACTACTATTATAGCGATAAATGGAAAAATGTAAAAGTGAACCACGTCTTGACAAAATGTATGTTACGATTGAATAAATTGAAGTAAGTTTGGAATTGATTGATGAGAAACGTACGTTGAAATTTGTTTAATTACATATAGGACTAATGAATTTTTTGTACTACATTTTTTTTTTCTGCTGAATGTAGTAGCAAAATTTTTGGATACACTAAAAAATCGCTTGCAAAAAAAGTAAAAGTTAAAAATAACTTGTAACCCTTGTAGGAAATTGTGGAAAGAAAAAAAAGGCTCGATTTAGATGGACCCTCTATATAAATGATTACACACGAATATTTCTGTAAGAAATGTTGACATTGCTAAAGAATAAAAATCGATCGCAGTAATTCGTCTTGGAAAGTATACTTGTGTACTGACAAGCTGCTTTGAATTCATCTATAGGAACAAATATCGTTTTCATTATTGTAAGCTACTTCAGATGTTCGCGTGTGAAAAAAAGGAAACAAAGAAAGATAATTAAAACTGATAATCAACATATATAAAATTATTATCGAAAAAATGTACTTTACGATATTTATCCCTATGGCAATTTGTAAAAGTTAAGAAATTCAAAAAAATTTTATCTCACTAGTCATGCGTTTGTCTAACAATTACTAACAAAAAAGCATTTAATTGAACAAAAGCTATTGAATGCCATCAATTTCGCAGAATTATTGAACGGAATTGTTCAAAAAACAGAGCACAAAATTTTTTAACTTTTTAATAATTAAAATAAACAAATGCTTTCAAACAATTTTGTACGATTCACATGATTTTTCTATAAATTAACAAAAATTGTTCACTTTGTAATTTATTGCATTTTAAAATTAAATTGTAAAGTTACGTATGCTTTATTCAGCAACATCTACTATTATTTCATAAATGATGGGTTTTTTTTTTCAATACATAATATTATTTGAGTCTCCAAATATAGCCTGTACATATTACTATAAAAAAATTGTTCATGAAAATAAAATAATAGGCATTTTAAAAGGAGTAAAGTTTACAACTATTAAAGACAACTACGGTAGCTATAAAATAGCTAAAAAGAAAAAAAGGCATGCAAAGAAAATTTACATGGTTAAAAGTTGATAACGAACGAAAGGCGATATTTTTAGGAATAACTTTAGGAAAAAATATGATGAGCAAAGTGGTTTGTTCCTAAAAACTGTATTATAATACGCGAGAGCGCACTCTGTGAGAGGCGGGTCGAACGGCATAAAATTCAAAATTCAAAATTTCTATTTCGATAAAAATGCGTAGAGTGTTATGTCCTTTTGATAAAAATTAAAGTGAAAAAAAAGTGATTTAGAAGAAAAAAAAAAGATAAAAAATAAAAAAACGTTTGTACAGAGATTCTGGTTAATAAATTTTGTTACGTGGTTGACGAGAAAGGAAGAAAGGACGAGGAACAAGTACGCTAAATGGAAGAAGAGATTAAAAAAATAAAAAAATAATAAATAAAAAATGAACAAAAGTGGAAATCATGTATATTTTCTTCGTGAAAGTTTCACATCTAAATAGATAAACATTGCAAAAATGCTCTTTATGCTTAGGCTACATAAAAGAAAGGAACAAAAAATGGAAAAAAAAGTAATGTGAGTTATATTCGTGAGTGTCATATTTCTAAGGAAAACGCAGATCCACGGGCTAATGTTTCCAGCAGTTTCTGGCAGAAATGTCAGCGCTCCGCGCAAAAGCAACTTTCTTTCGGATACAGCCAAACGTCGATGCCGGTCATAAGCAGCAGCAGCGGGGCCAGTATCATTTTTGGATTGCCACACAATTGTATAAAATCTCTGTAGTACAAAGTCGACTTGTAAATGAAATTAACACGGGCAGCAAAGTAAAAAACCTTTCGGCAATACTTGGGAGGAAACTGCTCTCGAAACATTACTCGGTGAAACCAAAGTTCCTACTACATTTTATAAAGTTACTCGACTGTAAAACTGGGATTGTAAATAAAGGAGATACACAAGTATTACATAATTAATTAATAGTATTTACAGAATATGCACACACGAAAAAAAAAAAAAAATAACCTCCCCCTCCCCCACCTCAGGAACACAAACAAACACACGTCCATGTACACACACGACCAACAATTTCAAGGCTATTATATGAGAAAAAAATGTAACTTCATGGAACACCTCAATCGATACATTAAAACACAATATATCAAAGCAGTGCTTCTCCAAGTCGCATGTAAAATGTATCGACGAGAGCAAAAACCATCTCTATCGCCACGTCATTGCGAAAGCGTATCGTTCATTCATCCACGCAGATGTTATTTCGCTCTTCGACAGTGACGGGAGAATATAAAATATGCAGGCGTTCGTCCTGTTCGTCGTAAGCATTTTTGTCGCAACTTTTCACTCGAAAAATAAAATGAACAAATGATAGATCATGGCGAGTGAAAGATAGAGAGAAAGAAAGAAAGAAAAAAAACAAACAATAAAAACCTTGAAACAGTAAACGTACGTATACAGTCGAAAATTAAGCACATGAGTATACAATTAGCTTTAGATTGAATGTTAGCGCTTAGACACGATGTAACATTACATTACGTATTAAAAATTAAAGCAAAAAGGAACTTTAGCCCGTAAGCGAATACCTGTGTAAAAGCTAGTAGGTGTCCACAAAAATTAAATAAAAACATATATTGTGGTACGAAGCAGAGATGAGCATTTATTTATTTATTTATTTATTTATCAACTCCATTGTCTTTATTCAGTCGTCAAGTTTACATCAACTTCTCCTTCCATTAAACGTATCCCTTGCCACCTTTCATTTATAAATCATAAAATTAATTTATAATACGTCTCCTGAGATCGATGAAAATTTTTTTATAAAAATATTGGCGTCGCGCGTATAAAAAAAATACTCGGTTTTCGAAAATGCCACCGTATAAAAACACAATAAGTCATTTAATCAGTATTTTTCGGCAGTTGCGACTAACGCAAAGTCCGCTTTGTCGCGGCTCGTAACTTTTTTCACTCGACCCGTGCACTCGATTATCAAGTAACAAGTCACGCCTACGATCAAAACGACCATTAAAATGTACAATTTGACGCTGGTGCGCAAATATGGACTGTAGGCGTAAGTGATCACGGAACCGGTAGCCTCCCACAGCTTGAAGTTGGAATAGCCAGACTCTTCCTTTCCGGGAAACAATATTCCGCTTAGCGCTGAAAAAAAAAAAAAAATTTTATACATGAAATTCGAAATTTTGCAAAATAAGTATATATTGAAAGAAACATGATCTACTTTCACCGTTGGAAGTTCACAAAATTTTCGTGCGCCGATAACGAATCTCCCGCGATAGCGTACCGACTACTGGCCAGTTACCATTTGATAATCACCGAGGAAGGGCTCGACATGAAAATATGTACATATTACCTACACGTTTTCCAAATAAGCGCGACGAAAAACAGAGTGCACTTTATGTACAAATTTGACCGGAGAAGCTTAATTGTGTTTGTTCTTTTTTTATTAGATTATTAATCATCATGTATAATTGATTTTATTTATTTGCTTGCTTGAAAAGAAACTACTCAACAGCTACTTGTAACGAGTTCCTTGCCAAAGTTTTGCCCCTCAAGGGTGATTGAATCGGCCAACAGGTGTGGTACCGAGTGACCCGACTGAATTACAAATTTTATTCCGGGAAATGTGGTCCACGGAAAGCGCCGCCGGGCCATTTCAACACGAACGCAATCAGTCCACCTTAACTTTGAATAATCCTTGTAAAGACCAATGGTACATCGACCACTGAATTATTCAGGCCGCTAACGAGGAAAAAAACTTTTTTCCCTTCCCCGGAGTATGTATACATCACCGATTGGAGTTTCTCGGGTATAATTTACAAGGTAATTAGAAACGGCGAGAAAATTTTCGCGCGTTTGCTCGATTGAATGGCTTCTATGTTGCGCGTATAAGCAATTTAATTCAATAACCGAGAGAGAGAGGCAGCGTGTTTCATTAGTATTTACTGCCTCGAGAGCGGAGATGATATTTAAATTTGCCCCGGTAAGCAGGTGTGTTTACCATTGCGAAATTTAATACGCGATGGTTTGGCAGTGAATCGGAACGCGAAGGAAAAACAAACCAAAATTCGTAATTGGTTACGCGAACCGTGAGATACATATCCAAGTTAAGATTATCGATCGCGCGTGTATGGCTCGTTTCAGAATTTATCTCGCGAAACGCAACGAATACCTAATGCGTTGTGCTTCCAAGGGAAATACAAATCCGATGATTCTTCCTGGATCCGAATGAATTTGCATTTTTCGCATCGATCCAATCCCTCGAGATTTTAGTAAGTTTTTCGAGAGTTCGAGATCTCAGTCCGTTTCGTACGATCATTTTTTTCATCACCGGCGCAAGGGATAACAATGCATCAAGCACTCGACGGGGCATGAAATACAGTACGTGCTAAAAAATGTTTTATACATCCCACAGCTGTTACCGTTTTCCGAGATGCGTCCATTCAAAAGTTTTTTGCTTCGTCGAGTCGACCATCCTATTTCATAGTGCGTGCACGAGGTAAGCAGGTCTAGATTGTACCAAACAACTCGACAACGTGATGGGACTCGGGTGGCCGGGGTACGAATAGCGTGGCGGTCAAGCGCCCGCTCGTACTTGGGGTCACGTGTGCGAGAGCCGAAGATGAGATTGCAAGCTTACTACGGGTGTGCTTCAATTTCCGGCGCCCCCGAGTTCTGAGGTTGGATCGCCAAAGGGGAATCGAAAAGCATAACTTTGACCACGCGTCACAAACTGGCGATGCCACGTCCGTCCTTTTATTCGTTTTGAACGAAAAAAGGTGTGCGTTAAAAAAAAGAATCGTTGAATAATGTCAAAAAATCCATTTTTGCTCGGGGTTAGCTGGGAAAAAATAACCCGTTGCTTTGAAAAACTCAAAACCTTAAAACAAACAAGCGCGACGGCTGACAATAGAATGTCTTCCTGGTGGAAGAACAGGCCAACCGATGAATAAAAAAAAAAGAAAAGAAAGAGCATGCAAATTCGGAAAAATATATCCGCACATCTGGTATTTTCTTTGAAATCTCGCGCGTACAGATGCCCTGAATAAAATATGAGAGGCGGCTGGTCTTTGTAAAAGATTGCTCATCCATATTCAAACGCACGCGGGTCGATTAAGTACACGATAGCAATCGATGGGACTCGACAGAGCACACTGGGCTCTAATGGCTTCGTTTATTTTTATTTGAGTTTCCAGCTACTTTTGGCCCCCACCGGCTACCGTATACCAACAGCAAAAAGTCCATACTCACCGTTGACCTGCACGAGCCAGACGGCGTCGCAGACTCCCCAGAGTCCCGAGACCAGGAAAAAAATCCAGCCCTGCTGGGCTTGGGGCCTCCAGAGTAGCAGCGCAACGAGGATTCCCAGGTGCAAGCAGAAGGCGAACAGCATAACCGGCATGCGTCCCGTTACCTTGACTATCGAGCCGATCGCCGGGGCCGCTATGGCGTTCACGACGCCGAAGCATATCATCACGTAGCCGATTTTGCTTATGCCCCAAGCGCACGAGACGAAGGCCTGTGCAAACAGTATATATTATGCGTAATTAGAGCTGCCATTGCGTGTACACGTGGATAATGATAGGAGTAATTGCTCTTATTACTTGTAAAAAAAGAGAAAAATGGGGGCGTGATTATGTGTACAAATTGTCGCAACAGCGCAGTGTGTTTTATTTTTCCGTTTGCAGTAACGAGATTTCATCGGAAGAACTGGGTGTTACATAAGTGTGATCGGTTATCGGGAGCCGGTCGATTAACCAGCTCGTTGGAGCGCAGATGACGGTGGGTAAAGTATGACTTACGGCGTTGTAATCGGCAAAGAGAAAAGCCTGCTCCGCCCCGATGAATATAGTGATCGGCAAAATGAGCTGTTGGCTTCTTTCCCCGAGCAATTCGAGGGTCACGGTGAGTAGCTTCAATCCGGACTTGCCGCTGGCCGAGCCCTTGCGGCCCCTGTCGTACCTTCGATCATTTTATACATCATTTTTAACTGGACGAGTCGTGGTGTCCCTTGTAATGCCCATGAGAATTATAACTACTTTCTTTCCCATTTCCATTAGTCCATAGGGACTGGAATGATATCGGGGCTTTTAAAAAATATTGGACGATCGGGAGGCCGAGTTTTAATTCATGTGCGATTGCACTTCGAGTCCTTTCATTTGTCAAATGGAATGATTGATACCGGTAAGAAAGCTCAACAAAAAAAGCGTCAAGAAAGTGGCTCATGAAAAATTATAGTCGAATAACTTTTTTGTATAAATTACTGAGTTAATACAAATTGAGCGTCAAAATTATGTAAAATTCAAGAATCTGCTTACTTATTATAATATTCATAAATACAAGAAAATTGTAAGATATACAAGATTAATAAATTTTTAACAAAACGTTTGTGCGTTCGTGGAAAATTTAACAAATAGTCTAGTGCCATAACACAGGGTGACTTTACACTAAGTTTAACATATTTGTTGAGTTTAATTACTTTTCTCGACTGTCGGTCATAACAAAGAATCAAATATTAGTTTTATCAACCCAATATTACACAGATTGGCTCATAGTACCATGCAAAGCCGAAAATATATTGTAGTTACGCTGTAAATTAAACATTTTCGGCTGAAAATAATTAAAAAATTAAAAATCGCTGTATCTCCTCAAATAATGAAGATATCGCAAAACGGACGATAATTTGACAACATTAACATTTCAAGAAATGAATTTTCCAATCTGTTGTACTAAGGCCTATTGAGAAGATTAAATGATTGTTTTATTAGTTAAATGTCACCTATTTTACCTTATTACACTATGCAGAACTCAATAAAATTGGTGGCAAAGTTATAAGATTGGAATTTTTCATCTGGAAATAATCAAAAACTTAAAATCGCTATATCTCCGTAAATAATAAAGATATTGCGAAAAAGACGACGATCTGTGATCATTAAATTTCTGAAAATTTTTTTTTAATTTGTTGTACTCAGAACTATTTAAAAGATTAAATGATCATTTTATTAGTCAAATGTGACCCGTATAACCTCATTATTCTAAGCAGAACTCAATAAAATTGGTGGCAATGCTATAAGATTAGAATTTTTCATCTGGAAATTATCGTAAACTTAAAATCGCTATATCTCCGTAAATATTGAAAATATCGCGAAAAGGACGATGATCTGTGATCATTAAATTTCTAAAAATTTTTTTTTTGTCTGTTGTGCTGAGACCTTTTTAAAAGATTAAATAATTGTTTTATTAGTCAAATGTCACTCATTTTACCTTATTATACTATGCAGAACTCAATAAAATTGGTGGCAATGCTATAAGATTAGAATTTTTCATCTGGAAATTATCGTAAACTTAAAATCGCTATATCTCCGTAAATATTAAAGATATCGCGAAAAGGACGATGATCTGTGATCATTAAATTTCTAAAAATTTTTTTTTTGTCTGTTGTGCTGAGACCTTTTTAAAAGATTAAATAATTGTTTTATTAGTCAAATGTCACTCATTTTACCTTATTATACTATGCAGAACTCAATAAAATTGGTGGCAATGCTATAAGATTAGAATTTTTCATCTGGAAATTATCGTAAACTTAAAATCGCTATATCTCCGTAAATATTGAAGATATCGGGAAAAGGACGATGATCTGTGATCATTAAATTTCTAAAAATTTTTTTTTTGTCTGTTGTACTGAGGCCTTTTTAAAAAATAAATAATTGTTTTATGAGTCAAATGTGACCCATATAACCTTATTATACTATGCGGAACTCAATAAAATTGGTGGCAATGCTATAAGATTGGAATTTTTTATCTATAAATTATCGTAAACTTAAAATCGCTATATCTCCGTAAATAATGGAGATATCGCGAAAAGGACGATAATCTGTGATCATTAAATTTCTAAAAATTTTTTTTTTGTCTGTTATACTGAGGCCTTTTTAAAAGACTAAATGATTGTTTTATTAGTCAAATGTCACTCATTTTACCTTATTATACTATGCAGAACACAATAAAATTGGTGGCAATGCTATAAAATTGGAATTTTTCATCTGGAAATTATTGAAAAATTAAAATCGCTATATCTCCGTAAATAACGGAGATATCGCGAAAAGGACGATGATCTGTGATCATTAAATTTCTAAAAATTTTTTTTTTGTCTGTTGTACTGAGGCCTTTTTAAAAGATTAAATAATTGTTTTATTAGTCAAATGTCACTCATTTTACCTTATTATACTATGCAGAACTCAATAAAATTGGTGGCAATGCTATAAAATTGGAATTTTTCATCTGGAAATTATTGAAAACTTAAAATCGCTATATCTCCGTAAATAATAGAGATATCGCGAAAAGGACGATAATCTGTGATCATTAAAATTTCTGAAAATTTTTTTTTTCTGTCTGTTGTACTGAGGCCTATTTAAAAAATAAATGATTGTTTTATGAGTCAAATGTGACCAATATAACCTTATTATACTATGCGGAACTCAATAAAATTAGTGGCAATGCTATAAGATTGGAATTTTTTATCTAGAAATAATTGAAAACTTCAAATCGCTATATCTCTGTAAATAATGGAGATATCGCGAAAAGGACGATAATCTGTGATCATCAAAATTTTTGAAATTTTCTTTTTCTGTCTGTTGTACTGAGGCCTATTTAAAAGATTAAATGATCATTTCATTAGTCAAATGTCACTCAATTTACCTTATTATACTATGCAGAACTCAAAAAAATTGGTGGCAATGCTATAAGATTGGAATTTTTTTACTGGAAATTATTGAAAACTTAAAATCGCTATATCTCCGTAAATAATGGAGATATCGCGAAAAGGACGATAATCTGTGATCATTAAAATTTCTGAAAATTTTTTTTTTCTGTCTGTTGTACTGAGGCCTATTTAAAAAATAAATGATTGTTTTATGAGTCAAATGTGACCCATATAACCTTAATATACTATGCGGAACTCAATAAAATTAGTGGCAACGCTAAGATTGGAATTTTTCATCTGGAAATTATCGAAAACTAAAAATCGCTATATCTCCGTAAATAATGGAGATATCGCGAAAATGACGATAATCTGTGATCATTAAATTTCTGAAAATTTTTTTTTTTTGTCTGTTGTTCTGAGGCCTTTTTAAAAGATTAAATGATTGTTTTATTAGTCAAATGTCACCCATTTTACCTTATTATACTATGCAGAACTCAATAAAATTGGTGGCAAAATTATAAGATTGAAATTTTTTATCTAGAAATGATTGAAAACTTCAAATCGCTATATCTCTGTAAATAATGGAGATATCGCGAAAAGGACGATAATCTGTGATCATCAAAATTTATGAAATTTTCTTTTTCTGTCTGTTGTACTGAGGCCTATTTAAAAGATTAAATGATCATTTCATTAGTCAAATGTCACTCATTTTACCTTATTATACTATGCAGAACTCAATAAAATTGGTGGCAATGCTATAAGATTGGAATTTTTCATCTGGAAATTATCGAAAACTAAAAATCGCTATATCTCCGTAAATAATGGAGATATCGCGAAAAGGTCGATAATCTGTGATCATTAAATTTCTGAAAATTTTTTTTTTTGTCTGTTGTTCTGAGGCCTTTTTAGAAGATTAAATGATTGTTTTATTAGTCAAATGTCACCCATTTTACCTTATTATACTATGCAGAACTCAATAAAATTGGTGGCAAAATTATAAGATTAAAATTTTTTATCTAGAAATGATTGAAAACTTCAAATCGCTATATCTCTGTAAATAATGGAGATATCGCGAAAAGGACGATAATCTGTGATCATTAAATTTCTGAAAATTTTTTTTTTTGTCTGTTGTTCTGAGGCCTTTTTAAAAGATTAAATGATTGTTTTATTAGTCAAATGTCACCTATTTTACCTTATTATACTATGCAGAACTCAATAAAATTGGTGGCAAAGTTATAAGATTGAAATTTTTTATCTGGAAATTATTGAAAACTTCAAATCGCTATATCTCCGTAAATATTGGAGATATCGCGAAAAAGACGATAATCTGTGATCATTAATTTCCTGAAAATTTTTTTTCTGTCTGTTCTAAGGCCTATTTAAAAGATTAAATGATTGTTTTATGAGTCAAATGTCATCCATATAACCTTATTATTCTGTGCAGAACTCAATAAAATTGGTGGCAATGCTATAAGATTGGAATTTTTGATCTAGAAATTATTGAAAATTTGAAATCGCTATATCTCCGTAAATAATGGAGATATCCTAAAAAGGACGATAATCTGTGATCATTAAATTTCTGAAAATTTTTTTTTCTGTCTGTTGTACTGAGGCCTATTTAAAAGATTAAATGATTGTTTTATTAGTCAAATGTCAACCATATTACCATATTATTCTATGCGGAACTCAATAAAATTGGTGGCAATGCTCTAAGATTAGAATTTATTATCTAGAAATTATCGAAAACTTAAAATCGCTATATCTCCTTAAATAATGGAGATATTGCGAAAAAGGCGATAATCTGTGATCATCAAAATTTCTAAAAATTTTTTTTTCTGTCTGTTGTACTGAGGCCTATTTGAAAGATAAAATAATCGTTTTATAACCCAAATCTCAGCCATATTACCTTATTATACTATGCAGAACTCAATAAAATTGGTGGCAATGCTCTTAGATTAGAATATTTTATCTAGAAATTATCGAGAACTCGAAATCGCTATATCTCCGTAAATAATGGAGATATCGCGAAAAGGGCGATAATCTGTGATCATGAGAATATCTAAAAATTTTTTTTTCAATCTGTTGTACTAAAGCTTATTTAAAAGATTAAATGATTGTTTCATTAGTCAAATGTCCCCCATATTACCTCATTATACTATGCGGAACTCAATTAAATTGGTGGCAATGCTATAAGATTAGAATTTTTTATCGAGAAATTATTGAAAACTTAAAATCGCTATATCTCCGTAAATATTGGAGATATCGCGAAAAAGACGATAATCTGTGATCATTAATTTCCTGAAAATTTTTTTTCTGTCTGTTCTAAGGCCTATTTAAAAGATTAAATGATTGTTTTATTAGTCAAATGTCACCCATATTACCTTATTATACTATGCGGAACTTAATAAAATTGGTGGCAATGCTATAAGATTGGAATTTTTCATCTGGAAATTATCGAAAACTTCCAATCGCTATATCTCCGTAAATAATGGAGATATCGCAAAAAGGACGATAATCTGTGATCATAAAAATTTGTGAAAATTTTTTTTTCTGTCTGTTGTACTGAGGCCTATTTAAAAGATTAAATGATCGTTTTATTACCAAAATCTTAGCAATATAACCTTATTATTCTATGCAGAATTCAATAAAATTGGTGGCAATGCTACAAGATTGGAATTTTTTATCTATAAATTATCGTAAACTTAAAATCGCTATATCTCCGTAAATAATGGAGTTTCCGCAAAAAAAACGATGATCTGTGATCATTAAATTTCTGAAAATTTTTTCTTTAATCTGTTGTACTAAGGCCTTTCTGAAAGATTAAATGATTGTTTTATTAGTCAAATGTCACCCATTTTACCTTATTATACTATGCAGAACTCAATAAAATTGGTGGCAAAGTTATAAGATTGGAATTTTTCATCTGGAAATAATCAAAAACTTAAAATCGCTATATCTCCGTAAATAATAAAGATATTGCGAAAAAGACGACGATCTGTGATCATTAAATTTCTGAAAATTTTTTTTTAATTTGTTGTACTCAGAACTATTTAAAAGATTAAATGATCATTTTATTAGTCAAATGTGACCCATATAACGTCATTATTCTATGCAGAACTCAATAAAATTGGTGGCAATGCTATAAGCTTAGAATTTTTCATCTGGAAATTATCGTAAACTTAAAATCGCTATATCTCCGTAAATATTGAAGATATCGCGAAAAGGACGATGATCTGTGATCATTAAATTTCTAAAAATTTTTTTTTTGTCTGTTGTGCTGAGGCCTTTTTAAAAGATTAAATAATTGTTTTATTAGTCAAATGTCACTTATTTTACCTTATTATACTATGCAGAACTCAATAAAATTGGTGGCAATGCTATAAGATTAGAATTTTTCATCTGGAAATTATCGTAAACTTAAAATCGCTATATCTCCGTAAATATTGAAGATATCGGGAAAAGGACGATGATCTGTGATCATTAAATTTCTAAAAATTTTTTTTTTGTCTGTTATACTGAGGCCTTTTTAAAAGACTAAATGATTGTTTTATTAGTCAAATGTCACTCATTTTACCTTATTATACTATGCAGAACACAATAAAATTGGTGGCAATGCTATAAAATTGGAATTTTTCATCTGGAAATTATTGAAAACTTAAAATCGCTATATCTCCGTAAATAATGGAGATATCGCGAAAAGGACGATGATCTGTGATCATTAAATTTCTAAAAATTTTTTTTTTGTCTGTTGTACTGAGGCCTTTTTAAAAGATTAAATAATTGTTTTATTAGTCAAATGTCACTCATTTTACCTTATTATACTATGCAGAACTCAATAAAATTGGTGGCAATGCTATAAAATTGGAATTTTTCATCTGGAAATTATTGAAAACTTAAAATCGCTATATCTCCGTAAATAATAGAGATATCGCGAAAAGGACGATAATCTGTGATCATTAAAATTTCTGAAAATTTTTTTTTTCTGTCTGTTGTACTGAGGCCTATTTAAAAAATAAATGATTGTTTTATGAGTCAAATGTGACCCATATAACCTTATTATACTATGCGGAACTCAATAAAATTAGTGGCAATGCTATAAGATTGGAATTTTTCATCTGGAAATTATCGAAAACTAAAAATCGCTATATCTCCGTAAATAATGGAGATATCGCGAAAATGACGATAATCTGTGATCATTAAATTTCTGAAAATTTTTTTTTTTGTCTGTTGTTCTGAGGCCTTTTTAAAAGATTAAATGATTGTTTTATTAGTCAAATGTCACCCATTTTACCTTATTATACTATGCAGAACTCAATAAAATTGGTGGCAAAGTTATAAGATTGAAATTTTTTATCTAGAAATGATTGAAAACTTCAAATCGCTATATCTCTGTAAATAATGGAGATATCGCGAAAAGGACGATAATCTGTGATCATCAAAATTTTTGAAATTTTCTTTTTCTGTCTGTTGTACTGAGGCCTATTTAAAAGATTAAATGATCATTTCATTAGTCAAATGTCACTCATTTTACCTTATTATACTATGCAGAACTCAATAAAATTGGTGGCAATGCTCTTAGATTAGAATTTTTTATCTAGAAATTATCGAGAACTCGAAATCACTATATCTCCGTAAATAATGGAGATATCTCGAAAAGGGCGATAATCTGTGATCATGAGAATATCTAAAAATTTTTTTTTTAATCTGTTGTACTAAAGCTTATTTAAAAGATTAAATGATTGTTTCATTAGTCAAATGTCCCCCATATTACCTCATTATACTATGCGGAACTCAATTAAATTGGTGGCAATGCTATAAGATTAGAATTTTTTATCGAGAAATTATTGAAAACTTAAAATTGCTAAATCTCCGTAAATATTGGAGATATCGCGAAAAAGACGATAATCTGTGATCATTAATTTCCTGAAAATTTTTATTCTGTCTGTTCTAAGGCCTATTTAAAAGATTAAATGATTGTTTTATTAGTCAAATGTCACCCATATTACCTTATTATACTATGCGGAACTTAATAAATATGGTGGCAATGCTATAAGATTGGAATTTTTCATCTGGAAATTATCGAAAACTTCCAATCGCTATATCTCCGTAAATAATGGAGATATCGCGAAAAGGACGATAATCTGTGATCATTAAAATTTCTGAATTTTTTTTTTGTGTCTGTTGTACTGAGGCCTATTTAAAAAATTAAATGATTGTTTTATGAGTCAAATGTCATCCATATAACCTTATTATGCTATGCGGAACTCAATAAAATTGGTGGCAATGCTATAAGATTGGAATTTTTCATCTGGAAATTATCGAAAACTTCCAATCGCTATATCTCCGTAAATAATGGAGATATCGCAAAAAGGACGATAATCTGTGATCATAAAAATTTGTGAAAATTTTTTTTTCTGTCTGTTGTACTGAGGCCTATTTAAAAGATTAAATGATCGTTTTATTACCAAAATCTCATACATATTACCTTATTATTCTCAGCAGAACTCAATAAAATTGGTGGCAATGCTCTAAGATTAGAATTTTTTATCTAGAAATCATCGAAAACTTAAAATCGCTATATCTCCGTAAATATTGGAGATATCGCGAAAAGGACGTTAATCTGTGTTCATTTTATTTCTCGAAATATTTTTTTAATCCGTTGTACTGAGGCCTGCTTGAAAAATTAAATGATTGTTCTATTAGTCAAATGTCAACCATATTACCTTATTATTCTATGCAGAACTCAATAAAATTGGGGGCAATGCTATAAGATTGGAATTTTTCATCTGGAAATTATCGAAAAATTCCAATCGCTATATCTCCGTAAGTAATGGAGATATCGCGAAAAGGGCGATAATCTGTGATCATCAAAATTTGTGAAAATTTTTTTTTCTGTCTGTTGTATTGAGGCCTAGTTAAAAGATTAAATGATCGTTTTATTACCAAAATCTCAGCAATATTACCTTATTATTCTATGCAGAACTCAATAAAATTGGTGGCAATGCTATAAGATTGGAATTTTTTATCTATAAATTATCGTAAACTTAAAATCGCTATATCTCCGTAAATAATGGAGTTTCCGCAAAAAGAACGATAATCAATGATCATTAGAATATCTAAAAATTTTTTTTTTATTCTGTTGTACTAAGGCCTATTTAAAAGATTAAATGATTTTTTCATTAGTCAAATGTCACCCATATTACCTCATCATACTATGCAGAACTCAATTAAATTGGTGGCAATGCTATAAGATTGGAATTTTTTATCTAGTAATCATCAAAAACTTAAAATCGCTATATCTCCGTAAATAATGAAGATATCGCGAAAAGGACGATAATCTGTGATCATCAAAATATCTAAAAAATTTTTTTTCAATCTGTTGTACTAAGGCCTATTTAAAAGATTAAATGATCGTTTTATTAGTCAAATGTCACCCATATTACCTCATTTTACTATGCGGAACTCAATAAAATTGGTGGCAATGCTATAAGATTGGAATTTTTTATCTAGAAATTATCGAAAACTTCAAATCGCTATATCTCCGCAAATAATGGAGATATCGCGAAAAGGGCGATAATCTGTGATCATCAAAATTTGTGAAAATTTTTTTTTCTGTCTGTTGTACTGAGGCCTAGTTAAAAGATTAAATGATCGTTTTATTACCAAAATCTCAGCAATATTACCTTATTATTCTATGCAGAACTCAATAAAATTGGTGGCAATGCTATAAGATTGGAATTTTTTATCTACAAATTATCGTAAACTTAAAATCGCTATATCTCCGTAAATAATGGAGTTTCCGCAAAAAGAACGATAATCTGTGATCATTAGAATATCTAAAAATTTTTTTTTTATTCTGTTGTACTAAGGCCTATTTAAAAGATTAAATGATTTTTTCATTAGTCAAATGTCACCCATATTACCTCATCATACTATGCAGAACTCAATTAAATTGGTGGCAATGCTATAAGATTGGAATTTTTTATCTAGTAATAATCAAAAACTTAAAATCGCTATATCTCCGTAAATAATGGAGATATCGCGAAAAGGACGATAATCTGTGATCATTAAATTTCTAGAATTTTTTTTTCTGTCTGTTGTACTGAGGCCTATTTTAAAGATTAAATGATCGTTTTATTACCAAAATCTTAGCTATATTACCTTATTATTCCCTGCAGAACTCGATAAAATTTGTGGCAATGCTCTAAGATTAGAATTTTTTATCTAGAAATCATCGAAAACTTAAAATCGCTATATCTCCGTAAATATTGGAGATATCGCGAAAAGGACGTTAATCTGTGATCATTTTATTTCTGAAAATTTTTTTTTTAATCTGTTGTACTAAGGCCTATTTAATAGATAAAATGATCGTTTTATAACATAAATCTCAGCCATATTACCTTATTATACTATGCAGAACTCAATAAAATTGGTGGCAATGCTCTAAGATTAGAATTTTTTATCTAGAAATTATCGAAAACTTAAAATCGCTATATCTCCGTAAATAATGAAGATATCGCAAAAAAGGCGATAATCTGTGATCATCAAAATATCTAAAAATTTTTTTTTCAATCTGTTGTACTCAGGCTTATTTAAAAGATTAAATGATTGTTTTATAAGTCAAATGTCACCCATATAACCTTATTATACTATGCGGAACTTAATAAAATTGGTGGCAATGCTCTAAGATTAGAATTTTTTATCTAGAAATTATCGAAAACTTAAAATTGCTATATCTCCGTAAATATTGGAGATATCGCAAAAAGGACGTTAATCTGTGATCATTTTATTTCTCGAAATATTTTTTTTAATCTGTTGTACTGAGGCCTGCTTGAAAAATTAAATGATTGTTCTATTAGTCAAATGTCAACCATATTACCTTATTATTCTATGCAGAACTCAATAAAATTGGTGGCAATGCTATAAGATTGGAATTTTTTATCTATAAATTATCGTAAACTTAAAATCGCTACATCTCCGTAAATATTGGAGATATTGCGAAAAGGACGTTAATCTGTGATCATCAAAATTTCTGAAAATTTTTTTTCTGTCTGTTGTACTGAGGCCTATTTAAAAGATTAAATGATCGTTTTATTACCAAAATCTCAGCCATATTACCTTATTATACTAAGTAGAACTCAATAAAATTGGTGGCAATGCTCTAAGATTAGAATTTTTTATCTAGAAATTATTGAAAACTTAAAATCGCTACATCTCCGTAAATATTGGAGATATTGCGAAAAGGACGTTAATCTGTGATCATTTTATTTCTCGAAATATTTTTTTAATCCGTTGTACTGAGGCCTGCTTGAAAAATTAAATGATTGTTCTATTAGTCAAATGTCAACCATATTACCTTATTATTCTATGCAGAACTCAATAAAATTGGTGGCAATGCTATAAGATTGGAATTTTTCATCTGGAAATTATCGAAAACTTCTAATCGCTATATCTCCGTAAATATCGAAAATATCGCGAAAAGGACGATAATCTGTGATCATTAAAATTTTTTAAATTTTATTCCCAATCTGTAGTACTTTGACTATTGAAGGGATTAAAGAGTTGTTTTGTTACTTTAATATCATCCAGATAAGCTTGTTTTGCTATACAGAACCTGAAAATTTTAGTGGCTACGTTATAACATCGGAATGTTTGTTTTGGACATTATCGAAATTTGAAAATCGCTATATCTATGTAAATAACGATGATATCTTGAAAAGGACGATATTCTGTAATCATTCAAATTAAAAAAAATTTTTTGTAAACTGTTGGACTTTGTCCATCCCAAACGATGAATTATTTGTTTGTAACTCATCAATATACTATAGATTAGCTCATTATACACCACTACGAGCATGAAAAAAGCAGTTCGGTTCGCGACCAATTTTGATATAAATATGAAGCGCGCGTAATCAATCACCAGCAACGTACGGGACGGAGACAGCACGTACATCGGTGTAAGTTCGAAGTAGAAGCTTGCAGGTGGAAAAACTGTGCCGGAGAAAGAGGGAGGAGAAGGAGGAGAAAGCCATTTGTTACCCGGGTGGAAAAGACAAGCCGTGGAGCGTAATAAATAGATTTCGCCAAGTTTTGCGGGTGCAAATAGCCTTGGAATAACAAAAACCGGAGGGAAGACAAACGGGCCCTGGGCAAAGAAAATGCAGTCTGTTATGCGCGTGTAGCGATACGAAAAGACGACGTTCGTCATCGGTGGTGTACCAACCTCGCGAGAGAGTCAACGCTGAGGGCGACGATGAGCGAGGCCAGGAGCATGCAGCAGAGGTAGATCCCAGCGATCAGTTGGATCCTCTCCGGTGGCGGTGGCTCAAGGTTTGGGTTTTCCTCCGAAGCCGAGGCCACCCCATAAAAGTTAGCTCCACACAGCTCGGCCACCAACGCCAAGCTCCCGTTGATGTTTTCGGCCGTCGCGTTCACCGATGCTTCCTTTGGCTCCAGCCCGTACGACATAACTACGCACGTGTTGGAAAACATGCACCATATTACTTATACAAGACACTTTCTTCAGCCCCCGATGTTTTGTTTTTTACTTTCCTTTCGTTACGTAAACGCGAAGCTCTTGGAATAATCTTCGATAAATTAATTCTGTCCCCTCTCGCGCAGATTTTATCGGAAATGGTTAATTGTACACGCGTTGCAACGAGAAATCAGGATTTTTATTCCCCCGGTGTTAAATAAGCAAAGACCCTCGACAGCGGGCGTATAATCTCCCTCCCGGCTCTTTTCTCCCGATGGGTGAATGTGGCGCTGTTTATGGAAATTCCAAGGGCTCCGTCGCGGTGCTATCCTGAATCGATTTGCATTGAAAATGTAGATGGTAATAAAAACAGCGATCGGGGGTATTTAGCAGGTGTACTTATAAAAGTGGGGGTATTTGTAAAAGTACGTCTGACCTGCGGAGGAGATGAGGTTGCCCCAGACCTGGGCCATCTGGTAGAACATGAAAAAGAGCCCGAAGAACCTCGTGACCAGGACGTCGGCGCTGAGCTCGGATATGCTCGCGTAGGCCTCGGACGTGACGGTGAAGTAGGTGCACTGGGCGCACCAGAGTGGCCCGCCCCCAAGTCCAACCGCCAGCCCGGCGGGTATCATCGTGTAGAAGCGCGGCCAGAACTGCGCCGCGATGAAGGGCATGTACGCGACGAACGCCACGGCTATCGTCCACTTGCATCCCAGCCAGCTGTGGCATTGTTGTTTTCACGGGGTTTTCATCATTTTCATTTCTCCCTCTCTGATTGTGCCACCACGCATAACTTTCCGCGTCATTTCGACTATTTTGCTCTGACGCGTGTCGGGTCGTTCATCACGATTGGTTTCCTTCGAGTGTCAATGTGGATTTTGTTTCTCGAACAAATCTGGATTTTATGGCAACGCGGGAACAAATGGGAAATCTCCACTCGGGTGATTTGTCCCGGGGGGAGGGAGGGTGTAAGCCGAGTGCAGAATTTCCCAACTACGACTTTGCCCCCCCCCCGGTTTTAATTTACACAGATTTAAGCGAGAAACAAATTAATGAAAATCCACCTTGGCTCGCGCACAATAGCCTCGTTTGTGAAAACCACTCGGAATCTTCGGAGTCTTTCGAAGTATTTCTATTATGCCTCGAATGACTCTCTCGAACAAATTTTCCGAAAGAATTAATTTCGAGCCCTCGTGATTATTTGCTCGTTTTAACGGTGAGCATTGTTGTCTATTTTTACATTTTTCACGAGTGAGTGATCGATCATTTGCAGGTCGAAAAGCCGATGTAATTATGGAAATGAGCTAACGATCGTACCTGCAACTATTATATAGCAAGCTAATTTTTTTTAATTTTTTTAAATTTCTGTACGGTATCATTCGATAAATTAAAGGCGTGTTCCGTAGTCTGTGGAATAATCAATACCGATGCCAATCATCATGAATACAAGATGTTGCATTTTAATGCTCTTCCGATAAAGTGGGCTAAGGGTAGTTTTAATCAAATGGAAATTTTTAATTTATTTTTAAATACCTCCGCGCAACACTTTTAATCATCATAAATTAATAATGAAGTGGCATGGTGTACCCATGGGGTTAATTTAATTTTATGCTCGAAAAATTGTAACTTTTTTTAACTCGCAGAATTTCATAAATAAAAAATCCATGTACTCCAATATACGTAATACATCTAATAAATGATTTATTGACTAGATTTTTACGATTCTTTTTATACCGATCGATTAAAATCATACAGTTAAATTTTCGTCAAGTAAAGTAATGCTATTTATTTTCCGAAACCGAGAGAAAAAAGGAATTTGATAGACCTCGCACTTTTTCCTCGACTGTTGTATACGATTGTGCCACCGAGAGTCACGAATTATGCTATGAATTACCTTATAATCAAGACAGGTAGAAAAATATTGCTGAAAATCAAGCTTCCGTAAATAGCAGCCAGAGTAAATGTGCCCAGGGATTGGTCAGCATTGACGGAACTCTGAAGATTGCTCGCTCCCATGAAGGCTGTAAACTGGAGCATGAAGGCGAAGCCAATCATCAGGATGTTTTTCATGATTCTCCATCGTTCGGCTGGTTGAAAATCCGCTACTCGTATTTCCACAAACTTTGGCGACGGCTCCATTTATACTTCTTTCTCCTGAAATCTTTGGAGAGGTTTAAAAAAGGGCGTAGTGTGTGTTTTTTATTTGAACTTGCGTTTTTTCAACAATAAATTTTGCTACTCTAGTCTGAGGTTCTAATTGTAAATTATTGGCCGCAGAAAATAATCTTAAATACCCGACATTCAAGTGGGCACCAATATTCGTGAATTTTAATATAATGTATGAATTTTTACAGTAAGTATATATTTGGTGACGTAAGTAAATTCCATTCACTTTTGGGATGATAAATCGAAAATGTTGGCCAAGGATAAATTCTGAGGTTATTAGTGATTGGCAGTGTTAGCCTTTTTTCGAGCTCATATCCTATCGGCTTTTTACTTTCCCGATATTGATGTAACGGACGGTAAGTCCGTATAAAAAAATATTTAGCTTTCGGTTTGAGATTTGATTGGTTAAAAAAAATTTCTCATTGACCTAATTTGTGAATAAAAAAAAAAAATCCAATTAATTCCATACGCAAATTCTAAAACATTTGCTATTTAAGTGTAAATGCCACTTTAGTAATAAAAAAATAAGCTACCATGACGATTTATAATGAATTTGAGAATTAATTCAGTCGAGAAGGGCTAAGAAAAATTAATTAGAAATTTTTTTTTTTTTATATATCTCTTCTTATCCCTCGTAACATCACCAGTTTAACGCTGTATAAAATTGTTGCCAGTAATATCCCATTCCCATATAGCCGGTAGAAAAAATTTTTTCACGCAAAGTCATTCGATGTATAGCCGAGCTTTGAATACCACTACGGTACATGGTACGGCGCCCACTGTCATCATGCACGTACGCCCGCGCGCAGCAATCACCCAAGTACTAAAACATTCACACCACAGGATATTACATCAATGGGACTGTGTGTATACAGCGGCTGCGACGGCGCACGCTATACGTATATGTGCAAACACTGATTACCCGATTGCCGCCCTAGGCGTCCGTGACGGAGTATCCTTGAATAAGCGGACCTTTCACGCGCGCCTCAAGCCTGCTTGGGAGCGTCCCACTGCTGGATTAAAAGATTTATCAAGCTAAATAATTAATCGAGATTTTCTCGCGTTGATTAAACAAATTTCTAATTATAACGAGGATTTCATTGGTTATTTTTAACTCCAGTGATGCAAAGCTCTCCTAATAGCGTTACAAGGATGTATTTTGCGTTAAATAAATGAGCGAGCGGTGAAAAGTTGGTTTTTTTTTTTTTTTTTTTTTTTCTACAACGTAAAATATTAATCAAATTGAAGCTTGGTGCGAAAAATAAGGAGAGCAATCCGGCTTACCTTGAAGCTTTACCGGAGACTCCCGGATTTACTGCACATGCATTTTGAAGGATCGCCTGTGAATCACAACAACTCGCTAAATATTCGTTATACAATATGTACTCGATGTTTGCGTTATTTGCTTCCGAATATAATACGCTTCGCTGCTGCGTTACTTTGTTTACTTACGGAACAAACATGTACAAAGTATTTGTTTCAGTGCACGAGTAAGTATCGACTTTGATGTTACGGATTTGAGTGCGCCCGCCCGCAGTATTTTTAAACGCCGAATGAACAAAACCTGGGGTAAAAAAAAATAAATCACCAGATTGATCAACAGTTTGACTTTACGATACGTAGCTGCAAAAGCGTAAATTTCACCTTTTAATAGTGCGTATAGATAAGAGCGAGAAGATTAATGTTTGACTAGGTAACGCACACTGATATACCGAGATGTCGTAGCCAGACAGTAAAATTTATTTCTTTATTGTGTCATTAAAAAAAAAAAAAAAAACTCCATTATTTTCAGAATTTTCAGTAAATAACGAAAAAGTTCACTTTGAGATCGCGTTATTTAAATAAAGCTAGTTGATCATTAAAATATGATTCACTTTTGTTTTTCCTTACAAGTCCATTAGGTGTAGTTACTGATTGAATACACGTTTCCTTTTTACTCTGCTGCGCTTTTATTATTATTATTATTTTTTTTTATAGCTCGACACATGAATTTATTTTCCCGTACTTACTGTCCCCGGAATGAATGGAAGATAGGATTAATCATAAGGTTGTATTATAGAGTTGTAAAACCGTACTCGAGTCGGCTTGGCGAATCAACTATACGACCTTCACGACTTGCGCGGTCTTGTTATCTTTAATACTATGTACATCAAAGATCTCCAATGCACATTTTTTTTTCTAGATTTACATTGGATTTTTTAACCGATAAAAAAAGCAATGTGATAATTTATGTACTGCGGATCACACACTTTCAACGGAAGGCATTGCCAGGTATGTGTCAATTTGAAAATTAATTCATTGAAAGTGTTTGCTCTACCTCGTTGCGTGATGAATATTTTCATCATGCAAATAACCAGGACGCAGTGAAGTGAATATTATCGAGCAAGTGATGCATGTGCCTGCAACCGCATAGTTCAAAAAGTTAACAGTAACTAGGATATAAATTCAAATTACAACTGTTAAATGAGTTTGTGAAACGTTGGAACAAAGGGATTTTATATTGTTTTTAAAACATTGAACGTTAATTTGAAGAGTCAGTTGCGTGAAATTACACGAGGAGCTTTTGATGATAATTGGTAGTGCACGAATGATACGATTTTGAGAAAAGAGGGGCATTAACGTGAGATTATGGACATTACATTTGTGCCACGTGCGCTAAGAAGATTATTACAACTATTAACTCCTATTACTCAAACGATTCACCGCGCAGTCTATAGGAGTTTATATGATCGGATTAATATTGCGATAAAATTACCTGATCGATTTTTTAAATACCCAAACATGTACTTATTTGTTCGCGTTAAAAATCGAAAAACAGTAAATTAAATTTGTGGCTGCATAGTATCGGTCTTTGGATGAAAATTTAATTTGCGAGCACTGTAGCGAAAATAAAACAGTTACTACAGAGATGACATCGAGACATATAGAAAAATTAAACATTTAACGCGACAAACTCGTCAATTCGCACCTCCATTGTAACAGATTCACGCGGCAGGATAGTTTAAATTGCTAAAAGAAGTAAATACATAGACTAAACTGAAAAAAACCGAAAACGGTAAATCAGTGCACGAGAGGTGATGTTTGAGGGGTTAAACGTAACAAATTTTACTTACGTGGGTTGGCGCAGTCTCCGCGTCAAGTGAGCATTACACTGTCCAGTGGTTGATGCTTGTGCTACACCGCAAGCAACGACGGTAGCAGGGCGCTCGGGCAGGAGACACTCCGCGCGCGATATTTGATCGAGAAAAACCAGCGATACGTTTGCACACCCGCGACACTTCAATTTCAAACTGAGCAGTATAGGTACGGTCACGCGTACACACCAACAGACACCTCCTACCATTCCTTCCCGCCGCACTTTCTGTTTTTGTCATCCGGCTATGTACCTATAAGCGAGTCCGTCTGTGCCCTCTTACGCGCTGCCCACAGCTACGGAGCTTCGAATCACTGCGCCTACGCTTACGCAAATTGCTCCATTATACCCATTTAGCTTTATCGAATTGTTCCCCAAGCAGTGATATTTCACGCGCCGAGGCCGGCTTCCGGCACGTGTTTTTTATAGTATGAATGTAGGTACGCCAAAGAAGCTGAAGAATCGGTACACATCGTAACGAGGAGCGGTATATTTGATCGGTATCGAATCAAGTGGGCCTTATGATGATAGTGAAAAATCAAGACTCGCGTAAACCGGTTTTTTCTACCATACGATCAATAATCCTGCAATCATTTGCACGAAGGGTTGTTCAATCAAAAGCCCATATTTATGGTGATGGAAAAATGCTCCTCCCGCATGTAATCAGATGCTGCATATACGACCTGGCATATTTCAACGTTGGATACGTATAGCGAGTCAACTGATGAATGAGTCGCGGCATGATTTAGTGAGATTAAGCGCGCTCGAGCGGACTTAATCTCAAATGCTCAGCGAGATTTTTATCTCCATCAAATATGGAAAGGTCATTTTTCTTTGTGTATTTGCATACACGCGACACCCGAGCCCAATGAAAATTCAGTGGCACGGCTTTTCAAAATAAATTCCATTATATAATATAAGAAATTGGCGCACCCTTTTGAAAAAAATGGCCTTTCGACGTAACGCTATGAACCATTGGGTTATTATTATACTCGTGACTACCCCTCAACATAATTTACGGAGGAAAACCGGTAGCCAAGGGAACAAAAGCATGACGAATGCTCCTATTATTAAAAAATATTTAATCCCCTTGATCACGTCGAGTATACACAATGTATATAATATACTCATCAATCGAGAGGGGAAACGTGATATACACTTGAAACACGTACAACGGGATTAATCACCAATGCCGTGGTAGATTTTTAGTCATCATTCGTTATCTCGACTCCATATTTTCTTGTCCGCCCTCGGATGATCCTTTTTGATGACGCAACGATCCCATTCTTAATTGCTGCACTTTCAAGGTGAATACCAGAGATGGTTGATAAATACAACAAAGTAGTTCCCGAGCTCTTAGCTGGTGTCGGAGTAAAGTTTGGCTTGCTCTCATGAGCGCGTGCATAAGTAATGGTATGGAAGGAAGGATGACCGCGGTGTGGGTAACGAAGCCGGTGCGGGACATGATGAGCCTGGGACACTCGGTGCAGCGAGTCTCGGGGGTAATCTCTGTTTGTTGTCACCGCGAGACGTCACTCTTCCGCAGATCCTTGCCGCAATTCGCAAAGTTCGCCCCAATTATTAAGGTGAAACGAAGTTTGACGCGTGTATACATATACATTCAATCTTACATAGTCTATTGCGGGTAATGGGTAATTGCAAAAGAGTCGGCCGACTATATGGTACACCAAACTCGAAAATATGCGCCACGCGGCCTTCTTTGATTGCAATTTCCGTAATGATGACGTTAATTCACTTCAAATTATAATTCAAGGGATCATCATCAGGCCAGGCTTTTAATAAGATTGCGGGGCTGCGTCCTCAAACTTTGAAATTTATGGTAATTGTCGGCGTGATTACTGGGCTATCAATTTGAAGTAATAATAATTTAATACTCGAGAGAAAATGCTAACCCGGAACGACTGCGGAATTATTATTATTATTGATAGGGAGCCAGTGGTGGAGCTCGACTGGGCCGCGGGTATGTGCGTCCATACAGTTATACGCGTGAAGGGGATTTCATTAAATTTTGGGGGTACGTAAATTCATCGTGGACCGTTTCCGATAGTTCTGGCGATAAATTACGCCGAGGCGCGACCGAAATTTTGATTGAGACGATAAGCCACGTGCTACCAGCGCATTAGCTCGTTTTCGAAAGCTAATACTCCGAAGATGCGCGGAAGATGAAGGGGTGGAGTAGATATATGGGCGAGCTGTGCAAAACCCGGCCCAACTTGCCGCATTACACCCTCGCACGCGACGTGTGCGCTGCGTGTACGGACAAATGCATCCGGTTAAACTTTGGTAATCACGTGTGCGCGACAGAACTTTATTGAAAAGTTGCAAAAAAAAAAAAAAAAAAAAAAAACTTTTCGTGTTTATACTTTCAAAGCTATGCCGTGTACCAGTCTGCCTTTTTTTTTCTGCTGTGGCCACCAAGAGAAGTAAAAAATTTTTTCAGCTACATTTTTCCTCTTTTTCAGATATTTACAGACATAAACTCCTAAATTACTCCCATTTTTATTTACTGGCTCGTTAAAAGTATAAGTAAACTAAACATGAGCGCATGAATGGCACGGCTGTTGAAATTGACACGAGGTTTAAAATTTTTACTGTAATTCGTTATTATGACGTTACCCACTTTTTTACAAACTGTTTAATAGTTTTAGATTTTTTTTTCATTTTCATACACGTACGATAATTTATTGATACATATTGATATTTATACATTTATTTCAACTTTTGGCTAAACATGATCTCAGATTTTCGTCACCCTTTTGAAGTATAAGAGTTTAAAAAATGTATTTTTTACTGTACAATAAAAATCTTCTTTACTCCCTGTACTTTCAATGTCAAATTTTATTGTTACGAAGAGAGTCTTTGTGTAATTAGTATACTTTTTTTTAGTATTTTCGAACTAAAGATCCACTATTTTTCATGCAAAAAATGTAATATTTCTCGGATTTTAGCACAGTGTGCGAGGTACAGTTTGACGGGTCCGTATAGAAGTGTACAAGTGAGAGCACTCGAATTTCAAAAATTTTTACACTGAGAATCAAAAAATACACAATTTGGCCAGTCACCACTCGCTTCGTGCAATAGTTGCGTAAATATTTTCATTAAATTCACGAGCATATAACAACCACTGAAAAAAAATTAATATATTTCATGGGAACAAAATTCAGAATTGATTTGTAATGATTATTATTTTTAAATTCAAGTCCCACTATTATGAATAATATAAATAAAATTGATAATAGAAGATTTTAGCATGGGATTGTCCAAGTACATAAAGGACACGCGCAAAGAGAAAATTTCAATTGCAAATGAAGTAAGTTTAATTCACGCTAATAACAAAAGAGAGCACTATCATTTGCATCGTAATAATCCACTTGGAACTTTTTCACGTCTCCCATTAACATTTCCCATTATATAAAAAAAAAAAAAAAAAAAAAGAATTAAAATAAAAAAAACAAATTACTTTTTTTTTTTGTGTACCTTTTACTCGAGTAAAACCACGCATATTGTGCGTGTGCTTCTCTGCATATTGATGAAGCTCTCGACATGCGTTTCCATCCAATTAAACCGAACAAAACGTTGTTTCCAAAGCGTTGAGTCAAATTAATCGATCAAAGTAAAAATCGTCTCACGACAAGTCGAGGGAACCAATGAATCAAAACGACAGCCTTCACCCGATCGCTTGTTTTAGAAAAATTTGCGATCGGAGCAAACGTATTTCCTCCGTCCAATTATGTTTTTCTGCTCCCAAGTAAAACGCCGAGAGAGGGAGAGAGAGAGAGAAGAGGAGCGGCGGAAGAGAAAAAGTTTGTGGGCTAGTAAATTAGAGGAGGTACGGCGAGAAGAGCGGCAAATGAAAGAAGTACAAAGTTATCGTTTGCCATTAGTTTGTGTGTTGGGCATTGTTTATTTCCCTCTCCTCCTTTCAACAACGGAAAGAAGCTCCGACGCGGACGAAGGGAAAGTGGAATTAAAGGGAAAAACTTGGGAGCAATCTGCATGAACTTTTACGCGGCGACTTTTTTTGATTTCGTCTCGCTAAAGGCCCGCGTGAATGTAGGCATTGTCTATAGAAGTATAGGCGTGCTTCAGTCGGACAAACAAGAAAAATAAGCTGTGGGTGGAAGGAGAAGTGGCGCGCGACAAGGGGCATGAAGAGCATGGGATGCCTCGGCTGAGATGGAGGGGGTGGGGGGTACGCGCGGTGAATGCCGGTGGTGCGCGCTGGGATCCAGAGGCAGCCGTACAAGTTCAACCCTTCAGTTAAAGCGCGCAGCCACGCTCGAGCGGAGCCTGGCTCTTTTACCCTGTTCGAGTCGCTTATTCGGGACCTTGTACTTTTTTGGCCGACCAACGAGTGGTGGAATTTTTGAAAACGCCAGTACAACTACTAACCGCAACGTTTTGAGAATATTTTTTTTTCTTCTTTCTATCTTTATTTTCAGTAATGTGAAACAACTTTTACCGTTTATGGCCAGCACCGCGCTTTGGTGGATTTTACCGAAGCCAGCCTGCCAGTGTGTTTAAAGGTGTTGTAGCCTAGCGATTTTATCATGTGACGTTGTTTGCCTTTTTTTCCTTCTTTGCTGGATGTACGTGCTACTATGGAAATTTTTATTTTTCAAATTGCATGTACATATATATTTTAGTGCATCAATCTGCTTTTTTACCAAAATCAAGCTTTTTCGTAATTTTTCCATGTGCTCTCTCGTCGTTAAATTTATTTAATAATAAATTCTGTATACTTTTTTTTTTTTTAATTGCACAATCTGTTTAACGTGATGAAATTAAATTTACCTAATTCTCGTTGCTACAATCAATAACTCTATGCTCGTTGATTACAATTGCCGTCTGCAATAGACAACGTCACTGTGACAATAGTACAAGACAATATCATTAGAATTGTTATCGTTCAGATATAGACATTGAAAAGTGTAATTAAAGTACACGTAAACGAATGCAATATCGTAGCTCAGTAATTGCGTTCAAGATTGTAATGTAATTAAAAATACTCCATCGGCGTTACAAAGCTCTGTACTGGGATTGAAATTAAAAAAAAAAAAAAGGAAAAAAACGCGCTTTTCCAGAGCATTATCGAGCATTACTCTATTATAGACGACGGCAAATTGAATTTCCAAAAAGTCGAAATTAATCGACTTACAGGACGAAATCGACGAGGAAATAAGGTCGTGAAAATTTAACCGGAGCTAAAAGCGAAAACAATAGGTAACATACGTATACACTCTACGTTACGGATAAACGTAACAACGCGCGCTCGCGGGTAAATTTACAATTTTCGCCAAAGTGATTGCTCGACCTGCACTACTTACCCCTCCCCCCTCCCGTGATACGATCGATAAAACGAAACGAAATAAGCCGTATTTAAGTCGCAATGTCCTTCGATGTAAGTGAGGTAAGAAGTAGCTTAACGAATGGTACGGGACATTCGACAGGGAAAAACATTTTATTGCCTCGTGAGACGTCTTTGCACCTAGAGGAGTCGTCAGCCCCGGCACTGCGAGCTTTTCATTGTCCTTGCTTTGGTTAACCTGCATGGATTTACGGCAAACGACTTTCCTCCAGCTATACATTCGACTTGGTTTGCCTAGAAAAAGACGCTGACTACGGTTGCAAACTATAATGGAGGTTTAAGGGTGGTCGCGCACGCACAAACTCGCGTTTATAAAATATCCCAGGAATTTCTCATTAAATAAGAATCCCACATATATCCGCAATTGCGCTTTATTGCGTTGCGTTTGTTTTCTTTTTTCACTTGATTGTAAGTACTCGGAATTCCGCACGCGACACATGACGCTTCTAACAAAAACCCATTAATTATCAAGTGCCATCATTCGTTTGATTGAAAAGTTCTCATTGGCTCTCGTATTTTTATACCTTTTGATGTTAAAAATCTATTGTATGTCGGACTAAAATAAAATTTATTGAGGAAATTACAATTTTTAAAAGCAGAGGTGCAGGTCTTCAAAATTTTACAAGCTTATTTTTGACGAATTTTATAACTTGGCAGAGAAATATATCATGAACCGAAATAATAATTGTTTTATTTGAGTAATAATTTTACTACGAAAAAAAAAAAATGTCCTTAATTGATTAAGACGTAAAATCTTATGAACAAATGGAATTGACATTTGAGTTAATTACGAGAACAAAAGAACTACTTTGAATTAAATTGATTTAAGTAAGTATACAACTCTAAAACTGGAAGCTTATACGAGAGGATTTTTGTTCGTTACGTCTTGTCCTTCGCAATTATAAATAGTAATTATTCTTCGTGACAGTCAAGCGAAAAAGTCGTAACTCGAAGGCACACAATTTACGTTTTAATACAGCGTAAGCTGTCTTTACCTCTTTGTGTACGTTTAATAAAGCTTTTATAATAACACTGCGCTCAAACTGCTGATGATTAAAAGGGTCGCAAATTTAACATTTGTCAGACTTGAGATCAAAATTTTTGTGCATTTCGAGTGTATCTTGTAATAGAAAAGCTAAAATTTCGATCAAAGATAAATAAGAGGAAGTGTATGTAGGTATACGTTTAATCTCAAAACAAATTTTTCTCAAACGCTTAGAATGAAGATTGCAAATAGCGTATTGACAGTAGCAAGAAATGAAATAAAAGTATAGCAAATGTATTATTTCCGTCTAGATACGAATATTGCGGATCAAAAAAGTCTTGAATAAAAAATGAATGAAAAACTTGAATTATTCGTGTATATTTGATTTATTTGAATAAGAAAATTTAATTGAGAAAATGTTGTTTTACCATGACGTATATTGAAACAATTGGGATAAATTAAACAACGAATTTTATAAATTAATGCAATGTCATAAATCTCAGACGTCTAAAAGTAAAAAAAAAAAAAAAAAATCTTTGACAGTTCCACACAATTGAGTGACTCTTTCCAGATGCTTGTAGCGGAAAATCAGGTCAGCCGATGATTTCGTAATTTCAGGGGAGAAAATTAATTAGCAGCTCGCGTATAAAATTGAAAGACAAAAAAAAACCTTTTGAAATAAAAGTAATTTAAGTTTATGAAATTAAAAAAATCGAGGACAATACGTAAGTGTAGTGTCTCAGTATACGCGAGCGTGCAACAATGTAAGAGAGCGCCGTAGTTACTTTCGCGGCATTATTGCCGAGCTCGAGATGGAATTTTTTGATACTCCTTTCTCTCCAAGTTAAAAGTGCAGGCATGTCTCGCCGGTAAAATTTAAAAAGGAGCCTTTCACCCAAAGTTTTTAAATTCTTTGTACTCCAGCGCTTCCGATCCCTCGCTGTAAAAATTCATTTCATCAAAAAGACCGTCTTGAATACTCTCGTCAACCTGCATATGTTCATACTTACAGACATAACGTCGAAAATTAAACGTCCAATCCAAAAGTAATATGAAAAAACACGCCTACGTATAGCTAACTTGATCGGTGGACTTGATCCATTTATGTATATAAATTTTGCAACGCGTAAAGTAACTCGCAACGAGATACATCAGATGCCACCGGAATGACAATTGATAAAAGTACCAGCGGAGTTAAATTCTCCATTGTCGCCCGATGAATCGCGCAAAGAGCCTCGGGTTGGATTTAACTTTAGCGCCTCGGCTCACCGAACTACCCCGACATAAAACCAGATTATTGCCGGACGTAAAGGAAGCTGTGACTCCGGACCACCGCTTGATACGTAGCTGATCGCCGAGGGCCGTTGACTGATGACTCCTACGGCGACCCTGGCCGAGCGCGGAAACGCGGGATCGGTGCGAAGCTCGTATAAACGCCGATTTCTTTCCAACACCTGGTAACGTAATTAACCTGCCACGGTGTAGATGATCCACTTTGTGATGAGAATCATCTTGGTTCATTTGATTAACGCGTAAATTCAATTGCAACGTTTGCGAAAAATACACGATTTACCAGCGACTCGAGTGCTCGTTCTTTAGTATGCAGCAAAATGCGTGTAGGTGCAAAAAGCCGAGTAAGCCACGAAAGGCGATTGTCGCGGCTCGAAAATTCAGAGTCGCGAGCAAGGGAAGAAAGGTCAGTGTAGCGCCACGTAGAGGAAAATAATGAGCAAGCATGGGAAGGGGAGTATAATAGCGTCGGCGGCGGGGGTAAAAATTTTTACACGCTCCTTGCATCTGGGTCACCCAGGTCCTGCCTCTTTTCGAGCTCTCCCCCTCTCTCTCATTCGTATACAAGAGCACTAGAGTCGCGTGCACAAAAAAACGTCATTCCTCTTTACCGCTTCTCGACTCCGAACGTCTTTGTGCGCGTCTCCACCACCAGAGCCGGGTGCCAGTGTGGGCATTTTAACGAAGCCTGTTTGCCCTCACAACTTTACCCCCCCCCACATGTAGGTATATGTGTAGTGGGGCCGTGATATCTGATCTACACACGCGCCGAACAGGTCCATAATCGCTAAAACAGCCGGACGAGCGGGGCCAGATATAATGGCAGGTGAAATCAAAAAGGTACGCGTATTTACCCCACGGGGGGTCGCACAGAAGCCGAGCTGATTTTCGGGGCGAAATCGGACGGGTTATCTAATATACAGGGGAGTCCTGTATCGAAAGTACACGCGCGCACAAGTACCTGCCTCCTTTCGGGAAATCTAATAAGCCGCCACGGCTTGCGCATAGGTGGGGTACACAGAGCACCGGGGCGCGTAATTACGGCAAGAAGAAATATGCCCGCCTAATGGGGGCTTCTCGAGATTTATGAATACATTAGGTTGTAATACGCGAGCCTCGTGGACGGAAATTTCGAGGCGTATTTGAATTATTTGCCGGAGTATAACAGAGAGAAAGAGAAGAGTGGATGTATAAGGACGAGTATACGTGGGAGACACCCTGAATAATCTACAGGAGCCTCGGGAAGGGTATACATAGTCGAGGGAAGCAAATCGATCGGGAGCTGCTTATCGAACAGCCCCGCCGCTGAAGTAAGTATTTATCAACAGCCGGGACACAGCGAAGGAGGGGGGGCTCCATCATTTTTCCTCCTCTCGTCGACGCTCGACCAGAAATCCATTTCCCGTCGGCCGGCAGCCCGATGCGATTTATCGCCGAGGCGTGCCGGGCGCAAAAAAACTCGCGCCAACCGCCAATTAATACACGTTTGCCGAGAGACGACCACTCGATACTATGGCCGCTGGTACTTTTATTATACACTGGTGTATATATACACCTACCCTCGGCGCACCGGATGGGGATCACGTGTGTTTCGAGTGTAGGTAGCCAAGTAGCCTCGGGACGTGCTGTACTCCCCTTTAGCCACGGACGTGCGGTGCTTTCGTTAAATTTTTACCCGCCCGACGCCGCTGATGCTTCCTCCATCGGATAAATTGTTTTCGCCCGATGCTCGGGGCTGTTCGAGATGGCGCCGAAAAGTGATGTCGGACGCTGAACTCGAGCGAAACGATTCCCCCCTTCGAGTAACTCTTCCGCTTTATCGGTTCGGAGAGGAAGACGACAATCGCGGCTTGGCCATTTGAATTCTGGAGGAAAAGAAACTGGTGAGCGGAAGAAAACGCGTGGCAAGCGCACTGGAACAGAAGGTGTACTTACGCAATGATTGGTGTCGGCTGTAGGAGGAACAGGGGGCTTTTATGTAAGTTTTTAAATGTTGCGAAGCGACGATGTTTACGCAACGTGCTCGATGAAGTCGATACAAGTAATGACGTTGTCTAACTCTATTTATTGGATGAAAAAAATAATAATTTCATCCAAGTAATCAAGAAACGTCTCATTGATCATTAAAACTCGTACCTATAAAGCACGGTGGAAAGTGAAAGAAAATATCGGCAAATTACATGTTAAAGGGGGTCTACTTGATTTAGCAGGAAAAGAGGAATACAGTTCAAATCTTTTGTTGTAAAAATGGCATATTATTTATAAAAAAAAAAAAAAACCTTTGTTTTACAGCTTTTAGCGCATCTCCAGCTTCAAACTTCATTTCGAAAGTTATTGGCGCTACGAATTTTTTCTTGTACACGGCAGGTTGTCATCTAGTGTAGAGGAATGCAGTTTGAAGCCGAGTCAAGGTTTTAATTTTAAAAATGGAGTTTAATATACTCATTCGCTATGCGTTATAGTGCGGATCAAGGTTGGCGCGGAAGCTTGTTGCTGCGCGTTTTATTGCAACTTTATCCCTTATTGCTCGAAAAAAAAAAAAAAAAAAAAAAATTGATAATCCGCGATAAATATTCGCCAATAACTTTCGAAAAAAAAAGTGCATACCTCGTCGCCCGGGAAGAAGAAGGGGTCAATAAATTCGGCTTTGCGATATTTGACTGCGCACTATAAAGGGGATCAAGTTGATTTAGCAGGCGAAGTAGAGTCATCTCGGATATTTGAACGAACGGTGTTATCGCCTTGGACGAGTGAATTTAAAAACGTGCAGTAAAAGTATGACAAGCTGCTTCAGGGTTATTTCCCCGAAATAATAAACTCCTCGAGGAGCCGCGACAAACATTAGTCACACGAAGCTTTTGGCACTCGATCAACTCCCCGTGAAAGCTCATGAGATTCGACTAATGTTTTTTTTTTCTCGCAAAAAAAAGTCCCTCGCGCTTCGAACGATCTTTTCCTCTTTAATTTGCTCATCGCGCGTGATACAGTGATACCTTTGTAGAGCCGAATTCCCTCCCGTTTTCTCCCAAAGATCCGAATCGATCCCTATTCGCGTGGCGGAGCCTAACTTGTCTAGTTCCTCTTCCGCCGAGCCTCTCCTTATCGCCCGTTCGCGGAGGCTGCTGATCTCGGCGCTGCTCTTCTTTCTTTTCTCCCGAATTTTTTCGTAGAGAAAGCCGCGGAGACAAATTCCGACCTACGAAAATTTGGAAAAATTACGACGGCGATTACACTGCTACTCTCGAGCATCCACCCACAACTTTTTGTATGCACCATGGCGTACCTATATATACGTGCTCATGTACTTTCAACATAAATAACATAAGCTCGTACAACTTGTATCCAGCAGCTCATCAAAAGCGTGCTCGGTCAACTCGCCCTCTTGTTTGCATATCATTCCTCCCACCCTTCCATCCTATGGTTTCTTCATCTTGCGCGTAAATATTATATACACATAATTTCTCACCTCCCTGCACGCATGGCTAACAATTTAAACCCGAAATAATGGCACGAAAAAGCCCTCGGTTGAATTTACCGTCCTTTTGGGGGGCAAAAAACAATAAGCTCCGATACCTAGTGCGCGAAAGTAAATGATTTGCAGGGAACAACGGGGACCCGCGTGTCCGCGAGCTGCAGCCCACCTTGGGGCAAGAAGGAGAAGAAGAAGAGAGCCCGTGGCGTTATATATACACGTGACGCGGTCCTTCGGGGGCCATAATTCACGGGAGATGGAATGAAAGATGGCCGTGGCCGTGACAAACGAGCTCGGAATGAAATCTCCAAGTGGCTGAAATCTGGCAGTCGCCCCAAGGGGGGAGGGAAAAAAACACACACACACACACCACGAGCAGTAGCACCGGGGGATGGGGGTTTCCGCTCCGGTGACGGCGCAACAATTGCCGCGAGCGTAAGCACAGCAGTTTTGCAAATGCTCGGGCTGTTATAATACGTATACGTGGCCGCGAGGGGAGCGTGCCAAGTTAGCGGAACGCAAAAGTGTCGCGCCACCACGGCTCAACTCGAAGGACCGCGCTCCTTGTATTTATTTAGCCGACTTGGTTGATTTTTTGCCTCTAAGTAGGTACGTTACACGTATAATGGGTGCAGGGTGGTGGAAAACAAGCTAGAGCTGAATAGTTTATTGAGTTTTGTTTCCCACTCCACCTCTTTTTTTTTTTTTTTTTTTTTTTCTACGACATTCGAGCACAGCACGGGGTTTTCCATTTGAATATGTAAAATGACGAAAAGTTCGAGGGGTGAGGGGTTAAAACGATTCGTATGCGCATACCTGCACATGCAACTTTCACAGGTGAATCCATTCTAATATTCATAATTTTACCCTCCCTCGGCTGTACTATACCTGCGTTCCGGCCTCTGCAGTCCGTGATTAAAAGTACCATTTTTTTTTTTTCATGCGAAACGGAAACGATTCGCGTTGTAATGTGCACATGGTCAAAGTGAGCGCGAGGCGGTTCTTTTTCTCTCACCTTAAGTTTATTAACGTTTGGAAAATCCCATCTTTGTCGTTTAAAGCCGGTGCGGGGAGGCGCTCAAAGAAAAGTACACTATTGTAGAGTCAAAAGGGTCCGTTGAGCCGGACTTTACGTATGCACTTTTGTCGTTGTGTTTGCAGGGTAATGGGACGCGAGTGGGAAATAAAAAGAAGGAATGAATGAAAGTCCCGAGAAATGTAGGTAGGTAATGAGAAAAATAAATCATGAATTTTCATTACTGGTTATGAGTTGCTAATTTGTTGATATCGTTTTGTAATCAACTTAAAATAGTAATTAATGTTGACAGTCACGGGACACCGGCACTAGGTATGCATTCATCCAAGGGCAGCTCGTTGGGAAAAAACCGTAATCAGGTTTATATACGCACTTGCGGCTAAAATTTCCAAATACTTTGCGTGTACGATTGTGGGTCCAATTAAAACAAGCAATCTTGGATCATCGGTGAAACTTTAACGCGAAGGCAAAATAATATCCCGAGAGAGTTGCGATCTCCTGCGAGACGCAAACTTTGCGAGTTGTATAAAAGTTCGAGCGGATGTATATACGTATATGGAGTTCACAGATTCTTCGGAGTCGGATGGAAAATGTTTTCTCGGCGCATCAGTCGGACGGACGTGTATCGAGTCTATATATATACGGTACTTTTAAGAACTTGTATTAGCTCTTTTATCGAATATCGAATCCATACAGTATGACAATTAAAAATAATGACCAATCCGTAAACTTTTTCAATTTTTTTTTTCTAATGTATTATTTATGCCAAAGACATTTTTTCAGTTTTTTTATTACTACTCACAGTACGGTGCTTAATACAAAATTTTCCAGCCAAAATAATGCACTTTAATTTGAGAGAAAAAAAAATGTTTCCTTTCAGAGCGCTTAAAAATCATCAGCATAAAATAATTGTGCCCATACGTGCCATCGAGGAAAAAGTGAATTCAGACCGACAGCATCACCCGCGTGATCCTATCGACAAAACTCAACCCCATATGCCACGAAATTACAGCTCACCGAAAATCAAAATCATTAACTAAACGATTCCTCCTCGAGCCTTCTGGCGTTATAAGCCGAAAACCCATCCCTGATACTACAGGTACATATAGGTACATGCACCTGTAACAAGATGCACATCGTCCCTATTGCAATGACAAAGAATCATCGACAACGACATCACCTCGTATACCTGCCGCGTATATATATAAATACGTAATTTTCATCGGCCGTAGAAGACCGTGCTTATTATTATCGTTCCAGCTCGTACAGGTGCTGCGCGCATATACGCACGACTTGGCATTCGGTAAGATAGGCGCTCGCTATGTACATATACGTAATAGCTCGAGGGCACGGTACAGGTATACGGATAATACGAGCGGCACACGCGCGCGCCCACATTAGAAAGCTTTATTGCGAATTACCGGGTCGTAATAACAAGCCGCCCGAGCGGATAATGCCTTGTACGATTCAGTTGTATACGCAAACACTGGCACAAAGCCTTTTAGACGTATGTATATGGGAGTTGTTGTCGGCGCGCGAAATATTTACATGAGCAGCCATTCCGTAATCGGTTGAGTTGTTGCTGTAGTGTCGTGTTGTACTTTTGAAAAAAAAAGAAAAAAAAAAAACAACGCTTGGTCGATGATTCACGAGTCAAATATATAACCGGGGGAGCGCCCGAAAATCCACGCGAATATTTAAGCTTCGCTATTTACGGTCCCGAGTTTCAAGTTTTTCGATCGAGGTCTCCGGCCTTTAAAAGGTTTAACCTTTCCTCGCTCGACTCGCTTCGGAAGCGCCCTCCCGACTTTGGCAAAGTTTAGCCCCCCCCCCCAACTTTATCTCTTTGTCGGTGGAAAAAGTAAAAAAAATCCACCCACTGGTGCTCCAAAGTTGTGCCGGCGGGGACAAAGATTCCCACTCTGGGGCCGATACAGCGCTCGCGAATCTGCATAATTTCATTACAGCTCCCATAAACCGATCGGTAGGTATAATACTCTCCAAACTCCGACTCTATTGCCACTGTGTACACCCATTCGAATCTGATCGCAACGTGCCAAACTTTCTCCGATAGTGTGTGTTCCCCCGTGGACGAATGGACGTTTGTTTATTTTTTCTTTTTGGTAAATTTAATTGGTCGGTTTATCATGCAACGAGTAGCTGGATAGTTATGTGCTCTACCAATCAAATCTCGTTGGAGCTGGAAAAAAAAGAAAAAAGATCCGTTACCCCCAACTTTGATTAAAAATTTGTTGAGTCGAGGAAAAAAGGGTACTTAATAAAAGTTCGTGGAACGAGGGTGCGCCGAGTTGTGGAAGTAGTTAAAATTTCAAGGTGCCAACGATCGTTTTGCAAACAACCGAATCGATGGCTTGTCAATTATTTCACCGCTTGTCTGTTAAATCTATATGGTAAATCCCGAGTCGAGTTGACAATGTCGAAAATTTCCAAATCCCGACAATATAAATATCGCGTGTACATTCGACCGAGACATTATTTTCCGACTCAACGAGTCTCGAAGTGCAGTCCCGTCCCACGTGTGTGTTCTGTTTTACATTTTCCACGGTTCGTTTAAGCCCTCGTGGGAAAAGTTACGATCGAAGAGGGACGTTTTTCCTCGAAATTTCAATAAAAAGCCCAAAATCTTTCGCAACTTTTAATGAAACACCCGAGTGATGTGCTGTAAAAAAAAAAAAAAAAACTTTTTTTCTTCTTCCTTCGACGATACAGACCAGGTTCAGGGGGGGTAGGTAACCGCGAAATAGATAAAAAAGTTCCCCAAGTCGCATTATTACGGGTGGAAAAATGATGTTACGACGTCTCGAGGGCGCAACGAAGGATATATACATATATATATATATATATATATATAAAACCCGTGCTCCCGAAGGACACGTCATTTATTCCAACTAGCGAGTAGTACATGCTCTCCCGCGTGTGCTCGTATAGGGTATCGCGGAGGGCGCGAGCAAACGTCATATTGGGATTTCTCTCAGGCACCGGCGCATCTTGCGAATTCTCGCAGCGTCTTTGCCGTCTGGGGGTCGGAGGGTCTGGAATTGCACATCTAATCCACCCGCAGAGCACCACTACGAGCAAGTGCACGCAGCTTGAATTTAAAAAAAAAAAAAAAAAAAAAAAATCGAGCTCCCTTCCCTCTCTCTCTCTCTCTCTCTCTCTGTTTATACGCACTTTTTCGCGCGGCGCAGGGTTAATTTTGACCTTTGAGCGCGCGCGCTTGGCGCATTTTCGATGGAGGTATAATTCCCCGTCATTTTCGAGCGTGAAATTGCAAAAAGGAGGGAGCCGTGAAACGCATCCTCCCAAGGAAGTCTTTTCAACCGAGTTTTTTATTCCCTTTCTCCGCCTCCGGTCCGCGTGAAATTTTAATAGAGTCCCCCTGCCACCCGGAGTTACGTGCGAGCACTGCCAACTCCTTTCAACCCGGGGACTTTTTAAAAAACAATATTAAACGTCTCTACGTTGCCCCTTTTTTTTTTCCTCCGCCACTACACGAATATACGCGAGAGTACGCACACAATCGACGAGACGTCGCATTCGAAAATTCTCATCGAAGCGTTGAGAAATTGAAAAAAAAAAAAAAAAAAAAAATGGGCGCATAAATCAGGTGCGCGTATGCAGGAGCGCCATGCATTTCGAGGGAAAAATCGAAATCGAGCACGTCCTCGCGAGGTCCAAATATTATTGGTTTACGAGGAGTGGGGATCACACGCCCATACCCCAATGTATATATACACACAGTGGGGGACCGCGCAACAATCGAGTAGTCTTTTGTCAAGTATCAGTAACCGGGCCATCAGAATTGCAAATTGGACCAACAACAGGACCAACTCGAGGAGGAGGAGGAGGGTATATTATCCGCGGGCCAACCTGTTTGCCAAGTGGCCGAATGATTCACACAACGTGGCTCGCTGCTCTGCACACCGGGTGTATAGTTTCGTTGGCAAACTAGCCACCAACTAACAATATTTCGTTGCTCCTGAAACCACAAACACGCTCGGCTGCTCCTTCGCTAGGGATGTGCGTATATATATATATACTTTGGTGTGTTTGTGTGCAGGGAGTACCTATCAAGTAAGCCGGAGGAGAAAAGCCTCGGATAGGTCGGACCGCTAGCTCGCATTAATTAGGAACTCGGGGTCCAAAGTTGCAAGGGACGCGCGCGCTTATGTGCGCACGTAGTCCCGCGTCGAACTGCTTTTACACTTTTTTTTTTCATTTGATGAATCGGTGGGGAGAATTTCATAGATAGCGACATTTTTATCGAGTCGAATTTCGGGGTGATTTTTCGCGTGCCATTTCAGCTCGAATCTCTTTTTTCCGAGCGCACTTTTCGAGAGAAACTCGGTACTTTTGTCCAAACGACCCAGGCAGATATCCACCGTAGTCAAACTTTTACGACCCAAGGAAAGGCGAGTCACGCTCTTTTAACCACAAAAAAAAAAAAAAAAAAAAAAAAAAAAAAAAACGAGGTTGCGGTCGAAATATTTCTGCTCGAGGAAAAACGCCGCGCGGCCGCGAGTAAACAGTAAGCCGCGAAGAGTAAGCAGATAAGTCGCCTCATCCTTTGCGCATATACAGCCGCCCTTACCCCTTCCCGTTCCATTGCAAGGAGGTATGTATACAGGGGAGACAACGCGCGAATCATCCGAAGCGACGGTAAGTGGCGGACTCGGGGGATTTATTCAAATGTTATTCATTCCCGGGGTAGGAGTGGGCCGAAAGCCGCGCTTCGACAAATTCGGAACTTTTGCGCGCAAGGGGTAAGTACAAGCGGAGGTACCGGGAGTTGTGAGTTTGACTGGTTTTTTGGGTCGGTTGAATGGGAAAAAAAAAAAAAAACTATTTTCGACGAGAAGCAATCGAGCGCGTCCGTCACGGACACCCGACGGGAGCAAACGCACCTGCAAATAGACTCGTTTCCACTGCGGCAACAACACAGGAAGGGGAGATTGGTATACGCGCCGCGAGAGTTGCACACATACATAATACACACACCCAGTGGGCACCGCGCGTAGCTCGTTACGCGATCGGCGTATACATAATCTGCACACACAACACGAAAGGGACGCATGCAAGCGAGATTGCATCTCCGCAGACGCACCCGAGCACAATCAGCTTGTTGATATTCGCGATGTTATTGCTACGGAGTGCATCGCGCGATTGTAATAACACGCGCTCGGTTTTTTTCACTTCGTCCCTCTCGCCGCGTCAAAACGAGCATAGACTTGCGGGACGGATTTTTCCGACTACAGTTGGACAACTCACGGACTATCGCACGCGCAAACATGTGTGCCGGGCTGTTAACGGTATACAGTTACCGTGGCACACGAGCTTTGGGCGAAGGTTGCCTTTGGCGCGGCGTGTACATATACATACAACTTACCCACGGGAAGTTTGTGCGAGCGCTCGAGGGCCCTGTTAAACCGCCCTTTGCCCGCTTCGTATATGTATATACATATATATATTTACAAGAGCACTTTGCCTCCTCGACGTCGTCTAACAAATAAACGGCACTGAAACGTCGATTCGCGGCAAAGCTGCTCTCCTGTACACATTATACGCACCCGTGTGATGTACAGCACTGCACGTTGTATACTGTTATAAAACGCGGAGCGATTTCGAGGGCTTCCAGAGGCTGATTTGTATCGACACGCGGGAAACACAGGTATATACATCGGGGTTGCCGGGGTGTTTTTAATCCATCCGCCTCGCCCGCAAATTACGGTAATGGACCCCTGTTGCGATGTTAACTCTAAAGCCATGCAGAAAAGAAAGACATCGTGATTGTATCCAGATATATCCTGCAATAACCTTTGACGTAGCGGACTTTCAAGCGAAATATATATATACATGTCAAGTTTTCGGGTTCACCCGGGCTTTGGTGGAAGCTCGCGATTTAACAGTATAAGCAGAGGTCCAAAGGGATCAAAGAGGACGAGATGCGATACGCAACGGCTTTTTGTTCTTTTTGCTTACTATTATTATTTTCTTTTTCTTGAATGTAACTTGTGACAAAAGACAGAGGAGGGGAGTCCAATGGTAAAAAACTCAAAGGTCCACATCAAATGTATGACAGAGAGAGAGAGAGAGAGATAGGGTGAGGGCAACGGACAATGATACCGGCCGTTTTCTGTTTCAGCGATGCTGCCAGACAACACGGGCCGATGATACGGCTGTGCTCGAGGCTGGCCTTGATGGCCCTTTGGAGTGCCGCGCTCGCCGAACCCCCTTCCAAATTGCCCTCCCCGGCAATCACCGGCCTACGGACAACAACATTGGCCGCATCAAAGGAGGGAAATGAGCTGAAATTACCGTCGTTTGTTGAAGATCGGAGCACACCCTCTCTGGGAGTAACGACTCCGGGCTCCTCGGCTGCAGCTGGCGTTCTCCTTGCGAATGGTAAATTCGATCGAGAATCCAGTGCCGTTAATTGGGAAGCCAGCGAGGGCCGTCGGCCCCTTATTCTCCTCGGAGAGCCGTCCCTCGGGAGCATAATAGGGGACTCGGCCGTGGCAGCAACAGCGGGAGCGCCAACCGCGTCGATAGAGCTCGTAAACAACGAGCCGCCAGAGGAGGCATCTCCGGACTCGGGGCGTATCGATTTTCCGGAGGGTAGTAGCTCCTCGCCGGCGCCTCTGGATTATCACGCCGAGTTGGCTACCAAAGACGGGGGAACAATGCCGCCTGACAAGGAGGAGGAGGTGATGCTCTTGCCCCGCGAGCAGCCAGCCAAGCCGACCTCGGAGCTGTGGCCGGTCAAGCACAGCTCAGTGGTCGAGGGCGAGCTCGTCCTGGGTGGCCTGATGATGGTGCACGAGCGCGAGGACTCGGTTACGTGTGGGCCCGTCATGCCCCAGGGGGGCATACAGGCCCTCGAGGCGATGCTGTACAGCCTTGACAAGCTCAACGCGATGCAACTCGTGCCGGGCGTCAAGATTGGAGCTCACATACTCGACGACTGTGACAAGGACACCTACGGCCTCGAGATGGCAGTGGACTTCATCAAGGGTGAGTTTTGTGGAACCAGTTTTATACAAATTTATTCATTCGTTTATAAATACTTGCGGTGGGGGATACAGGCTTTCACACGTTACTTAGCAAATTAAGCAAAATCGGTAGTACAAGGTCGGTTTGGTCAGACCATGTCCCTCTTGTGTTTCCCCTTGTAATTTTGCTAAGCTCCATTATATGCACGTCTCATCTTTACAGAATTTTTGTGGAATACACGTAACATTTTACGTTCATAAAAATAAAATAAAATTATAAGATGGACATCGAATTTCATGCCCTGGAAAATGAGAGCTTTAGCTCGTTTTAACCGAGTTAAGTCATATTAACTCACATTTCGATAAAAGCCCTTTGAAATCAGGACAATTGGCAGTGATGCAACTTAATTTTTAATCACCCTACTCGAAGAGCTTACCCCCCAAATTTTTTTTTCCGCTTCTCGTGCTGTTTAAAATTCAAACGGAGACACCTCATTCCTAGGCCCCCCTTGGCTTTATCGAGTCGAGCGAAACTCTTCGCAAAGCTACGTAATTTCTCTTCGCTAATAATTTCCCGAAACGTGAGAATTGAAGTACAGCCTCCACCCATCTCTACATGTAACATCACCGGAATGACAATGGATGCCGAGCCTCGCGCGTTCATCATTAGCATAGAATGTAAAGCGGGCGTGGCAGAGTGAGAACCCACGACGCTTCCTCAACTCTGACAATGCACCCCATCGCGTATCGAGGATTACTGGTAATCGTGTTGACTTTGAAAACTTGCGGTTGTAACACCTCCGTCTAAAAATCAATTGACGCGTCCACGGGATACCTTGGCTTTGCGGACTCAACACCCGCAGCGTGTGAAATTTTCAGCCAGTAGCGAAGACTCGCGCCAGATGTCCACCAATTAGCTCATTCAAACGGCTCAGGTGCACCCACAGCCCAGGGGCGTGTATAATAAATGGAGGCGCAGCTACATGCGCGTGGTCATGGGGCTGCAATAATTTATACGGCTGCAGCACGCGGTGCGTATATATACTTACACCAACTGGGTAAGTTCTCATCCACCGCACCTCTTGCGTATACGCGTATCTTCTTGGAGATTCGGGTAAATCAAGCTCCTCCCTGTTTCTTTCGCTCGCGCACCCGGCGCCTGGGACTCTTAATTTTGTCGGCATATACACATATCGGCCGAGTAGCCTCGCTCTTTCTGTGCAAACTTACGATTTACCCGCACCCAATCATGCTCTCCGGGTGCATCTTCACTCGTAAACTTTTGAAAAATATACTACCAACAACCTCGAATGAGTAAAACATATTGGATACGTGTTTGGTCTTTCTTTGCGAGAACAATAATATGCTGAGGTAGAACTGTGGAAACAGTTAAAATACACAATTTACCTGACGCGCCGAAAGTACATAATAAACCCGAGACCCTTTGCCGTAGAAATCTGATTCCAAGCCATGCCGTAGGGCTACATAAATCTACATTTATTTTTAACAATTGATGACGAAGGCAATTAGCGAGTCCGTGGTCTTTCTCCCCCTTTAAGCTTGCGCGCCGAAGCACCGGGTAGCAGGCAGCCATTCATCGCGCACCAAGAGCGCAGTGGGGCGTACAATTGTTTTCAAAATCCCGGTTTAATTATCATCCTGTCGTGTAACGGCGAGTTTACATCCTGTTGCAGCAATGCTCCGGTTAAATGCGAACAATTTCGAGTAGCTGCACCCGCGCGTATATACACGAGTGCTAGAGGGGGAAAAAAAAAAAACGGTAACAAGCTGAGCTTCGTCGCTCCTTGAGTTTTCGATATTTCCACGTTCTATTTGATACAACCATGAAGCGAATACAGGGCGACGCACCACCATTATAACGAGCGTCTCGCGCGACTAAAGCGCCTTTTCCCCTCGGCTGCATCATGCCGCAGCTTAATTTACTTACGCGTGACAAGTTCCCGCTGCCTTTTCTTTCCGGGATCCTTATTGTTCGTCCCCCCCTTCCACCGTCGCGTTAATTCCATTTCCGCCGGAACGATTCAGCCTCGAGCTCGAGCGCTCAAAGTTTCCCGGCAGTAGGAGTATATAGCTCCCTGCCAGCTTGTATACTTAAAATCGAATATTATCGAGAGCCTCTCGCACCCTCCCCTTATCTTATCGCGCGGCGCTCGATCCCCCTCTAAATTGGCAATCCTCGGAGCAAGCCTTGAGGGAGACGGCTTTCTGCGAGCTGTGTAACTGAGCAGCGACGAGCTTACCCTCCCGTATCACCACTCGCTCCAACGGCAGAGCTGACGATCGCGGGGATGAAAAAAAAAAAAAAAACAGAGATTTCGCAACCAATAATATATCGGGAGTTTGCAGTGCTTGTTGGACTAGCTTTCCCGTTCGTTAAACTCGAAACAAGGGGCAAAACGTGTCAACAAGAGACGCGCGACCGTTGTATGGTATTATCCTCCTTCTTTATTTCCCCGTCTTCCCCCGGCAGCTAAATTAATTTCGAGGTTTACGTGCAGTGGCACGCGCTCGTGGAGAAAGCGATACGCACAATGTACGGGAGCTTACCGGGGTATACGAGTGGAGCTTTCATTCATCGTCCGCGCGCCTTCCGTTTGACTCGGGGCAAGAGGAGCTTTCGATAGCAAATCCCCCCCCCTACCTCCCACCACCCTTTCTACGCGACAGTGGGGGGTTCCGGTGTACGGCCAGTGGGGCACGTTCTCGACTTTTGTGCGAATCTATGCGCGTCCGATCTTTTGGTCCCATACACCATCTCTTTTGCCTTACTTTACTGCCGTGGCTTTCTCTCCCTTTGCATTATGCGCGCGCGTACATGCCCCGTTTATGAAAAGAGCGGGCATGTGCTTTTTTTTATTATTATTATCATCGCCGCAGTTTTTTTTTTTTTTTTTTTATTTCCCTACGGGGAAACAGCGGAATTCCTTCGGAATGGCCATTATGGAACGAGTCCTTTTTTCCCTCCGGCCCTAGCTGCAACACCGGGGACAAAGAAAGAGCGGACGCGGAGGGGGAAAAAAACGCGGTGCTACTAAATCTCCCGTGAAACCAACGGCGGGCCTCCGAGCATACGTTAATGCGCGTACGCCACGTCCTGCCTCGCGTCTGTTAATTTGAAAACAAAGAGGTCGATGAGCTGGGTGCTGCTGCTTTCTTCTCTTTTATTTTATGGGGGGGGGGGGGAAATGCGTTGCTTGCCGTGTTTACGAGGATCTTTGCTCGTAAAAACGATACCCTGGCCGTTGTTCATTTCGCGTTGGTTTTAACTAATTTTTAGGGTTTTCCTTTTGGAAAAAATATACGGAAAAAGGGCATGTGTCGCGCTTCTTTTTTCTTTTTTCCACAGGGCACCCGAGGATTTATCATTTGCGTAAAATATGCGACTTTCGAATTTTCGAAATCGTAACTCACGCTTTTAGGTATCACCGTACATCACCGCCACCCTCCGTGGCGCGGTAAGTAAATTGAAAAATAAAATGTTACCCTCGCGGTGGTTTTTTTTTTTTTTTTTTCTTTCTTCGTGATACCCAAACACCCTCTCTAATATGCTAGAACCTGTTTGGTACAGTTGAAGGAAAAAAAAAAAAAAAAACAAGTTGGGTTATTCTTTGGTGTCGTGAGTACGGTACACGTCACTGCTGGTAATTGGAGTCCACTGGTACATACTTTTACGAGTACACTGTAAAGTTGCGTGGCTGCACCAATACACGAGCACGCAGAAATGGAGCGAGGCGCGTACAAAAGTTATGACCAGAGGGTTATTTTCAAACGAGCGTGTGTGCTCCTCTCACTCACCGAAATTACATCGCGCAAGACAATGGAAAAAAAAAAAAAAAAAAAAAAAAACTTTGCACCTGCGAGGCTGCCGGTCGAATCAGCACTTACGCCGTTGTAGGGATCGCTCCCGCATCTTTAGCCGATCTTTGCTGTAAGTGACTGCTGGGAACCTTCCCGGGGACGAGATTTTCCGAAGCACTGGGTTTTACGGGCGCTACGGCGTCCCGTGTCCGAGACGAGCTCTGCTTTACGTAAGAGCACCCATCCTCCCTGTCGTTGCGTAACGACAAGTTGAGAGCGAGTAGTATGTTTTTTTTTTTTTTCACTCGTATCGCAGGAGCCAGGGAGGGATGAGGCTCCTCGCAGCTTGTTCCGCCGAGTCGTCGTTTCACCTCGCGAGTGCTCCCATCAGCTCCTGTCAAGCGGAGATGGCGATAGGAGAAAATGGGAATCGAGCCGCCCCTCGAGCTACTTCATTGAAAAATTTATACGAGGAAAAATCAGGAAAAGCGGGGAACGTTGACAACACTTTTTATCTCGCTACTTCGTTACAGCTGTACTCGTGATTTATCTATTGACGGCCGCTGCTCGCCCATCTTACCCCACCTACCTCCTATTCCCTTGTTTTACCTCTTTTCAGTTGCCCCCCTCCGACGTCAAACTCTTTTTTCTCCTAATTTATTCCATGAATAAACAAACAAACACCGACAGCGATATCCATCATTCGTAGGTATAGGTGGAACCTCTGGGTGGGGAAAAAAAAAAACTGCAAAAAAAGTACAAACATTGCCATATAGCCATCGACCGTATTTCAAAAGGGGTGAGGGATATTGTGCCTATGATACAGCTATAGGCGTGCATAGCCAAAGAGCTGCTTTTACCGGCTAAGCGCTTTTAACGCGACCTTCTCCTTTTCCCTCGCAGCGTTATGGGCCACGCCGTATACGTGGCATTAGGACGGGAGCAAAAGAAACGCTATGGAAGCGATAAATCATAGATTTTCCCAGCCGAGAGTCATATTTTAAACGTCGCGTTACAAAAATGCTCGGAGGAGGAGGAGGTGGGTGTTTCCCGAACGCGAAAAAAGCCGGGCTCGCCGCTAATGTCGTGTCATATCGCCCCGAGTGCCGAGCTATTTGGTTCGTGGGGGGGAAGGAAAAGAAGAGTCAACCGAGCCCGTAATAACTGCAGATTCCAAGACTCCAGCTCTGCCGTGCAGTACATTATTATGTGAAATCTGCGTACAAGGTTCGCGCGCCCGATTCTCTCGGAGTCGCGGGAAAGTATTGCGACGGTGGATGTATACTCCTCTGCGAGCACGGCTATGATAATAGCGTATGGAGAAAGAGCCGTGTCTCTCCTTCGTGATATATCATACGGAAGCCGTACGTGCGCCTAGGTTGGCGAGGCCAGTTTAGCGCTACCTTAGAGACGCGCTCGAAGCCGCATCGAAGTTCTCTGCAGTTCGAGGGCAACTTCAAAGCTCTCTCTTTGGCGGTGCTTTCACTCGGAGCTGGCCTGGTATTGCGGTAGGTGTAAATCCGGCTCTCGTTGCGTCGAGCTGGGAACGAGCTTCTACCGGTCTAGACGATCTTTTGTCCGCCATAGCGATTTCGAGCAGGTCCTTTTGTATTTTTTCCGTAACACTGGGTGATATCGATTTTGTACGTGATTGGACGTGTATTTTGGTTTTACCTCGAGAATTTTTTTTCGGAATATCTCGGGGCTTGATGCTTTACCACAGTTTTTATCGGGGGCAAGAGATTTCGCCCGCATCGGAACTGCTGCGGTTTGATTTTTTTTTTTTTTTTTTTTTTTTTTAACAAGAAAATTTTTGGAGGTGCCCTTATAGCTGAGTGTGCAGTTGAGGAAATTAATTTTTGGATTTCAAAAAAATACTGCTTTTTTTACTCACCGTGTTTATTGAACAAAAACTGTGATTCTTATGCCTTGAAAATAAAGAAAAGTACTCGAGAAAGGGAAAAAACAACTCAGTTACCGATCCACAACTTGTGAATTTGATATTTTATATACTTGAGTGAAATATAAATTTTTTTTTTTTTCAAAAGTTTTTTTCTGGAATTTATTTTATCGAAGCATTGTAAATAAATGACATAGGAATAGAGTTGATCATTTCCCAAAAAAATAGTCATACAGACTACACTACACACGTTGCTTCAAAGTCTTGTATCAGCAGCGGAAAAAGTTTCTATTTTGTTTCGAAAGTCACGGGCTTTTGTACAAGCTTAAGCACTAACGGCAAAGTCTTTGTTAACATTGGAAAAAGATACAAAGCGTCTGTACTTTTTTTTCAATATTTTTATATTAGGTAAGATTAAAAAACTTTAGACGGGTGTCTGACCATATCCAGATTTTTCTACTGATCCATTTCACGATTTGAAAGGATTTATTGATTAGGTTGTTGATTAAACGACATTGATTAAAACAGTTATAGTGCGACAAAGTGAATGAACGAAAAATAGAGTTTGCAGAAAAGGTTGCTTTTCTGGACTTCTGTTTCAATGGCTACGAGAGCGTAAAGAAAAGAAATGCGCTTGACACACTTTCTCTAAAAGAAGAAAAGAGTTGCAAGCTTCAGTGCACCCTATCGTCAATTTTATTTCACAAGCGCATACTATATAATGTTTCCTTACATTTGCCGTCGCAGTACATAAGTGGACACAAGAAGGCTCTCAAAAGCTAAATAAAAATATTTCGCGTGGCACTTTGGCACTGATGATGCTCATAACTTTTGAAGAACAAAGAAATTTATTAGAAACGCATCAAGCTAGAATTAAAAACAATTTTCTATCCTTGCGGAAAATTAATTTTCATTAATCTTTAACCTGCTCATTCGTTCATTTAGTCATTCATTGATTTATACGTATTATTTGAATGTTTCCACTGTGAAATCAGTAGTATAGGTCTGATTTAGTCAGACAATGTTCTTTACTAGCTCGTTGGTAGTAAACATTTTTTTTGCACCCAGCCATCTTATCGAGAAATAAAATTAGCTTGGAGCGAAATCTCACCCTTAAATCCCGTAAGATTTGTAAGGAGTGATGGGTACTAAAGCAACCCTCTCCGAAAGGCTGAAAAGGCTAATGCAAATGTGGATGTGTATACTAGAGATATACTGGAATTGTAGAAATGAAAATCCGAATACAAAGAAAAGAAGGAAATAGGCAATGATTTTTGCAACAGTAAAAATAAAAATAATAACAACAATAATAATAATAATCACCCATATTTAGTATTAATGTTATTTAAGTACATTAAAAATAGTTTTAGTTCCAACTAAAACACAATGTAAAACTATTGAAAAAATCGATAGTTATTATTAAATTTAATTATTGATTGGCCATTACATCCGTACATAATTTTATTCATGAAAAATTTTACTGTACGCGAACATGAAAGAACGAGTAAAAACGTGATGAAATATTTAAATTCAAAATTCAATCAACCCCTCTGTTTCTCAAAGGCCTATTGAAAAATATTGTCCCAACAACTTATCCAATATACCTTACACTGCTACCACTCGCTGAAGAAAAATTTAAAATATTCACGCGTAGCTGATACACGACTGGAAACTTTTATGAGTTTCAGCCGTCGATAAGGCAGTGAGCATTCCAACGGTGTGTCGATAATACGTCTGACTTGTTTGGGAAGAGACTACTGCGGGGATTGATTTATGTTTCCCTTGCGAAAGATATATCCCTGCATTCGGCTGGTAAGCAGATTCATCGAATAGATGGAGCAAATTATACTGATGAAAATTTTTCAATCACAATAAACTCGTGTCAAACATTTCTGTTGCTGCTTCAAATTAAATCCACATCTTAAATTCACTCTGCAACTTTATACTTTTTTACTCAAAGTTACGATATTTATGAGGCGCTTCAGCAGATGCCGTTGCGCTATCGATTTTATTAAAAAAGTGGTTTTTCAATCCAGTGGCCAGTTTTTCTATATAAAATGGCAAACAACCAAAGCAGATTTCTTCCAACACGTGAGGGATCAAAGAGAAAACTCTGCGGATTATCCGCTGTTTTCTCAGCTGCCACTCGCGGAATCGTTCAATATTTGCCTCATTTAAAAGTTTATTACACGAGGGGATTAAAAATTTTCCCTCATCCGACGTGGTCCGTCAATAACATCCCCAGATGAATGTTTGCCGTCGCATGCACTCAGCGATTCCCGATATAACTCACGCACCCCTCGTCCTGGCGTTTTCAGCAGACTGACTCGGCACCTGAGTAATGTCCTCCTGCTCCTGACGCTCAACACTCGCGGCCAAGATTTAAGCGCACCGACGCATCTCCCGTGTGGCGATGCGCGTTGATTCATGCAATAACAAACGATTTTTTTTTTTTTTTTTTTTTTTTTTTAGAAGGCCTCGGGTGATGTTCGGTTTTTGACTCAATCCTGCACGCGTCACTGATACTCCTTGATCAACCAGGTCGACGTTTGAAAATATTCCACGCGCAGTGCAAACAGTTGGCACGGAAAAATGAATGAAAATCAAAGGCCACAGCCGGAGGTGCTATGCGTCTCCACCTATATATATATATATGCACATTTGTACGCATGTTTGGACACGCATACGTACGAGTTGTGCTACGGGTGCGGCTGTTATCCGCATCGATATATCCAACCAACTTGCGCCCGAAAAGCAACAACGATGTGCGATGGAGCGCGTGTATTGTATGTCCCCTATCGCGTGCTCCGGCGAGCACAATCAGTATAACTGCACGCAAGATCAAAAACCCCTACGACTTTACCTATAATACCTTTGGACGTCATTCGCGTCACTTTTGTATATACGTATAGGAGCTGCGCGTAGCAGTTAAAAAGCAATAATCGTTTTCGCAATCGAATCACGATCAAATTCCCATCTATACAAAATTTGAATTCCAAACGCGTGCATTATCGATTCGTTATTTATTTCATTGCAAGCTTGCGGGCTCGCGTGATTTATTGTTATACCCACGTATATATACCTACGACTCGATGCATGGCTGAACTGCTTTTCTATACATGCTGTTGAATACGATTTCATATTAATAGGTTTACTGGTATCATTTTTGTTGTTATTATAATTATTATTATAAAGTGGGGCAGACGTTGAGAGGTAAATAGTCTTTTTTATTTTCGATGCAATCACTCAGCGATTGGCGATTTTTACGGCACCGGGGGAGAGTATGGAGGAAAAAAATGTATGGTGTTCCAGTCGATCCCACCTGTGAATCTATTGAATAAGTAAAAAGGCCCTGATTCGCGGTGAATCTTTGCTGATTGAAACACTTTAAATGGAGTTGGTGCAAATCAGCGAATACATTCACGAGAAAAATCGCGTGAAATTTAAAATATTCAACCACGTACATCGGTACTTTGAGGTTTTTTTGTGTTTTTTTATTTTTTTCATTTTTTCCATAGATCGAATATTTAAAGACTGGTTGACGGCGCGCTCTTACCGTGTCCCTGGAGATCTCATCAGCATTCGCGAGAGTTCGCCTCTTTATCCCCCTTATTTTTTTTACGCCGGATTCGCCCCGACTTTATTACAAAAGCCCGTCACGGAGCTGGATTTTTCCTTCCCGCCTCCCTTGCCCTCCTTCTTCTCATCATCATACTTTGAGTATAGGCGTGTTTATTTGTCATGACATTTGGGTCTTACCTACTCTTTCTCTTGTGTGTAAAATATCAAAATATTATAAATTGTAAAATCCAGAGTCTACAGTCCACATAGCGGAAGCAAGGGCTGCGTCGAAAAATGTGAGTAAAAATGAATGTATTTTTCAAACCTCTTTACTCTGGTCTGGTTTACTTATCGGGTTGCTGAGTACATCACGTATTTTACCGTTGGGGACTCGTGGTATTAAAAAAAGTGATAATATTCCATATTTGATGTTTCGATCCACGTAAAATATTATGTGTCATTGTGCCGCGTTGAGGAAAAAATACTGTTTATCCAAACTTTGTTATTCAACAAAAAATTTACAAAGTATTTCAAAATTATTGAATCATCTCCTTAATCCATCATTAATGATTGTTTGTTTCATTAATTGTTATAAACCACAACAAATGAGGGCTCGACCAAACAAATGGAAAATCAATCGATGGATGGGTTCGTCCAACGATAATATTGAACACACACTCAACGCGTACGTATTATATCGCGTGTAATCAAATCGAACGCAAGCCGCAAATTTAACGCAGTAACGATAATAATAAAACAAATTAAAAATCGAGGCGAGTTCGATATTCAAACGAGATGGAATTGTTGATCCGGTCCCCCGCACGAACAAATTTAAGCTTTATTTGCATGGTAATGGCGTATTAAGTCAAAGTTTCGCGAACGCGGCTATAAAGGCTAATTCAAACTATTAATGGCATCGCCAACTTTCTCGTCTTTTTATCCGGCATTAATAGCTCGGTCGACGACAGCGCTATGATACTTCCCGGCACGATATCACACAAACACACGCCTCGCGATGCAGCTATAAAATGTAAAGGCGCTTTTTATGCCAGCGTTACAAGCCGTGTATTATTTATGTATATTTTTCGATAGCGGGAGAAAGCACAAACAAGCCATTCGATCGCATGAATTGTTGTTACACGGTGGGCCGTGAAAAGTGTAGTTTTCTCTTGGAAATCAACTCTGTTGTTGAAAGAAAAGAAAAAAGGTACGAGCGTGGGTATTGCAATTAATTTGGACACGAGAAAACTCGGCGCTAGTGAAGTGCAATTTTTTTCCCGCGCCTGGGTACAATCGAGGGTACGAGGAAAGGAAAGCTGCGGGAGAAGGGCCGTGGCTGCGGGGGCACTTGACTAAAAGTGGCCTCTAAATTCTAGCTCCAATTTCTGCTCGCGACACTATTAGCCGGATGATCTGGTGGCTGCTGCGGCTTCTTTGCCTCGCTCAAGTGTGCGGGGGGAGCGAGTGGACTGACGCGTCCTCGGTGAACTCGAGGCGCGAATTAGCTCCGATGCGCGTCGATGAATTTTCGCCTCAAAACAATTTTTTTTTTTTTTATAACAAAAACTTTTGATTTAACGATGCTTCCCAACAATCGGCACGTGGCTGCTGGATGGGATGGTCGAAAATTTTTTCATCGAGAAATTTAATTTTAAAATTCTCATTACTCCGCCATCCCAGAGGGCAATTGCAAATTAAAAATGCACGGTATCCTCAAAGTTATTAGAAAAGCACGGTTTTCATTTTGCAATATGAAACGTGCGCTTTAAACATTATTAAATATTGTGCCACTCGCAGTTCAATATTAAAACTCGCCTTTGGTCACGGTGTATAGCATAAGTGTAGCAACAAATATACAGGGAGATTTCTTGAATATTTTTCACACTTTTACAAGTACTGCAACGGTAAAATAGTGCCACATTTTTCATCTGTTGATGGTTAAAAGAAAAATTTATTTCAATTCACTTAAAGCAAAGATATTAAGTCTATTTTTTTGTTATTTTGCATTTTTTTCAAAGAGGGGATAAACATAGTTGGAGGTTAAAAAAGGTTGAAGTTTTTTTTTTCACTACTTTATTTTTTGGATTATTATTTTTCGAGACGAAAAAACATCCACTCGTTTCCGTTTTTGGAGTAAAAGCATTAAAAAAATTGTTTATTTCTACCACGGGGCAATTTTCGTTACATTTGGACGTTTACTGGGCCCTCGGTGTTCAAGTATTTGTTTGGCACAAATAATAGGCCTGTCAAAAAAAAAAAAAATTATATTGGCTCATTAAAAGTAATTTTCCGCCCTCGGGTGGTTTTGGGAGGCTGGTACTTCCTCGGGCGAAAAAGCAGTTTTCCGGAACTCGTTCGAAAAGTCTCCTTTACGAACCTCGTTACGTCCCTCGCCTTCGGCTCGGGCCGCAAACCTCTCGATTCGCAAACAGAGACTTTTCAAACTCGTAGAAAAACTACTATTACCTCACACTTTTGCCAGATCGGCGATCCGGATAACTTTTAGCGTCCGAAAAGTTAACAAAATTTTTAACTACGGTAAGTAGCAAATGGACCGAAAACGCAAGTATGTATGATGGACCAGATTAAAAAAAAAAAAAAATTAAAAAAAACTCACTGCAGGTCGAAAAGTTTGTTAAAAGCACATGCGTTAGTAATTTCATCTACTACTAGATGCATTAGACGGGAAACGAGCTCTCTCGAGCAGTTAACCCGGTAAAAAGTGATGGGACGCCGCTGAGAGGTAGTAAATCAAAAAGAAACGCTCAGAGGAATCGAGGAGTCTATATACACGCGATGTAATGTACTCGCATCCGCGAGAGAGTATATATCCTCGATCGTAGGGTGGCGGCTTCGTTAGCGACGGAGAAAAACGACGGGGAATCCGCTCATCTTGCTTTCACCGTAAAATACTACTTTTATTCGCTTCTTTTTTTTATTTTTTTTTTTTTTCTCACCCGATGCGGGAGGGTAGGAGAAAAGAGAAGTGGGAGGACGCGGCAACTGCGAACTGACGCCTCCTCTGCAACGCCGTGGAAGCCGTATAAATTGCAGAGTCGCCCACGGCCTCGTTCTCCGTTGCCCAGCTGCTCCTGTGCGCCCTGGGTCACGTATACGTGCATAAAGTGCCGAGAGAAAAGCGATGGGTGAAATATTGTTTAAAAATTCATTTATTTACTCTTTCGAAAGTGCGCACATGGATAACCATATATTTTAAAATTTTCTTTTTCTTTTTCTTTTCGTTCTCACAGGAACACATTTATCTTAAATTTTCGAAAAAAAAAAAAAAGAAAAAAAAGTTTGTTTTACTACGAAAAACAGCCAAATCACTATCCTTACTATTTTAACTATTGATTGAGCAACTAAAAAAGTCCATCCTATTAACGTTATGTAAAGTGGTGTGAATTTCTCAATTTGGTTCATTGGTCACACAGAACCGTATTTTTTCCCGCGCACAAATTCACCGATCGGAGTATGACGTGTTGAAAAGTGTAGTCGTTCCAGTGAAATACACTTATAACGGCAAACAATTGTGAAAAGCACATCCGGCCATCGCGGATAAATTCACCACGCTCGCATTTACACGCGGAGCACAGCTCTTCCTCGAGAGGTGAGAAAAGCGCGATAGTCCATTGGCAAATTGCACGCCTCGGCTATTCTATTTATCGCGGCAGGCACGCGAGCGACCCCATACACCCCGTATATCTTCAGCTCGATTGTGGCACGCAAGTAATATCCACCTGAATTATTACGTGTTTTTTTTTTTTGTTTTTTTTTTTGTTTTTTTCATATCACCCCTCTTAGCGTTACCCTTTCGAGCAATATTTTCAAGATGTGCCAGTTGTCCTTTATTATTTTATGACCGAGCATGCACAAGCTCCATTGTCAATTTTGTTACAAATATGAACAAAAAAACAATAACCAAATTACCTCACTTCACTCGGATTGTCAATATATTACACTTTCAAAATTGTGAATTAACAACGAGCCAACGAATATTTTGTTCGATGCAAAGATACCCGCAAAAGCAGCGAGCTAAGAGAAACGATAAATCAATACGTGTGCATCTCGTGTTGCAATAAACCGCGGCCGCGAATACACATCGCTCAATGCCTACCCGCTTCGGTGAACGTTAAGATGCGGATTATAAAAAGAAAAATTGATCGATGATCCCTTTTTTTTCTCGAAACTCGACGCGCCTGATATTTTGAGAGTGGCACACTCGGAGCTTTCGCGGAGGAAAATAAACGTGTCAAATGAATTACACGTGGGCAATAAAGTTGTATTTGTACATGTTTCTATGCCTCTTATCAATAAAATTGGGGAAACCCGCAAAACTCTGATAGGAAATATACCTACTTCCACTGTTGGTCGCTAAAAATAACAGCATCAAGTAGAAACATCCGAGTTTGGTCAGACACAACTGTTTGCGGGATATAGGTACGCACGTGATGTATTACGAAGTATAAAGAGCATCTAAACACTAATTCGTATTTCTGTGGCATCTGCTTATGTAGTAGGAAACAAACGTGAAACTCATACAAAAAATACCTTAATACTTTGAGGCATTAAAAATAACAGGTCCAAGTAGAAACACTCGAGTTTGGTCAGCCACATCAGCTAGTTGAAGAGGATCGTGCGTATACTTGATATGTTACACGCGCGGGTAAACTGGACCGAATCAAACGTATTTCCCGTGGAAATGCTAATAAGGTACTCTAATTTGGTTGATAAAGCACCGCGCCAAAGCCAAGGCTGCATGGATATGACGATATTCGATTTGTTTTGAATAACACGCGTCCGTAAACACGAGCGCATTTCTCCGCTTTGAGAGAATCGACTAACAAGCTTTTAGCTAATGCACGCACGGTAATTACAGCGTATCATTACTACACAGACCACCGCCGAACTAAAGAGTAACGAGCTTATTTGTCCGCGTACATATAAATGCCTTTGTGGGGAAAAATCGATGATTCCTGGCTAAACGCACCTCCAAACAGTTAATTTATATAAGAGTAAAAGCACCAACCGTTTCTCAACATCTACTTCTCAGTGGGCATTTTACGATCAAAATCGAACCGAATTTCCTCCGTTCGCGATGCCATAGAAAGCGCAATGATAAATTTATCGAACAAACGCGCACTTTGGTAATAAAATGCGCGACGTCGATTTACGAGGGAAGGCGAAACGCGGGGTGGATCGAAAAGTGACGATTGCACAGAGCTTCAATCGAGACCACCTACGCGGCCCAAACTCCATCCGCGGGGTGTATGGCTTCCGGCCAAGAGCGGAAAATCATAAAGAAAATGCACGGAACCTCTCCGCGTGCATTTGTATACATATATACCACCGAGCTCGAATGGCGAAACTTCCAGCGTCCCTTGAATGGCAAGATCGCCTCTACCCGCGCGCGGCGTCTATTTACAATGCAAGCGACTCTTCCCCCTCCGCTTCGGCTCGGGTGCGCGAACCGACGTTTATCGCTCGAATAAAATACACTTTGCACTGCCATCGGCGCGTTTGGCTTGTTTTCACGCGTCGGTGTTATTGTTGGGCTGGAAATTAATTTCGGGGAAATGAAGGCCAATCAGATACACCACGACCTATTACGCGTGCAAACACTGTCGCGGCTTATCTGCTGCCTCTTTTTGCACACCACCCGCGGTGTGTTGTTCCAGGAATAACAGACCGAGAGAGAGAGAGAGAGGGTTCGAGGTAATTGATTACACGAGGGACTCGGCGAGTCGAAAAACTACCGACTAAAGTCCGTCAAGTCAAGTGCAGGGGGATAAAACAGAGTGCGGGGTACGCGAAGGAATAGTACAGTAGTGGGATGAGGTGGAAGGGAGCGCGCGTCGGAAAGTTGGTGCAGCAGGTAGTGGTAGCTACTTGGTAATCCAAATGCTATCCAGGAGCGTGAAATTAATATTAGCGCTATAATGTGGAGGTCCGGAAAACTCGGAGCTTGCGCGCGGGACGACCCGAAAGTGTATACACACACACACACCGTTTGTCGGTGCGGTGCATGTGTATACACCGTTGCTGTTACTGTCAAGAGCATCGTTGATTTACTACCGGCGCGCGAGTGTACACGCGTACAAAGCGGCTTGTCAGTCTGAGCAAACGAAGGGAGCCCGGCAATATCCCATGCGTGGTATTCCCGTGATGTGGATCATCATCAGAAAATTGGTGCAATCACCGACAACACCCTATACACTCCCTCGGCTTCTTATTATTAGTTGTATAATTATTATTGTTCATATGATCATTGGTATCATTATTGGTGTGATTATATCCTCGAGTAAAATAAAATATTTTTGAAATAAACACAATATAGTACAATAAATTGTGGAACCGTTGCATATAAACTGGTGATTCTCATGCAAGTATTGTTGTTATTCATATGTTATGGCAATCACAGCGAGGATAAATAACAATTGTTATTATTTAAAACAAGCCAAGAGAAGTTGAAAAGTTTTGTATACGATGGCACTTTATTCAAGCAAATCCTTACAATGCCCCACAGTAAAGAATAATGTACGGGATATGGGACGAGGTGCATGAGGTAAAGTCTCTTCTGGAAGGGGGCACGGAAAAGGGTGAAACCTTTCTACTGCGAAACAACAAATAAATTTTACCGTAAAAAAAAAATGACTCCAACAAAAACAATCTCCATCTGGGAGTAAACGCAATGCTCCGTGCGTTTAAAAAAAAAAAGACTGTACATTTATGTGGTAAAAAGTGGAGCATTTTCTAGCCCGTTCAAGTTGAAATATTTAATTTTAATTCTCTTTTGTTTTATGTTATCGATTTAAGATTTATAAACATATTAGCTCTGACTGCTAATGAAATTGTAAAATAAAATTTTATTTAAATAATCAACTAAAATTCTGAGTACAATAAAAAAAATTTTCCAGTCGATGAAAAAATATCATTTTATTATTGAAAATTTTTTATGTTAAAAATAAAAAAATCATATTATTCCACTCAGTAAAATGTATCTTTATAGTTAGCTGTTTTATTTCAAAAAGCGCGTAATTGTAGTGTTAATAAACAAAAAATAATTTTAATAAACTCAATACCTCGTACGACATCAAATAGTATCGAGGGTCCTTCCGATAGCTACATTTCATCATCGGTCTAGTCAATCCGAAGAAATTAGGGTTCAGAGGGAAGAGGGTACAGCTCTCCAAGTTCCATTACAGCAGTGCGAACTTTGTTTGGTTTGCACGAGTTGCTCGAATGCTCCGATTCACATCAGCCATAAGTACCCCGATAATGATAATATTTTGGTTAGCTAAAATTGGCTGCTTTAACGATTGCGAGAACTATGAGTGGATACAGGGTCGTACCACCAGTATTGGATGTGTAATTGCAGATTCATCGTTCCGCTACCCTGCGCATCTCTGTATTTTCTCAGATCAAACAACCTCAGAATTCGCTCGGTTTTCATATTTACCCCGAGAACTTTTTGAATTACCTTTTGAAAAATCTATGGGGTAGTTTAACCGCACGGCCTGAAAGACCGAACAAAGTTATGAAAAAAAAAAAAAAAAAGGAAAAGTTACTCTAAATGAGTATCTTTTTTTTCTATTTAACTTAAGTACCACAGCATTCCCACAGTAAAAGAGATCCACTGCAATTCACAGTTTACCCACTAATACCATCCAAGGTCCATACGGGCGCTTAAAAACGTGACCGAACAGGTAACCAACCCGTGTAGAAGCGAAGCAAGAATAAGAAGAGCCACCAAGTGGGATGGGTACATGCGTCAAAGAGACTCGGGTGTGTATGATCCGACACCGCGGGGTGGTGCGATGTGGCCGAGGGTGGCGCGCGCGAAGGGTCGCGGAGGGAGGCACGAGTCTGGCGCGCACCTCGAAGTCGTCGGCGCCTCAGTGGCTGCCCCGACGCCGAGCCGCGCGCGTCGATTGCCCCGCCGATCGGCCGCCGCTGGTGCCGTTCAGCGCCGTCGTACTCCCAAGCGCAGGGGCTGAAACTGAGAGACTTGCTCGGGACCGGCAACCGAAAGATACCGGTTTCTCCTGTGGTTTAGTTGGTGACGATTGATCGGCGACCCAGGTAACTTCTTGCTCTGAAATTAATCGTCCCTAGCGCTCGACGATATTCTACACTATACAAGAGCCGTCGTCGTCTCCGCTGACTAGGCGTTTCTCAACCACTTATGTCTATGTATACGCGGTTGAGGCATGACGAGGCAGCTTTCCTCTCTTCCGATCCTCCGTTTCTTCGTTTTTCCCGCTGTCGTGAGGGCGAAAAAGTTTCGATCGCTTCGCCGGCCCGACAATGGTAGATTGATGATGGGAAATTTTTTTTTTTTCCCACGACACCCGTAAAATTAACAAACTGGAAGGAAACGCTCAACGAGACCGAATTTCGTCACGCGCTTCGTTATGACTCTGTATACGGCAATTTGAAACTTGACTTGTTAAAAAAGTTGGCGCGGTCACATTTGATTTCCCACCACACCTTGCCCTTTCCGATGCTAATTTATTACTTTGAATTCGAGGCGAAAATTTTTATTAAAAAACTTTTACCCCGACGCCGCGGTGTAACTTCATTATGTCTCATTCCCAGAGTGGTAATAACAATAACCAAGCGAGAAATAATACACGTTCGTCCGATGGATGATGAAAAGCTGTTTGTTTTGCTGAAACAAGTGTCGTGTTTTTCATATTTTCCACGCGATCATCGCATCGATGCGGGTTATATTTTCTGCGCTATAAAAACGATGGAGCACAAATGCCTTGGAAAAACGTTTGATCGATCTCGGCATTGCTCGTTGGAATATTGAAGTCTATATACGGATGAAGGAGAAAAAAAATCTGCTATTCCTTTCACAGCCATATAGTTGAGCGTCCGAGACGTTATTACGAGGACATTATCAGGATTCTCGGCGTGTCGCATGATCGCACCTATTATAACTCAGCGAGTGGCCTTTGTTTGTAAAAGAGGCCGCACAACGCAAGCATCGGCACTTGGATTTTTTCCCGATACCAATAACCCAATAATATCTCGTATCGTCTTGGTAATTTTTACCATATCCACATGTCCAACGAAAATGAACATGACGGGTCAGGAAAAAAATAAAAGCAAAATACCAATAAGCAATAATTGCAGTGGGTGCACACCGCAAGAAACAATGTCGATTTAAACTTGGCCAGAGCGAAAACAACGAAAAAGAGGACAGAAAAAAAGGAGGGAGGGTGAAAAACGTCGCTTTTTTGGGCGAAAGTTACAACCGTCACTGGATCAATTAGACTTTATTGCTCGACATTCGCTTCTTTCGATCGAGCTCCGCGAATTCCCCCTTCGCATGTTGTCCCCTTTGGGATCTGCCGCGCGAGAGAGGATAGCGCCCAACAACAACGAAGGAGCTACGCCGTAAATTCCTCGGAAATCCAAGCCGGGTAACGAGGCAGCGATAGACCCGCGCTCGGGTACACGCGGGCGATACATAAGATATACAGGGGTGGGGGGAAGCTCCGTTGACACGCGATTTTTCAATTGATCGCAATTAATCGGCCACCGTGGCGTGAGTTTACACGCAGAGAGAGAGAAGGTCATATCTCCCGGTTTGTCGGTTTGAGCGAACGCCACGCACACGCGAGCACGTATTTTATCGACTGTTCGGCACCGATGGCCCGTAACAACGACGTATTTGAAGAGCATTAAATTCAGTGTGTGTATCGCTTACGGTGCTTCGACTCGTATCGGCGCCGATCGATATCTCCGTGTATATGAGAAATCTTATCCGCGGTGCAGTTGGTAACCTACAATTTTCACGAATTGGCAATTGGATCCATCACTCGAAGTAGCGATTGGAATTTCCATTTTTTCTCCTCCCCCTCGATCGCAAAGATATGATTGAAGCGATGGGTGGCAGAGTGGCAAAGAGCAAAAAATAGAAATTAATTGCACGGTATCGACCTTTTTTCTTTTTTATTCGCTTTTTTCGTATACGATTCAATAGCAACGCGGCCCATATAGATTCGAGATAGCCGTGACGTGTGTAACGCGGCTGTGAAAAAGAGCGGAAGGTAAAACTTTGGCAGGGTGCTGCGCACGTATGTTGCCCATGGAATGGGGTTGGAGGGGGAGAAATAGCGTGTATACGCTCGTGTCAGAATCGACAGATCCGTCGCAGTAACAGGCGGTACTTACGCTTTATGCGTGCACTCGCGAGAGCAAGGGGGGAAAGGAAAATATGCGCGCTAGAGCGTACACACACTTTTCCCTCTCTCTGTTCCCTCGTTGGCGAGGGAGGGAGGAAAAAAAGGGCTCGGACGTCCAAAGCGGAGACGATGGATTTTTATTGGCACTTGGCAGCATATACACGCGCGCGATCCGACACACGTCGTAGCTGTTTGACTGCCCGGGGGGTGATTCCCGCCCCGGGTCGTATAAGCAAGGGCTCGAGACTTTTTTGACGCCACTGTACTCCTCCCCCCCCCCCCCCCGTCCGAAGGAATGAGCTCTTGACACCGATACCTTTCTCGAGCCATCGGCACGTAAATTAACAATTTGACGTGAATTAAGGGAGCCGGCTGTATATATTTTCCCCTTCATTGTATTTCCGTACGAAAAAACGTGACTCAGGGACGACGAAAAAGTGCTGGTGTCGATAATAGCGAAAGTTTAGGCGAAGAAGCTGCATTATGCAGCCATTGCCATGATGTTCGTCGAATAATGCCGGGAAGGTGCTGGGGTGGGCGGGTCACGTGAGCCATTCAATAGCCAAAAGTAATTCCAACTTGGCGCGGGCACGGTACACATAGACTGCCTGTTGAATTTGGCAGTATGAGTTGGACGGCGGGTCTTGGTTGGAATTAATCTTGCAACCGATGGACAGGGCGGTGGGGCTGTCTTACTCGTTTTTCGACCATCTCGATTAAAGGTGTTTATGAATTTTCGAGCGGCTTGCCGAAAGTCGTTAAACTCCATTGGAATGTCCTCTTTTAAAGGGACGGGTTGAAACTTTACCATTTTATGCGCGTTTCGAAATGTACATTAAAAGTACGCTCCAAGTCCAACAGTGGTAAATATATTATACATCCGATAAAGTAAAAATACAACTTTTCTCGCTTTTAAAAGATTTCAAATCGTTTCAACTTTTAAAAGAATAGTTAAACGAACTCTGAAAATTTAAAATTTTAATTTTGTGTTGGTTCATATACTTATTTTCGTTTCGATGGCATAATTTTATTTTGAACAGAAAAACCCTGAAACTGATGATGACTGCCCAACTTCTCTAATTTTCAGAAACTGGGTTATAGACAGAGCATTGTGCCCACTTATATAGGAGCTCACTCACCCAATTAGGCATAGAATTATGAAATCTCGGGTTCCATTCGATACCAAATGGCATTATCCTTATTTAATGAAACTTTCCGTCACGATGTCGTTCAGATACGTAAAGTGTGAACAATTGAGGATATCTTGCAGCATCACCAAACCCTCATAATCTCATCGTGGTGTCCGATATTATTTTCAATTCCAACCCAACTCTTTAAAAATAGCTTTAATTAATCATCTTATTTTATGACGAGACGGAGATTTTACCTCAAGTTGAGAGAACCTGTAAATTTAAAAATATTCGACACGTCTAACTGCCCTCCAATAAAAGTATATGCGCAGCATCATACTTGCAAAAAGGTAATAAGGTAATTAATTCCTCCATTTGTAGTATCGCTGAAGCTCTGACAGCCTATTTTATTCAGATTTGCATAGCGACGAGCGAGGTGCGCGATGATGAAATGGCGCTTTCGTTTATTCATTAGTTTGTACCATGTTCTTTGACTATTCTCTTGACACAAACAATATCAAATGCACGAACGAGCGAAAGTAAAGGTCCAAAGTGATAGTAGATTAAATAAGAAATTCCGCGCTCTCCCGCGAGACCATACGTAAATTAACGCGTGACAGTTGTGAAAGTTATCTTTTCTACCACTGCGGTTTGAACAATTTATTATGCTCGCTTAAGATTTATCGTTGCCCTGTTCTATTTTAACGTTTTACTTCCAACGCGGTCCGGTACTGTCAGCGGTCCTAAATAGTTTATGTTTAGCTAAAATGTATATGTAATTAAAAATTCAAAACGTTATAAGGTATATCATAGCGCGAGAGCTACTTTACCTCATGAATTTTAAAATATTCATTGCGCAAAAAAGTTGTCATTAGTTTTAACTTACCGATCTTATCCCTCGTTAAAGCAGCGTGAGAAAAAAACGTCTCATTTTTAAGGTCACATGTATTATATACATGTTGGGCAACGAGTGCTTTTATATCCCCATTTTATCGTGTTCTCTTCAATCTCATTAATTAACGGCACTAAAAAAGTCAAGTTTTGTCGCACTTTTTAATTCGAAAATTCATTACGCTTCAGTAGATTGTTGTTTTTCGAGGGACGATATTATTCCATGATACCCTTGTTTGTTAACGAAACACAGGAGGAATTTTCACTTTGATGTTTCAATATGATTTAAAAATGACCTGGTATTCGTACAAGAATGCATGTTTATATTAAAATATTAATTAAATGCTCATTAAGGTGCTTTTAAATAAATATAAAATCCTACGTAATCCAATAATAACACGGGAACCCGACATATATAAGCTATTATTACATTTCTTCACGTTGATTATTTAAAAATGTTAGAAAAGCCGGTCGGTATTTGCTGATGAATCAACAAAATCAATGCAACTGTTGTTTTCCATAATCTGTTTGTACGAAGCGCACAGGGTGAGAAAACAAACTATTACAAGATAAATATTCGCCTCGATTAAGCCAGCCCTTTACCTCGCGTAATTCCCCTGGGGAGGGATTAGTGTGGAAATCCCGTGAAATTTGTGGCTCATTAAGCGAGGCTTTTCCAATATGCAAAATAAGCAAGTTGGTCTTGGGATTTTCTAATGCGTTGAAAACGTTAGTTGACTGTTAAGCTGCCAAAAAATAAACACCAACCCGACACTGGGCGGACGCGCGATAAACCGTCCACTGACCTCTGCGAGCTAAAGTCAATTTGAGGTATTTTTAAGGTGGACTAAAAAACAAATTGTACAATTTGTGCCTTTAATCCCGTGGCCATCAGCAGGTTACGATTATTAAGGATGAGTAGTTTGCGCCATGCTCACGTTCCCTGTTTTTGTTTTTTATTTTTAATCCGATGCTGTTAGAGTTTACGTTCACCGCAATCGGTCAGTAATTCATCAAGCTTTATCAGTGCAAAATCATTTACTATTCCTCGTCCAGATCCCACCGTAGGCCGCGTAATAACCTGAACCACTTAAGGGATCAGCAGCTAATTCCATACTAAAAATTATTACATTTTTTTAAAAATTGCGAGACTTGATTTTTTGTTTCTTTTTACGGCTAACCAGCCCCTGATGATCCATTGTGAATCAATTACTTGCTTCTGAATGATTGGACCGAGGTTTAAATGAGCTTTATTGCGTGGGTATCGATCAAAGTCCGTCCCCCTCAGGCCGAACAAAGAGTATCAAAGTGTTTCCTATCCGAAACCGTATTACGGGCTCTCAAAAGTTTTAGATGAAGAAAAAAGTGAGTAAAAAGAGCTCCTTTGTTCGAAGTATCGAAGATCGGTGTACGAGCGCACACATCATCCCCGGCTTTTATTACTTCAAGCCTGACATTCCGAAATATCGGGATTCGCGGGGGCAACACGGTAGTTTATTGCAAAGTGGGTCGACCAAACAGAGAATCGGAAAGAAATAAAAAAAAAAAGGGGGGGAGTTGGATTGATGAACAGCGGCGACGACGACGATGCCGATACACGTGTAAATATTTGATCAGCGCTTGGGTGGTACATCGTTCATACGTACGCTGTCCTCCATTAGTGGGGCAGGATATAAAAACCATGGTAGCGGCGGCTCGATCGGGGCACGGGTCCGCCGTGAGTAGGCCATGAGGTCCGTCCCGGGGTTGACGTCGCCGCTGCTACCGCTGCTGCTGCTGGCTTTGCTGGGACCGGCCGGGGCCCCGGGTGCTAGGCACCGGCGGCGGCGGCCCGAGAACCCCGAGAGCCACCATCCGATCCGCCACGGTGACTGGCAGGGTTTCCTGGCGAGCTCCCGTTGGCAGGCCCACGGGGGCTCCGGCCAGTTGCAGCTCCCGGGGTCGCCCACCTGGCCCGTCAAGCTCGAAGCATTGGTTGAGGGTGAGCTCGTCCTGGGTGGCCTAATGATGGTGCACGAGCGCGAGGACTCGGTTACGTGTGGGCCCGTCATGCCCCAGGGGGGCATACAGGCCCTCGAGGCGATGCTGTACAGCCTTGACAAGCTCAACGCGATGCAACTCGTGCCTGGCGTCAAGATTGGAGCTCACATACTCGACGACTGCGACAAGGACACCTACGGCCTCGAGATGGCAGTGGACTTCATCAAGGGTGAGTATTCGGGCTACTGGTGTTTGACAACATTATTTCTGACACAATACGTAATAATCCTGGCTGTTTTTATACAAATTTGTTTATTTTTTTGTTTATCGTACACGTACTACGTGATACAGATTTGAAAATTTTAATACTTGGCAAAAATGTGAAATCAGTAGTACAAACTCGATATGGTCAGACAATGATACTTGATACCCCCTTGTTACTTTACAACGATTATTAGGTGCGTTTTTTATTTTCAGTGAATTCATATGATACGCTTAACAGTTAACATTCACAAAACTGTGTGATACAATTTTTTGAAATTTTGACCCGTATTAAAAAAAAAAGCGAAATCAGTAGTACAGAGTTAGTTTGGTCAGACAATGTAATTTTGTAATTTTGCAAAGGTTATTTGGCCATATTACTTTTATTACGTGCATAATTTTTTGCCACCTCGTCTGGAATTTGTACTCTTGCTTTTGTAGGAATTACAATCATACCATTATATCGTATGCATCGATAAAATAACTTTTTAAACAGTAAAAATTTTATTTAGTTTATTCAACTTATTTAATGTGTAAGTTGTACTCTTCTAATAAGTTTGACATTTTTTATTAATCCAAATCAAAAGAAAAGTGCAAAGCTTTAAAACTACCGCGTAAAGTAAAAGTTGGAAAAGTGTTTCCTTATTAACAGAGTTAGTGCTAAAGTTCAAGTCCACAGTGCAATAATTCATACGGTCTATGTTTATTCTTAAACTTTTCATCGAGAAATTAAAATGATACCAAAGAATCAAGTAAAAAGTAAAAATTTTCAAAGATATTTCACGTACACGTGCTGTACAGGCACGCATTCACAGTCGTGAGGACAGAGAAAAATTATTACGGAGTAAAAAAAAAGGTAGAGAGGCACACTTGATGAAAAAGACAGAAGAAAAGAAAAGAGTCCTTCATGCGGACGCGGCAACAAAAGCCTGAAATTTTTTATTACTCGAGATTTCGTATACTTTATCGCCATCCATTTTTACTAAGCGCACAAATTCACATGAACCGCAGAGAGCTCGTTCTGCACTGCCACTGCGGTGTGTCGCGACAGCCCATTCACGCTGGGCGTGAGTAACTAATATCTCACCTGAACCAAGGCACAAAGAAGCGCTCGCGAAATAGAAATAGCTGACGCGGCAGGCAAATCGGAGCGGGTTTTCATTAAAATGAGTCCTTCTTTTTCTTCGTGCCCCCCCCCCCTGTTTTTTCCTTCTCACCTTCACCCTCCACATCTCTTATCCGTTGTGTTTTTGCTGTTCGCTTTGTACAGATTTATGAAAAATTTCAAAACGTTTTTTACTACTGTGGCCTTGTCACCCGTTGTTGTCTACCAAGACACGTTGTATCATTTTTTCGCTTTCTTAATTTTTCAAGTCAAATAAAACGGCCTCACATTTTTGAAGAGAGTCTTAAATTACGCGATAATTGATCGAACTGCTGAGCAGGATTTGACAGTAAACTGTCCATGAAATACAATAGAAATATGTTATAAGAAAAAAATTAATCGATTTGCAGTGTTTTATACATGTACTCTTAGTAATCATAAAAAATGAAAAAGTTTTCAAAGCTTTTTTCAAATTAAAAAGTTTTTTTGTATATTCAAAAGCTTTCTATTTTCAGCAATTTTTTGCGTTAAACATGTGTTTACGAATATTGCAAATTTTATAATAAATAAACTTATTCCTGTACTAAAGCTTAAAAATTATAAGATTAAATATTTTGTGATTTGGATGTCATCTAATTACCGTGAATGCCTTCGTTCGATGTGTATGTACGTTATTCCCATCCACTCCAATAAACAAAAATGTTTCCCAAGAATTCTTGTCGATCAGTTCAAGGAATAAATGAAAATATGTGTTTCATCTCAAGTGTAATTCATTGTGCTAAGTTTTGTCATCCATTTTTTATATTCTCAATATTTTTTTGTACAAGAAAAGTTTTATATTCACAACTTGATTATGATTTTATTAAATACCCATAAATTCAATATTTAAAAATAATACAGTTCGTACAAGTCTTAAATCTTACCGCACTCCCTGGTTTTTATAAACAAAGAGCATCAGTACCATAATACCCAAATATACGAGGAAAAAATTCCAACTGTGAATCAGATGCGTAATCCCTTGTCCGAAATCGCTGTCACACGAGGTATAAGAACTCAGAGCTCAACTTCCTCCGACTCGCCGACCAAGTACGCGCTTCTTTGGCAGCTGGATGAATATCTCCGGTAGGCCTCCTCGTCGCATGGCTTCCGAACGTGCGGGTAAGAACGGCACCAAACAAACGGGCACATGGCGCGACTCGGATTTTCTCATCTCCGAATGTATTCGGCATTTGAAGTTCAGGCGCAGTCGAGCGAGTTTGACCCAATAAGAGGATATATCCTCTCTCTCTGTAATACCAGACTCGCATTTCGCGTACATTACGTGTAACGTAATCTTATAACGCTCGAGTGTACTATCTTATTCTGTGCCTCTCGCGAGACTTGCTTGGAATACTACAACGTAAACTGCTTAAGAACTTATGCATAAGCGCCAACTTCGTCAGCTTGTTGTTATCATCAGTTTATGCAGCTTCGATGAGATGATGCAGCAAATGTTGGCTGATGTTGAGTGGAACTGAAAAAAAAGAGAAAATATAGAAAATTAATATTTTTCCGTAAACACATTTTCCCCTTTCCTGCGTAACTATGAGCCCAGAGTTAATAAAAATATTTTTCCTCGGCAAGCAATACGTAGACAGCGCTTAAAACGTTGAAATTAAAAATATCGACCCAGTCGGTAGCTACGCACAAATAAAAATAAAACAAATTGAGTAAAGATCCCATGTCGCGTAATAATGTGATAATCTTAGACCGACGATTCAGAAATCTTCCTCGTTGTATTTTTCGTTTTTATCAGTTCATCGACAAACTTTCAGCTCCGTGATTGACGTGTTTAAAATTGCAGGATTAAAAAAAAAAAAAAAAAAAAAGATCAATTTTTCCATCAGTGCTGAAATACTGACTGGAAATTCAATACACACTACTTCCAATCGATTCACTTCATCAATTGCGTAAGAAAAATCTTTTTCATCAAATCCTCATGAAACGCGGAGCTCGTATGGTTTTCAAAAACCACTCGAGAGTCCGCTCTCTCCGCACTGAGTTAATTAATGGTAGCAAAAAAAGCTCCAAAAAAAAAAAAAAAAAGAAAATTGAAAACATCATCGGCAAACGAAAACAACCAATTAAAATGATTAAAAATACGCAGGTGCGATGCCGTTGATTCGATTTGCAACCACAAGCGTACAGTGTCAGTACCATCGATGGCCAGCCCACACGCAGCTCGAGTTTGAAATTCGATCAATTCGCCGGACCAGGTGCATCCGACGCTCGAAAATTGCCCCAATGACGCGTCTCTACGCCTTGTCACCCGAATAACACTCACCGATTTCTTCCCTCCCTTCTCTCCGCGGTTGTTTGCATATACCGATTTCTCGTTCGAGTTTCGAAGGGAGGGATAAGGCGCGCTTTGATCAGCGATTGATAGGCCCGCCATGAAAATTCAAGTACTTAGTTGTCGGCCGGCCAAACGGCTCCGCTGAATGTTTAAGAGCCCGGTCGCGTAATGCGGCTCTCCCCCGAACTTTTCGAGTTTGAGCAAGTTCGAGGGGCTTCGACACGCCCTGTGGCCGGCAATTCCGGGAAACAGGTGTCGACGGGTCTTGGGACGCGGTATGAAATATCGCCGATTCAATGAAAACGTCCTCGATCATTTTTGTGGAGCATCGGGATTGGCAATATTGGGTCGCGCTCGGATGTCTAGCGCGGATGGACGGAAATGGAAATCTTCGGTGAAATACTTTTTGGCCGGGGCACCCGCGTGAATGCCATCGATACATGTATCGGCACGTCACGAGCTGACCGAACGTGATGTGGATGCCACGCGGGACTCGGAAATAGCTTTTTATCAATAAAAAAGTTACAAAAAAAAAAACAGACGGTATGAATACTTCTCGTACTTCGAACCACATGTGGTAGGCTTTTTTTTCATGACCTAGTTGTGTACATTTCCAGTGTTGCGATCAATGGAAAAAAATGTTTGTGTCTTTTACATATAAGGTGTCACTGAACCGATGTGGAAACAATTAATGATTAAAAGTTTCATGCGTTTGATGGTTTTTTTCAAGAGGAACTCGCAGTTTTTTCATTGACACGTACGTACGTGCACCATATGTGTAAAAGATGCCCTTTGTTATGACTTCGTCGTGCCTATATTTACCAGAATCGCTATTGCTTTATGTGTAATTATACATTGCATCCTTTTGCAATGAATTACCGGGTAACTAAAAACTATTGACTCGTACGCGCAAGCGAATCTATACAATTATACCGATTTATGTGAATGGATTTCGATCATTTTGGAAAAAATTAAATTTTAATTGCATCATAAATTGCGTAAGAAAAAGTCCGTGTGAGCTCCGAATAAGTAGGTATGCCAAATTAGTCGCAGGCTTTTCTCATTTCCAATTTCACGGTTCGAGAAGCAAAATCAAAACTTTAATCGGTATCGTGAATTACACGGTTGATTGGCATGTTTTATTTTATTCGTCGGTATTTAGCTGAACCGATCGTCAACCGTAGCACGAAAATCCCTATCGACGAGAGTAAGTTTCTCGTTCCAGATACCCGAGGCCCTGAAATCCAGAGATTGTGGGTAAAAAACAAGGCTCCCTTTCATACGCTGTATTGCATACAGCACAGATTTATTGCAACCACTAATGCAGTTGTAGCAGCATTGTGTACGTATATACGATGCTCGGCATTTTTCATTGTCGATGCTTTTTCCACTTAGTTTATTCATTTCGTAATTTTATTGGGCAGTAGATATTTCATCACAAGATACATTTTTAACTATTTGCATTTGCCGCTTTTGAATGTCGAATAATGCAGATGGTAATATTTTTTTATACAATACAACGTGACAGAGAAAAAGTTTCCGATGCGTGACATTTTTCATTCCAATGAAAGTGTATTACTATCACTCTTTGAACGAACTTCCGCTTTGATACTATTATACAATGGTGGTTTGAAACATTTTTTTGTTGTGGACACTGATTAAAATGGTTACATTCATCAGCATGTAGGAATTCTCGTACTCGAGAATGAAATGTTAACTCGAGCGAATTATTATTTCCATTTTTATCAACTACAAAGACCTAATTAATCTCAGATTCAAGTTTATTCATGCACTTCGGATTATTCTAGAATTAGTAAAAAAAAGTACAATTTTAGACTCGTGTACAAATGGAACTGTGCGACCGATAACTCCCCTCTAATCGGCTCACTTGTATTTGTGTACATTTTGAGAGAACCAGAAATTCTATAGGTATTGTTGATTTTCTGGTTATTCACGTAATGAACGTCATCGGAGAGCAAAATTCAAAAGGGCACATTAATTTCAGCCATTGTCATTATTTAGTGCAATTACTAGTAGCTGCAGAGAATGCAGATTTTTCTCATTGGTTAATAATTATATGGGGATTAATTTTAGTTCTACGTGCAATAAAATAAAATAACTTTAGTTGAAATAACGGAAATACCAATTGATGAAAAATGTACGTTCTGCATCCTGCTCTTTGTTGAAAAGCATACATTTAAGAACCACAAAAGAATGAAAAACAGAAAAAGAATGACAATGAAGCGAAAACGCTTGCGCTAACTTATTAAACGTCGCCAGAACTCCCTACAGCATCTACTTGCGAGAAAAACGGGCTCAAAATAAGATTACATTTTTCAAAACAAGAGAGAGGGAGGGAGAAAACACTTCGAGTCCTCGAGGAGTAATCCCGCATTTGCAATTCGGACCTCTTCGCTCCCGCAGCCCTCTGCTTTTCCCCACAGCGAGCTCTTTTCAAAAGGTGCCCCACGGGTCAAATTGATAAAACAGAGCAAAAGCTCCCCGTGGTATCATCGAGAAACCGTCCTCTCCCCTCCTTAGACGCTGCGACGTTACATTTCAGTCCGATGCGCGCATCCCTGGTATACATACCCGAGGACTCCTTTTTTCCCTCTCACTCGTCCATCCGCGCCTTTTGCGTGCCGAGGTTTTATCCCGAGGCCATTCCGCTCGCTTCAAAGGACTCGGCTATGGGAACTTTTCAATTTTGATATCTTCCGTACCCCCGTATTTTTCATTACTTATCTCCCTCCCGCGCACGGAAGGGCAATACCAAAAGAGATACGCCATTCTTGCACTCGTCGATTTTCTCCCGGTCAGTCGCCTCCTGTACGTCTCTGTGGTATATTCGTTTATGAAAAGTAAGAATTTAACGACCATACACACACTTACCGGAAAGCTGCAGTCGAGTTTGAGTTCGAGATGGTGGACGTTTACAACTTTGGGCGAGATTAAACTCCCAAAGGGGACATTTGATGTTGACGCTCAACCATGAGCATTAAATGCAACGCGGTGGAGAACACATCGTCACGTACCGGGTGGAAGGGGGTGGAAAGAAGCGCGAATTTCACGCTCGAGAAGAGTAACGGATGAAAAGTGGTGGCCCGAGGTGAAAAGGCTTTCCGTTGGTGTTGCCATTGTAAACTCTTCCCAGTCGCGAGATTCGCTCGTAACATACGCTACTCGCCGTTCGAACTTTGGTATCCCCTGAATGAAAATCCATCGAAACGTGTCTCATTAATTATACGCGCACCCCAACGATTATTGTACAAAAAAAGCAAAGTATATATATATACATGCACGAAACTTTGTGGAAAAGAAAAATTCACGGGAAGCCTCGACGTTTGCCTCTGAATTAGTCATCTCCGTCTGAAATATTTCTTCGCGACAGCATCCATCCCCCCTTTCTATAATTAGAACAACTTTCGTCGAACTTGCCAACTTTGATCGAAGTTTCAGATACAGGCGACGGTTCGCCGGATTAACTTTTTAACTGGATCCTCGTTTATATCAATTTCCAAGAATTTTTCCGGAGCTCACGCGAGACCCACTTAAGTATTTTGCGCTCGACGCAAACGCGTGTCATGTTCGTCCTGGAATCTTGGAAATCCCAATCGTACGGATGCCAACCCCCAGACTGATTTTTTTGACCCCTTTGCAAGCACGCGCTTGTACATGCATTGCACTCGGAGTCGGTGCATCATATTTAAATGGCCGAAAATTCATGTAAATCCGGTGAAACGTGTGGCAAAAGCAACTCGTGTATATTATTCAACTCGACGAGAGAGGGCACGCGCTTGTACGACAAATCCGATTACAGCCGCAGATCAGCCGGTGTTTTCCAAGGGAATAATCAACAACAACGGATAATTGCTCCCATGGCGTATAATTTTCGCAATTACCGGAGCCTCGGTGGAAAAACAAAAGCAACGGCGGACCCAATCAATCGTTTCGATCGGAGCTTTAAAGATCCCGAACAACAGCAGCACGTCCCATTATACTCCTGCTCCGCCGTTATTTCTCGAGGAGCGCGTGTGCACGGACCACAGCTCACGGTATATAGTCCAAGGTTGGCCCGAGAGTTTTCGATTGAAACCATCGCACGGAAGGGGACAAAGACTTGCTCGACACGGTGTGATACGAGTGTCGTGACGTGCTCGCCAAGGAGGAAGCTCTGCGTGGAACACTCGTGCCCGCCTAGATCGTGTACCCGGAGAGGAGAAGCCGATTAAATTTACTCGAGCATTCGGAGAATCGTCGGCCCTTCTTGCACCTGTACAATACGTTTCGATGCAGTCACTTGCCGGAGACGCTTGCGTCAAGTTGAGCTAACGGCCCTTGGAAGCGCGAGGTGCCCACGATTTCTTCCCTCGTGCTATTTTTTAGTCATATTTGAGGAAGCTCGTACAGTCAATTGTCTCCGTTTTCAGTGGAAAGTACCCAGCAAAGGCACATTTATTCCCTCGAAAAACAAAAACTGCTGATCCTCAAACAGAGGGGGGCTAAAATTTTCCCCCCACGACATGGTACACATAGGTATACGCGCACGTGGTAGCGGCGGGTTGTACAAGTCACGCTAGAAGTACCAGTGGGAGTGGCCGTGTTTGTTTTCTGCCGTTCCAACACTCGCTCGCAAAAAAGGGGATTGATTCGCGTGACTTGGCCTCTCCCGCAAGAAAATGTTTGCACACCCATACCGCGGTAGATTATCCATGTTTATGTATATAATATATGTGCATGGTCCGCGTCGCCCCATTGCGGTTCGGTTAAGCTACACACCGCGTGCGTGTGTCGCTCTCGTCCCGCAACGTCCCCTGCATCACCCTGTAATTACAAAGTGCATATACGCAATTTGTTATTCGCAGTGGCCACGTCCGATGCACGTCCTCCCACCCTGGATACCCGTGTGTTAAGGGCGCGTGTATACCTACACGTGCAGCCCATAAGTGCGCATACTACATGCGATAATATGCTTCAACTGTGTACGTGTACCTACCGTGGGCAGTTTGGGGGGGGGGGGAAGAACAACCGTCCAACCCTCAATATAATATAGTATATACCTACGCGTGCGTGCGCTCGGGTGCTTACATCAGCATCTCCCACCCCCCGTCGACTGTATACCCTCATCATCCGCTGATTAATTATGTAGACCGACCTGCCCATCTACGCGCCAATAAGTTATTATGTACTCGCTGCTACTGCCCAACAACTTACTCTGGTTAGCTTGATTGTCCCTCTCTCTCTCTCTCTCTCGACCTACCAGTGTATCGGAGGAAAGAACAATCAGCACTCCTGACACCGGATATCCGTGAAATTCGGCAATAGCTCACCCGACGATAGCTGTTTTTTTCGCGACTTTCGATGCCTTCGCGAAAGTCTTCCCTTTATGTCAGACGAGCGGAGCTCCCGCCAGTCTCTTTCCCCGGAAACACGAAAGTCGTGCACGAGTAGGTACGGAAAAGACAAACGATGCGTCGCGCGTTTGATTTCACGCTCCCCCGGAAAAAAAAAAACCATCTCGCCCCGGTGTATTTTCCCTCGTCGCGCTCAAACTCGTGAAACGGGCATTTCTCAATTAGCCCCCCCTAATGATACTTTTGATGTATAGGAGAGAGACCCGCCACGTTTATTTTCGACTAAATCGCTCGTACTTTTCAAAGACTCTCGAGATAAGTATACGTGTACACCGATACGCTACGGCGAAGAAGGGGAGGGAGATCGCAATTACGGGGCAACGCCTCTATATTCTTTCAGCAACCGGGGGGGTGCGTAGAGTCGACTCGAGCGCGTATTGTCTCTCTCTAGAGGCTTTTTAGCGCGCATTTATACACACCCGGGCCTCCTCCTCCTCCTCCTCTTCTTCTTAATGCCGCGAGATGCATCAGTAAAGTTAATTAAATCTAGAATACGAAGCAGCCCCGTCGTCTTGGGATTCCTTTGAATATATATATATATGTATATACCTAGAGGTGCTGGGGCTAAATTGCCTTAAAAATTCCAAATTAAAAGTAACATTTGGGGCGACAACTGCAGATGAGTCGGTTGGATCGTTAGGATTGATCGCCGAATAGGTACATACTCCAAGTTATTACACGTACGAGCGGCGCATCAATCGAAGACCCGGGTACACATCCGAAGCTCCTTTGAAGCGCCGTGCAATAATTAATACACAAAACGTGGCCCATACCTGCTCGGCATTGGGGTGCATGACTGGGTAAAGCAGCTAGTTTTGCTCGATTGGGAGGTACAGGGTATAATTTGAAGATATCCATATCTACAGGATATATATATATATATATGTATATGTTGCTTTGTGGCTGCAGCACTACACCGTATACCCCGGCTTTGTTGCACAATACGCACACGCGTGCCTAACCCTCATAGATATACATGTATGTATAATATATACCTACCGATCCTATGCACGTAGCCGGGTTAGATTATATGGATACCATACCGATTTCCACACTATACCCTTTGTACTTAATCCTATAGCTTTTTTTTTTTTTATTTTCGTGAACAACTATTGGCCCGTTTATTGTAAAAGCAAAAGACAACTCTCGGACTCGATTAAAGTCAATCGTACATCGTAGCGTGTGATGTCTTGGTACTCGGAGTGCTAGAGGGAAAGAACGAGGATACCTGGGGAAGAAAACTCGCGAGGGAAGGACCCGGAGGGACCGGGTGAAGCAAGTCGGAACTTTTCCCGCAAACAGGCAGAGGGAAATAATCGTCCCCCCCCCCGCCCGGGGAGACGATCGTCGGCAAGTCGAGCTCATTTCAAGGGAGTGCGTATCCTGTTTCTTTAAACTACCCTGTTGTTCCTCTCCCTGTCGCGTGTCGCGGCGACAAAGCTCCGGGCACACAGATATATGTACGTGGATTGTCTCCCAAGAATCCCAACTCTTCCTTTGACCCTTGGAACTCCCCCCCCCCAAAAAAAAAAAAGACAAAGATGGAGAGCTCGGCTCACGTTTCGGCGTCATCCTCGAGCAGCTCCAAGTATACGGCGGGAGGGTGATGCGCGGGATCAAAAAAGTTTCTCCGCGGTGGAACGTCGTTAGGTGATTTCGTGCCGGCTGTGCAATGCGGGAGGCTCATCTCATTAGCCCCGAGGTGAGGGCTTGAATACAAACAAGTTCGGCAGCAACAAGTTACACCCTGGTTCTTAGGCTGCTGATGGCGGGGAAAAATAAAGGCTACCCCGTCGCAAAGCGCATTAGGGAGCACGACATTCCTCTCGGCGCTTGTATACGCGCGTTGGCACGCTTTTCATTGTTTTCCGGGGTTTTTTTTTGCACCACCCTCCCCCCCTTCGTTTTTTTTGCACCGCATGAGCGCCTCGAGCTGTGGTTCATCGCTTTATACCCCCGACGGAGGAGCTTACACTTGCGCGCCGCGGTATGGGATTTTGCTCGTTTTCCAATGGAGGTATACCCACACACACCCATGAGCGCGCGTAAGCGCCTCGCGGCAACTTTCAAGGGGGATATTGATTTTCAACTCTGCCCTCTCTCGCGATGTATCTCTCGCTCTTGTACGTGCCATTCGCGGCCATGTAATTTTATTTTCCATTTCTGGACTTTCGGCCCGCGTCTACATGACCCGCGTCTTCATAGCTTCGACAGTTTTTTCGGGATGTGCCCTTTGAAACAAAATATAAAAACAACCGATGTATTATCGTACGGTTACTATTATTGCGATTCCATTGTAACAGGTTACTTTGATTGTTGTCAATTGATTTGCGTATTATTATTATTATGATCCAACGATACTTGATTCCTTGGGTCGACCTCTGCACCATTGCTATACAGTGTTGTACCATCTACTCGCAGAATTTTTACAGAGAGTACAATTCGAGGGCTGCTCGGCACGTGCTCCCGTTAATTACTAGCTGTTTTTTATTACTTTCTCCCCACTTCCACTGGTGTATTGGTAATTTGAGAATCAAGTAAACACACACACACACACACACACCGAGTGCCAGGAAGTTTGTTTCCGAACCTGTACGTGGCGAATTATAAGAGCGAGTCGGGCCAAGACTTTTTCACCCAGGACGGTTTAATAACGTCACCGCCAAAGGGTTAAAGAGGGAAAAAGAAATCGGTTTTACAAATCAAGAGGTTTTTATTCTGATTTGAACGACCATCGGAGCTTGAATTTCGAATGAAAATCCAACGCCCGCATGGAGCGTGCATCGGACGAAAAAACAAAATCAACAATACCCCCCTTCCACCCTCGGGTTATCTATATGTTGTACCATTTGTTGGCAGTGCAAACAAAAAAAAAAAAAAAAAAAAAAAAAAACGTACGAGATGGTCGGCCCACATACCTGCCTTTATCTAACTTTCCCCTTACGTCGTGCTTGTTGTTACTTACCGCCTCCACTCGCATCGGATATTGCCCGTCAAACTTTACCCTCGTAAACACACTGGGCTACTAATACCTAATAATCGGAATAATCCCTGTTTATACGCGTAGTTGAACTTTGATCGCGTAATGGATCGCAGCTGTATACGTGTATGTATATCGTACACTATATTTACAGCATAGGCCATCCGGTCAATTTAGGATTTCTTTTTATATTTGGGTAAGAGACATTTCATTGTATCCTATGCAACACGCAAAAATGATTCAACCTTTACAATTGCTCACTGATGCTTTGTACTCGCTACGATGGAAATGGGCAAAAATAATAAAAATTTACCCTCCATCCGTACGTATTTTTGGCCTCGAATGAAAATTCATACGGCACTCTAGCACTCGCTACCGTGTGTTCAAAGAGTGGGTAATAATACAAGTGATACATTTGGAAAGCGGGTGAAAAAATAACTCAACATTGCGATGTAATTAGAGCGAGAGAGCCCGAGTATTTTTATCGAGTTGGAGTTTATGACCTGATACAATTACGAAAAACAAAAGGTTAAAAGAAGCGAAAGACATTTTTTTTTTTTTCAAGAGGATAAAAACGTTTTGATGAGCATTTTTCTACTCCACGTAGTTTGCGAGCTTTTAATCCGCGAACAAGACTTTTACTTGCAAACGGCATTAGTTGTCACTCTACGAGTGGAAAACTCGTGTAAACTGGCACTGAATCAAATAATCCACCGACGCGCACTCAAATATTAAAAGATTAAGGTTATCCGCGCGTTGTTCATTATTGATAAAGTTGATCGAACATCGTAATACCCGAGGGATTGACGTATTTTTCGAAAGCACATTTCTCTCGTTGCAACTGTCGCCAACAGCCAAGCTCTCGATGGACACTTCAATATGCGCAGGTGTCGACAATCGCAATTCATTTCACACACTCGGCCTAATCGGATCAAAAACTTATTTGACAATGGCGAAGAATCAACCTCGTATATATACATATTACCTTTCCCGATGCACCCATTCATTAGTTGAATTTCAAATTAAATATTTAATTACACGCTCCACGGGTTCATCACCCGTGATAGGCATAATGTGCTTCTGTGCAAAACGAAAGCACCAGCTAACGCCCCCGGAGGAGGTAACAGTCGGGTCGAATTATTTTCGCTGAATTTCTCACCGAGGGAAATGTCATTTGCGCGCCGGGTATAAGAGGGAAATCATCCCAAGTAAGTGCACGGCGCGTTACCGCGAGTGGTAGTGGCGGGCCTTCCAGCCATTACCTCGGCGGGTATGTACACACCTTCTAGACGAGCTAGATAAAAGAACGCGTCAAGTACCCACTTTCCTGCTTTCCTGTATTATAGGTACAGAGAAACGAGTATGAAAAAAAATTTTTTTTTTTTTTTTCCTAAATCACGCTCATATCGTACGTAACGTTATATCAATTGTACCGTTATCCCTCGGGTGATTTCTGTTCTCGAAAGGAAACCAAGTGAGCTTGGGTGTATAGACACTGGAATCCGATAACTATTGGCCCACTACCTCGGGTATGCACGGAATCTCGGAATTTCACCGAAACTAAGCCCAACGATTTATGAAGGCATACAGCGAGCCTTGGTATACGTATGTCTTGGGTATGCATAGAGCCCGGCTTTTCCAGTTATATACCCACGGAAAGTGGCTAGATCTTTCTTCCCTTGATATCTCATGCGGTATTTTTGAGAGAACGAGTTCGCGCGTAAATGTACGGCGTCCACTCGAAAGAATGAAATTTCGATTAACGCCGACAGTGGGAGGGAGTCGTCTTCGTTGCTGAAATGTGACTTTGCTGCAAAAGCGCAATAATAGTGTATTACAGTGCCGAGATAAGCCGGGGGAAGCAGGGCTGTAGAGGTATCGCCCATTAGTCTCGACGAGAGACGGCGTAAACGTGCTCGGACCGTGCCGATTTCCCTTTTTTTTTTGTCTTTGAGAAGTACTTGGCCTTTTATCGCGTCAAACGCTACCTGTGAACACCGATTGATTTTTATTTTGTGCTTTTTTTTTTTTTTTTTTTTTTTTTGTCTACCATCCTGCCTGGAAGAGGCCAAAATTTTCCAATATTCGTTACCCAAAAGTCGGATTATGGCTCATCGGTTCCTGGGATGAGCAGCCTTTTGTACTATAAAATATTAAGGTCCCTCGAGCTGTTCGCTGCAGGAGTGTACTCTCGAAATATATTTTTCAACAATGGGAAAATCGAAAAAAATTCACGTTACAGCTGTTTTTTTTTTTTTTCCTCCAATTTGCAGCGTATATATATGTACGCAGAGTACAACATGCAAACATCATCGAGCGCTTTTATCATCAAGATCGACATTCAAAAATCTGCAGCTCTGCCCCATCTGATTGCTTTTCGCGAGCTCCACGGAAATACACGAGTGGGAAAGGCGAAATTCACGTTTATAAATCGTTTCACAACGAATCAATCGAAAGAGCATTTCACCGTTGATGGAAACCAACTAATATATTGCGCTCAATCTCCGACGCTAAGGTCGAGAAATAAAAAAAATTTTTTTATTATCCTTCAGTACCCCTTTGAAATTACAGACAGAGAGCATATATAATGTTCGTTTGAGTGGTTGGCTCACGAGTCCACGCGCAAAATTTCGTGGTTAACCTCGTTCGCGCGCACGAAGCCGACGCGTATACCGAGAAGTAGAGTGACCGGGCCTTAGAGGAAAATCTGACTTAAGCCGAGCCACCGGCGTATAAATCACACAATAACCCGCGCGCATCGTATAGATCGGTGGTCGCTAGGAGGGAAACCTCGGAAAAATTTAATCCCTACATCGCGATTGGGTGACGCGTACACATTGGGGGCAAAAGAGAGAAAAATGTTTTAAAAATAATGCATTGTATCGCCCCCCCCCTCTCTATATTCAAATCGCATTCCATTCGAACCGAGTGAGCACGAAGCTATACCGTATAGAGTTGCCCCGCTCAATGGAATATCGTGCACGAGATATTTTTACAAAATTAAACAGGATATATACGCATCGCGCGTTCGCAAAATTCAATCGGCCAATTGAAACGAGGAAAAAAACCAACGTAAATATTAATGCAGTGCCGCATTATCATTCGAATCTACTGCGCGCGTGAATTTTTTAACAATACGATTCCACCGTCGAGTTACTGCAAAACCGCGCAATAACGTAGCACGTTATGTATACTATACGAAAGCGCTCGCGTGGAGTTCCGAAAGACGGGGTAAAGGGCAAAAAGCAATGCATAAAAGAAAATTTTGTATCAGAATTCGAGAGAGAGTGTATACGTGACGAACAAACGGAGCGGGATATATTGTGTTTGAAGCGCGTCAAAAAGACGCGGTCGGATAGTGGGGTGGGGGGGCGGGGGTGCAGGTACAGGGTGGAAATAACGAGAAATAAAAGTGGCGGAGAAAAGGGAGGTGAAGAAAAAAAAAAAAAAAAAAAAAAAATAGAGATGTCTTATCTTTCTGTTGTGCGCATCTGATCGAGCACGTAACCCGGTAAATTCAGTCCCGGTAATGCGAGACGTTTTCCAAAGCGTCTTGTATTTATGGCGCTATAACCTTCGGCTTTTCCCCTCTCTCCGGCTCGATGCAGCCTCTATTTGAAATCCAAGCTCGCTCGCATCCACCGGCCACCTTGTATCGCCCACGTAGGTATATACACATATACCCATACACCTTGGCTTTTTTATATACCGATCCATACATGCGTGCCGGACGAATTTTTTACTCGCTCACACCCACTTGGTTGTAAAAAATGCATTTCGCTCGCGCGGCGTAATGAAACTCCATTGCCCCCGTGCAGGGAGATGGACCGATCAATCGCGAAAGTTTTCCCGAGCCGATTAAAACCCCGACAGTATGCTGTTGGCATTCTCGATCTCCGAGTATACCATGTATATGTACATATGTATACCATTCGAGTGGGTGTGTGTGTTCACATCGTCAAACAGAGGCGTAGCGTTTTCTTGGTGTACGCGATAGTTTCGATTCCCAATCAATAAACTTGGCTGCGAAAGCTACTTACGGGCCACCGAGTGAGCCTCCGCGATAAGAGAGCGCCAGAGTGAGCTTGTTACTCCTATCGCACAGTGGGACTTAATACTCTGGGAAATGCCTCTTGTGCGTGCAATCGAGCATCCAAAAAAAAACAAGGTTTTTCCTTACTCGATCTTTTAAAATAACGCGATATAATTTTCTCGACTCGTTGTAAAATTCTCAAAATGGCCCATAGAGAAATTAAGTTGGGGTATGCGTCCGATCGGTTAGACTCAGGATGATTTCAAATCATAAAATATTATTTACATCTCTATGTTTTTATTTGTCTCGGTGTTAAGAAAATGATTTTTTAAATATTTTTATTTTTTATTTTCATGGTAATTTTATTTCATTTTACTTCCCAAAATATACAGTTATGCAAACAATACTATACAGCCATGCAAACAATACTCTGTAAAAGCATACTTTTTCGTTGTTTTGTTATATAGTTAGGGAAAAAAAAAACTTGTCAAAAATTGCAGTTTCAATACGTACTAGTAAAAATATATCCCGATAGCGCACCTGTATATTGTACGCGTAAAAAAGCCAACCCATACGGGGGATATAAATTTCGCGTCGCGTGCTCGCGTGAACGCGCACTCCGCGGGCTCGCTGCCGTGTTAATCTTTGTTATTTACGTCTGTGATTTTCCGCAGCCAAGGCTTTCACTTGATACCGCGTGTATGCACAAGTACATATTATTATATATATATATATGTGTACGCGAGTTGAGAAAACAATCGGCCGAGTATCAGAGAGTATACACAAGGTAATGAATGGGCCTTTACACGTGGCCAACGGGAGAGCTTTTATCAAGTAAGTATATATACAATAACCCTGTAGGTATAATTAGTCGGGGACCACGTGTAATTGAAGGATCACGGCGCTCGCTGATGGAGACGTCAAGCGTGTATACAATGGTACAACGCACACGATGGAAAAACTGTGGTCGAAAAAAATTATTAGCTCGCTATATCTAGCACATGCATCTGTAAGCTTCGCCATCCGCGCCACACGCACACACGTATAGGTACAATCACGTATACGGTGTACAGCATAAGTATACACGAGAGAGAGTCCAACGAAAGAAAGAACAAATAATGGCGGTGAGCTCCCGTATATAGTTGGGTATGGGTGTAGGTATGTGTATATATATACTTGTTTGATGGGCGCAATTAAACCGGAGAGTGAATAGTCGTGTTTCCGCGAACAACTCTCTCTCTCGCCCTCCCTTTTTTCCCCCAAGTTCTCTCCGCACCTCGCGCTTTCTTTCTTTATTTTACTTTTTTTGTTTTTTTAGTTGTTCCCTCCTGATGCACTATAAGAGTAAGGCACTCCTACAACTCGGTACGATTCGAGCTCGCGCGAAGACATTCTTATTCGCAGGCTGCACTTGTATGATTAACGGGCGTCCTCGGCGCGGAATAATTAATTGCTCGCCGGTGCAAGTGCTCGCCAGCCCGGGCTACGTGTGCGCATAAGGGACTCTCTCTCTCTGTCTCTGCAGCTCGGCTGTTGTAAGTACATATACGTGTAGCCCTCGAGAGCAGTGTGAAAACGCTGACGCTGCAGCGCATGCCATATATGTATAATATATATATGACGCTACTCATATGGGGGTGTACAGTGTAGCGCGCGAGGTGTGGACGACGAAAAATTTCACGTGCCCTTTGGCCCCACCGTCTCCCGGTTATCATTGCTCGTTTCTTTCGTAATACGTTTTTCCCTTTGCCACCCGGACACTAACGAGTAAACCATACCCCCCTCCCCGTGGAAATTAAAATACGGCGAAAAACGCGTTTGTCATGGTTATTATTGCTGTTGTTTCGCAAAGTGCTTATCGCGTCACGGGGGGGGGGGGTAGGGGTGGGCAAAGAAAATTACGAGCCAGCGGGCGCCCGAGTGTTTTTCCGTGCCGGTTGGCGAAAAAAGCGATTCGTCCGGGTGAGCGCAAAGTGGCGGAATTTGCAAGCGCGCGTGTACGCACGGCAACTCCTTTTTCTCGCAAGGGGCTATATACGGTGAAAAATGGAGGACAAACAGCCGCCCGTCACCCCATCCGGTTAAAAATGTGCGAGGACATTTTTCACCCTTGAATTATTGAATGGAGCCGGCCCCTCCGAGCGATACTTCACCATCAGCGCGAATAATGAAACGCGTCTTCGTGATGACCTGGTTTTTATGTGAATGTAATACCTGGGGCTTTTGCCCGATACACCAAGACGCGTCGAGTCGTATCCAATGATTTTTATAATTTCTCCCGCGGAAGGGATGAAAAGCAAGTCGCATTAAAAAAGTTTGCCTGTGTATACGCAACATCCGGGATCAAGGGGCGCTCGCGACGAAGATTCATAGTTGGAGCTTGTTTGACGCAAATTGTGAAAAAGTATACACACAGCTCGTGGAAAGTGACCGGGAAATCCAAGTTTGATTTTTTTTTTTTTTCCCCCCTCCCAACTCTCCGTATTAAGGACTCGTCCGACAAAGTGCTCAAACTCCGTGTACCTGTATGTGCGTGTATATATGCGTGAACAAAGAAATGGCGGAAGAAAAAGATCGAGGAACGTATACGATGTTCATGTATTACATCATACAAAAGTTTTTTCCACCGGCACTTTTTCTCGATAAATTTTCTGCCTCGTCGAGTCCTCGAAACCATTATATTATCCACTATAGCTCTGCGCTTGCTATACTTGTACGTGCGCTGTGATTGTATACTCGCGAGCTTATTAGGGAGAGCAAGAAGTTTATCGAAAATTGTGCATATATATGCATATACTTTGTACTCGTTTCTATATAATTGGGGTGAAAGTTGTGCTTTAGTACTTTGTCTTGTCATAACATCACTGAGAGTTAATAACTATATCTTATAGGCAACCCAAACTAGCAATCGAATTTTTTATACCACACATCATTCTGTGATTTTATATGATTAAATGCCGGAAGATGTTTTATGTTTGCTAATTCGAGCACTCGAGCGTCCAACGGAGGACTTAATTTTGTCTGCATCTTAATTAATGTCCGCTAATGCACGAGCTCTAATGTGTATATGAATGTATACGAGCGTTTTTTAAATATGCATTTTTTCACGCATAAAAGAAAGATGAAAACGTGGCTGAATCTCGGGCGAAAAATTATTTTGAAAATCTGTTGATGCATTTACCCGTTTCAAGTGATAAATACATCATGCGACTCTGTACCGTTATAAGAATTAAATAAAAGAGGTGCATGAGTTTGTGTACTTTTAATTATTCAAAAATGTTAATGGCCACTGTTACCAATTTTTATTTTGGGAATATCAATTTTCACTTTGCATGCAACAAAGATAAACAAGACGAAATTTTCAAAAATTAAAAAAAAATCATGTGAAATCATGACGTGTTTGTGCAAGCGTATAATATAATACGATGTATTTCATTTGAGCTTTCAACGTGTTTTGAAAAACACGCAAGCAAACAAAAATTTCTGAGTAGGTGGATGATGTATTTTCAAATAATAAAAAAATATTGCGGAGGAATATCCCATTACTTACATTCGTGCCATGCTCGACCTTTTTTTGTAAACTTTGTGAAGCATTTGACATAAAAAAAAAAAAAAAAAAAAAAAAAAAAAAACTTTGAAAATGGGAACTCGGCATCGATGAACATCCAATAAATTCGTAAGATATGTCCGTTAGTATCGGCAAATACCGATGATGGATATCCCACTGTGATGCGCGTCGCTGGCGAATTTAAACCCGAGTAACCACAGTGACGCATGTAAGTGACGATAGTGCAGTGCCGTGGGCAAACGAGCAAATAAATAAAACAAAAAGTACTGGTCGGATTATCAGTTGGAAGTGGTTATTTATTTTTTTTTTTTTTTTCACCCAGAGCACAATCAGTAGAGCGTTCCCGTGGCAAACAGCTGCTAATTTTTCTCCCTCCCTCGCACCCTTACCACGCGCGTATACACACACCAGAGCCTCCGCTCTCCTGGCACGTACACCCCGTTATATCTCGACGACTTTTTTTTTTCTTCCTTTACGTTGCGCGCACACACCCCCTTTTTCCCTCGAGGTACGACTTTGCCGCGAAAATTATTAGCCCAAGGTGGTCGTGTTAAGTCGGAATTTAAGCTCCGCCGTTGGCTGTTAAGCCGCAGGAAATAGAGAAGAAGAAAGGAGGAAGCGCACCTGAAATAGCCCACCGGTGCAAAGAAAAGAGCAGCGAATTAGCTCCGCTCGTCAGTGGTGCGATGTGCTTTTTTTTTCTTTTTCTTTTCGTTGGCTCGAGTTATCGTATTTTCGGGACTCGAGGACAATATATACAAGCGAAAAGATGGGAGGGAAAAAAGTTTCTTCCCTCCAGGTCTCAATACGGGACGAGACGATGTCTTTCTTTCTTTTTTCCCCTTTCAGTGCACAGGCTTGATTTGACGACTTGTTGGAACTCTTTCTTTTTTATTTGTATCGTTATTTCCTTTTCAGTCTTCTCTCTCATTACTACACTCTCCTTCTCTCTCCCTCCACAACAAACTGTGCTGCACCACCTTTTCTTTGGGTATTTCTTCGTTTTTTTTTTTCTCCTACTTTTCTAAAAAATATATTTACTCACCTGGCTCCCTTGCGATTCTTTTCATTTTCTTCTCACATTTGTTGCAACATATATCGAAATAATGGTTTTGCGTGCCATTTCCCAACTCCGTCGGTTTTCGATCCTTTATCACAGCACGCGGTGCACGGAGAAATAATTTTACAAATCTAAGTAACAGGAAATTTCGTAGGAAATAATGTAACATTAATTAAATTTCCTCACAATATTTTTTCAATACATTTTCTTTTACCTTTTAATGGCTGATTAAAATGAATTTCTCACGAGAAACGGCAAAACCACTGTACTTGATTATGATTTCCTGGATCATTTTACAGCTAGTTCTGAGATATGCTGGAAAGAAACACTTTCAACGAAATTAAAAATAACCATCACACGGCAGTAGTAATAAAAAAAATTTTTTTTAAAAGTACAAATCAAGGAACGTATTTTTTCAACCCTTACCATTAAAAGTTTTTTCAATGTAGTTTTTTGTTTTCTTTTTCTTTTTCAAATCTTCCGATAAAAACAAGAGTAAAAGAAATTAAAACAAAAAAAAATCTTCTCTCTTTCGTTGCTCCCTTTAAATCGTCGATTCCGTGTTCGCGCTTAACTTACCTTCACTTACAAAGCTCGACTATCGGGATTTTAAAAATAAATCTCAAGTTACGTACCGGCACTCTAACGCCACAATTACTCATATAAACGCGCGCCGGTTAGGTAAATGCGACGGAAAACGACCTCCAACGATACACCGGTTATTGTGCGATAAAAATGAGGGAAAAAAAAACGCTCAACACCAAGTGCCTCGTTAAATCACCACGGAAGTTTTTTCCACCGCGTTTACCTTTGAACGGCGAACTGTATACGCCGACGCGCGACTAAAAGCCATACGCGGCATAAATGTGACGATACCACGAGTGGGGTCGACACGAAACCTCGACCAATTCGCAACGAGTTGCCAATTCAGCCTGGGCTCCCCAAACGTCACCGTACGAGTATGTTTTTCCTCCTCGAAGATGGAATATAATAAATTTCACCCGTGCGGGGATAGGTCGAATCAGCGAAACCCCAGCACTGCACTGGAGAGTACACACAGGGTGGCCGGGGTCGATCTGGCCTAAAAGGTTTTCCGTGTGACGGAGGCCCCGATATGAGACGCGCGTGCCCGGGATACGTTCGGCTGTTTTGCCGCTCCAGCGCCCATCCATTCGTCCCGGCGTTATACTCGTCCTCCGTTTGTTTGCTCTCCACCCCCCTCCTCCGTTTTTTTTTCTTCCCTCGTCCGTTTTCTCAAAGAACGCTGATTTTATCCGAGAAAAAAAAAACTAACAAAAAGTTATGGCCCCGGTAGCTTTTGTTTATGTTAATTTCATTGGCCGGAAAGGGGTTTGATGTTTTTCCAGCGCGAGCTGAGCCGTAATATGTGGACCGATCGATGAGAATATACCTATACCCAAGTGGGTACTATAGCTTCATGAAATTTGGGGCGAAATCGTGAAATACGGGATTTTAGGGGGAGGCAAATTAATTTGCGCGTTCACTAGGACGAATCGTTTGAAAAAAACAATCGCACATTAGTCACCCCGAGTGTGGTTTATCCAACACCCCCTGGGAGTTTCCAAGTTAAGTAAAATATGTACACGGGGTCTACTCTCGAAGCTATAACGGGAAATGTTCATTCCTAATGCATTTGTCGATCTCGCGTTGATCGTTGTATGGTTTCTCGGCGACCGGTGGGTGGAAAAATAAAAAAAATCTCTAATTAGCCACTACCAATTACAGATACGTTTTTCCAACTATACGTCCAACCAAATTTTCATAGCCAGCTCGAAAAAACGGTCAATTGCTTTAATACGCCGCGTAACGATTTCCAGGACGAAAATCGGCAACTCCATTACGAAATATCGTGACTCTGAAACTAGCGTTTATGTACCTATTTACGTAATGTATACTTGTAAGGGTTGACGCACCCCCTCGTCTGCGCTTATTTCCCTGGCCCTTCTCCTTTTTCCCGTTGGATTAATCACGGTAACAATCGCCGCGCATCCTTTGGCGAAGAATGAGCTCTCTCAAGTTAGATCAGTCGAATTAGTCAATATTGACTAATTATAAGTGAAAAGTCGTTTACTTATTGTGATGAGTAAACGATATTTCACTGACTGATTCAACTTTAGAGGGAGCGACAGATTGCAACGCGTCAAGCGAGAATGCACCCCCGGAAGGAAAGAAGAAAAGGTCGGGGGGGGGGGGCACAGCCACCTGGGAAATCACGTGGTATAGCGCTGGGCTCGATCGTGAAGGGTATATATACAAGCGGAGAGACGGACGCCTGCACGCGCGAACAAACAAGCGAAGGAGATTAGACGCGAGAGGCGCGGTGATCAGGAGGGACACACAATATGATAAGTAAGGCTCGGCGCGTCGTTTATTATACGGGACAATATTCAAATGTGGCCCGTTTGACGGGTACATATGTATATTGTATACAACAAGGAACTCGTGCACACACGTGTACATATCGAGTCTGCAAATATTTGTACCTGCGTGTATACATATATATATATATATATAGGGTACGCGTAATCCAATAAGGCACACACACACACACACACACGTTATAATGTATGTATAGGTACATGACCCGCGTACGTGCATATCTTTTGTACACATTGTGTATAGGTATATACGCGCGTGCACGTGATATTACATGAATGTATGAAATCTTGGGAGGAGGCGGTGGGGCGCAGGTGCGCCACGCGCTGTGCAAACAAGCTCTCACGTTCGCATCAGACACGTTTCGAGGGTCGAGTAAGGCGAGCATACAAATGTAGCGTATACGGGGGGGGGGGATACATTTTGCACACTCCCTTGGTCTTGGGAGCCCTCGTTTGCGCGAACGGAGGTGCATCGAGTGCAGCTTACTCGCGAAACGAGCGCTGCTAATTAACCAAGTCTCTCGCGGCTCAGATATAGTCCAACAGCCTTTTTTTTCTTTTTCTTTTTTTTAGTCCTCCCGTGGTATCACGAATATCATTTGCAAACGCATGCGAATCGCATTACCGCGTTAAAGTGTACCTACTCGAGGCCATTGCGGCTATTATGGTACAACCGCGATGGTATAGGCAAAAGTGAATACCTGTGCCATTCAGCGAACTTTGAGTTGCGTGTTTTGGGATATGTACATTTTGCCCTTTGAATCTTCGTCATTGCAAACTGTACAGCGTGGCATTTACCGCCATTCGGTGGCCTTAGCGTCAAAGCAACGGTGTAATAGCAACGCCTTTGACCTCGTGCCATTGGAGTTGTTTCTAAATTTACACTCCACGTGAATCGAGTACACTCGTCGTTTCAATTTACGTGAATCGACTTTGTGGGGGAAAATTTTAGCTCAACAGACACCTTTGCGCATTAAATTTCAATTGCCCCATTTGTGGCGTACAAAAAAAAAAAAAACCCCGTTTGTAAACCACTTTTCTCCCCTCCCAGCGCGGTTATTCTAACTCAACAGGTGCTGGATTCATCGCGCTCGTTCGCGGAGAAATGATATACATTTGCTTCCGTCTTTTTTTTTTTTTTTTTTCTCTTCGCGTTTTTACTACCGTCCGCGCAGCGAAAAATGAACAAGGCTTCCTCGCACGAAAAATTGCGTGGGATTAAAATTCAATCGGGAACGCGTTGGAGGGGATTTTTATTTGATCCGAGATCATCTGTATGAACCATTGCTGCGTAGGCGCAAGTGGTACAAGTGACTTGATCCGAAGGTCGCGCTTTGGTGGTATGCTTAGCAAAGTTTGTTGGGTCGATGGGCGATACTTGGAGCGTCTTCGCTCGGCTAATAACGTAAAATCACCGGCCAACTCTAGAGGTCGAATGTACAGCGTGGGGTTCGGAAGGGGAGCCAAGGTCGATCTCCTATACTCGTCGCGCAGCTTATTAGCCAAACGAGTGTGCCCGACCACCTGGTCCAGCGCGTGGATAGTCTACAAGCGTCCGACCCCGTCGACAAGTCGCTCCGAAGTAAAAATTCGATTTGCCCGAAAGTGGCTGTCCGAGGTTGGGTATAGGAGCGCAAGGTCGGTGTATTAGCATTCCGGGGCTTCCTGTCCGAATAACCCTGTGTATTATACGAGGGTCGATACAATCTGCTCGGGCAATTGATCATTAAAATTACCATATCAATTTCGCGTTTGGTGCGCGCCTTTGGGTTACTATATACACGAGACCATGGCCCTGCTGATGGTTATAGCGCGTCTCGAGGCTGTACACGTATAAGCTTGATTAATGGCGTTTGTCTTCCCGTGAGCGTAGCTTGACTAATGTGCAACGCGACGCTGTACGCGAGATTATGTGTCCAGAGTCTCCCTCGCAGATGCGCACAGCCCGGCAAGATCTTGATGATTTTTCAACCCCCCCACCCCCCTACGGTCTTGCACTCGAGCAAAGAAGTTTGGCCCTTCGTGCATTGTCTCCGAGATTTTCCCTCCGGCTTCTTCGTTAGTTGTATAGGTATACTTGACAACTCTACCCCTACCCCCCCCCCAGTATCGCATATGTATAGTAATATATATGGTTGGGAAAGTTTGTTTGCGGCACTTGCTCGCGAAACAATTGGCACGAGAGTGCGTTAGAAAAGTTTTCTCGAGTGGCCTTTAAAACAAAGAGATTTTTACGTTTTTTCCCACGATAGGTCTAAAGTGCAACTTTATGTGAGTTTTCCAAGGGTCAAGTGAAAAAGGAGTGAAAAAAAAGTGCCAAAACGTGAAATTAACGAGGTGGGTGGTAATTAACGTGTTCGCAGGTTCCATAAGCAACATCGACGGAGCCGAGTACCACTGCAACAAAACAGCCGTTCGAAAGGTGATTAGCGGCGTCGTCGGGGCCGCAAGCTCCGTAACATCGATCCAAGTCGCCAACCTCCTCCGGCTGTTCCGCATACCTCAGGTTGGTAACCATACGCTCGATACATTGAAAAATACTCGATGTTATTTATCTTACTCACCGGTACAATGAGCCAATTAGAATAGCGCTCAACGGGGTCAACGAAAAGGGCGTCGTTGGCACATCAGAAATTTATTTGGAGGGAAAACCCGATATTGGCAGGGATGTATTTATGTAATATTCCGAGTTTCGATTACTCGCGGGCCAGTTGATGCATGCGAGCGGTGGTGATTTCGTTCAAGCTTCACCGAGCCGTGCGAGCGAGCCACTGGCCTGAAAAGCATTGTGCCGTGAAATCACCTCGCCCCTCCTGTCATCTGACCCCCCCCCCCGTATCTCGCAACCTCCAGACGCTCCCTGCTCCTCTCGCACCCTATCTCTTTCTCTTTCTCATTTTCCGCCCCTGGACACCTCCCCCGCGCCAGCCTTATCCACCCAGCCACTTTCTTTCCCGAGCCTCTTATTGCCATTCTCCGTTCGCATTATCTCCCGAGCACCTGAATCCCCGAGATATATCCGATATTATATACCACCTACACCGGGTTGCATAGTGTATTCACCTTACTTGACCACCCTCCCTTGGGATATAAAAGGGCATAAACAGCTTAACCGATTGCATTTATAACTGCTACTATGCATATATGACCAATAACCCTCGTTCGAACTTTGTTGATTGAAACAAGAGGGAGCCGGATCTTATGCAGTCGTATTTTATGCAGCAGCGCATCATCATTTATTCCATTCCACCGTCAGAATGTATAAGTGTACGTACGGACGCGGAGATAATCAGTTTTTCGCATCTGCAATTTCGCGGTTATTCCTCGGATACATATATATATATATATACATGGACGGGGAGAATGGGGTGACGGAGGAAAAATCCAGGGATCATGTAAATGAGCGTTTGGCTTGTTTGATGGAGAGTCCCTGACTCACTCTCGAGTGTATATAGGTGTGGGACGACGGGGTATTCCTCTCACGTAAGCGGGCCCTATTTGCATCGTCGACGAGTTTCGACGACCCGTCCCAGCTGTGCAATCGCTCTTAATAGATCGGCCGGATGATGATTCGGCAAAGGCTCTTTGAAATGTATCGCGCCGTTGATGTGACCCCTACTCCCTTCCGGACGTAATGTTTAAAAGAGCCCCTGCCCCTTTGATATTTCGAGTTGTTTTCTCAGTGGGGCAAACTAATGTTTTTTGCCAAATAAAAGGTCAATTATTCGTGATCTGTGTAATAAAGACACTACTGTACGGCTATGATCTTCAACCAATTTTTTTTCAAAGATCGTGGATTTGCAGCAAAAAGGACGATAACTCGTTACCCTTGCCTACATGTTATTGTATGTGAATACTGCATTGACTGGATTTTTCTTAGACAATCGTCTTCTTTGTGATATATTTTGGATTAGTAAAATACAAAGAAACCCAAGAGTTAATATTAAGTCTTTTATTCAAATCTTTTATGATCCATTTTAATAAACACAATGAAAGCACCAAGTTTTTTCTGATTTATCTTAAGAGCTTTGGAAGCTTTTCTATGTATTGTACCAAAGAATAACCAAAAGACAGCGGGTAAATATTGAAAAAGACGATATGATTTGTTGTCACTGACAATTTCCAAAACGATGTCAAGCACAAAAATGCGATGGTAACTTTATACGATTCGACGCGAAATCAATATCATTAGCTACGGGTATGCAAAGTACGGCAAGATAAATGTCAAGTTGGAGGAATTTATCAATGTCAAACTGTTGGCCGTAAAATTTTTACAAAGCCGCGAGTCAGCACAAACTTACTTTTCAGCAAACAGCGTTTCCTGTCCTCCGATTCGCTTCGCGCAAATGCAAAATTTCCGACTGTCTGTTTCCCCCCTTGCCTACCATTGACAGTAATAGGATGGCAAAAAGTGAACGGGGAAACGCACGCGATGGGTCCCCATTATATGAGCTCAAGAAGTGAATAGAGGAGAGCTTTTTTCTTTTCTTGCGTTTCTCGGCGTTTTTCCCGAACATTAGTATAATACGTAGCATTGTCCCGTGAGCAAATGGTGATTCCATCGAAGAAAAATAAAAATCGTGCATGAGTTGTTCCCAAAGCATGTTCACTGTAACTAGGTACTTTGGAGGTGTTTCAAAATAAGACGCTCTAATTGAAATTTCAATGTTATTATGCAAAAAAGCTCCTCTGCCTTATTTCGCGACCCGCCGACCCTCGCCGGCGCAATATCGAATCCCTTAGTTTTCCCCGTTTCGTATAAATTTGCATACAAATGCCCAAATAAGAGCCTCCTCGAGAAAGTCGACTCGAACTTCTTCAACCGGAGTGTTGTGCATCGCCACGACGAGTACATGTATAATATTACTCGCACATAAAAAACAAAAGCAAGAAAGGGTTGAATCTCCGTCGAGGAGGTGATTGGTCCAGCAAACGTTTGTCGCCCCGCGGCGATTGCTAAAGTCGAAAGCAAAAGTGCTCCGCAACGAGCCGGCGATTAAACGAAGAAAGGGGGGGGTATGGGAGTGGAGTTATGGAAATTATCGATCGGAGTCGCGTCCATTAGCGGAATAAAGGAGTTATTAGCCCGGCACCAAGAGCTGGGCCCCCCGACCCTCTCGGATTTCAGACGAAGATGGAATTCTGGCACTTGACTTTTCCGCTCTTGCGCTATACAATTCGCCTAATCGATTATTCATGCGCTGCCCGCCACCGCCGATAAACTGCACAGGTGGTATACCCTGCGCAGTCACTCTATTTACAAAGTGTGGCCCCGGTATTGGGTACATCCCTCTCCAACCCTCCCTCCATATAGCCCACCGACTCGTGGACTCACGCTCTTTTACAGTTTTCATTTTCGAATCTAATCCGCGTGGATGCGCCCTTTAATTTGGCACTCGCGGTTGTCCAACATTTGACGCGCCACTGCAAAGAGAGAGAAAAAGGCGCGGGGGGGGGCAAGCCAAATTAATTAAACGGGTTGGAAAATATAGACATTCGCGTTGCGCCACCCCCACGGACGAAACAAACCAGTCGCTCTGGCTGTGCGTAGTCCTCCGGAATTATGCTCGATGACGTAGTCAGGATTCTCGGCCTCACCGAAATACGTTAACAAGATTATTCGGCCTCCGAACGATCGCTCGACGAGGTCGATTTCTTTGAAGAGCCCACTCGATTCGTTTATCGATTCTCATCAACTACGCCGCGATCCCGCCATCGTCATCATCGTTCGATTTAGCGTGTTACCTACTCCACCGAGCTCGAGCCTAATTTTCGTGGTAACCTAATTTCTCGTCCTTTGTATACCGATCACCGATTTACTTATTTAAAAAGGGAAGTATCCTTCCGTTTTATTAACAACTTTTTGTTTCTGTTGATTCGAGAGGAATAAATATGCCGACGATGATGAGCGTACACGTTACAGGTAACAATCAAGACGAGCCGAGTGGAGCGAGAGAAAAAAAAAAGGATTGCAAAGTATAGTGAAAGGAGATTACATGTATACAACGAGATGATACGAGTCTCGGGAGGTTCTACCATTACCGAGCTTTTCGATTCAAATTTCAAAGAATACATACAGCCACTCTCACGGAAGAGGTCCGTGCAACCCTGAATACTTTCAAAAATCACTCGGGCCTAAAAACAAAAACTTCCCCCCCCCCCACCCATTTTACGAAAGCACCCCTCGTATTTCGACTCTTTTGTGCCGAAAAGCACAGCTCTCGCATAAATATGCAAAGCGCATATTTTTCGAGTTTTTAAAATTCACCAGTTTTAGAAACGACAAGAAACGTTAGAACGAGAAATTAAAAAACTATAGATACAAATAAATACAGCGTAAACAATCAGACGAGCGCGTGTCGCAGTTTATCTGGAGCGCTCGACGCCCCAACTTTGAGCAATAAAAAGGAGTTTGAATAACAGCAAAAAGTCGCAAAAGCAATGAACCCCGACACCTCTACAGTGAGCGCGAGATGGGGGAGTAAAAAACAATTACAAACACAGCGCATGCAAATATGGTTTTACGCGCCGAACTCCTTTCTTTCCGTTAGATCTTGGCCCAACCGGTACGCGGTGCGAATAACCGCGGGGGTGCCGCAACTGCGAGAGCGACGACGAGCGTGGTAATCGAATTACCCCGAGCACAAGGGGATGTGTATATGTATCGCGGGATTGAATTACCGACAAACCAGATTGCTCTGTAATTTTAAAGCGCTTTGCCGGTGCACCACCACAATTCTCTGTACCCCGATCCCCTTCACTCAACCCGCGGAACGAGCTCTCGCGCGCCCGAGCTATTCGATGAGCGCGTGGAACGTACCATCTTTCTCGTTTCTTTCGATGATTTTTATTGCTGACAAACACTGAGCTTATATGCACCTGTTGGCTTTGGGTTTTCAGTAACCAAGACACCTGCCATTTGATTACATGTAAACTACTTGTATACACTGTGGGATGAAAAAGAAAAAAAAATTTGGCACATCTGTACGATACGATTTAAAACGATTCAGAGTGAAATGTGTAATTATCGTAGGTGTCGTTTTTCTCAACGAGCCCGGAGTTGTCGAACAAACAGCGCTTCGAGTACTTCACCCGCACCATACCCAGTGATCATTACCAGGTTAAAGCCATGGTCGAGATAATCAAGCAAATGAACTGGACTTACGTGTCGGTCGTTTACGAGGAGAGCAACTACGGAGTCAAGGTGATTTCAAATTGTACATGCATACACCGGATAATATGCGCGTTATTGTAACGAGGCTGTATCCACTTGGTGTTCCAGGCCTTCGAGGAGCTGGAGAGCCTGCTCGCCAAGAACGACATTTGCATCGCGGTGAAGGAAAAACTCGTCAAGGACTCGGGCGTCGCCGACGAGAGCGTCTACGACTCGATAGTCCAAAAACTACTGACGAAGCGCCGAGCCAGAGGTGACATTTCTCTTCATCTTAATGCTTTCGTTCACGAATTTTCACTCCCGATAATCCCGAGAGACCCCCCGTTATCTCATTTTCATCTCGCACACCCACTCCCCCCTGCACTCTTCATCACACTCCTAATCCCCCGCGAATCACAGCCGCGCGTATACACCCATCGGTATAGATGGATACGCGAGAACCGGCTTGTTGAGGCCCCCTCGCCCATCGATGTATCGTTTCCAGTGACGAGCTCCACGAAAAATCGCAAGTGCCATTGTACAGAAGCTTAAATTTTTAACAATCGCTTCGAGAGGCCGGGGGCGGACGTGATTAACAGCGTGATGGGGGAAGATATAATGACAGTGGTAATGGAATTGTTGCAGGTTGTATAATCTACGGGTCGGACCAGGAGGTGGCGGGCCTGATGAGGGCGGTCCGCCGGAGCAACGCGACAGGGGCGTTCTCGTGGATCGGCAGCGACGGCTGGAGCGCGCGGGGCTTGGTCAGCGACGGCAACGAGGCCGAGGTCGAGGGCACTCTGTCCGTCCAGCCGCAAGCCAACCCGGTCGAGGGCTTCGAGGAGTACTTTTTGAATCTCACCGTCGAGAATAACAAGAGGAACCCCTGGTTCGTCGGTGAGTCGGGCCTCGACCCCAATTTTGCTGAACCCCCTCCTTCATTCCACGCCTCGCGACAATCAGCGAGCTCAGCCGGATAATAACAACCCCAACTTTTCTTACACCCCCCTTCGCCCGTGGCCAGGTGGGAAACCTCTCGATAACTATACGTATATGTATACACGGTTGGGGGGAAATTGATTCCGACGTGTACGAGATGCGCGATATAAATGCGAGCTTCCCCTGATGGCTTTCCTATACGTGTCTGCAAAAACAAGCGAGACGCGAGTTGGCGGGGTCATTTACTTGGGCAATAAGCGAGTCAAAGGGGCCGAATTGATCGGTGGGATTTCGCGGAGCTTAGGAAGGAAGAAATGACTTGGAAGTGAAAAATTCGCGCCTTTGAGGAAAACGGAGGTGGAAGGGAGCTGGATTTACGTAATGGCATACGTGATCCCGAAAGACATACGCGACTTTTTTCCGGTGGTTGGGGGGGAAACAAAAAATTCCCAAAGAAGCGTGTTCATCCTTCCCGCAAAGTTTTAATAATCCATTCGACGCGCTTAGGGGCAGATTAGCGGGGGGGTTAATATAAATTCAGGTACGCGCGATAACAAAGTGTAATAGGTAGACCTCGGCGACCATCCAAGTGACCCCGATCGCTCGAGAGAGAAAAAAACAAAAAAGAAAAAAGTTTCGTAACGGCTTTGTTTGCGTGGCGCGGATGAATCGATATACGTGAAATACACCGAGTGAGCGCGTGGGTATTATACATACATAAGAGATTCGCTCTCGGAATCTTAATCATCGATGTGTATAAAAAGAGCTCGCAATTACGGGCGACCTTAATTAATACATCAAGTGAGAGCGCGCGGGGGAGAGAAAGCAGAGCGCCACCTCCCTTTCTCAGTGGCTCATTAGCTTTTGTCGTGGACTATATCTTGACTAGTGCCCGAAGGAAAATCTTGTTGTTGTTGTTGTTGTTGTACTTTGATATTATTTTCATTTTTTTGGATACGTCTATTTTTTTCCCTTTTTTTTTGCTTCCTCCTTGTGTGTAATTTTATTTTTTTATCATCATATTGTGAGTTTAGAAATAAAAGGTTTTCCAACGAATGGAGGTATTTTCATCTACGTAATTTACTGTATTTTCTTATTAAATTTTACGTTTATGTAAAAAAAGAAAATATTTCTTTATTTCATAGTAATTTTATCATTTTCATAATCTAACAAAAAAACAATTTTTTTTTAATTTTTTCGGCTTGGACTCGTTAAAATTACCTGATATATGAAAAACTACAATTAAAAACTTGATTATTTTCTAAATTAATACATACTTCTTGTGCGCGATGAAAACACTGGAAAAATTTCAAGTTAAATTTCTAGGCAACATTTCAAATATCTTATTTTTATTTCTTAACCTAATATTTTTCAAAATAAATATAAAAAAAAGTACAATACTGCAAAATTAAATTAAGGACGCGAAAATCTTTTTTAAATAAACTTAACTTTTTCACAAGTAATTGACAAGACATTTTTTCCCATCATTATAAATTACGAACCAAAGCCCAAAGTTTGAATACGCATGTCATGTACATCCAAGCCCTCCTTATTATGAATTCTCGCAGATGATCTTCTTTAGAGATTAACAGTTTAAGAGGGAAATCGTCGTTATCCGCGCAGCACTGAACGAACGCGAGCTGCGGCTGCAACGAAACTAATGGGATGCCCCAGCGAATGAAATCTGCTCAAAGGGAAAAAACACGGCAGAACGCGATTCAAAGAAAAAGATCGTATGTATAATGGTGGTTTAAGAAAATTTTCCTCGGCAAGAAAAAAAAAAAAAAAAAAGTTGCAACATTTTCCAAGATACAACGCCAATTTACTCGACACCTTACACCTACTTAAGCTGAAAAATTCACGTGTACAAGAGGCGATGGATGTCCCGCGTCAGCCGCGGACTCGAGTCAATATATCTTTCTTCCCTACTTACACCCTCGAGTGTCTAGCGACTTGGCCTTCTTTTACTTCCTCGCAGTAGCTATACCAGATATTATGTAGTACTAGCAAAAAAAAAAAAAAAAAAGAAAGAAAAGAAAAAAAGATTTCTCTGTAGCTCGAAGCCACGCGCGCTTAGAGCATGCAACTTATGACTACTTACGTCAAACACTCGAAAGGGAACCGCTTGAACTGAAAGCGACTCTTCTTTTTTCTCCCCTCCTCCTCCGCCCTTCTTTCACTCGACTCTCGGCAAATCTTAGACTCGCGATGAGCCCGAAATCATGCACTGCCAAGGAGCGTGCTCGTATTTGTTTCATTGTTTTTTTTTTTTTTTTTTGTTTTTTTTCTTCTACTTCTTGCGCGTCGGTGGCCTTAGAAATCAAGAATTAAATCGGCACGCCATGCACGCCGTAATGGTAAAAAAAAAAAAAAAAAAAATTATTGTCATGGTAGTAATTCTACAGAGTGCACTTCGAAAGCACACACGGATGCCACGTGGAATGTATACGAGCGTAAATTTAATTTCCAGCCGCATCAGGATACGTCGCGCGTGCATCAGAAAAAAATGTCATTTCCCGGATAACATAAGAAGAAAAAAAAAAAAAAGAATCGACGAAAGGAGGGTGGAAGAACCGTATTAAGGCGGAATATTGAGTTGCGCCCTGCATATCCTTTGACTTTATGCACCTCACATATTTGCGATGGTACATACGTGGGCGGATACACGTCACATAATATATATATATTATGTATCGTAGGTACGCCTCTTTTGCGACGTATTGATATTTCGCGATACTCGAGGTGTACGCATGTATGGGTAAAATCAAACATAAAGTCCATCATATATTTATTATACCCTCGATACGCGTATGCAATTCTCGTGCATTTGCAGCAAAATTTTTGTTAATGGTCATTATCGTATGTACTTACATGAAAATGATTTCAGAATTTTGGGAAGATCATTTCAAGTGTCGATATCCAAACTCATCACTGACACCTTACAACAGCAAATACGAGAATCTGTGCACGACGAAGGAGAGGCTGAGCAAAAAGGACATGGCGTTCGAGAACCAACTGCAATTCGTCTCCGACGCCGTGATGGCCTTTGGCTACGCGTTTCGGTAAATTTATCCGCGACCACAATCATTTTTTCATCGAAATTCGATTGATGTTATTTCACACTTTTGTTACATCCCCCCCCCCCACACGTTTGATGTTGCAGCGACATGCACAGCGACTTGTGCCGTGGTAAATTTGGCTTGTGCGACGAAATGAAGCCAACGAAGGGGGAGGAGTTACTGAAGTACCTACGCAAAGTCGATTTCGAGGGTAAGGCTATATACGTATACTGTTACTTTTTTTTTAAATAATCCAATCACCGACTGAGAAAGAGGAAGTAAAATTGATTTGTCGTGCAAGGTCTCAGTGGCGACAAATTCAAGTTCGATAGCAACGGCGATGGTCCGGCTAGGTACAACATCCTTCACTTCAAGCAAGTCGCCGCGGGCCGGTACGAGTGGATTCGGGTCGGCAAGTACTTGGAGGACACTCTGCACCTCAACATGTCAGGCAAGCCTTTGTTTATTTGTTTGTTTGTTTGTTTGTTGTCTCGTTGAATTTTACGCAATTGTTTCAACAACAGCACAGTGAACTATAATCTTATGCGTACACCTGAAATTTTTGAGCCAATGGCTGTGCCAGAGTGTACCTTTTTTTTTATTAAAATTTTCTAGAGATCACGTCTTGAATCTTCTTTAATTTCTCGAATCGACTCGAGTACGACAATGTGCAAAACGTGTAGTAAAAGCGACACTTTTAATAATTTGTTTGATACCTTTTGTTCCGAAATTCGAGATGATTATCTCTGGATATTTGCACATTACTGCACGTGCCCGCCAGTAAGTATCTGTCATTTCAACGTTTCCCGTGCAGGCGCGCAACTAAAACTCTCATCTCGAAGAGACAGAGTTCGCGTACAATGAACTACATAATATTATACTTGCGACGAAAGACAATGAAACTTGCGCCTTACATATATATATATACATACCTACACGTGACACGTGCCGCGGGGGCCAAAGTAGTTTATTCGTGTCTCTCTTGCCTTATGCTTCTCGGTGTCGGTGTGTAGAAGTGAGATTCCGACTGGAGCGAGCCGCCCCACCGGAGAGCGTGTGCTCCCTGCCCTGCGAGTTCGGCCAAGCAAAGAAGTACGTCGAAGGCGAGAGCTGCTGTTGGCACTGTTTCAATTGTACTCAGTACCAGGTTGGTCATGTCCCGCACGTCCACGGACGCCCACCCTCCGCCCCATTCTCGTTCTCTCCGCACGTTCCCAAGTCCATCTTTCTCCCACTCGCCTAATCTCCATCCCCCCTCTCCTTTTCTCCCTTCTCGCTTTGATCAATAGCGAATACACGCAGCTTCGTCCTGATTGCTGGATCGCTTACTCTTCGCTCATTGCGCACCTATTGAACCATCCCCGACACGTTTCCTTTTTTTGTCCCCCCTTCGCCGATTAGTTTCATCAACGGTACGTGCGATTGTTACAGGCGGAAGAAAAAAAAACGGTTTCTGCGAGACGGTTTTCTTTTTTTTACCTTTTTTGGGACATGATTTAATTTAATTTAATTTTGGGGAACTGAAACAAATAGCTTACTCAATTGTAAATCGTACGTTATATAAATCCGAGCTCGAACTTTGGTGAAACAATCGAGGCGAGAGGGGTGGAGGGTGGTGGAGAAAAAAAAAAAAAAAAAAAAAAAAAGAGTCAATTTGAGAATGCAAATTCAATGAGGCGAATGAATAATTTTCTCGTTCTTCTGGCCCGGCCCGCAGATACGGAAACCAGATGACGAGACTCAATGTATCGATTGCCCCGAAGGAACCGTCCCGGACGACACTCACTCTTACTGCCGTGATATACCGGAGGAATTTTTAAAGCTGGAAAGTGGATGGGCCATCGGCGCCATGTCCTTCTCCGCCATCGGGATACTGGTAATTGATGAAATCGATTCCCATTCCACGCCCCGGTGAATCAAATGAACGACCGCCATCGATACAAGCCATACATATATATAATACCGGCGGCTCTGATTTACCAACCTTTTTTTTCACTTACACATACACTTTATTAACAGCAACAGTGGCGCTATTTTTAATTTCAAAGGGGGCACGAAAAAAAGAAAAGAAAAAAAAGAAAATACTTTTTTTCAGGTGACGCTCTTCGTGGCGGGCGTTTTTCTCAAGCACAACGACACGCCCGTCGTTAGAGCTTCCGGCAGGGAATTGTCTTACATTTTACTGTCGGGGATCCTCCTGTGCTACTTGGTTACGTTCGCCCTCGTCTTTCGCCCGACGAACATTGTTTGCGGAATCCAGAGGTAAGACGACGGCTTTTCCACCTATTCGTGCGCACACGCCCCAAACCGAAAAGCTTGGAATCATCCAGGTACGCGGATTACTCGCGCTTACACGTGTATTAAACTCCATTCGAAATTGCCCTCCTCGTTACAGCTCTATTGAGGCTCTTAAAACGTGTTTCCAGCAACTTCTTGTGGCTGTCTGCCCCTGATGAAACGCCCCTTGATTGATTTACCGTTAATTGAACGCGACGCTAACTTGTAAATTTGCATCAGTAATTACGAATCGACTTTTTAACTTGAATCCCCCCGCGTAATTTGGCAATATTTCACGTGTTTACATTGATTCTCCGTCGCTGAAATGAAGTAATTTTTTCTCTTTCGGTGCATAATATACAATTCAATTGTGCGCTTGGCACTTGGAGCTGCACGTACCATTTTCATACAGAGTTCAAAAGGAGCAGAGTGTCTTTGTGTGGATACACATTTTTTTTCTCTGATTTATTTTTTAAATAAAAAATAATCACGCTCTCCCTCGGTCCGTACAAAAAAATACGCAAGAGCGCGTTCTCGGCAGCGCAATTACATTAGCCAAAGCACTGCCTCTATCTCGATCTCAGCCGATGCCTTGGGGCCGCGTGATTCAGCGAACAAAAGTTCGTTGCGGCACCACCTCAATGATCCCCCGAGAGCTTACTCGCAATTAAAAAAATTAGGTTAAAATTAATTAAGATCGATGTCGTTCGATGGGTCTAATAGCCTCGCTAAAGGGCTCCTCCTTTTCGTTGATTAAAAAATATTTCTCCGTCAAAGAGAAAGGAAGGGAGGAGGGAGGAGAGCTCGTTAAGAGCGGGATGAGTCACAAAGGTGTGTGTAGGGTGGGGAAAATAGAGTCCACGCCCACCCTATGAATCTCTCTTTTTTCGCATGTAAGTCCAAAGTGAATCGATGGAGCAAACGAATGTGTATCGCCGTAGATTCGCGGCGGGCTTTTGCTTCACGGTGGTGTACGCGGCGCTGCTGACCAAGACGAACCGGATATCGCGGATTTTTCGGGCCGGGAAGCACAGCGCCAAGCGGCCGTCCTTTATATCGCCCCGTTCGCAGCTGATTATCTGCTCGATGCTGGTCTTTGTGCAAATCCTCATTAACGGGGTCTGGATGGCCATTGATCCCGCCCGGGCCATGCACCATTACCCGACCCGCGAGGACAATCTCCTCGTGTGCAACAGTTACCTCGACGCCAGCTACATGATTGCCTTCACCTACCCCATCATCCTGATCATCGTGTGCACGGTCTACGCTGTGCTCACCAGGAAAATACCCGAGGCTTTCAACGAGAGCAAACACATCGGTGAGCCGTGCCTTGCCACGCTTTAATTGCATAATTTTACCACTTTGGCTGCATGGTCAATTTTTAACGAATCAAAACAACAACAGTAAGGATTTTGTATGTACTCCAATGGTACTTTAATGGGATTGAGTTTTAATGTAGCATTTTGTGTTGTAGCGTTTTGAGGGGGCTGAAAATCTGTATGTGTGTAATAAATAACCCAATGCCAAGGAAGAAAAATATTACATGCATACGTTATTTTTTATCAATATCATTTTGTTTCGGAATTTATGGTCTGGGAACGTTGTGTCTTTGAATTTTCGCTAGAAAATCATGGCAATCTTGAATTTCTGGAAGAAAAGTCATTAAATTCCGAAAGTGTTCGCAAGAAGACATTGCATCTTGGAAACTCTTGGGATTCCATGATGTGAATTGTAAATCGATATTTTGCAGCATGAAAAAATAGTGTTTGTGAAAAAAAATTTTTTTAATAATAATCATACTTTGATGTGAATGAAATATATTATTACGATAGAGGAAAGAATTTTCATCAATCCAAAGCAATCATTCATTTCGTTGACGTTTTAAGAAGATTCCTTCTCTTTTTTTTTTTAATTTACTAACAAAATAACTGTACCATCCAGTCCTGAGACAACCCCAACCACCGTCTGGGTCCATGTTTTTCTTTTTTTTAAACGTTGGTTAGAATATTGTTTCACATTTCAGAGAAAATTCTGCGGTATGCCAGTTTCTAGTTTGTGCATCGTTCTGTCCATACACTAGCAGGCCATCGTATTGTTACTGCAATGTAGAACAATTTTCCGACCAACGTTTACAAAAAAAAAAAAAAAAAAGAAAATTTTTTTGGGTACCCAAACTGCAACAGTAAAAACACATACCTGGTATTTTTTACCACTCTTTCCTTTAAAATTATAGTGTATAAATCCCGCAGAAAGGCTGGAATAATTATTAAAGACGATACTTTCAATCAAAAAATAATTAAAATTTTATATTTTATATCCATTTCCACAAAAAAAACTCTACTTTACCTCTCTCTCTCTAAAACCCGTGTTTCGGCCTGCTATGGCCGATCGATTAAAAATGGGCTTTACTCCCCCGTTTTGTCCAACACATATACATACTTTGCGGTGGTGTACTGAAAAATAAATGACCTCCTGCCGGCCACCCCTTGTAAAACGCAACCTTGTAACCCAACGAATTTTTTTTTTTTTTTTTTTTTTTTTTCATCGCCGGCTCTCCCATCACATCGTTAAACGGCTCGACGCTCGACTGCCCACCTCTTCATTCATTTCATTGGTTTTTCAATAAAATTCTCATTATCCGCGAACGCGAAACCTCGAGCCCTCATTTTTAGCTCTAACATGATCAAAAAAAATCCCTTCGTTATAACGCTAATGGCTATTTGTGTAAAAATGACGGGAAATGTAGGTCGCCCTCTCATTTGATTTTAAAATGCATTATTTTTTAGCACTCGCGTGAAATCGGCGCCCGATGGTATTAATAACTCGACATCGTGGACCAGCTTGTGAGAGTAAAATTCTCTCGTAAGAATCTTAAAAAGAAAGGAAAAAAAAAAAAACTAAAGAATATTCAAATTACCTCGTTGCTAAATTATTCGTAGAAACGTGAAGAGTTTAATAAAACCTATCGAGCTTGCTACAAATACCTAAAGGTCGTTTTTTTTTATCGCTCTCGTGAAGTTTGACGGAAGTGAAAAAAAAAAAAAAAAATAAAGAATTTTCAAAAGCGGGCAAATGAAACGAGAGTCGAGAACGCCAAAGGGAAAGACAAGTATATTAAAAGACCAGAGAACGAATGAGAATTAAAATCCAAATGAGAAACCGTTAAGCTCTTAAAACTTGGTGCATGAACTCCTCGAGCTTTACTGCCCCGCGCAAGTCTCACTCCAAGACGTGTATATAAACATAGTTTACTACGCCATAAAGCTGATATAGGCACCGTATTAACTGTTTGCAGGTTTTACGATGTACACAACTTGCGTAATATGGCTGGCCTTTGTGCCGCTGTACTTCGGCACGGGCAATCACGTAGCTTTGAGAATTACCTCCATGTCCGTGACCATCAGCCTATCGGCATCCGTGACCATCGTCTGTCTCTTCAGTCCCAAGGTATGACAACCACTCCCATCTGGCGGTTAATTAAGTCTTTTTCAAAGTCATTTCCATACAGCCGTACATTTTTCTTGAAAGTAAGATTTAATAACCGACCAAAGTCTTGGTTTTGTTTCCTTTGTCGTTTGTTTCGCGGTGATTGTTTTTTTTTTGTCAGAATCAGAATTACGCACTGCTTAAACAAACCTATTGATGTATATTTCGTAGGTATGACCGCCATATATGCACGAAAAGCTTGAAACGTGGTGAAATCCAATTGACCACCGATTCGGTAGTTAAAAAAATAATTATGCACGTTTCACCGAGTTAGACTAACAGTTGACTTGGTAAAAATTCACAGTGATGGATTTTCAATGAATTGGTGTTGAAAAAAAAAAAAGCGCAAGCAAAAGCAGAGAGTAACAAGGAAGAGGGAGGGGTTGGCTTTTCACGCACGTCAAGAAAGTCGGACTGGGGTTGGGAGAAAAAAAAGGCATCAAGCGATGGCAACATGGAGAATAATTACAATGAGTCTCGTGCTCCCTCTGATCTTATACGTATAAATACATGTATATTTATTGCAGCTGTACATCATCCTGATAAGGCCAGAGAGAAACGTACGGCAGAGCATGATGCCCAACAGGCACAGCACGACAAAGAGCTCCGCAGTAACGGGGACGAACGCGTCGAGCATGATGGCCCCGATCACCCTCACCACCGCAACCTGCGACGAAAACAAAACCGTACAGAAGCACCACGCCGCGACAATGGATTGCTCGACGCAGAGCGAGTGTGAGCGCGAATATATATATATCTCTGCACCTCGTACCTGTTATACCTACACCCCATACCCCCCCCCTCCTTTGGTGTATACATCCATCGACGCCCGCGCGCCCGGAATTCCGGCCGCGCTCGCCTTTCAAAACCCTATTTTCCATGTCAGCTCGCCTGCTCCATCGACTGCACTTTGTGTCATTTTTCCGCGGATCCGTGTCACGTCGATGTTTCCTGCAATAGCACCATATATACCCAGTCACCAATCAGCCTTTCAAACGAATTGCCCTCCTCCGTTCGCTGTGCTAATGACACCCTGTAAAAGTCCGTGAAAACTACTTCAAACGCTGTTAAATTATTACTTTTTGTACCATATCGATGATGGCCCACTCGAATGGTCACACGTTTTTCCAACGCTTTCATTTCGAAACGACTCGAGGGCCCGGTCATCGAACGCGTAGAATTAAATACTCGAGCGTTTCAAAGATCATGGAACGCGCCGGTGTTTAAAATCCGTAGGTGAAATTGAACCTACACAATCACTCGTGTGATCAAAGTCGAAAATCGTTGGCTTTATATTTATATAGGGGTGGTGGTTGAGCGAAGTGGTTTGTACAATCGTGGGTTTTGCATTTTCAGATTACGAGATGACGGTGAAGGAGCCGGTGGCGCAAAACGGCAAACCAGCGCTCGTTTCAACGGCCACGCAGACTCAAAACGACACTTTGAGCAAAGCTGGCTCGACGTCGCCGAACGAGGAGGCCACCAACGGCGAGTTTTCGGACAACTCGTCGAGGCAACCGAACAACGCCTCGAGAATCGGCAACGGGCCGTTGAGCCAGAAACGCTGACGAGTTCATTTTTGTTCGAAAAACTAGTAAAAGAAAAACGCTTATCGAATGTTATGTCGCTGACGAACGGGTTAAGTTTATGTTATCGCGCGCTTGCTCGGTGTATGAGTGGAGAAATTTTTCGACTGTTGGTGTATTATTCGGAGTGTGGGAACCATAGTAGTACGTTTCAATGAATGTATGCTCAAGCAACAGGAAAAAATTGTGATTACGTGTGTTCATGAGATTTTTGCGATTTTCAGATTTTATGCATCGCCAACGTCGATTCGAGTACTTCGTAACATGTAACCGTATATTAGGATAAGTAAACAACTTGGATTACAACGTTACTGGCAGGTTCAGATCATACGAATCGAATCGAATTGATTTGATTACTCGTAGCATTATGACTATACTAGTGCGTATTTTGTAACACTTTATAATGACTCCGGTCATGCAATCATACAAAATCACGTATTGGTATGTACACCGTATCGAAAATAATTGTACATTTTCTTAAACAACTGTGGTTTGTAAAATAAAATCTGTAGATTATCAAATAACATTTAGGATTTCTTAAAAAAAGAAAGAAAAACAAAACAAAGACTGCCGTTCAATATCCGTGAACGTGCCAATATTTCAAATTCATCAAATGTACACGTAAAAAAACAAATGTAAAAAATTATGTGTATGAATAAAAAATACAGTAAATTTTAAATTAAGTACATGTGTGTCTCCTTGTTTGTAAATATTTAATAATAAAAACCGTATTGAAAGCACCACGTTTAGCAATATAAATAAAATAGGTTAGTAGGATAAAACCAAGTATTAATCGAAAAACCATTTTATCTTTCAAACCCCGCTAAAATCAGAAATTTTTAACGCTACAGATTTTGTAAATTATGATTTTAACAAATTTTCTAATTAAAAAGAAAAAAAAAAAAATTTTTAAATTCAATTTTTGTTGGAAATGTGTTTTTAATATTATTTCTTAGTTTAAAATTGCAGTAAAAACTTTCAATTTTGTAATACAACATACCAAAATTAAAAAGCACTTGAAATAAAAAATTAAAAATGAAGCTATAAAGAAGTTTTTAATTAAAATTGTTGAAAAGCTTATTAAAATTACGTGTTAACCAAACATTATTTTTTGTGAACATTTCCCTTTAATAAAGTACAATAATCACGAACATTTTCTAGGATGAGCATGAGAAAATATGCAACATTAATTATTTACCCAATACATTTGTGATTTCCACCTATATATTTATCATAAGTATTATTTTGAAATAAAATTTATTTAAATTTACATGACAGCAATGTTTCAATGCAGGCCTAAACTGATTTTCACTAAATGAGTAAATAAAACTGTGTGAAAGTGATGTCTTGACTTTGTTAAATCAAATTATTTTTATATGAAAAAAAAAACATTTAAATATAGTAATTCAACAAAGTCAAAAACTTTCTACGTCATATGTTATAAATAATTTAACGAGAGTTTTTACGAATGTTTCATAACATTTGAAATGATATTAATAGTAAAAAAAATGTTCGATTATTTATGGGTATTTTTTAATAACAACAATTTTATGTAATTTAAGTAAAATAATTTGTATCATATCATACCTTTTTACAAGGACAAGTGCACAAGCACCAAACACTGTACATATTACGACGTTAAGTTTTAAGTTATATTAATATACAGAATTAATAAGTGATTTTTATTTTTAAAATACGACGCATACGTGGTTTCTTTGGTATTTCAAATAAAGTTTATAACTATTAACTAACAAATATCACTGTGTTCCTCACAGCATAAAAATAAAATTGTATTCACGTAATCGACTACTACTTACCACAATTCGGCATATTTTGTATTAAATATAATAACATGCTAGCGTCTGGGTAGTTCCTCAAATTAAAAAATTTTTAGCTACCAACCCTTCATTGCTTCCTTGTATTGTAGCATGAAACTAGAATCATTATTTAAAAAAAAAATATTGCTGACGTATCATTAAAAATATAATTTTTACTAATTTTATGTATATTCTTAATTATCGTCTCGTACTGTCCTACGAAAATCATGCCCAAAATGTTTTTGGTTAATTACAAAAGAATCTGATTTTCTAGTTTGATACACATTCAGCGACGGTTGAAAGCAAAAAAAAAATTTTATGTAGAAAAAGAAGCATCAACGTAAATAACATAAATTAAAATAAGTAGGTAATCATTCATAATTCATAATGGTTTGTTAGTATATATCAGTGCCCTCCGGTGAATTTGGAAATTCAAAGTGATCAGTGATCCGTTGGGGGCGAAATGTGAGAAAATAAATAAATACAAGTAAAGTGTATTTAAATTTTCTTGCGTTGATTTATTAATGCGCAACGTTTCGCTGACAATATGCGTCAGCCTCATCAACCGCAGGTACGCGAGAATTCGTAAGTTTGGTTTTGGTTTGGCACGACAGGTGACGAGTAAGTCAACCAAACTTACGAATTCTCGCGTACCTGCGCCTGATGAGGCTGACGCATATTGTCAGCGAAACGTTGCGCATTAATAAATCAACGCAAGAAAATTTAAATACACTTTACTTGTATTTATTTATTTTCTCACATTTCGCCCCCAACGGATCACTGATCACTTTGAATTTCCATAATTCATAATGTTACGTGAGATTGGTCCACACTATCGTATGTGATTGTGGCTGTAAAAAAGACCGAGGCAAATTTGGAAATATTTAAGTAAACTTTTGGACCAATTATAGAAGGCAGTCCACTGAGTAAATAAAGATAATAGTTTTAATTAAACTTTCAAGATATTGGAAATTTATTATTTTGTTTTTAAATTTGCATTTATTGTGATTAGTATTTTTTTTTTAATTTCATCTTATGGCTAATTTTTTCGGATACTTGTATGTATTTTTACGTCAAACTTTTTGAAAGGAAATCATCCACTTGAATTCTTTAGTTAAGTTGTCTAGTTTAAACTGTCCATGGACGGTCTTTTTTCTCTTTGACGGGTTGATAAAAAAAATTGTTTATTTATATGTGACAATATCATCACTTGAATGTAAGAAATACGATAAATCAGCAGAATATTTTAGTAATATTTTATTTTACTCGATACTTAAATTTTTGTTAGACTCTATAATCGATCTTGTACGAAATGAAAAGGTTCAGTGAAAAAGTCTTACAAAAATTTTGAATTAGAGTCTGCAACTCTTAGTCTCTTGTGATTTAAGATAACTATCTCTTTGATCCTTAAAGGTGCTAGTTATACTCGAAATAGGTATGATACTTCATAATTTGTGATGTACTCGAGAAACTGTAAATGAAAATTTCAGCGATGTTGTATAAATCATAGAATCATTGTGTATATAACTGTAAGCACCTACATAATAAATAAGAAATTATTACTAAATCAAGAAAAAAAATACAATTTTTTTGCTTCATTTCTGCAACCACATTTTTTTACAATTTTTCAGCAACAGTTTATCGCAAACAACATTATTTACAAAAATGATGTGATTTCTTACTTACTGTCAGAAGTTAATTTTTCTAATTCGTACAAAACTTTTTATTTTTAAAGTTTCAATGAATCATGCGTCATAAAAAAATTGTATTGCAGGAAAATTCGAAAAACATTCCTACTTGGCTGATATTTCCTTGATCCAAAGGTAGCGATTGCTGTATGATTAAACAGCAAGGAATGTCACGTCAACCAACTCTTCATTTTCTTAAATCATTCACCAGTTTCGATCTCGAATCCTTTTCTCATTAACTTGATGTTCGAAAATCAGAAAAAATGAATTAGGTCAATAAAAAAGAATAATTCAAAATTAATTGAGAAAACGATCAAATCCAAAGGAACACGTTTATGTGAAATCAGACTTGAAATATTGCTGATTGAACACTTTCGGGGAACAAAAAAAATCTAATCATATTTAGATACGAATTGAAAAAAGAAGTTAGCTGGACACTAAGATTGTAGTTAAAAAAAAAAAAAGAAAAATAACTTAAAAGAAATGTCTCGTAAGCAAAAATCAAATTAGACTTTCTCAATAAAGTAATATTAAAAATACAATTTATTTTATCACTTTTTGTTTTTTAACAAATGTTTATTATTTGCGACCACAATCATAACCCTAACTTATACTTAATTACAGTCTGTGAAATGGGTAAACATTAAATCGTATTACTAGTAAAAACTGACAATATACATCAAATACATCAACGTACTATTTAAGAATAAAACGTCGATGTTTATATACGTGTAATCGAAATAGTGATAATGCATGTCGATTTATAATGGTAAGACGTAATTTATAGAATATTTTCTTCATCTGACTGATGCAAGCTTGACAGTTTTTTTTATCAATCAGCACGTTTACAACACCATCAATGAGTTTTCGAGCTAAAATAAAAATTAGCTTAGTTCTTCCAAAACTTACCACTTCCTCTTATGATTTTTCCTTTTGGCAACTTTTTCTTTGCATCAGGAGGAACTGGTAAGGCTTCCCGACAAGAATCATTGCTTCCTGTGCCGGAGCCACCTGCCACCATCTCCACTTCTTGAATTCCACCAACAGTAAGTTGAGCAACAAAATTTTTCTTTATATTCGCAATCTAAAAACAAAAGTTTTTAAATATTAAAAAAAAAAAAAAAAGTATAAATAAAATTAAACTACACTGCTGAAAAAATAATCACTAACATCTTGCTGTAGTTTATCTTTGTGATGCGTTGCTTTTTGTTTCTCAGTATTTGCTCGATAAACTTGCTGATCAATACACTCCAAAATGGCACTGCAAGTCTCTCCCCATTCTGCAAGCGTTTGAGCAACAGCGCCCGTGTCCCCGGGCCTGACGTCTCGTCCCAAGCCTGCATAGTCGACTTCGAGCTGCGAGTTTTTCTGATCGAGTTTGCCGTGTATAATGTCTGCATACACAGCCTCAATTATCAAGTCCTCGAGGTCTCTTACGTTCTTCACATCGAGCTCCTCCTGGAGGACAGAGTAGGGTATGCACTTGGACTTGGTGGCCAAGGTAACGATGGTCAAATGCTGAAGTTTCTTCTTCTGGACTGGTGTAAGCTCGAGCAGCTCGCTCTTGTTCTCCAAGTACTGCTTGTAAGTACCATAGGCGAACAAATTGAGCGTGTTCCAGTAGGCAGCATGGGGTCCGTCCTCCAGCTCCTTGATGTTGGGCATGTCGAGCAACTCGCCAAAGACGTGCACTCCAGGGGTCTCCACTGCTTGCTTGATGAGCTCCAGGGCAGCAGCGCCCTTCGCCGTCTTGGCCAGCAAAACAAACTGCTCCAGCGGGTTGCTCGCGGATTTCTCCGTGCTAGGCGCCGGTGTCTCGGCTGCCGCCTCCGAACCCGTCATCTTCCTCCTCTGCAATAAAGTGTAAGCTTGAATCAACTAATCTAATTTTTTTAAATAACACTGCCGTGCAAAGAAAGTCACAGTTTCGAGTTGTGCGTGTGCAATTGCTCCTCCTGCTTCTCATAACTCATAAGTAAGGTTATGTTACCGGTCTGCTCGTATACGAACACGCACCCACTTTACTGATTGGCTTTGTGTAAAAAAATAGATTGAGCTTACCTCGTTATCTAACTGACACTTGTGAAATCGTTTTTTCTTGCCTTTCCAGTATTAACTTTTAAGGGATTTTCTTTGTACGCATATTTTTTTGGCAAAGTACTCAACGAACACAAATAAATAACACAGCAAGTTTACCAAACTGCAGCAGCCTCTCTCCTGTCATTTGCCAAAACAGCACCCTTATATCTCTATGACAGCACCTGACCTGACCAGTGAGAGGAGAACTTTTGCTGAGCTACAGTCGATAAGGTAGACATGTACTTATCGACTTGAAACTGTCAAAGCGCCAAATTTGTTTAGTTCAAAATTTTTTGAAAAATAATTGATTTAGAACAACGAGTGATTTTGTTTGAAACCACGCTATTAAATTGACGTAGAATTTTTTTTCTTTAATTTATAAAAACAGGCATTTGCTTCAAAGAAAGAATCTCGTGAAAATTTACGCGATTATACTGATGTATATACTCTGATGCACAGCAGTTTTTGAAGATAGCGTCTGACAAAATAAATTATTGTTAAATACCGTGTATCTTTTGAATAAAAAATAAATTTGAAAATTTTGGTAGATTTTCTATTATGCTCAAAATCATTTGAGTACAGAGATATAATATATAAAGTTTACTTAACAAGATTTTGAGAACGAAGTATTTAAATGCACAAAAAATAAACTAGAAATTTACACAAGTATATTTTTTATTTGCCTCTTTATTGATCCTTTGCAGTCGTTAATTATTAAACACAATTCGTTTCTGTACACAGATTATTTCGTAAGAATAGCGTTCAAACCATTCATTTTTAATAACAGGCGGTCAACGTTGAAAATGTCGTTCCATGATGTGAGTGAAATTCCTTGAGTACAGAGTTTTATTGTAAAGTTAGATCGTAAAATATCATACATCACGTATTGTTTGTATAACATTTAATTAATGCACGTTAAAATGCTTTAATATCAATAAGTTCTTAGTCTTTCGCTTAGGAACTATACATATTAGCGTACTTGAGAGTAAAAAGTTTAAGTACGTATTAAAAAAAACATGATAGTAAGAAAAATAAACTAAAAATGGTGAAAAAATACAATAATCAAGGCAAACTCTTGAGTTTTTCTTGAATGAAACGAAATTATTTTTTTTTACAATAGAACGAGTATAGTAGCACATGCCAGTGAAAAGATAACGAAAAAATTAATTCGTTCCTGTAATTAATTCTGATTTTCTTATTTACGCACACAATAGGTGCATCAAAGGTTCAAGTAAAGCTGTAATAACGGAAAGACCGCCGTATACGCTCTGTGTTATCAAACAAATGATCACTTTCTCTTGAAGCAGGTCACTGCGTTCAAATAGCAGCGCCAGTAAACACGACCCTTTGCCTGTCCACGCCGTTGAAGATCCATCTGCAAGATTATTTTTTAGTTAAAGGGTAAACTTTTGCCTGAAAAAGGATTAAGAATAATTAAAATAGGGAAAACGAAGCTCACCGTCCTTTCGTCAGTCAGTTGCATCCCGTGCTCTGACTCGGGAATGTCCGAGTAATTTGGGAGGGTTCTCGCGTACGTCTTGTAACCGTTTTTGCCGATTTCCTCGTTGTCCACGGCTTTTTGCAAGGCCACTAGTAACCTGTCCAGCAAAAGAGCTGCTCTCTTTGGCATGGCTTTCTGTAATCAACAAGTAATTTTTTTTTTTTTTTTTTTTTCCAGTGTACACAATCATAGCATTTGGTAACCTCATGCATGTATATCCATTCAAGATTTATCCAATATAAGCAATTAATGAATATTGTACAATTTGTGTAACGATTGTATAAAGTTGATTAAAGAATTTTTTTTTCTTTGTTATAAAAGTATTGGTATACTTTTAAAAGTTTCGTGTTGCTGATAACCAATTTCTTAGTCAATTCAGATTTATGGCATTCAATTCTACTTAAAAAAAATCAAAAAATCTTGCAGTATCGAACATCTAGAGAAAAATCGCACGTAACGTATACACATAATTTTTAGCTAGGCAAGGCTTACTACTCGCCACATCACGATTATCCCTACAGTCTTCTCAATATTGCCATGTGTAGTTGATCCCTAATGCACATACCAAAAAAACTTGAGCTCTTTTGAATGACATTCAGGAGTTGATTACGAAATCTGCTTTTAATTGAAATTTCTCATCTTTGCGATTGTAAACCCAATTTTTTTTCCAAATTATTTTGGATATTTAGTGATGGATTTTTTAAAATATATTTTTACCAACTTTCAAGTACTCAATTACTTAAAAATTCCAACGAAAAGGACTATAGTTACTATCGAAGCGCAAAACTATAATTTGAAAAACACCTAATGAAGATTTAATAAAAGAAAATATCATCGGTGTACCTTTGTTTCCTTTATATTGATTTCCCATAGGAATACTAGTTGTTTACCGGTAAAATCAACATTACTGAAATATCTTGAAATTATATATATACACACGGTAGGATTTAATATTACTTATCAGTTTATTTTATTCTCGATCATATAGATTATTTTTTCTAGTAAAAAAAAAAATATACACTTTTCCTTTCAAAAATAGTTAAAAATATTTGTTCGCGGTGATGTTCAAAATAATTAACACTTTAGCAATACAACGTGGATGTATTGGCTCATCCGAGGCAACTTTGTTAACGCATCAATCTCCAGTGATATTTCAAGTTTATCATGATAAAGTTGACAGTCATTAGATGCACGGGTAAGCATCCACATCAATTATCGGAAATAATTATCAACTACAAACTTTTGATAACTGGATTGCTTGATTTTTTTAATCACGTAATGCGTTACATCCGATTTTTTATACAAACATGCGTCAAGAATCGCTTATTTTCACTAGTGCAAAGGGGACTTTACGCGCTGTGCGTAATGCAAGTGATTAATTTTTCAATCTGATCGATGTTTCAAAAAAAACACGAGAAAAGTGGGTAAACACAATTTGCAATTAAATAGATTGATTATGTGTTCGTTTGCGATGGTATGTAAATACATTTTCTTTAATGTGACGCATCAAGAGTACAATTATTCTTTTTTGTACTCCCGTAATTATAATATGTGTAAATACTTGTACAATACATTTTATAAAAAAATTAGCTAATACAGTAAGGTACCATCTGCGTGATAAAAGTAAAAGTATACCAATACTCATGGCGAGCCGTTTTGTAATAATTTTTGCACTAAATTTCATTGTTTCTTATGATCTGTGAAGAAAAAATTAATTTTTTATTAATATGTCTTTTTATTGCTTCTTATCGCTAGGGAGCTTCAATTTTTCTGTTTGTAAAGAATATTTCGTATCAGGATGCGTGACGTGTACCGAGTGAAAAGCATCAAGTGGTACAATAAATTGATTGGGTAGCTATAGTCGTGTGAATCAAGGATTTATTTTTCAATAAATACATGCGACGCATACGGAGATGCAGCGTATGTGGACTCCGAAAAGTTCATTGTTTGCGTGGGATAAAGGAAAAATTGAAAAAAAGAGGCCTAATAATTCCCAATTAGGCGCAAGAAATACCATATGGTGGAAGAGTAGCGCAACGCGTATATATATGTGAGTCACAGTCGTTTTTTATAGCTAAATATCCCTTTTGGCGAGAGGCGCCCACGCGCCATAAACAGATTGATTTCTTTTATTTGAGTGTTGGGCGACAGATGATGAATTTTATCAAAGTAAGAGCAAACATTTTCTTCATGCGACGTTTAATACGATTACGTTTTTCCGTACCATTTTTCCCCCATCAAAGCTCTTGATCGAATTTCGAAGGAAAAAAAAAAAAGAATTTCGTCCATTAGCAGGCACGTGAGTGAGTTGGTAAGATGTTCGAGTCTAATTCACTACGTGCACTTTCATCTCGGCTTATCTTCAATCAGAGACATTGACCTGCGAAGCAGTTGATGAGATTTCATACAAAAGTCACTCCCATCGCCACCAAGGATACCCACGCGTGTCGTGGAAAGAGCGCTATAATTGTCATTTAATGAAAAATTAACCAGAAAACACGTAAGTCGCGCGATCGAAAAATTTTTGTCAGCAGGTCTACACTCGTGCGGGTGACGGCAAGCAACTCTGCGAATTAACTTCTCATCACCGTTTGCACGTCCTATATTCCTCGGAATTGCTCCAAAGCAAGCCGAGCAGAAATACAGGCGTGGAGTTAAACTTTGAGAATAACTGGATACCAACCAGGTGTATTATGTCAATTTATAAAATACGCGAAAGTAATATCCGTGCCACTGTACCGATGCAAAAAAAAAACAAAAACAAAAAACAAGTATTTCCCTTAGGAAGTGCGTTTGGGACTCTCGGACGAAAAATATTTGTTTGCTTTTATTTTCGCGCACTATTTATTCGTTTCAACTTCAAAGGATCCGTTGAGGATGTCTCATCTGTACCCTTTGCACTACGTCATCCCGAAATTGCAAACATTTTTCAATCTTTTTTTTTTTTTTTTTTTTTTGTTACCCTATCGGGTACGACTGTTTACGAGAAAATGCTTTGCAAAAATAAAATTGGAGCTCATTTCTTGAATCAGTTTACAACAGCAGACCATCCCATTCGTATCCTCGACGTATCAGGAAACTTTGCTGCACGGCTATATACCCCGGAACTTTTCCCCCCCGTATACTTTTTTAACCGTCAGGCAATAAGTACTTTGAGAAAATTTATCCAACCGCGGTGTGTTGAAAATCGTCGGTTCTACGCAAATGGAAATCCTGAAAAACAACTCTCTCGCACCTTTTGCTCGTACACCGAATAATTACATACGCCCTTTCCACGCGTAATATTTTTTTCATCAATATCTCATTCAACTCTACAAGTAAAGAAAGTGATACAAATATTTATTTGCATGACGAGCCCATAAACGTTTTCTTCTCGATAATATGACCCCTTCGGTAAAAAAAAGCATGTAAATATATGTACATGTCGACCTTCGAGTGCTTGTGCAATCGTCATTTTGCAATTCGCACGTCTCATTTACATCGAGATGAGCCCTGTACTGTTGCTGATACATAATTTTCTTATGATCGGATGATAAAATCCTGTCAGGAATATCCTTAACATTTTTCAACGATATTTGAATGAGTTGTGAAAAAAAAAAAAAAAAAAAAAAAAAAAAAAAAAAAAAAAAAAAATGGAATCGTTATCACATGAAAGTTTGCGCAATTAATGGTCACCAGATTGGTTCGTATGTAACAATGTACTCAATATATACAGGGACACGGCAAAAACCGTGCCGCTGAAAATAAACTTCTCGCAACTCCCACGTATTTTCGAACCCTTTTCACGGAAATTTCACCCGACGATCGCATTTCGCCGCCAATTAGTTCGCAACTATCAATCGCTCGCGCGATGTTTCCCCGGACACAATCATCCCGACCCGAGAGCTTTAATTAACGGGCCAATTGATATACACATGCCCCTACGTGCTCGTGTGTATAGCACCGGAGACTCAAAAAACTTGCGAATCGGTGAACGAAGAAGAAAAGGGAAGGAAAGAAAAAATCGGTAAGAGAAGGGGGGGGGGAAAAAGATCGGTAACGAAATCTCACCTGGTAGTCCGGGTAATCGGGGTAAAGTTCGGGTGTGCCGGTGGCCTCGGCGCTTCTCTTGTCGAGCACCCGCCCGAGCACGCCGGCCAGCGCGCACAGGAGGGCCAGCGCGAAAAACGAGCCGCCACTGCTGCTGATGATGGTCATATTGCTCGCGGGAGGACGACACCGCTCTACCGAACGAGACTGTTATTTACCCTATTGCCCCAGCGCACACGACGCGTATGCTTATGTACACTTGCTCGAGGAGAAAACAGAAAAAAAAAAAATAGTTTGTCCTTTTGCGGGATGGGCACTGCAGCTCGGGTTCCGCGCGCGCTCGGACTCGCAACAGGTAATGCGGCCGACAGTCTCTCGAAGGCACGAAGGTGGCCGGTCGCTCAATCGTCGATCGGCGCGGCGATGCGACGAAACGGACGTACGTCCACGTATATATATATTATACACGGCAGTGGGGCTACCCGACGACGTAGGTACCTACAACCTTTCGCGTGTATATATATATACGTGCGCGTATAGGAATGTACATGGGGGGTGGCTTATAGCTACTTACGAGGGGGAAGGCGACGCAAGCGCGCGTGAAAACCACACAGCCGTACATTTATATACCTACTTAGGTTGTACCTACGCAACTAAACTATACTCACTCACTTGTATAGTATTACTATATACCGAGGGATATATATAGGTACTTGTGCTCGCACGTTGCGTACGACATTTAATCTGAAAATCCACCCTTTTTTTGTTCAACCACGTGGGGGTGGAGGTACATATATGAGGTCTAGATTAAATTTGGTACAACCGCTTGATTACCCTCGATCACTTCTGGCTTCTTTTGCCATTTATTGGCGTAAAACTGATTGCCAACTTTGGGTGTGGGAGGAAGGCTATGATTCACCTTATGAAAATATCTAATAGTGTAACGATTTGTTAGTGCACCTCCCCTTTTGATGTTGTCTTCCAAAAGGTAATAGTTGCTAATTGTAAGCAAATTGACGCAAAAGTAATGTTTAGTCAAAAAAAGGAGAGGATATTTTTCATCGTTTTTACAGATTTTTTACAATCACGGATGGGTTACTGGGACTCTACTGACCTGTACGTATCGCGGAAAGTGCGGATGACAAAGTCAGACTTTCCAAGGGAGAGCTCGGACCAGTTACGACTCTCCGCTCGCAGCAGCTCTTCTGCTGATTGCGCTATCGGGCCGATTGATGTCCACCGACTCGTAGTGTACTTGTACCCCAAAGTTGTTTTGTAAAATTTTTACCCAATACGCCGTGTAAGGCACATCACCATTTGGTCCCCAACGGACTAAGCTTATGTATCCTCGATATTGTTTCAGCTTTCAAAAACATTCAACATTATTTGCCATTGTTACGATATTTGACGGCTATTTTTGTCGATCCCTTTTGTTTCCTTGCAATCCTGTACGGCGGTTATATTTAAAAATCTGTCATAAGGAGGGTGAGCGACGTTCAACAGCTTTGTCGTTATACGTGGTGATTGAACACCTGTCAACGTAAAATGTCCACAATTATATATTGTACCTCGTTTGCCTGCCCACAATGGTGATTGCGCGTTTGTCTGACTAAATTGAGTTATATGCTTTCGGATGATGTAAGAATAAGACGAATCTTATGCCATTGTGTCCATCGCCTAAAATAACGAGATCAGGAGATTTTACGAGTCTATGAAAACTAAAAAACCTATATGCATGTTTTACAGGCATTCACTTTTCGTTTCTAGGTGGTGAAATCACGGACAGCTCAACCCTCGCGAGGAGGACGAGCATCTCTCCATTTTTCAAGTGTCATGTACAACGCGTACCATCGATGCCCCCATTGTCTCACTCGCGTCACGTGTACTTCACGCAAACTCGCGATTTTCATATAAAGGACAAACATTGCTGGTGAAGAATAAATGTGACTTAAACATTACTTCCAAAGAACCTTACTCGCTGATTTTTCTGATTCTGACGTCAGTTGATTATTTAATTGAGGGAAAGAGTCCGGGGAAAAGCACTGACATTTTCACTGATTATAAGCCTTTTTCTCGCCCCTGCGACACATTTACGCAGTAAAGACCAAAGAGGAGACGGAAGCTCGGGTTTCTGTTGCTCGCGGGTAAGTAATTCGACCGGAGCACACAAGTGACGCGGCCCCGACTCCAAGTTCAAGGGAAGTACGCAAGCTCGATTATTCATTAATTTCGCGGGAGGAGCACAGGGGGGGGGGAGGAGGGTAAAAAAGCGGAGGTGCGCGCAATTGTGGGGTACACACGCGCCACCCGTAATTTCATCGGCGAGCCGCTTGAGGCTGACGCGTGCTCGACTACGACCACTTGCCCGTGGGTACATACATGTATGCGGTCGAGAGAGCGCATATGGGGATTGCGTTGGGAATTTGCTCTACTTGGATTGGTAAAGTTCGGTTGCCCGAGAAAGAGGAGGTGGCCAGGTAAGCAGCTACTGTCAACAATCGCCTGGCGACCTTGGCATATGCCCATCAGGTATACTCCATTGCATGTAATATGTATACGACACGTGTGAGCGAATACATTTTAACCATATTTATACACCGGACGCTTTTCCGAGTAGTCGATTGCGTAATGGCTGCCCACCCCCTGCGACACTTTTTTTTTTTTTTTCCATCGCTCTGGCCGGTGCTGCGTGAAATCGCCAGAGGTACATTATTCATTCGCCTCCTCGTTGGAATAATATTGAGCGCTTCGGGGAAGAGGAGCGCAAAGTCCTTTGACGCCTCCCATTCATTCGAGCTACTTCCCCCCTCCCCCCTAACTCTGGGCGGGTTCAGTAATCGTGAATTGTGCGATGATGATTTTATTATTAGATACCGTCTGGCGTGAAAAGAAAAAAGAAAATTCATCCGCATGGATTACAAAGTTATCTCCATTTTTTTTTTTTTTTTTTTTTTATCTACAGCGTTTTCCTTCGGGGACAAAAACTTGGGAAATGTTACCTTGAAAAAAAAAGAGGAACGAACGAACGAACGAACAAACACGTAGCGAAAGCAATTACAGGTCGAGGGGTATGCATCACGCGCCTGACAAAGTAGCGCGTGACGTAGTTGTGCGGCACTTTGCCGCTGTCACTACTTGCCATACGAAACATGCCAAGCCTACCTACCACGTGTATATATTTGTAAACTTGTGACATGTGGTAATCATATTTAGCTCCAATTTTGTTGGTGAAGCGCACGAGTCACAAATATTTACGGGTAATAATCGATGATTTGCCGAATTTCGTGCCTTTAAATTTGTTTTGTTTGGCTAGTGCGATGAACTCTAGAAAAAAAAAATCAACGAAATCAACATTGTCCGCTGACTCACACTTTAATTTCCACGCGTACTTCGAGAGAGGAAATTTTAACTGTGCCAATCAGCGGACATTCATTGCTAATCAGTGCTGTTTCGCTGATCATCAACGCGATGCTTTAGGAAAAATAAAAAAAATAAATAAAAAAAATAGAGAAACAATTGAAAATTAAATATGTTTCAATGGTAAAGTGCACTATAACACAATGATGATGATGATGATATATCGATGAATCTTTGATTTCACGTGATAAGACATCGATGTCGAGGTCTCTCAAAACAATCAAGTTTACTTGTTGCCTTAGTGTACTAGCTATAATGACGTCATCGAGACGAAGCATCGGAAGTACATCGACAACTCTGGGAAAAAAATCTTTAGTTGAAAATATTGTGCAACAGTAGTTAATTTTTTTTTTTTTTTTTTTTTTCTTCTACAAAATTCATAGTCAAAAAATATCTTTTAGTCTCGCATTTCAGTAGTAAAAGCGCTACTGGCATTTTTTCATCTCTGGTGAAATTAATCTCTTTGGTTGTAATCAACCAGATTCACGTAAGAATATAATACCTATACCCTCTGATTATGTGTTGGTTATTTTTTCATTCCGAGCACTTTTAGGGAGGCAACTGAACAATAGCTGATTGTTGCTTTAGAATTTGAGCTATCTGCCATGCGTTTCGAAAATGAACGGCTGACAAAGTAAATAGCCATAAAATATAGTAAAAACGAATCAAATATTCATACGAGCGAAAAATTATATTATGACTAAAAAAGTATCAAAAAAAGGCCACATTCGAGATCTAGGGATTGGGAGCAACTGCAACTTTTGCAATGATTTCAAAAACAGTCCACGCGGATTTTTTTGGGTCACGAGTAGAAACTACGTTTTTAATCGAATCAAGTTCGTTTGGATTGGCTATTGAATCAGCTCATGCAGAGGCACTCTTTTGCAAAAAAAGGGTCACAAATTTCCTCACGTCCCAAAAACCTCGAGAATGATTGTTCCGGAATTTTTCAAGGAATACATTGCGAACACGTATTACAATTGTATTATCATTTTACGCAGCCAAGGCATAGTTTGGAGACGTCAGCAGCGCAGCAGATGCAGAGCATATTCGTTTTTATCACTCGTATATGCAACACCGCGCGTCGAAAGTTTCACCCCCTCTTCCGAGCAAACAAGAAATCTTTCCCTCTGATGCCCGTCACGATGGCACTTTGATCATTTTTCCCTCCGATGCGATGACAAATGGGAAAACGCGCCACACATTACCGAGACGGATGCCTCCCAGCGACACAATGATTATTTTGCGTTTGCCCTGCTCGTGCGATGTTTTAAAGCCAAGCGACGCATTGTCCGCCGGACGAATTTTCCATCCGAGGCTAGAGGGAGAGAAAAAAGAAGGGAGGGGGGGGGGTGGAAAAAAGCGTAATTTAATCTCATTTAATTTCTCGACTCGCCGGCCTCCCGCTTTTCCCAGCCACGGAGGGGGGGGTGAGCGCGGCATAACAGCCGGAACGGCAAAACTCGATTTGACGAACGTCTCGCGACACTGGAAATCAATCAGAGCCGGTGCCCGGTTATAGCCGCCGGTAGCCCGCGGGGCCGAGGTTTATACACTCCGGGCACTCAGCCACCCGCTGGTCACGCACAACCGGTCGCAAGCCGCTGGTCTTGCCGTTTGCTCTATATATATATCCCGAGAAATAAATTGGATCCAGCCCTGTACTTGGGGTGGGGTACGATGTAGCCGGCGAGCCGCACGGAAATAAAGAGCTCAAAGGTTGCTTGCACAACTTCTTGCCCCTCCGTTTTTATATTACGTACACACATTATAAATGTTGTTATTGTCATCATCATTATTATTTTCATTGCTTTCGCTACAAGTACAGGTATATATACCGAACCCACGCGATTTCATGTGATTCCTCTTGGATCGATACTTCTTGAATTACTTGCATCGCTCGTGCATCCCACGTTGTAAGAGATTTGTTGTAATGGTAAAGAGCGACCCATTGGTTGACATTTATTTCCTGCTCTGAATTTAAATGAAAATATACAGCATGACGTATTTGCATTGCAAACGAAAAAGGCAATTACATGTATCTCGTTGGGGCAACGAGTGCCATTTTACTCCTATTATTGTATACCAACTAGCTTATTCGTACGGATATCCTTGTTACAGAAAAAAACGAGAGATGGGCACACACCGAGCAAGCATATATATATGAACACGGATGACGCGAGCAAGCGTTTACAGTCAAAAAGGAAATAACGTTAGCGCGAAGGGTAAGTGGCTTCGGTTAGTCGGGCCAGTCGATGCGGGAACGACTCTGCAGTGGGAAAAGGTAATACCGATGGAGGAGCAGAGCACCACCCCATCGACGCGTTTTTACTGTGCGAGCGCCCCCAGCTGATCCCGGACGGTCGGGAGGGTTGGAAGAGGCCGCGAAGCTCTAATGAGCTCGGAGAAACGGCAGTTCGGCCGTTAATTGACAGATGGAAGCGGAACTTGGGATTTGAATGGATTTTTCGGACAACCGCTCGATTCGGTCGCGGATTACGGTGGTAAAACGCGCTAACGGATTTTTCGTCGGAATTTCGCTGCGATTAATGGCCCCGGGAAAAACACTACCCATCGCGTAATTGTAGCTTGGAGGGTGTTTGGTGACGGCGAAGGACGAAGTCGGGATGTAATTACCGCTAATTAACGTTGCTGCGCTCAGGGTTTCGTCAAAGTGGGAAAATGAACAAAACAAAAAAATTAAGTCCACACGTGATGGCGATCGGAAAAATTTAATTTTGGATGTTTTTTTAAGAAAATTCGAAAAGATACCAAATTACAATAAGCTCTTTGTAAATGATATCACGATTTCTTGACATTTTTATTAAAAAATAATCAATCTCTCGACAATTCGAGCTGAAACACCTAAATATCAATGATAAATAATTTACTTGTGCATGTGAACAAATTATTAATGTTTTATAGATTACGTCGACCAATACACACATTTTGAATACAATTGCACTATTTCGTGGAAAGTTGCTCAAACTTGTAGAAAATAGTTGACTTATTATTGTAATTAATGTTATTATTTCTCTTGCGAAGTAATGTCCAAAGGACCTTTGTGATAGCACTTGACAGATGCACACCAGTGGCGAAGGCTACTTTTCTTGTACCAAGGGCGCAGCACACGTGAAAAGTTTGAAAAACGCCCAAGATAGAAAAAGTTATTTAATGCCGTTTACGATTGACATGTAAATTTTTTTTAATTAATAACGAATTCCAATCCCTAGTTTTCATGGGAGTAAAGTAAGTATCATACTTTAAAGTTTTAAGAGTTTTTAGTTTGGAAAAATTAAACAAACAAACAAGAATTTTCAATTTCGTACAGCATAAAGCACATTTGCTAAAATCTTAAGAGCGATGAATCGTGAATGCCGCGCACACATTCAACACTAAATTTCCATAAATTCTTGTATTTGTACGGCTCGCGCTGTATTTACATTATATTGTCCTTAATTATCATACATTATTAATTTCTGATTGTACACGTATAACGTCTACTTTATTGAAAAGCACCTCCATAAGATTACACGAAACAAAGTCGTAATAAAGGTGCTCCATGTGTTATCTTGCTCTTTTGCCAAGTATATAATACACATACGTAAATTGCAGGTACGAAAACAAAATTTAAACGTCGAGGAGCTAAGTACTTAATCCACATCGACTTTGCTCGCTTGCTAAAGTCCAAGAGCGACAATTATTTCAAAATTGCATCTACGAGCGATGTCGATCGAGCCTTCGCTGATCCCCTTCTCTTTGTAAAAAAGGCAGAATATTGCAAGTAAAAAGTCTGCATCTGATAATGTTCACCGCCAAAAGTATCGAGCAATGAAAAAATTACATCGCAATCATGCCCGAGTAGTATTCCTCGACGCATGGATGTATTCGCAAGAGCCGCTCGGAGCCACTTCGGACACGGCTCGCTATAGCAAATAAGGGCTCTCTCGCCAATAAATCTGCCATACATGTCGCGTATAATACAGGTACACATCACGCGCACGCGGTACAATAAATATATTGTGCGCGCACACGTGGTGGACCGTGCGTTTGAGGAGAAATAGGGCGATACAGGAGGAGGAGATCACGCGTAATGAATTATTGATTGGCGCTGGGCAGGCAATAATACCCGTGGAGATCTCGAGGAGATGCTGACCGTCGCAGCTGCACGAGAATATCTAGGACTACGCCCGATTTAACAACTCAAAATTCGATACTTATCGTCTCGTTACACCACCGCCACACACGTGGACAATCCGCTACATGGACGTGAGTCGCAGCATGTTTTACCTATACTCTGACCCATTTCGAGTTGATTAAATTTTTCATGAAATATCATCGTCATCTCGCGAGTAGGTACATCATACGTATACCCCCGTACTTTCATAACTCAGGCGCGAATGTCTCTCTCTCTCTCTCTCGCCCCCGTGAAGCGATGATAAAGTTTAACTTTTTTTTTTTTTTTTTAATTTCACGAACGGAGAAAGAGGCATAGCTCCATTCGTCTTTGGGCGCCTGATATATGAAATCCGATTGACGCTCAAACATCAGGTGGGTGGGTGCACCGTTATGGGGCAACGAGGAGCAATAACGAACGAATCTTCCGGCGGTAACGAGATCGAGCGCGCCCAATAGACTCCCGATCCTCGATCGAGTACACACTCGGCAATCAGAGGTCTGTCGGGCGTCATTAGGCAGTGACGGCGTGCAGAGGCGCACACGCATTAATCATTCGATTTCCGAGGCGGCGAGCGTGTCCCCCTGATTTCCACGCGCGCCGCACTTAACTGTGTACAGTGTAGCGTGTGCCGCGATAATTTTCAACTCGTACGACTTATCGTAAACTTTGGGCGCCCCAACTCCGAGTAACTTTTGTTTCGTCGCGCGTACCTTTCGCCAAAATTATATACCTGAGAAATTGTCGCGCGAAAGTTTAAACGGTTTGGCACTCCTTCGCGTACTGGCCTGGTGCCATTATTTCGTCAAAGCGACCCTTTATACAATAGTCGATCGCAATTCGATGATTCTCAATGTCAATGAGAAGGGACGCAACTTTTGTTGTGCATTAGAAGTACCAGCATCAATAATGAAACAAATTGTCGAGGTAAATGGCAACGCACGTCAATTACAAATACAATACAACAATTAGATGAATCGAGCTGAGAGCATTTCGGTCACATATATAAATCACTGCCTGTGCGGGTTTGCGTCAATCGTGTGTGACTATAACGTATGATGAAAGGGCGCATGGAAGCTACCTTAATAATTCAGTGCATGGCGTTACATAAATGAGATCAAACGGAAAGTATATCCAAGGTGGGGGGTAACGATACCATGTGTAAATAAAAAAATAAGATATACATAGGGTGAGGGGGAAGGGGGGGGGTGAAGTTAAATTGGAATTGAATTTATTGTGAAGGAGAGTCGAGTTAGCTGTTGGCCCGCGGCGCGTTCGCAGCTTCCTTCCGTCCCGTCCTTCTTCTGCGATCACACAGCGATTTGCCCTCGAGGGCGAGCGTCGTCGTCCGCTACAGCGCGGGCGCCACCACTACCGTCGCCGACGCCGCTCCCTGCCAGCACCGGTTGGATATAAAGTGCCCGCGTGCTTGCGAGCTCAGTCACACTGGCGCCGAGACACTCGACCGGCTCTCCCCTTCCGGATATACCAACGGCTTGCACTTGCTCCTCCTCCTCCTCTGCCGAGGATCTTTCACGCCGATTTTCACCCGCGCACCGGACACCTGCCGATTTTTTCAAGTAAGTCCTACAAGCCTTTTTTCTTACCGATTTCAAGCGCCCGTTCGTTGATTGGTGTCACCTTTCCATCTTGTCGCTGTTGTTTTTTTTTCTTATTCCCATCGTTTGAATAAATTCACAACGGTGGGCACTGACGTATCATGGTACCTTAATTTGAATTTTGATCATCATCCAATTTTGAATCTTAATTACATATAAATGACAGCTTTGCGTGAAAAAAAAAAAAAAAAAAATTCCCTTACAAAATTTTTTGCTAAAAGTGGAATGTATGTATTGTAATAAAAAATTTTTTTAGCAGAAAAGTAGTCCCTTTAGATACAATAACTCAGCGAAGCTTGAAAGAAAAAAAAATTCGCAATCGGCAATGAAACGCTTCAACCGCGTTCATACCGATTTTCATCGTTTCCATTTGTATTCTCTATTTTTGGTCCTCTCCTCCCTATGGAACAAAACAAAAAGCCGACGGCTCACTTTTTTTGCCCCAATCGAGTCGACCGGCCAAAAAGTGATGGATCAGCGCGATTATCTTTTCCGGCATGTGCTCGCCTAACTTTTTGGATTTCGTTATTTATCGTTGTCGCTGCTCCTTCCCCGAGGATAATCACGTCAATCAACGTCCCGCTTACACCGACAAAACGTTTTTCCCTACGAATTTGAATTTCGTATGTGTCCCAGACGCTGCGGTGTATCTTAGCCGCATGATTGATTGTAATTGTTTTGATTGGCGGCACGTGAAAGCACACACCAATTACGCATCCACTTAGTACCGGTGACGAGGTGTAACTCCGAAAACTGAATTCGCTCGGCCGTTAACCGAAAAAAAAAAAAAAAAAAAAAAAAAAAAAAAAAGCGAGATGACGCGTTTAACCTTAAACGACGCCCGTGAGAGCTTAAAAGATCGGTGCTCGCTTCGAGGCTCGTAAACCACTTGTTTTCCACCGAGACCGTAAAAGTCGCGCATCGCTCTGTCCCGCGTTTTGCTCATGCGAATCACGCGAAAGTTTTATGGGACACATCCCGCGCACACCCCATGTAGGGCGGACGTGCATACTGCCCGGGGTGCGTTAAAGGATTGAGACTTGATGGATAGCGTGTGCCCACTCGGATCTGTTTCAATGAAAATTTTACAGCGCTCTATTTCCCCCGTAAAGCGACCCGAGCCGCCTACGTGACTCCCTGGCTGGATCTCTCTTCATCTGCGGGGTAGCTTTGCCATAGCGAAAGCCAAAACATATGCGTGCTATCGAACATTGCAGCGGTTGATCGGGCAATTGCCAATTTTATGGCTTGATTTTTAATGGTGTCGCAGTACAACGCGTCAAACGACAATAGCTGCGGCTTCCCGGGGGGCTGTAAATTAACGTATCACCGAACCGAGTAGCTTTTTTCTGTATACAGATCCAACTATAGTTATAATGCAACATCGAGCAATAATGATATTAACATAATGGGCACCTTGGAATACTCGGGGTCGATCGACGCGACGAGCGCCATCGTCGAGATAATTTAGCACAAGTGGCCCTTGAACGTGTAGCGATTCAGGTATTGTGTGTCCACACATGTTGTACGTTTGTGACCCTTGGGAATTCCGATTGATGGTTACGGAGTATCGCGATATTGAAATTTCGATGAATTAAAAAGAGTAAATATATAAATAACTTTGTCGAGAGTACGATGAATGAGGGAAAGAATTTCTTTGAAAAACAAAGGGGGGAGTCTTCCCTCGGTCTCACCGGTGAGTATTTGTCGAGCATTTAGGACGCGGCGTACGTCGAAAAAAGCCATTCCGGAATCGTGCACGTGAGGGGAGACGCGTTAAATAAAACATAACACGGTTGAGGAGTACAAATATTTTGCCTCGGGTGCGAGGAAGGAAGAGGCACCGCGTACACAGGCGTTTACAATCAATCTTGTGTGTTACATGGACTTTACGGTATAGAAATCACAGGTTCCGGTGTCGATGCGATGAAATGTGTAAAATAATTTCATAAATTTATTGACTTGCTTTCATATTGATCACCAAGTGTCAATAAATCGGGTTGTAAAATTATTCATTTTTTTTTTTTTTTTTTTTTTTTTTCATCAACGTCACTGCACCGAACGATGAATCGGGAGGAAAGCCGTTCAACCAAATGATTCTTTAATGGCATGATTGACAAAATCTCACGTCCAGAGTAGCAAGTCACGCCAATGAATAACATAAAAAATCCATACCATTGAACAACATATTCCCCTTTTTCTAGTGCAACCACGAGGTAAATCGTGTTTTACGTATAGATAAAACGGTGTATTTCACAGTTACGAGTATTTAAAAATATTTTAAAAATTTAGCAGAGAGCGAAATTTGAGGTAATTCTGGAACCCAGTGGCAGTAAATGCATAAGCGGCTATTGCGCAGATAGCAGCGCGGTATACGTCGTATTTTCTACATGTGTCTTGATAACACTGCAAAACTGGAATAATAACGGCAGTATTTTTTTTGCACGACTGCATGTTGCAATTTTTTTTTTTTTTTTTTTTTTTTGATAAAGATCACTTAATGAAGCATTTTGGTTTTATTAAAAAAATATGCTGTCTTTTTACATGTCACTCGATGGGGAATTTAAAAGGCGTAACAATAACCCCAAGGATTCGATGTCTTCCCACACGATTCAAATTACAATTTCGCCCGGCACCAGCGAACAAAACCCCTCGGTAACGCGGAAGATTTAAATTTTCAATTCCGGCACTTTCTCATTCAAGCAGTTGCGAGGATATTTGTAAATAGTATAAGCTTGCAGGTGGACAAAGGACGTTATCATCTGCCCAGTTTCCTCGCTCTCGGGTGCTTTATATTCTACAAAACGGAGGAAAACCCACGTTTTTTTTTTTTTCCTTTGCTGTACACACCGCACTGCGACTACCACCCGCAGCCTTAATTCGATCAGTCTCGGCGAAGAGCGGAAACACACGGGACCCCGGCAAAGCCATCATTTATCTCGGCTTATCCATTCGCGGCGTCTTGGTTTTCGTGAATCTTGAATTTACATTTTTCAAAGTTAGATTAAGTCGTACCTTTGGGTAGGGGAGGGGGGAGGGGTGGTACGTTTGTTCGGCTTCTGTAAAGGAAAGTGGGTAAAAAGCGATACGGAAAAGGGGGGGCTTTCGAGTCTCGACAATACCCTCCGTTGCGTCAGCAGAAAAGAGCAAGTCACCCCGGGTGTACCCGCAAACAATACCCGAGACCTTTGGTATTGTTACACCCAAGCCTTGAATTTTTTGTTGTTGTAGTAACGACAATGATAACAACTAATACGTGTGCCAGTAACTATAACCGAGCAGGGGCTCGTAATGTGTTTGCATATATATTATATACGTAATATAACCGGACAAAACTTGCTCGTAACGATTTTACCAATAATGTACGTAATCGTAAACGCATCTGGTAACCTTATGAGCTTACATCATTTTTTTTTTCCACGTAATACTTCGAGGTGATACATTATGTTGCACATTATACGCGAGACTGTAAATATTAAAGATCAAATTTCCGTCGTGCCAGTGAAGAGGGACAGTTTGAGCCCCTCGTTAGAACCATTGGTGGGATCAGCCGAGTCGAGGCTCCTCACGCGGGATTAAAGGTGTTTACTCGTTTTCAGGAGCCATAAAAAATGATGAGCCTAAGAATCGTCGTCAGCACGGCGCTGGTGCTCGTCGTCATCGTCGACTGGACAAAGGCTTTCCCAGCGGAGGATAAACAGGCCATTATAAACGGTCTCGCTGTAAGTAAATATCTTATTAAGGACCGTTATACCGCGCTTTTAATCATTTCATTGGACGAAATATTGCGCAACACCTTTTTTTTTTTTTTTACTAAAAAAATGGAGTTCCTTAATGAAAAGCCGGAACCGTAATGAATTCCCGCCAACGTTTTTGTGCCGCGCGATTGTTTGCCAGTTTTTCCCTAGAGAGTTTTGCGGGGCAATTAATCGCCGGAGTGATTTCTGTTATTCAAAAGTTTACCGGGAACTAATTTTTTTTCTCCTGTATTAGTTTTTTCACGTTGTTTCGTAATGAGGAATCATGTACAACAATTTCTCACTGCCTAGTAGGTATGTAAATTGTCTTTGATCGACTTTGATGAGAATTTGTACGAGAATTGAAAAGCTATATACGCGTTGCGTAACTTTTTTTTTCAGTATAATGTAATTTTTCGGGTAATATTATTCCCGTTTCTTCGTAAAAAATTTTCCACGTATCATTCCCGCTTTTCAGCACCGGCACGCACACGCCGAGTATTCAAGATATACGCGGCCTGTTTTCCATAACCCTTTGTTGTATCAAAATGGAAAAATTATACATATATTTCAAGGAAACTCGCGCGCACCGCTTTATCCATGTATTCAATATCATACCCGATCACAAGGGAGTGCATTTTTTACCAACGAATGCCACTTACCTTTGAGTTTTTAAATGAAAAATTCCAAACTTATCCGGAAATTTTTCTGCAGCGGGAAAAATATACACCCACCGGTTCTCCTGTAATTTCCTCTAAAAAAAAAAGGAAGCTCTTGTGGAATCGTAACGGGAATTAACGTGCGTGGGCCTTCAGCTCGAGCTCACGAGCAGTTTATTAATAAAAGCTTTCGGAAGCTTGTATATCGGCAAACAAATCACGGTCTTAATTAGCCCCTGTCCTTGCAAGGATGAGTTTAATCCCTAAAGGTATTGGAAATCATACTTTCCCGAGCTAATTTCAGGTGGGCTTTACCTTTTACGTGCTTCAAGCTGTTCGAAATAAAACAACCTTAATTTTTTTTTACTTTTCGTATACTGTACATCTTTTTAATAAAAAAAAATGCGATACCTTATTTTTGAAAATTCAACTTTCTTTCTTTTTAATTTACGCAACGTGACCTGGACGCTTCAACGTTTTACATTTAGAGCCGTTTTCAATTTTTTACATCGATTGAATTTCCATTTTTTGAAAGAACGATAAAATATGAAGTAAAATGTAAAAAAACCAAATTGATTGTCGATCGTTTTCTGTTGATAAAAAAAAAAACTAGTATTACAAATTGAAAATTAAGAGTCCCCGTCGCATGAATATCCCATCTCGATGGGCGTATTTAGTTTAAATAGAACTCGAGGACTTGAAACGCGTTTTTAATAGTCCAGCTTCAACTCGTTCAAAGCTAGTTGGAAATTTTTACAGAAAATAACATTAAATTATAAATGTAGAAACGTTTTGCAATTTATAATCCATCTTGACAAAAAAATCGATTTTTCAAATCGAGGTTTGATTCCGACTTGAACGATGTAACGGCAAGTTAACGATAAACATAAAAGCCATCGTAATAAAAATAACATTACAAACAAAAGCACGTATGAAGGGTAAGTTAGCTGCCTCCTCCCCTTTGCCTTTCAAAGTTAAACTCCCCAGGACAGAGGCGACTCAACAATGACACGCGATAAGAAACTTTATTTATACAGAGTTTCCCTGTCCACGCGTTTCGGGAGATATAACTCGTGTATACGGGCGATTCCAATCCGAACAAAAGTCCGAGGAATAATATTAAATTCGAGTTAAACGGGTCGATACACATCTCATGGTGATTGATTTACTTGTTCGAAAGTTCAATCGCGATCCCTATGCTTCGACCCTCGGCCGAACTCTTTTGGCCCCGTGTCTGCCCAACAGAGGCTTGTTCTACTGAACGTGCATATGACGCGAGATCCTTTCTTCAACACGTATACTGAGGTACAACTTGGACAAAGTTTCGCCAACTCGTGCACACGTGATACGACTGTGCCTTTTTAAATGTACTCTTTTTCCTGCATACGTACCAAACTCTTGAGTGCGCGTGTGCGTGCGTAATTCAGCAACTTTCCGAGGGTACGGAAACAACATTACCAAACAGTCGCAAAGCAACCGGGAGATGCTGTAATTTTATTCTCGCTGAATTTCATTCAACTAAAACCAGCAACGCCGCACGTAATCAGCCCCAAGTTGAAAAAGCTCCGCGTTCAAAGTAAACAAATAAAAGCGAGGAGGTGAAAAAAAAAGGGCAAATTTATAAATGAGCACGCGTGAAATCGGAAATTTCTTGCCTAGAGGTGGCATTAGGAAAAAAAAGAGAGATGTGATCTCTCGATTATACCCCCTACGGAAAGGGCGATCGCGCACACATACGCAATGGATGGGCGTCAGCGTGAGATAATGGCTCGTGATTCTTTTGGGCCAAGCACGTGTGTGTGTATATATAGCTCCTCCAGACCAGCCGTCGTCTCGCGGGAGGAGGATAACGTCGTCACGGACGGCCGACCCTGTAATGTATACGTATATACCGTCGCGGACTCCCCCTCCTACACGCAGATACGGATGATCTTCCGATTGCCGCGTCCGAGATTGGCGAGAGAGGCCCGTCTGATTTTATTACACGCCGGACTGCCTCCCCCTGGCGCAAATAACGCACCGCTCCGAGGTGTACCTAACTTTTAACGAATTTACCCGGGAGAGAGAGCTCTAATGTCGTGCATCTGGCGTTAACAGTATAGCTTCCTTCTCCCCCCTCCCTCCATCGCCCTCTTGCCTTATTACATGTTGTGTATACAATGATACTTCTGTCCTCGTGCTGTCGTTTTTCGTGATATTACACTCTTACCGTTTTCGTCAAACATTCCGCTTTTGTGCTTTTTCTCATCAACGCTAATGCATAATCATTTTTCAAGACATCGACCGGTGAATGCTGGCTTTCGTTTGGTTTATCGCGACTTTCCATATGGAACACCCCCTTTTTTTTATCATTCAAGCAAAAAAGGAGTCGATGATAATAATTACATTGATCCAATCCGATTAAAACTTTTCAAACAACTGCCAATGAATAAACTTTCGTTACCGATATATGTATTTCACGCGATCGGGAAAAATGTCTTGAAAGTAGAATCGGCCATAATCATGATCATCGTTGCGGTGTACCTACACCCGATGAAAGGTATATAGATATTGTGTAACAACGACCAACGTATCAATCAACTCAACCAATTGATCGGCGTTCCCTCAACGGGAGGGTTGTTGGTGGGGACAAATCATTTTAATGATCAATCGGTGAAATTGCCGTTACCTCGTACGAATTAATAAAAATGAGAAAATAGTCGTATTGTGTGGCCCGCGTAGTGGTGGGAAAATTGTAAAACAAAGTAGCTGGCAAGCGATGAAAGGTTGCCCGATAATACGAGAAAGACGAGATACTTACGCGGCCCCCGACAGTGGAGAGCCCGTTAATCCCCTCGAGCGAGCGGAGGCGTACGTGGTTCTTTAGCTCGGGAGGGGGTTGGTAGAGGGAGTGTCGGATGAAGGGTAATTAGGATCCACTCGCTCCTGTTGCAGTTGGCGGACGAGCGGGACGAGGAGACCACGGCGTTGGAAAGGGACCTGGTGAACTACTTGCTCGGTAGGCGGCTGCTCCTCGTGAAACGCCGCAATCCGCCCAACAGCATCGAGGACCTCCAGCTCAAGCGCAACTATTGGCGGCAGTGCGCCTTCAACGCCGTCTCCTGCTTCGGCAAGTAGAGCGCCCATCCGCAACTACGCCGAACGAGGGACAATGACAACGCGCTGCTTCTTCCTCCCCCCCTCTGAATTCAAATTTTGAGATTTCAAGACGATTCAGTCTATACGTGTCACTTTGAGTATATCCTCGTTGTTTCCTGCCCTTCGCTATAGCACTCCTTTTACGTTGTGTTCGGTCGAGACATGTGCTCCGTAGTTTTGTCATGCAGGTGTGCGAATCACTATGATTGTTTTACACATTTCTCCCACATGTCTATTCGTGCACGTGCAACTTCGTGTGTGTCTTGCGTTCCTCTTCATCACTAATGTGATGGCCATTGAGAGTTTTTACACCGTATAGATGTACTTGTGTTGAAGTCCGCGTTATTATATGGTAGTAACCAATAATTTTTTGACTCGAATGCAAGACACGTGTCTGTTTTAATCTGTTCGCGTTTGAGACTTTTACCCATTTGTTTCATTGGATTTTTCATGTCAACAACCGTACATTTCTCATGTCGGACTCAATTTCCTGCTGTACAAAAATTGATTTGTGTTCCTGTAACGAATATAGTCAATAATTATCATACCAAAGGTACAAACAAAAAATTAAATTTTGACGCACGTACGAATACTACGAGTGAAAAATTAATGTCACCCTTGCGGGTGCAATGTATGCACGAGCTTGACGTATAATATACTCGCATCTGTCGCTGTAATATGCACATACACAATTCGTATGGCAAAAATTAATAAAGAAATAAAAGTAAGTACGTGTTTTGGAAAACCTAATTGGCAGCTAACGACAGATCCGAGGGATCGAAATTGCAGCCTTCGTTCTCGAGCACATATGATTATTATTATTATTATTATTATTATTATTATTATTATTATTATTATTACTATTATTATTATTATGTAGTTACTAGCCGTTAGACTTTCAGCCAGTTAGACGTAGTTGCGAGAAAAAGTGACAGATGAGTATAGGTGCGAATCTCCGGTTCGCTGAATGTAATTCGACAACTGCATTTTTCTGCTCGACAATGGCTGCGAGTCTGTTTTTGTTTCGCAATGTTCCGATAGAGTTTATACATGTTTATGATTAAGTGTAAGCTCGAAAACGAAATTATAAAAAAAAAAAAAAAAAAATTAACAATAATCATCGCTACGGTAGAAATTTGTGTTTCTTTTATCAACGTGGTCCCATGGATGTTCGTCAAATGTGGAAATAAAATTAATTTCAACGCTTGTCTTACACTTTCAAAATCGTTTGATACGACACGTTATTGAAAAATGTTATAATTTCAAGTGATATGGTTGTGTAATTATCGACACACCATTGTTCGTTGTGTTACTTGTAAAAGCATGTAAATTTAAGTACAACATGAGCACAATTAAAGTATTTTTAAGCAAATCCTCATGAGTATCTATTTTGTGATTGCCACCATTACCTGTGCCCTATCCTTGTAAATCCAAATTTTTCAGACAACGACGCTGCAGATTCACCAATTTTCACAGTATGGTTTCCGGCTCGAATGGGAGAGAAAATATTCCAGCTCTCCGATCTTCAAAGGGTAAATTTTCCAAACGGATCGAAGGAAATAAAAAAAAAACCGAGTGTGCTGATCACGAGGAAGCCAGAGGAGGGACATTTTGCAACGTGAATTTGTTTCCAACGCCGCGAGACTCAATTTAGCGCGAGGAAAAGTTTCTACGAAGACGAAAGGCTTCTCGTCGTTGTGACGCATCGATCCGCCCTGCACCGCACGCGTTGGATTACCACAACACATCCGGTTACGTTTTCAAGCGACGGGAAAAGAAAAAGTGCGGGGAAAAATTATGTCACGAGAGTTAGCTCGTGGGTATACTCACATGAAGGTATACTTTCAGGAATAAGACGATTTGAGTGGAACAACGTGTCGTCTCGCGGTGATTCAGAAAAATACGTTTCAGCCCATCGTAAAATTTATTCGAGAAAACGCGTCATTCGAGGTGTTTCAAAAAATCCGTAAGCCTCTTTTCTTTTTTCCTCCATTCAGCTGTCGATACATATGTCAAAGGCAACGAGAGCAACTCAAATGGATCCAGCTTTATTTATTATCCAGATACCAGGCAGTGTGGTAAGTGCGTGTCCTGAACATCGTATACAATGCAGCCCCTTATCACTTGATGTTTTTATAAAAATCAACAGTACAAGGCGCATATATATTTCGATTCCAAGGTATACCAAGAATGTCCAATCGAAATCATTGATGTATCGAGAGACGTGCACTCGAATATGTCACGTATGTTATGTAGGCCAAGCGTTTTACCATATTTCTACTAACAGCTCACTTATACTTACGCGCGTAGCCGCTCGGTCGTTCAATTTCTGACGCAATACACGATGGCTCTTGTGCTTCATATTACCATTATGTATATACATGGGTGCGAGCAAACAGGGGGGATGTCGTGTGTACGTATAAACCAAGTCAAAGCTTACGGAGGGTGTAGGTATAAAATGGCTTTAACAAGACGGACCGAGGCATCAAAACACCCCAGCAGAGATGTACATCTCGCCGAAATTACTGCTGAGCGTAAGTCGGGGGTGTATAGGGGATAAAAAAGTATAGGTGGGGCGTAAAAGTCGAGGAGGACGTGGACCCGGTCGTCCTTTTAAAAATCGCCTTGGAGGGACGGTCGCGTTGTTTCCTCCGCGCTCTTTGTCTCTCGCCACCCCGAGAGACGTATTTGCAACAGAACCGCTCCTTCCCCCTCTTCGCGTGTAAGTCACGTAAAGAGTCCCCGCCCTCCGATGTACACGTATACGCAGCTTCCATCCCCCGAGTGCTTGAACAGTCCGAGCATCCGTAGATATATGTACACGGCTACCCTCATCAAGCCCTGATGCGTAATACGTGACGGAAAGTAGGTATACTTATACTTACCCATTACGGCCATCCCTAATGCTGGGCGTTTCAGGGGCTGTGACTTCATTTACTGCGTAGCGTCGGATCGAGGATTGAATATAAAAATCGGAGTGCCTTTGGATTTCGTTGATTTTGGATTTGCACAACAATGACTTTTTCTTCCGATGCTAAGCCGTTAGATTTTTCAAAAAAACTCCGCCGTGGCCATCGGCCTTATAATGTAAATTAATTTTCCCATGGGTAAAAAAACAACATTTAATAAATGCGTTTTTCAAAAACTATACCTAATCGGATTTCAACTCCGTTTTTTCACTACCTAGTATCTTTAGAATAACTAATTCGAAATCCTATAGCTATACGTGTACAGGTATATTGGAAAAAAATGCATGCCATTTGCATGGGGTTACAATCTAATTTTCCTTACTTTCCTGTGCCACTCGTACTGCCGTAAGTAGGTGTGTGCACAGGTTTGTGAACTCGCTCTATATCCCATTTTATTACATGTGCAATGTGTATACTCGGGTAACGCGCGTCAGCTACAGGTATTATGTGCTTGTACTTTCACGGACGCTCTGCTCCTCCGATTTCACGGTGACAACGTTATTTTACGAAGGTACGATCAACCCCCTCTGGGCTACTCGTCCTCATTTCTTTTTTTTTTTTTTTTTTTCTTCTCTTCGAGCGAAAGGACCTTTGGCTGAATTTTTACTGTTCTCTTGGTCGTTTTTTCACTGGTATTAAATCAGTTTTACTGCGCGTGCACGCCGGAGAAAAAGAGATGATATTTCACCTCTAAAGGCTTTCCACCATCAATCACTTAAAAATGACAAACGACTGTTTTATGGATGCATTGAAAAACTCGTCAAAGTGCACAACATAACGAAACCCTTATTATTTCCCTCTCTACGTGCACCAGCTAATTTAGTAATGCAAATCGCGTTTGCGGTCGCTTTCAATACGCGTTATTACGAGCAATTTGATGATTCGATTTGTACTTGGTTGTACACGCTCGCCGCAAGGCCATTTTTACTTTTATTGACGATTTTCATTTGTTCGTTTATTTGAATTTCATGCGATGGCACTTACAAATTAATCCATTGGTTTGGAAAAGGGAAAAGCTTTGACAACCATATTTGATAATTTATTCGAGAAAAATAATTCAAGTGTACGCGACTGTGAATATCAGTATAGTTTATTTAAGGTGAGCGAACAAATAGTACCGAAGGAAAAAAGTTATGAAATGGAAGTTATTCGAAGGAGTCCCGAGAAGAAGGAAAAATCGGAAAATCAAAGGGAAGTAAATCCAACGTGTAGCTTAGCCAAATAGCGGGCAAAAGTATCCGACGTTTTTAGAAAAATACATTTCTCAGGAATCAGGATCGCTATATAGAAGAAAGACCAATAAAATGGTTTGGTGGGTATTTTTTTCTTTACAATGCAAACGTTGGTTGACCTGTTCTCAATTTTTACGTTAGATTTTTAGATTTATTTGTTGGACGAATCTTTCTAATTTTAGAAATATTAAAACGAGTATAAAAATGCTCCCACCATCAGTCTTTACTGAATCGTAAATTGGAATCTGACGTCTGCCGTGTCTATTAGTTACTGTCAAGTAAATTTTCTCCTTTATCATTTTTTAAATCAAGTTTTCTGTCCTTTCCGTTCAAACGTAATAATTTTTAAGGCAAGGCAGGATTTTTCATACTCATTGCAATGCTTCCTCGTGACGTATATTGCAAAAGGACCTTACTTTTAATACCATTTCCAGGCGTTCATGATTTACAAAACAAAATAAAGATTTTAATTCATATATATTATAACTTTTATTTTTCATTCGTACAACAAATGGTAATTTGAACACAGTTTTACAAAAAAATTATTCATTTTCGTGTTTTATTGTACAATTGATACAAAAATAAAGAATCCATGATTTTTCTTACAATATTCTCGATACGATTATTGAGCGAAAGTTTTAATCGAATGACGGTCTTAGAGTTCACTAAAACAACAAGTCCACAAATTAATCCTCCATATGTGGACACCGACAGGAACAATAAACCCCGAACAAAGTAACCGCGTGATTCTCGGCGTTTGCAATTTTACTCTTAGCAGCTGTAGCGTCTATCCAGGACTCTGTCACGTGTCTAGCTGACTTTGGCACATTCGTGGGCTCCTGAATAAATACAAAATAGCAAATCACAACATTTTAATTTCTCAAAAAAAAAAAAAAAAAAAAAAAAAAACTCCAGAATCGAAAATTATTAAAAATTTTTTGTAATGTTGCAGATCAGCCTGACGAATACTAAATTAAAATAGCACTAAAACTTACGGATAAAATCGTGGAAGGGACCTGAGAACGTCCGTGAATTACGTATGTCGCTCGAGATTGTTCTACCTCGGGAAGGACCGTTGCACCGAGTCTATGTGTGTTTCAATTAAGGAAAAAGAAGTTTCGTTTATCTACGCAAAGAGGTGCCCGCAATATCAACTTTCCTTCGTTTGTTTTACCTCCGAACTACGTTGAATAGTTATTGTTATAAGTTAAACAAATATAAATGCAAATTGTACATTTTGATCACTGAACTTGGTGAACTTCCGTGTGAGTTTGCAAGTATTCAATTAAACTCAATACGGGTGTCCGTAAACACGCGTAATTGAATTATTTTTCTCATACGCCGAAAGTAAAGTTTAGCCGAGCGAAACCTAAAATAAATTATGGACCAGTACGTTTCCGTAAAAGTTGTAATCTGTTAAGTGCAGCTGTATTTCTGGTACCTGTTTTTTTTACCCCTTCGGACGAATACGACTAATGCAGGTGGGAGAATTAGAGGAAAGGGTTCTCGGCCACCGAATTTGAAAATAAACAGTTCCATCAATTATTTACATTTTTACTAAGGCTAATACACATATTCGCGTGTTGTTTGCAATAATAAAAAGAGTTTTATTTTGACATTTATAAATACTGTTGGAAAGTAAGATATTTACAACACAATGTAACATGTGATGCCTCAAATGAAGAGTGCACGTTCGAATTTTGTCAAATATAAATATTGTTATAAAATTTAAGTATCCGTACAAGATTTCCATTGATTCTTAAAATACTAATAAATTACTAAAATAAATAACACCCTAATATTTACCTTACCTTCTGAAAATTATAAATGTATAAACCTGAGCAAACGCCAAGCAAGACGGTTTAATAAATTATTCAAAGGATACGTCTTCAGAGTTCGCTGAATAGCTTGTCTTCTCTCTCGATCAAGGTCATTAGCTAAATAAATACGGGTATTGTACAGTAAACAGCGCGACCTCTGTGAAGATAGTGCATATTAGATCATCATCTACCAACATTGCAAATTATGTGTAAAATTCAACGTACCATTTTATCTTCATCGCGCTCTGATATAGGTTTTGCTTCTTTCGGCAGATGCTTCGGTGGCTTTCTACCTTCGACCCAATTCAAGGGACTACCTGCCGCGCTGTACTCGATGTACTACGGTAAGTAACAAACTTAGCTGTTAGAACCACAGCTGTACATTAGTGTATAAATAGCATTAAGAAAGCAAAAACTCACATCCATGCCGATGAAGGAATAAAATTCTGCTTTGCCCTCCTCGTCAGATCTGTCGTTCACGTCAGCTCCGTCCAGCTCGTCCTTGTTTGTGTGCTCGGGGGATCGTTTAAAATACTCCGATATCACCTTACTGGATGATTTTACTGGTGATTTTTTGGTAAACAGCCTTTTGGTCTCATTCGTCTTTGACTCGATATCTTTGCTAGTTGTCGCACTGAAATTAACATCGGAGCCGCTGCAAGACCCTTCGTCATCCGACATCCGAGTGTCCCGTCTGGACGTCGAGGCTTCTCCAGCTCTGGACCAGCCTTGTTTCGACTTACTGTTATTTTTTACCGGACGCTTACTGGAATCCGAGTCAGTTTTTAAGCCAAGGAGGAGCGAGTAATCTGGTTTGGACGTCGAAGCTTCATCTCCGAACCGTCTTCGTTTCTCCGATGACTTTTTCCTCGGGGACTCATCGTCGCTGTTCAACGGACGCTTACTGAAAGTGGTGGCGGCTCGCGAGTAGTCTGCTCTGGACGTCGAAGCTTCTCCATTCTCGGATCGTCCTTGTTTCTTCGGTGATTTTCTCTTTGGGGACTCGTTTTCACTGTCCAACGGACGCTTACCAGAAGCGGTGTCGGCTTGCGTGCCAAGGAGGAGCGAGTAATCCACCGAATCTGCGCTGTTTTTGAAGAGGGTGCGAAGCTCTGGCAGGTTAGTGGCCGTCTTCCAGTCTTTGTCATCACGTATGCGCGTGACGCGTGGGAAGCGTATGCTGATGCCGTCGGCCGTGTGCTGGCCTTGGTTCGTGAATTCAGCTCCTGTTATTTCCCACACCGGTTGTTTCTACGGCATTTTTGTTTTTTTATACACTCATCACATGTACTACTACGTGAATTCAATAGTCGAGCTTAAACGCGACACGAAAGCTTACCTTGGGATCTTTTGCCACGAAATCGGGTACCATAGCTTTATTCGCTTTCAGCCATTTGGGCAACAGATTCGGATCTTTTCCTATTTTCACCATGTCCAGGGTAGTTTGAAGTTCGGCAAGTGTTGCGTCGTCGTGACCTCCGTGCACCTAAACAGAAATACGTATCTTGGAGCTGAAGCTTTATTTTACGTTATTTTAAGATCCACGTGTCATACCTTTGTAACTGTCAGCCAAACATCTTGATCAGGATCATGGCAACCCATCAAAAATACCGACATGATGCCACCTGAGGAATTAATTAAACAAAAACAGGTATTCGGATGGTTTATGAGTAGGGTTGAAATTTTAAATAATACAAATTGCGAGGGATACCTTTTTTCCCGGTGCCGTACCAAGCGCCGAGCACTACGAGATCTGCGCTATCGGCCATGTTCCCTTGAAACAAATAATCCTTCTTTACCTTCAACCAGTGCCTTTTCCCCGGCTCGTACTTGCTCTGTCAGTTAAATGGAAATTTCAAATGTTGGTGAAAATCAATGCTATTGAAAAAACGAAACTAAAATCAAAACTTACGTCAACGTCCTTCAACACCAGGCCCTCCAAGCGAAGTTTGAACACTTTGGCTATCATTTCCGTCAGTTTTCGTGAATCCTGAAAACGTAGTCATAATTATTTTTAGCATTAGATTAAGTTTATTGTTATTATCATTACAAGCACGTACCTTGATTTCCTGAGTTTCCGACAGCATTATTCTGTTTTCTATGGGCGTCATTTTTTGCTCCAACAGTTTTCTTCTTTCTTTCATTGTTCTAAGGTAATTTCATGACATTTTAAGCGTTTGGTATGGAAAAAATAGTCACACGAAATGCAGTGAGACAAATTACGTATATTTACCGATTCAACAGTGATTCTCCATTGTAGTAGATAATGTCAAAAACAAAGAGACACACATTTGCATCCTTAAACTCGCTCCGCTGAAAAACGTTAATTTACCATTAATAAAAGCAATTATCCAAAATTACATTGACGGAACAATACCTTGTGAACACCCAGTGATCCGAAAGGAAGAGGTTTGCCGTCTCGCGCATCTACCATGAGAATTTCCGAATCGAGTATTAGATCATCGCCGTGTGGGAAGGCTTTTGGTATGTACTCTTTTAAAAAGTTCACCTAAAATTTATGATTCAAGGGTCCATAAAACTCAACCATTTGAAAAAATAAAAGCATTGTGATCATGAACTTGATCATCAAAGCCGTAACTGACAATGATTTTTTGTTATATGCTCCACACAATTGAGCAACTCGATGAGATCCAGTACAAAGTAGAAATAGTTCGGATGAGGCCAAACAACGAGCAATTCATTGATTCTGCCGCGAAATTTTGTATTACCCAACCGCTATGTAATATTGTCGATTATGGCATTTTTTTTTTCATTGTGATATACTACGATACATTCGTTTCATTTTTTTTTTTTTTTTCTCTTTTTTGCACCGACGCGACGCGCACATTTATTCACGGGAGACAGGACAAAGACACTCGACGAGAGAAAGAACACAATGGAATAGAAAAAAAGAAAAAGTAAAGTAATGGATGCCATTTAGAGAGCATCAATTAGCTCATCAATCAACAACATAACGTTGGCGCTCGCTTGATTTTCCCGGGATTCCCTTGATTTTCCAAAAATAAACTCAAGCGCCTTTAATCGTATTAGGGCTGAACGCGTTTCTCCGTACCACTGGAAAATCTACTTGAGCGAAAATTCCCTTTTTAGCATACACAGCTCGTACAAACTGCCAGTGATTGCCTACGTTCTCGTATTATATAAAATTCCTGCGCGTGTCAGATTGCCAACTACAAGAGCTAACTCTCCTGAATTTTTCGATGTCGCAACAGCATAAAAATTTCACAAGCCGTCACTTACTTTGTGAGATAAAACTGGTTTCAGCGAGCGGCTGAAGTAGAGGAAACTGCTGCCCCTTTTGTGGACCTGCACCCGCTCGCCGTCGTACTTGACTTCGGACAGCATGCCATTTGGACATTTCTGCATTGCCATCTCGACGGACTTGCAAGGCTCGGCCTGAAAAATGAAAAAACAAAAAAATAAAATAAATTCGACACGTGCATCGATAATCTTCGAGGAGAATACAAAAAAGATGTGTTTGTCCGATTCGCTAGAGGTTATTTATTATTAAAAAGCGTCTCATGGCGGGACGAAGCAGGAAAAGTGCCGCCCGGCGCATTGCAACTTGCCAAAGGAGATTAGATAATTTCGGTAACGAGGTTTAATAAAAAAAAAAAAAAAACAAGACTTACGAGCATCGGTAGGACCGGGGTCATCAGCGCCAGAGTCGCGGCTTTGCCGATTTTCGGCAATTTTGCCGGTCCGCACGCCGAAGGCGACGAGGAGGAAACTCCCCGGAAACGATGCACGATGCCGGGGAGATCCCTCGACGCCTGAAACGCCGCGTAGGCGTCGTCGTGGACGGCACCCAGACTGAAAACGAGAAAAAAAAAAAAAAAAAAAAAAACACTGGTCTCAGTCTTTTCGTAGACTACGATTTGAATGGCTTTGCTTACATGTGCTTCGGCCCGGCGTTGATCCTCAAGTCGTGCTTTATCAAGCGAATGATCATTTTCAGGTCATCGGCTGTACACCTGCAACGTCACGTTTCAACATTCCTCAATGGTATCGATGATTTATTTTTCGATTGAAAGACTATACGTATACATGTTTTGGTAATCAAACGTAGCAAGCTACTCTACCTGTTCAATATGGACTTGAAGTGGTAGGTTTGCTCGTCTTCCTTGGTCAGCGTGGATAATTTTTCTAAAAACTTGTCAACCTGCGAAACAAAAGCAACCCTCAGTCTCGGACTGAAATCGGCCAATAAACGATTCGTATACCTCCTGTAAGGTGAGGTCACTCGTCGCGCGGGGTTCGACAGCCGAGCTACTCTCGAAAAACCTTTTGATGGTCATGGCTACGTCCCCCTGCTCCAGATCCTCCAGCATCGCGTCCTCGTCTTGCTGTAGTATCCGCCCGAACAGTTTTATCAAAGCTTTGCTCTGTAGGTTGTAAATTCGTTTGACCGCGCCGGGCAAGAGGAGCCTACACCACAGTGTCAGGTCGCCCTCGAAGCCACCTAGGATATTAAAAATTCGCGTCAAACTTTATTGGAAAAATCCCCAAACTGCTCTTGATATCAATTTTTTAAATCAGCTTTACCGAGGCGCATAAATTTCATACCCCCGAAACGACTTGTGCGTGAATCACGGAATTCGCCATGAGTTATTGCCGATAGCGACACTTGCACAATAATAAGATAAATTTTAAGTAGGCTCACGTACGTAAGCTTCTTACTTTGTCGCTGAAAAAACAAAAAACAAAAAAAAAAAAAAAAAAAAGAGAGATATCATCGCTGCATGTACTTCTAGAGCAAAACAATTTGTCGCTCCAACGTAAAACTGTTGGTTGATCGGCACGTAGACAACGCCGTGTTCGGGAATCGCGAGACTTTTTTGCGACGCGTGATGTAAATTTTACACACGTCCCGTCGCGCTCGCTTTCGATAAAGAAGCGCCGAAAAGAAAAAAAAAGAAAAAAAAAATGCGCAATTCGGCACCGCGATAACGAGCTGAAATTCATAGCGAAAAAACACTGGCGCGAGATTTCTCAATGAAATTGAGCAACGCAATCGCCCCGTCGAAGCTCAACTTCGGATAACAACGCGCGAATGAACGCTGCTCGTAATTAAATAAAATAAGTACCATCGAAAAGTCCCGTGGAACAAGAATCGCGGATGGAGAGGAGGACGAGTGAGAAAGATATAGGGGGAGAGAGTCGCAGAGGTCGCCCATGAGCGCGGACGGAAAATTACGGAAAGCGATATCGGAAACTGATGACACTCTCTCGGCGGCTTCTTCGCGGAAGGGTCAACGCTATTGCCCGAGTCTTGCTAGACTCTCGGCCGCCGGCGTCTTCGTTGTCTCGTTTGCTCCGCACATGCATGTTTCGTGCACTCGCTCGCTTTCAAATCTTTGGCTATACACATTTACATTGTCGTACATTTATACAATACGCGCGACGCTTCGCCCACGACGCGTCGTATAATATGCTTTTGCTGACTCTTTACTAAGTATATATAGCTTGGCGAGAGCAACGCTTTGCAACACTCTATAGTGCGATAGTGAATATGCGAAAAAATTCATTATGAAAGACAGAAATTGAATAACAAGTTTGCAGCTTCGCTTTTATTTGCGGGACAAAGAATTTTGTAAAGTGTGCCTTGAAACTAGACATTTTCTTTTTCTAAACTGTCGCTTGCATTTTTTTTTTTTTTTTTTTTTCATGAGTTTATGTGAGTATATTATTCTCCCACCAACTTTTTCGGTACCTTATTTTAAGAACATACGTTATGCTTTTGCAAATAAACAATAATTAATGATAAAGCATCTCAATACAATTATTCTAAAAGGCGCACAAGCAACTTCCCTGTTATATATTTTATGGTGTGCTCTTCAGATTGTTGTGGTTGTCTGCATGGGAATCTTTACAGGAACTAGAGTCGTTTGGACATTCATTTTAAATATCTTCGCGATGGCATATATATATGCTCGTGTATACACTAGTAATAACAAATTTTTTTTATTAATGTACTTAAAAATGATCACTGCACGTATACGTGTCGAAAGTCTTTGTATAACCATATGTACATAGAACTTATAGTAAGTATATGATCAAACTTTTTTAGAAATTAAAATTTTTAAAGGCTAAACTAAGTAATTCAAATTGTGTAACATAAAGAATTCTATGAGAGAAGTATACACATAAAATTTCAATCGATAAGCATTTTGTGGGTTTGTAGTTCAATCGCTTTTTACATCTTATACATTTTTCAATCACATAAATTTTAGCCTTAAAAAGGAGGACTGCGATACGTAATTGTATTGATGAAAATTTACTGCATCACCTACTCCTTCCACCATGTCATTCGGTGCGGATGTATATTTTCAAATCAACAAGTGATTGCAGCTATAATACCTTGGGATGTCAGTGTTTACGTCTCGCGCGTACTTTTCCACGCAAAATCAGTAACAACCAAGGTGGGAATTGGCTCGCAGTAAAAATCATAAAAAAAATCAACACAAGAGATTTGTCGTACTCTTTTTCTCTGAATGGAAAATTCCAGAATCACCAGAGTCCGGTGCAAGCCCATTGAAACAAGAAGAAAAAAAAAACAACTCCGGAATAATATGTCTATTAAGAGACAAATGTTACTTGATATATGGTAATTACTATTGAAAAAAAAAAAAAAAAAAAAAAAAACAACTCTCCCCTCGTAATAAGGAATTCGTATGCGCGACAAGCGATCGGTAAAAAATGAACTTGGTGTTGTGAAAAAAGAGCGTATGCAACCGCACTACGACACGGAAACCATCGGTGAGAGATACACCGACACGAGCGCGTGCTATTATAGTTACAAAAGGAAACGATGATGCATAAAATATGCGCGAGACAGCGTGAAATCGTGATTGAACCAAAAACAACCTGACGATCAAAAGTTGCCAATGGCTTTGAAAAGTAGAGAATTTTTTTCATGTTTACGTTAGCAAACATGCATGTGCGTGAACGCCAAGGTTATACTTTTAGACGCTAAAAAGATAAGAAAAATGAGACACGCTTGCTTTCGCCGACTTTGCAACTTTCAAGTCCCACAGCCACCGATTACCTTCTCGGAAATAGTATACTTATGCCGCACGCCACGTAATGAAACAAGTGATTGCGTGCTCGCGGGTCAGCAGCTGATTTTCGTTTTCCGAACGAGGAAAAATCTGCAAGCAACTCGATCGTGTACACAAACGATGACATACATTCTGACGATCAAACGTACGACGCACTATTACGTACGACATTTTTTTCCCTTTGGAGATTCTAGAAACGAGAAATCAAAAAACGTTTACTATTCGGAAGTGAGTCATCCTTCTCATGTTTTCGCGTTCGGGGAAACGAGAAAACAGCTTCTTCTTCTTCTTGCGCATGGAATATCGGAAATAGTTTGCAGTATCCGATCGGCTAATACCTACGATTCGGATTATCGCGCGGTTTATCGGTGTTTTGAGAAAACACGTTTATTCATCAATAACTTGTAACTCGCGTGCGCTACCCAAGACAGAGTAAGTAGATTTCAACAAACGATTTTTTGGTCCCAAGTATTGTGCCTTACTAAAAAAAAAAATTAGAAGGTCACATACAATCGACAGTTGGTTCGTAAAAATGATGCACACACGGTTGCGTCTCTTCGCTTGAACCGATAGTTCATCCGATCGATTGCCTTGAAAAAAAAAAATCGATCCACCCAGATAAAGATCAGTGCTACCAAGCATTTTAATAATGCGTTTAAAACACGATTTTTCATCTTTTTCGGTATACTTTACTATTTGATTCATGAAGTCAATAGTTTCGATCGCGGAACCCTAGCAGATCTTACAGATCGGAGTTACACAAATCGTCCGAATGAAAAATTATACAAGAGTACACAGTGCAGTGTGCGTGTGACGCATTTAGAACTAGATGGAAATTCACAGTGCAATGGCATAGATTTTATTATGTTGGCGCTAGCTGAGGCCGAGGCCGGCGTGAAGGATAATAAAACGTTATTATGTAAAAACAAGGCTTGGAAATTCACCTGAAACACTTTATTCTCGGAGCCGTGTTAAAGACCGAAGAACTTTTTTTTTTTTTTTTTTTTTTTTCACGCTTCGCATACATCCGCGATCGAGGTATGAATAACCATCGAGTTTTCAATATACGAAAACTCTTTTTCTCGCAGCTGTACGTCAATGACTCGGCGATAGCGATAAGAGGAAGAAAGAGAAGTTGCTCATTGTAAATAACGGAGTTGGGCCACTGCGGATGAGCGCACTTGTTTTTTCTCCGCAAATCATGTAAGGCGTCCACTCTCTTTTCCGCCATTCGTCATCTCGTGCCTTGTAGCTGTGCATGAGTAGTAAAGCGGCAATTAATGCAATCTGTGGCGCGATAACGGCGCAGACTGCGCGGCATCAAAATCAAACAACAATGTAAGCACTTTCTCGTCGTTGCAGCAACATTGCAAATTTTTTTTCTCTCTTTGCAGCTCCATACTATTTCCACGTGCATCTACTTAGTATAACACCGAGCTGCATTTCACTTTTTTTTGTTGGGCCGATGTCTAATAGAGTTGGGTGAATATACACTAGGGGCAATTATTTCCTCCACCTCTTGAGAGCTCTGTTTTCTTCTGCAAGTACTTTTTACCAGTTTTCACGATAACTCGACTCGTTTTGCCTTTTTTTTTGGCGTGACGCGCTTCAATACACTCATACTAACTATTTAGTACATGTTGTTTCAAGTATGCCTTTTAATTGTCATATTACATCCCCATAGTAGCATATAGGGTTTGATTAAATTTTAAACTTTTTTGTGGGTATATAGGATACGATAGTTTTGGCGAAAAAAAAAATACTGAAAAACAAGGTGTATTTTGTAGAGAATTTCAGCTGTGCTGGAAATTGTAAGACGATAGCTGTCAAACGTTGTGGGGTGCAGATTGTGGGCTCTTGATGTTTGTCACCTGTTTTGTAAAGTTTAGCTAGCCTAACCGTGCCATTTCATAGGAAGCTACTATTATAATTATATTATTGTTTCACTATAGGGGAGGTGCCCGACTATCTGCAGCACACTTAGAGTAAGGCACTTGAGTTGACGTTGTCCTTGAATGCTTGTTGCAAATCAACGTTATCGATGTACAAATATTTTTCGACTTCCCCTCCTAAAAGAGCCAATCGGAATTCCCAAATAGACCCAAATAGGTATTGAATCATCTAGTGCATCGATCGAAACCTCTTTGACACAGGCTAAACCTTGGAATGATAATTCTTATCCGCGATCGATTGATAAAAAATGTCGTGTACTAATATTACATTGTAACAAAAGATAAGTTAATTTTTTCTCGCAGCAATGATGCAAGAGGTGCATGCGTGTGTTCCATTGATGCCCGAGTCCATCGTAAGACTTTTGGTTACTTCGGCGGTAAGTGGGCAGGCGTGCTTTGTTTTGATTAGTTGAAGAAAAAATAAGCCCAAACAAACGACGGGCGATACGGATGGTTTTGGGCAAGCGCGGAATGGAAGCCATCAGGAGTCGAACATCGCCATCGGATGATTTAAGAGCGGACACTCGTTACGCAAGGTGAGATATAAATTATTATCATCTCGTTTTATCTCGTGCTTTGATTTCAATGTGCATCTGACGTAAAATTGTACACGCTCTTCTCGTACACTTAGAAATTTGTCAATGGTTTTCGTAACGCGATATCGCAAATTAGTTGCGTAAATTTATATTTTGTAAACATACGCCAGGCTCCGTGTGTATGTTTACTGAGTGACGAAAAAATCCGTGCACCGATCCAGATATGATTTTTATTTTAGGACTTTAATCTTGTTCAGCTTGGCTCCATGCCACGTAGATCCACCACAAGCTCGTCCCTTTACGCTCAGCTGGCACTCTCGTAATACTTATCTCTCGTAGTAGTAACAGGGTTAATTATAAAACTCGATAGGACGCGAGCGTGAGTTTATTCCCCGGTTCTTTGCATGTGAGTTCCGGTATGATGTAACTTTTCGTATACATACCGGTCGATCTTATGCTACGCGTGACGTTTCAATAAAGAGGAATTCCGTCGGACGAGCAAAACGTATGTACATAATGACCCCGTGCGAGTGTACATCCAGAATGTCACCAATTGAAATAAAAGACATTGATAGATTTTTTATACTCCATCAGCAGCGCTTGTAATTCCATGTATTTAACTTTTGAACTGTCAATTTTGATGAAAAAATTTCAACCAAAATTTGTTTACTTTCGTTTCGTATATCAAATTCATTGATGATAACATGTATACGCTGAAATAAAATTTTTATAAATAAAAAAAAAAAAAGGTTGCTAAAACACTTTCAAATAAATAATCTATTGAAATAAGATTTAATATTTTTTTCCCAAAGGGGCTATCCACGTGATTCAAATGATTCAGAATCACTATTGAATCATTTTAGGAATATTTACTATGTACTATTCTAGTACATATATTTATGTTAACTAATGCTTATTTTGTATCTTGTAATTATAGAGTATCCATATATATGTACTCCACAGGTAATACAAATGAGTAACGCTGTAGGTCTGCTAAAACTAGTAGAAAGATTATAGCAAAAGCGTGTTATATACATCGTCTAAATCGAGTTCACAGCCGTGGGTCGTTATTTGAGTAATCGGCTTACACTAATAATATGGAACATGCAAAATACAATGGGTAGCTAATTGAAGTGTCCGTAACAATTAAGATTGTAATAGGTACTTTGGCCATTATCGCGATAAGAGACAACAGCCCTGCAATAATAGAAATGGGTGAACGTACCGAGAATCGGCAGGTCAAGTACCCATCCACAAATACTTGAACTAATCATTAGAAACCGAGGATGTATTTTGGAAGGAAAAAAAAAAAAGAAAAAAAAAAAACTTGGCTGCTCTAATCAGCGAGTCGTAACTATATTTTAAGCTTTCGGAAGCCTCTGCTCCACCGAAGAGTCGCGCGCCTAATCGCGACCTCTCGAGATCACGCCATAAATCAGCGCTCGGAACTAGATCGCGGCACGCTTTCTCTCCTCTGCGTATCAATATACATGTACACGCGTCGGGGATCACCGCATCGAGCGGGAACGGCTTGTAACTTGATGTTTCGCGATCGACATCACTGCCGCAACCAGCGCGCACCCCCCCCTCCCCGATTACAATTACCGAGCAAGCGGAGGGGGTGCACAGCCGTGACATCATCACTCGAAACCGAGAAAAGCCTCTGCTTTTGTGTCATTTGCAGCTGGTAATAAAAAAAAAAAAAAAGAAAAGAGACTAAATCAGCTAGATGTACGCCTTCTTATTGTGCATACGGAGCAACCGATGGACAACCCGACGACAGCTGAGGCGCGTGAAGCTAGAAAAGACCATTCATCATTCAGCTAAATAATTGGATTCCGGAGTAAGTGACGCACGAGAATGTTGTGGGACCAAAGGCACTCCGTTGCATGGGGTAAAAGGTATACCACCATGTGAGCATCAGAGACAGATTTTCGAAGCAAATCCTTCGCGACTGGATTCTCGGGTGGCGCGAACGCGAGAGGAAAAAACATGATAGCCGGAGCACGTGTATAAGCGTGTACGCAGAGGGTGGGCCAAGAAATTGCAATCCGCGGGTATAGTCTCGGTGAGCGTGTATCCGTGCGTATGGGTCAACACAGCCGTACGTGGGAGGTTGGGAAGAAAAGGGCTGTTACGGCACGCAGGATGGGGCGTTCATCACCTGCAGAGGGAGAAACGATTCGGGAGTTGATGGATGTAAACGCATTACCGAGAGGAGAGAAAAGCGGGTACTCGGGCACGGACCTACTTACCTCGCGTCTCCGATGCGAAAAAAAAAAAAAAAAAAAAAAAATGAAAAACAGCGCATGTGTTGTAGGATAAATAATATAAGTAAGCGATGGCTGGTGGGTGACGACGACGAGGGACGCGGGGAGGGAAGAGAGCGTACGAGAGAAAAAGATAATTAGAGGAGGAAGGAGGGAACTGGAGAGGAGAGGAAGACGGCGATCTCTGGTGCCAAGCAGGCTGCGAGAAGGGGCTCGTCATCGGCATCTATGATTGGGAGCTGCTCGGTGGGGGCAAAGAGCTTATAAGTCACGGCGGTCTTCTTCTTGGACCAATAGTCGACAAACAGTGAATCCACGGTTGTTATTGTTGTTACTTGTATTTGGACTTTCCCGCTTGTTTACTTGCGGATACTTATTTTACAAGCCGAACAGTTTGGTTTTCGATTTTCTTTGTCTCCGTCGCGAGGCCGACCAATGCCTTTTCTCAAGTCAAGGCGCCGTTTGAAAATCAAAGCACAATGACTTAGGGGCTTCGAAATCTTTGGATTTTGAGATAATAATACATACATAAATAAATAAATAACTTGGGAGGGCCGTAGAATAGCAAGTTTTTGTTGTTTTTGGAGGAGGTGAAAAAACGTGTGATTACAATTATACAAACTCTACCGTACACTCTGAATTTGTTGTACAATCGCAATAGAGACGATACCAAAGTGAATCGATCCCAAGTTCTTTTACATCGTCAGGATAAAGGACCTTTCACGCCGTTTGAAATACAGGTAAGGATGCATTTTTTTTTTTCATTTCTCCTATTGCTGTACATTATGAATCAAACGCCAAATGATATATTTTTTTTTCTAAACGTCAAGTCAAAATTCGGATATCAATTTTAATACTTAATATTTTCTGTGAATTTGGGGGATTGTACATAGGAGCTGTCTCGTCGTGAAAAGGGACATTGATCTTGGGGCACGTTTTTTTGATTAACTGCAGCTTTGTGTACAAACAAACGTAGCAACGATTGGTGTAAGCAAAAAAAACCTTGAAAAGACAAATTTGAGAAAAAAAAAAAAAGTCATAAAAATTTCGATTATTCGCCAAGTTATTCAACGGAGATTTATATAAAGGGCGAGGGGAGGCGATACGAAACGATGCACGCAGGCTTGTTAATCGGTCGAATTTTAATTGTATCGGCACTTGTGTCGGTTTATCTGCGAGCACGCGCGCTCCCAAGATGTAAATACACAGGCATCGACGCGAGCGATAGCGCATACCGTGGAATGTATGAATGTGTGCACAGAAAGTGAAGACAAAAAGTTTGGGTTTTAAGAACAAATGAAAAATTCACTAGCTCATCGACTATCTTTTGCGAAGGGTAGCTCATCCGAAACAGCGCCATCTGCATGGAACAAAAAATCGGCACCAATAGTACCTAGTATCGCAGAATACGTGTATATTTCTCATGGAAAAAATTACTCTCCCCCCATTAAAAGAATAATATACTGTACCGAAAAAATTCATCATAGACGATAAAGATATTACATAAGATATCACAATAAGTCGCTGACTAAAAGGTAAACTAAAACCGTTGATATAATTTTCACCACCGTCGTTTTATTACAAAAACAGCATGCTTATCGGCAATTCATCCCCCCTCCCCCATTGAGTTGTTCCCATGCAGGGGACGCTATTTCAAACTGCAGAGTGTTTGTCGTATCTCGCCGATATTTTATGGACCACAGGCAGACTATTCAGTAGGTATAATAAATGTTATGTTAGCTGGAAACCGGTAAATCTTGGGTGGCGGCAAGCGGCATCGATCGTTGGATCAGAGAAAAAAAGGAGGGTTCTGTGGTATGAAAAAAAAAAAAAAAAACACTGTGGACCGTGGAGAGAAGTTGGGAGCACGCGGAGCAGCAGACAATGGTGATAAAAATATCGTTTTCTCTCTATCACTTTGTTTTTTCTCTCGGCTCGTCAATTCATCGACTGCTCGGCTGAAACAATTACACGCCAAAGAAAAAAAAAAAAAAAAAAAAAAAAAGACAGAAATCAAAACAGTGCACGCGTGTGTGCGAGCGCACACGATCGGCTCCGCGTGTAAATCTTTCCATTCGCGCATTGAGATTTCGCGTCGCGGAGAGCGTGGAAAAGTTGGACATTCTTCGTACGTACAATTGCAACGCAGTACTGAAAGAGAGGGAGGTTTCAGGGACTCTGAAAATTCACACGGGAACGAGGTCGCATTGATAAAAGCTCGACGCTCGGTAGCCGCGGAGGCGGTCCTTTTTCTCGGTCGCCCCCAGGCACGCGCTTAGCTGCCGGTCGGTTTTCTTTCTCCCAACCATTGGGGCATTAGTGATCGCTCTTCATGGCCTATACTCCGAGAGCCAAACGCGATAGGCGATCTATTCAGCCAATTGGATATCGTGAGATTACTGCGATCGGCAGCTCGTGTATGCACCGACAAATGAAGTATAGCTCGAGGATCAAGCAACTTCGGCTGGTCCTAACATTTTTTTAGATGCAAGTTTGCTCACTTTAATTGAAGATACTTTTATAATTTATCGATAAAGACAGTCCCAGGAACAATTATAGATAGTTCATGTAGTGCTCAGTTTTTTTAATAATAATTGCGGCGATTTCTCTGTTTCTCTCTGTATCTTAAAATCTTAAGATCAAATTTTCGTGCAGCGAAATTATATTACTTTGTGTACTATGCCATCACATCGATTAAGTTTTTCAAATGAATCTAGTTAGCAGCTTTTCAACCAACCATGCGTATATTAACAAATTTTTACTAGAACTCCGATTTTTATATTGAAAAAAAAAAAAAAAAATACGATACTTTTAACTTGATTATTAAAATTAATATTATAATTATCCAGTTTTAATTTTTGATAACATTTCTAAAATAATGATTTCAAAAAACTTTTGAACATTATTGAAAATTGTTATCAATAAAATGTTGCTAAATAAAATTAGAAGATTCAAATCACCGATCAATTTTTACTTCTGTTTAGGAACCATCGCTTTGACCTACACCTACACAAATTGGACAACAAAAATTTATAAATCGTCGAGTTATTGTATTTTAATGATTATACTCGGTTTTTTCCCACAGTGTCACGATTAACAAAACAGAAAAATATGATAAACGCACTTACCTCCACTGGATCCTTTGGTAAACATTTTCTTAACGATCGCAGTTTTTTCCAAGTATGCGCTGCAGCTGGAGACTTGGTCACAAATCGATTGGAACTCCAAAAACGTGTTATCTCTTGTAAATTTTGTCTTTTTAGTGGTGTCAACATTGGCGGACTGCTTTTGTTCGTCAGTACTTGTCGTCGCCTTTACACTTGAGTCATTTTTTGATGTTTTGTTGCTTTGATTAGTTTTCGGAGATTTTGCTTTAGCTTTCGCTTTGGCCGCCTTAAATGGTTCTGTAAATTGTGGAAATTATTCAAAAAAGTTGATTACACGTAAAATAAAAAATACTAGTATACTCTCTAAATCTGAACCAAAAGAACTTAATACATTAATCATCAATTTATCGCTGATTAGTCTTGAATATTGTTTACTGACCAGCCCATAACTTATTAACAATTTTCATTTAAAATAAGAGTTTTCGATTGTTAGAACGTACGAGATCCACAATAAATAGGGAATTAATCAGTGACATAATTTCAATTGATTCCGATTTAAAGAACGAAAAAGAAAAAAAAAAAAAAAAAACATATTACCAGCATTTTCGAAATCTGCAAGCTTTTCCAGTATGAGATTTTTATCTGCGTCGCACAGGGCGTCCCAGCCACCTATATCCTCCTGGGGATTCTCGATTCTCTTTGTGGTCGCGCGCTGCTTCGTGAATACCTCGAATACACAAGACACGTGGTGCCAGGCTTTCATCTTGCCCTCACCGAAGGGATTGGCCATTAATTTGGCAATTCGCACCTGATCTTTGTCGATCGGGCACTTGCATTTCTTACACTTTGCTCTGCCCGATTTGGCGCGCTCGACCTCGAAAGGTTTCTCCTCCGCCACCTCTTCGTCCGACATTTTCTGCGAATTGAAAAAAAAATTAATCGCCACGTAAATATTTTCACCAAAAGTAAATAAAAACGAAAAAATTTGGAAAACAATAATGTTATGATTCAGAAGCCAAAAATAAAAAAAGGAGACGTGAATAATTTTTAAACAAATGATGTCATTCGTCACATGTCAAGACACGCGGTGCAATTTTACAAATTTTCACTAATGTAATAATGGTTCGGTACGAAATGAGCCCGCGAACGCAAAAGCGAGAGCATGAATAGCGTCGACCCCGTGTACTTACTAATCATTTCTCATTCGTATTTTGAACGCTACCTGCGTTACGAGAGCAATTTCAACAATCGCAAGTTCGAGTGCGCTGGATCGATCGACTTTCAGACGTACGTCATAAACGTGCCAATGTGGATTGATTTTCTTAAATGATTTCTTTGAATTTTTCGAAAGCGATAGAGTCACTGCCCTTAAAAAGCAGAGATACGCCAATAAAGGTATAATATTTTAGGAAGTCATTCGATTTTTACGAGAAACATTTGGTTGGATGGGCTACGAGTAATAAAGAGCATAAACAACAAAAACGAGCAGCTGGTGGTAGCAGTCGGCCATTTTGTCGCAAGCGGCAAAAGCAGGAAAAATCGGTTATTCGGTAAGAATGAACATTTATTACGACAACTTGGCTACGTACATGAGTGGGCAGATTAAAGTGGTGGCACACACACACACGCGGCTCTTGCGGTCGATAAGAAGTTGCAGATCGGCTTATCACCACCAGCTTGAGAACGTTCCGATGGGCCGAGCTGCGGATCGCGCGAGCCGACCTCCGCTTCGATTCGATTGGCGCATTCGTCGGGCAAAAAAGTGACGATGAATAAAAAAAAAAAAAAAAAAAAAAAAACAGCAACCATATTTTCATTGCTAATTTCAATGCTAATCTCGTCAAAGGAGTGTGGTAATCGCTGAGATGATTGAGACGTAGAAAGATACGCTCGTCGCTGATTCGCTGGAAGTGCGCCTGAGGCTCGATTTATGAAAATTCATCACCACCGGGATTCTCGGTATGCATCTCTACTTTTTTTTTCATACGTGCAATTTTTCAACCATCCTTTATTTCTCTTCAATTTATGCACAACTATGATTCCTCGTAAAAAAACATCAAATAAATAAGTATTGATGAAAAAATGAGTGAAGACTTTTATGGTTCACGTAAATAACGATTGTGCGATTCCATAAAATTTCATAATCCACTTTCATGTAAAATATGCGGAAATATTTGGAAATACTTTACTACGTATACGTTTTGATGTTTAGAAAAATAAAAAAATAAAATAGGACATTTAGAAACGGAAAGATCTTGAGATGCTGTTGTCTGCCCGTATCTTGACCATAACTACTGATTACGACTCAGACCCGTGGGCAAGAAGAAATAAGGAGGAATTTATTTTAATTATTCTTAATAACGCAATCATAAATTACATTTGGCAAATATTGCAGAAAAAGAGTAATTGTAGAAGGCAAAATAGGCAATAGTAAAAATTTTGACAAAGCAACAAATATTATGACTAGAATCAATGTAAAGGTTGGGAGGACGAGAAAGAGGGGGAAGTGCTAGAACTGCCAGCGAGGAGTGAGAAGGCGCCCTGTACCAGAGCGTGAGTGGGATTTCACCCTTATTCCACGATTCCACAGGTGGCAGGAAGGTATCAGTGTAGCTCGAAGGTGGTGGAAGTGGGCTATAATAGACAGGCTATCAGCCACCGCCGCTCATTCGTCGGGCGTTCGGCATTCCGCTAAAAACAAATTCCAGAACCGACCGCGGGAGGGAAGAAACATATGTTGATGTAGTTAGTGTGATAAAATGACGGAAACATATCAGACGAAAAATTGTGAAAGTGTGAAGTAAATGTGATAATGTGACGTACAGTATCTAGAACCTTTCGCGCCCACAACAATAATGTCTTTAGTTTCCCGTTACGTAACGATTTCTTCCATGATGGTGTTTTAATGTTATACCGTATTTAGTGGTGCTATGTATTACATTAACGTTAAATGTTTAAAAAACTCTTTCTGTAGATCGAGACAATCCAGTGCTCGTAAAACCAAATTATAATAGTTAACATTTTTTTCTCAAAAAATTGTAAACATATCAGTTTCAGATGCGAAAATCGTTTAATACAATACATGAACATTATTAGATCGTCTTACAATTAATCGAATGTTAGAAATTTTTTGTTTATTCATAAACCATTTTATAACTTTTTTTTTTATTAATACTATATTTTATATTTTATAATCTTGTTTGAAAATTGATAAAGTAAAACTTTATGTCGCAAGAAATATAAATCTGATGAAATTGGGCGAGCTCGAGCAATCACGTAAATTAATCAGAGTAAAAGAAAAGACCCTCCCACTGCTACGGTACTTAAAATTTAGATTAAACATTTAATCGTTCAAGTTCAAGCGAATAATTTATGTTTTAGTGCGCAACATTTGGTGCAAAAAGTGCGAGTGAAAAAATCTCGCGTAAAGTAATAAATGTTTTTTCATACATCTGGAAAAAAAAAATTTTGTAAAAGAAACGATATCGACAAAAGCATTTAAAATAAATGAAGTGCGATTGAGGCTAATATAGGATTCTCACTTTTCTTTTTATCATGAATAAGGGATGACAGAAAAAAATTTATTTTGTTTAGAACATCTAGTTACAATCTTTCAGCGTACATTAATATTATGTTGTTTTTTTTTAGTTACTGTATGACTAGTTGTTTAGTTTATATAACCAGTTTTTTTTCACGTTGGATATTATAACTACACTATGACATAATAACGCGTAGGAAAAAATATTTCTGTGATAAACATTGAAACTGAATGATATTATGTAATATTTTGAGTTGACGTATGTTTGAAATTTAATGCTGCGTCCTTTTTCACAAATGAAAAATACCATTTATACACTTTTAGAATCATTAAATTAACGATGGATAAAACTGTCACACAATGCTCAAAATTTTTTTTTTGCAGAGCATTTCATTTCCGGGGTAATGATGAGAAACGCTAGCGCAACCAAAAGGAGTTTGTGTTTCCTGGCTCTATCAGTAGCCTGCATGTTGAGCAATCGCAGGACAGCCGCTGCTCCTCAACCAATGTCCTCAGGAATGATGTATCGTGAAAATGGATACGATGGATCTATTAAGGTGAGCGTATTTCAATAATGAATGATGTTTACTGTGCGAACTATGCCAACTATTTTACATGAGTATTTCTTCGTTGGCGGGGGTATGGCTTGACGTTCAAGTGTAGTGAAATAACTAAAGATAATTTATATTATGTCCAAACAGAATTCAGTCGATAGATATGAGGCAATGGAAAGAAAAAAAGAAAGAATCTTCAAAGAAATAAGAAAAATGAGTGAAGAGCAGGAAATTGCTTCTTTTGTGAACGCACAGTTAAAAAACAAACAAGATCAAGCTCAAATGTTTTCGGAAGAAGATCCTGAGACACCTCCAGTAGTGCCCGTTGTCTATCGCGATGAGGAACCCCCAGCGGAAAAACGCAACTGTAAGTATTAAATGTTGATTTATACACGAAATATTTCTAAATAATAAGTAAAGTAAATATTAAAAGTGTGCAATTCTTTAGTTACATTTTTTAATAGATTCTGTACTCACTGTGAAATATTAAAAAAAGAAAAGAAAAAAAATACCTGGAACTTAAAACACCCTTATAGTGAGCGAACTAAATACAACCATAAAATTTATTACGTTACTCATTTTGATATGCCCGAAATAAGGTTTTAAAGAATGTTTTTTTTTTCAGTTGTGGCTCTTTGTCACTTCAAAATTTGCAACATGGGCCGGAAGCGACAACAAAGGTCTGCATCGTAAAGAGAAACGTAATATACTCAGGAGGTCGTTATACATGTTGATTGCACTTCTCTTACATTTTTCAAAATCAACATGCACTGTAAATAAACCAAGGATTCATCCATCCAAGATTCATCTTCTAACTTAAATCGGGAAGCAAAAGATTCCAGAAAATAAGGTTCAACTTAAATATAACTAAAAGTATTCTTTTTTCGTCGTATTTCCGTTATTGAATTTGATTTTTTGTTTTTGAAGGTTGACTAAACTTTTTTCACATACGGTGTAAGAATTTCATGGAAAGTATAAATATGTGATTCCTAAAATTAAGACGTATTTTTTTATTGAAAAAACAATCTGATCGTATTGAAAAATCTGATCGTATTAGGTTTAAGGTGATAATAAACCCTGCAATTTTTATTTTCATAATTTTTTATCGAGAAAAAAAAAGAAAAAAATGGAATTTCGGTATCGAACTGAAACTGATAAACTTTATTGTACTTAATTTGATGATAAACAAATTTTTTATTCTATATTAACCTAATGCTTTTATTTTCCATGGAAGACTTCACAAATTATGAAAGTTTAACATTTATAATAGTAGCTGTTGCTTCATTAATATTTGTTAATCAATAATCATTTAAATAAATTAGTTTTCAATTTTAAATTTGATGAGCTCCTGTATTTCGGGTACAGTAGTAAATTGCAATCGAGAATGATATTAACAGTATTGTTTAATTTTTCAGGTAAAAAAACCTTTGCAACGCTTCGTAAACATTTTATCTTTGAGATGAAACTTCTGATCCATTGTTGACGACTTTAATAGTACTCTGCTGAAAACTTTAAAAAATTTGACTAAACAACTAAAGTGATTCACAAAAAAGTTTATCAAGAATGAAATTGTGATTGATTATTAATAATTTCATTCTATGAGGAATTTCATGATCATACATGGAATATATATATATATATATATACGCATAATGGAAAGTAACAAGTGTATACAGGTCCAGAAAAATAATAAAACTAATGATAAAAGTAATAAAACTGTCAGTATTGTCTGCGTAAAATTACAACTAAGATTGAAAAAATAAAAATAGAATAAAAAAATGTGCATCAAAGTTTTTTTTATTTATTTTTTTTTAACAAAGAAACATAATAAATTATTAACATGTTGCAAGGCTGATGAAACAACCTTATTATATTTATATTGTTAAATGAGTGGAAAAACTAAATTAAAAGAAAAAGTGAAAAAATAATGTGCAGCAGTAAAAAATTGTTTCAATGTTCAAAATATCATGTAAGCATGAGCCACTTGCACTCTTATTGTTTATTGTTAACTCGTAAAAATTGAAAAATTTTTTGTGAGTAAGAAATCCCTTGTCTGGCAACTTTTCAAGTCATTGTATTTATTGTATCAATTGCATTACTTTATTTTTTAAGGTTTCACTACGATTATCAAGCATTGATAATAAGTATTTATAATAACCAAAAAAAAAAGTAGTATTTATTAGTTATAGCAAAAAAAAATTTTTTTACATCAAGTTTAAAAATATTTGTAAACTCTCTAAATACTGGTACTTAGGATTTTAGTGGGGGTTCTAAAATTTGAGGCATTCAGTTCATAATAATGTAAATAGAAGCTTAAATAATAGTTATTATTATTATTAAAATTGAATTTTAAATGTTTTCTTATCATTATTTTAATTTACCTGACTTATGTCCACTACACTGAAAATAGCTTGTCTAAATAAATCAGTTCTTTGTGAATGACCACTGAATATGTATAGCAACTACTGTAATTTACTGAAAACTTTAGTCATCCTGTATAATATATTTTTAATAAGTAATTCATTTCACTCAAAAGTTGTTCTTTATGTTCAGAAATGTTTGGCTAACGACAGAGGTATACTGCTTATATGACAGATGTAATGACATCAGGTCGCTAGAACTTTTTTAACAATTATTTCCTTACCACTAATGTAATAAACAAGTTACAGCAATGCTATTTTCAGTTGCTCACTTGTCGGAGCTATTAATATACACAATAATGTGTACTGAATCTTACATTATCTTAAATGCATTTGACAACTGGTGTGTATTTACAGTTTTTGAATTGTCACACAGTTCAAAATATACATCTGAATCTTAATAAATAATACACTGGGTAATCGCGATTATTTCATCCAAATTGTACATTTACACAATTGACAAAAAATTAGATTGAAGGATTGATTGGAAAAAGAGCAAAGAACTGCAGTGAAAAGTGTAGCGAACTCTCTACGGTCATATTCTGGCAATCTTTCAAATCAAGATAAATAAGTAAAAAATGACCTATTGAAATCTAAGCTTAGAATGAAAATGAGATTCAAAAAACTTCAAGTAGATGCAAAATCTCATCAGTCACTTTTATTGCAAACCATTCAAGTGAGTATGCAAAAATAACTTGTCCTTTGTTATTTGTAAGCAATTAGAGAAGATCCATACTTTTTAAAGGTTACTGCACTGATAAAAAATCATTACATGACATGCAAACAAGTATACATTATCAAAAACTAGTTCAAGAAACATTCAAAATTTGAATCGTTTATAACCTCGAAAAAATTTATTAGGGAATGATAATAGCTCGATAAGGTCTTACCTGACATAAACGGTCAATTTGTCAATCGTTTTCAAAACTAATTTTGCTGCCTTTTCATTTGTAACACTAAAGTTTAAATTTGTTACTGTTTACACGAATCTCCGCACTTTAAAACATGCCGACAGTTGTGTTTGTTGTTTTTTTATAGCGTACTATTTATAGATGTAACTTTCTTACCTACGGCGTGCTTATAACACCTAATGATGGTAAACAAGACTATTCGTCTGTTGATAAGTAAGTGTTCTAACTCGACTATAACGATGATTGCTACATTATCGATCAATGTTCTAATTAATTTTACACACTGCTTGGATTCGATATTTTCAAAAGTTTAATTTATTTATTGACCTTTTATTGATAAACTTAATAAATGATATATATGTATGTATATAAAATTTTATGTCAATAAGTATAATATTATATATATATTACTTAATAGTGCATCTTATGCATTAATAAGAATTTTCATTGAAATTGTGAATTGACAAATTATTTCAAAAAAAAAAATTTGCAGCCTCGATATGATTTATAAATAGTATAATTTTTTTAATAAATACACAGAAATAAAAAACTCCATATGTTATCATTAAAGATTTATTTATAATATTACACCAACAACTATTATCGAGTTTTATGATAATTTCTTATTTTAAAAATGCGAATAAACACTTATTCTTTAATATATATATAATTGTGTGTATATATATATATTAATTAATCCTAATATCGAGTAATTATAATATAATGTATAGCTCAAAAAGATACGACCAACACGTCGTTTACGATTACAAGGTCAGAATGTTAACATTCCAATGGCATTCCCGCGGGCGGCTCACTCTTCTCGCACCCACACCTATACACCCATCCATACTCTTTATAAATTTTTTTTTTCTTTTTATTTTTTTATTTTTTTTTTGTTTTTGTTTTTTTCTTCAATCTTTTAATTATCTTTCATTTTACTTGGAATGCTAGATCAACAGAAGGTTGAATGACTGTATGTATGTACGTTTGCTTGCTTGAGCAACGAGTCGCTTCGCTCTGCAGTTATAAAAGTGAATTATGAATTTTACTAATTCCGAAAACCTCAAACAGAACAAAACTCATAATCAGCGGCATGGCAAAATAACGGCAGAGCAAATCAACGCTATCTCGTTTGGATGACTTTGTTATGTGCGCAAAAAAATTCAACGCATAAGTATATCATCGGTGATTTCGATTATTAATTCTCATTGCGTGTAAAAAGCCTGACAAATGATCATGCGTGCACGCGTTTATCATCACTTTATCAGTATATTAACGAAAATTGCAGTTTATCGCTACATTGACGTAATAATTATAACGTAACTGAATAACATATACATTTATATATTTATATGCGTATGTATACATAAATATTCTGTAAAATATAATATGGCGACTGTTGGGTGCGCAACGAGTCTTACAGGTGCAAGCTTTCGACAGGATTCAATCGTACGTACTTACAGTACACGCTATTAGTACTATTGCATACTCTACAATCATCATCATTATCATCTTACAAAGCATTGCGTTTTCCTTCATGTAATAAAGTGTAGAATAGCTCAGAGCACATATAAATGTGTATGCAAGTACAACCGATCCTGGAATAGCCCGACACGTAAGAGGCTCGCATAATACAAATGTCCAGACATTATCGATAAAATACGAAGAGTAAGTACAACACTATCGTAGTTAAAAATTAATTAAAAAAAAAAAAAAAAAAATTCCATTCTAGCCAAGTCTCGAGGGCACCACAAAAACCATGCAAGACAAACATCAGTTTAAGTTAATTCTTTATTTTTCCAAGCATCCTGGTTATCTTAAGAGTTTTCTGGCAGTGTTGAGCAAAAGACAGTTTGGACAGTATACGATTTCAAGCAGCCAAAATGGCAGGAAAGAGTTCGTTTTATAGACCGTTGTACTGATTCGGAGAGTAAAAACTGATGTTTATATTTGCAAGTCAGAACTCAGTAATTCATACATGACAACAGCGACGCTTCCAAGATTCGTGGATTTCCGAGGTGTTCGCGACTGCACGCGATTCCTCCTCTGTAATGTCCGCTCAATTATATTTGTTAAAAATTATCATTTTATTATTAATAGCACACTTGTTTCGACAAAACGACGGCATGTTTATTTACAAAAATTTATCTCCGCTGTGCAATGCGCTTTATTATATTTTTATTTTATTTTATTCACTTTTTTTTTTTTTTTTTTTTTTTTTTTTTTTTCTTTCACTCCCTCGTTACATTTCTTACATAATAAACAATTTCTATATTTCATATATTTTAACTACCAGAATTCTTTCCCTTCATTAAATCGAAGACGTGTTTTATGTATTCGTAAATTTGTATTCGTTTTGTACTTGTACTGTTTAGCAAGGCAGCGTGTTGCAGTTTGTTACATATCATAAGTCAATCGAACCGTGAAACTCTTTATAAAGACTATTCCAAACACACAATGTTTATTCATATTTAATACAACATTCGCATGATCCAAAGCTAATTTAACGTTTTATCTACAGACATTCTTGTATCCATTGTCATTTTTCAATTTAACAGCATGACATTGGCTCAGCGAATTTGAGTGACATTTTGTTCTTGGAGCTGGTTTGGATTTTTTGTTTGGATATAAGAATTCTTTGAAAACATTTGATTGGGCAAATTTGCAAAAGTTTCATCATCGAGTGTACAAGATTCAGCACGTTTGGTAGTACACACATGTTACACGGTTCGATCTAATAAACTTTATTAACTTGTGTTCTACTCTTTAATGAAGTGAAAAAAAATTATACTTGATTGCATTATTCAACAACATTGAGACTCAAATGTAAATCGCATCAAACAGTACACACAGAAAAATAATTTTTAAAACAACCAAACAGGAAGCTGCCAGAGAGATTGTCTCTTGCAACTTCGGCGGCGATAACCAGAGGAAGCGCTTCATTTTATCTACCACCTTATTGATTTAACTTGTCACACATGCGATGCAATGCGTACACTAGTTTTTCATACATTCAAAAAATTTATTTTACACTCACGATGTTTTGAGATGCATGTACAAAGTTGTTATACATTTCAGATGTTAAAAAGAATTTACACACATAATTAAAAAAAAAAAAAAAAAAAAAAAAAAAATTTGTCTCGAGAATAATCGTTGGGAAAAATTCACAATGATAATCAGGATTGCAGTTTTATAATAATATTAGTTGGCAATCACATTTTCGTAGTAATAATTTTAAAAAATCATCATGAAGTTAATAATAGTAACATAATTTTAAAGACAATATGATTAATATATTATAATATTAATATTTCGCTACATGTATTTCAACAATTACTTCAATAATATAGGTTCAATAATAAGAACATAGCTTAATCATTGTAAGAACAATAAAAGTATTATGAATTATAATAATATAACTGAAGAGAAAATAACTTGAATAACATGAACTTATTTATATAATATATGCATGTATTCGTATTTACATGAAGAGTTAACATAACGTGCCATCGATTCAATTTATCATACAAACGTGTATGATACGACTAATTTAAAAAACATTGTACATTAATGATGTTCACGATGAAAGACTGTAGAGTGTAGCAGCAGGTATTCAACGAGCCAAAGTATATTGTGAAAAAGAAAACAAGATAATAATTTTTACTTCGGTTATTATTAACACTACTACTGATATAAAAGAATCATCGTAATGTACAGAATTTATGGAAATACTCGACAATTGCCATCGCGATTGTATTATTTTATTATTTTAAGTGTTAATATTATTAATAGTATTATTATTATTATATTATTATTATTATATTATTATTATTATTATAAATGAGTAGTAAAACATGAAAACATATATAACAAAGTAGTACATATAGTTAAAGTCTACTAATGTTATTGAAGTGATTATCATTAAAGTTAGCTGTTTCTATTATATGATCTTTAATTTGTCGCATGGATATTTTTATCTGCTTTTTTCTTTCGCGTCTATTTTTAGAGATGAATTTGTCACTAGATTTCGTAAGTAGATGCAAGGTTTCATTTTATAATGCATTCAAAACAACTTACGATTTTTTTTTCACTTGACGCAAAAGTACACTTTGATATTTTCATGAATCATGTAACGAAACTTTTTTATTATCACAATACGGTGTGCGGAAATTGTGCGCATTAAAAATTCATAATGTATTTCAAATTGACACAAGATGTGGAACCAATTTTCATTCGAATCGTATTGATAATCCAACCGACGGCCAACTTTGGTCCACTTTCCAGGTATCATTGTCGACGGCATGAAAAATAACTACGTCACCTTGCCGTGAAACTGGCGGTGAGCTCGATATGCTGATATTAAAGTCCCTTACTATCATACAAACGAGACACTGATGATACATTTTTTTACTTATACTATGTATATTCTTTTTCCTTTGTTTTAATTGAAGTTATTTTAACTACCGTAATTCTCTCATACAATCGTTATCTTAAAATCTAATGATGATTAAGAAGTTATAGTTATTGTTATATAATGAATAGAGTACGCGCCGTCCATTAAATGTTTCACATTTTTATTACTTTTACGCAGAATTCGAATCTTACCGTCATCATTATATCGTCTTTTCCGACCCATTCGCACTTTTTGCAATTTTCCCTTTTAATAAATTTAAAATTTTTTCAATAACAATTAATTTATACTTAAGGTTTGTTAATATTAAATATGGCACAGTATAAATATTATATTACAGTCTTCGTGAAGAGATAATAAAAATAAATCTAAGTAGTCTTTCTTTTAAAATGTCTATCTTCAAAAATTTTATTTTGTCCTTACTATTTATTATAATTCTTAGAAGTTTTTCGATTAAAAATGTATTTGCAATGTACTGCAACTGTCTACATTATCATAGAATTTTTGTATTATATGCATTATTTTTCTTTTTTTTTTTTTTCTTTTTTTTTTCCGCCAACATGTACTATCAACTCGTTTCCTAAGTATTGTCCCTTGAAATAAAGAAATGTAGCTGAAATAATGCAAAAGAGCAAATAACCATATTTTTAGATTCGTGTGACTTATAATTTTATGCGTTTTTTTAGAAAATAACACCTACCAACGCCCAAATCGAATAAAATTTTTCATAAATAAAATTTGACTAAAAATGTGACATTCTGACTTCTGTTGTAGAAGCTTTTACTGTAAATAAATTTTCTTTTCTCAAATAATGAGCCACACGTAACGTAAACCCAAGAAGGTCAACGATTTTTCGATGCTCTTTGGTACGTCAATATCACATTAACAAGACAAACTTTTAACCAATCAAAAAATCTAATCAGTCAATTGTTCCTAATGTTAGGAATTAATAGACGAAAAAATAACAAAGTTACAAATAAATTTTTATCTCATTTATTTTCTAATTAAACTGAAATTTTCACATCAAGATCAGCCTTTCCGACACAATAAAATTCACTTTATCAAAGTATTTCCTTCACAGCGCCGAAATTTTACTTGAGCTCCACCAAAGCTGTAGCAGCTTAGCCGGAAGTGTAGCGTCAAAAAAAATATATATAGTTATGTATATATATTTAATTATACAATTATACGAAAATAATAAACAAAAATAGTATTATTAAGTCTTATCCCTCGATTTGGGTTAAAATGCATACTATGTAGAGATATTTCAATTAGTAAGAAATAAGTAAATAGATGCGCTATGCTTATTTTAACTAGTAAACATCCACGCAAATTTTCTTAAAGTAAAAACAAAATAATTTAGAACAAACAATAATGAAAATTATTCACCGATTCTTTTAACTAAAATCGAGTAAACATAAAAGCTTGCTATTAAAAAAAAAAATATTTATATATATATATATATGTATGATTTTTTTATTGGACTTCTTTTAAAAGCATCGAAAACTTTTTGCCAAGTTCTTAAAATATACAAATTAGAAGATACGATACGTAAAATATATTAATTATCAATTAATTCATAGTTCGAGTTTGATTTACTAAGTACGATTTTTTTTTCAATGACTCATGCAAGATAGAACTTAAAAAAAAAAAAAAAATTCATTCATATATTTTTTCTTGCATAAATAATTGAAAAAAATATCGAAAAACGAATTTTTAGCGCCTATTTATGATGTAAGTTTATTAGAGAATAATATAGTTTCAACTGTTTTATCAGTTATATCTTATCGAAAGAAACTGAAAAAAAAAAAAATATTTCAATAATTATTTCAACTATTTCCTGAAATGAACGCAATCAAGCATTTTCTAAATGTAAAAATAAATCTCCCAAAGCAATGTTTTTATGTTACAGCCCTTCGTACTTTTTTTTTCCATTTTCTGTCAATGCTAAGACGATTCTATTGTACCTCCGAACTCGAAGATCACATGTGTCTGATTCTTTCATCACTTTTCTTATACATAACATATAATCGTATCTATTCATCAATATATCATATATTGTATATAGGATATCGTATTTACACGTGTACAGAAATTTTATAAAGTGCCAATAAAAATAGACAAGTAAAAAGTTATTTTTATTGTGCTTATTGTATATATGTATTTATATATACAAGCATATGTATGCATACATAAAAAAAGCATTATTATAAGTCTTGTCAAAATTCAACCAATAAGACGAGGAAAATCATAACATTCTAAGCATTTAAAATATTTCGATTATCCTTAACTTAACGATACAGCTATTCTTTTATGTTACGATCCGAGAGATTTATTCCTATTGTAACGTGTATGAGTTGATGTGTTTATATGCAGAACTGTATAGCAAAACCGTTGTTACCTAGCACGTAATATTTTTCCCCCAAAAAAACAACGATTATACGACGCACCTCAGTCCCCCTTACCACGATACTCAAACGTTTAATTGTTATTATAGTTATCGATATATTTATATATATTTTCATACACTCGTGATTCTGAAAGTAGAATACTTGGCACATCATAGAAGATTTTTCATTTATCATTTTTTTTTATTTTTTTTTTATTTTTATTTGTTTATTTATTTATTTATTTTTTTTTTATGAGCATGCTCACTTTCAATATTTCTCTTTATCTTGACGACATTACTTACGAAATTCAAGATAAAAAGACAGTGTATATATACCCTGAAAAGATATGTTTAAGAATTATTCGTATAGAATGAATATACTTAGGGCAAAGAGCACCGAGTCGCAACATGCGCTTCTTTCTTTCCTTCCACTAATAGTTTAGAAAATCGTCTTCAGAAGCTTTGGTTTTGTTTTCGAAAGAGTTAGAATCACAATTTAATAATTTTATAATTCCATAAACTTTTACAAACGAGCAGTCAATCAGCCTTTGGCATCGTATAGCAGCGACGTCTTTCGCAATTTTTAGTTTTCAAAAATTTTTCAATTTTCGTCTACTCGTAAAACTACCTTACCAATCACTAAATTAATAAATCAAACGACGCAAGTAACTCGATGCTCTCGGCCCTCTAATTAACTCCTCTTAATCCTATTCTATTGTTAATTTTAAAAATTCATAAATTTTGGAAGAATATCTTTGTTTTTTTTTTTTCTTTTCTTTTTTCTCACAGTCATTAGATTCGTATAGCTTAACAATTTTACACATTTATCACGAAACACTGACGTGAATAAATTCCGTATACGATTTTTCTCATAAATTTCTTAGCGCTTTTCTCTCATCACCTATTACTATCTATATATAATTTGTAAACGAAAGAACATCACAGAATTTGATTTCCTACATTTTTAATAGCCAATTTTTTGTTTCCCAACTTCCCTCATACACGACAAATGGGAAAGCTAGTGCACGTGCTTGTTTACGCAATCGTAGAGAATTTAATTTTTATAATTTTTTTTCTTTTAATATTTTTATCCTCTCGTTGATCATTTGCCTAATCTATTCCTCCTCTTATCACAGATACGAAACATTCCGAAAATGACTAGTTTCAATTTTACTAGCGCTTAAATTTTTTCCTCGAATTAGCTCACGTGAGCTGGCCCGAAACAAATCAAAATTTTTTGCGCAAATTTATAAAAATTTTGAAAGCTCTCCACGCTTTGCGTAAACTACGTGCTATTAAGTTTCTTACTCATTACATTTACTTTTGTTATTATTATCGATGGATCAAAAGACCTTTTTTCCTCGAGAATAAATTTCAAATTGACGAAATCATCTTCAAACCGATTAGCTTAGTTGTTCCTTCGATTGTACAATCACGAATAGAAATTTTCCTATGCGCGTGCAAAATTTTTAAAAATCGCGTCTACTTTATCCGCTTCACACCAAGTATCGATATAGAAGATATGTTTTGGATTCTCCTATCAACTTTCCACAGATTTATTTTAGATTGATTAATTCTTACTTTTCTTAGCGTGAAATCAAACGTATCACTTGATAGATATAAACGCTTTCCTTTTTGTATGAGTTTGTACTTGACAATGTTTGAAAATTTTTGTTTTGTTCTATCATAAATGGCATCATTTCTTCAAAATTCATTTTACCCACCTTCTGGATATCGAGCTTAACACCTAAAACACGTGGCATTTAACTTTTTTTTTTTTTTTTTTTTTTTTTTTACGGTGTTTCCTTTCGAATGCATCTTCAGGCGTAACATGAACTTTTGTACAGAAAAAAATGCTTTAGAAGTTTTACAATATATTTTTTTGCACAAAGTATCAAAAAAAGTTGTTATGGGCAATTACATCAGACTGAAACTTCATTGATTTTTCAAAGACTCGGCCAGAGGTTGGAAAAAAATCCTCCGCACTCAATGTCAAAAATCTTAAACAGGTAATATTAATATTGCACATCTACCAATTGAAGATGCGGAGAAAGGACTTGCCTTCATTGCCAATAGGAAGATCTTATGGTCTACTGGTGCTCCGCTCTGAAGAAACATTCGTCTAATCCGAACTCACCACGAATCACCTCAAATCATACTCTTTATTTTTTTTATCATATACTTTTCCTCCCCGTAAAACCAGAACAAGAGAATATTAGTTTTTTCTCGATAATAGTGTTCGCATACACCTATATATGTACACATTCACATTTGTGTTCGCATGTAATATACGTTTGTATGCACGATTAAAAATATTCAATATTTAAAAGGTTAAAAATATAATTTATGATCCGCGCTTGTTTGATGGACTTGTGCAAAAGTTTGTTTACTTTACTTTTTCTTTTTTTTTATCGTTTGTTTCGCGTAATTTCACTACAATAATACACCGAGAAAAAAAAAGTGTTTTTCCTTCTATAGCCAGTTTTTCCATCCTTCCCCCCCCCCTCGGCCGTCAGAACCTTGTCCAAAACATCAGGCACGCGAACCTTTTGACGAGACACTTTTAGAAGCCGACCGAAGCATCAGCCCCCTCATCTTAAAAATAAACTCTTTTCGCGTACAATATACACACATTGTGTCGGAGCAACCACGTGCTCGTAGTTATGTAAGTCATATAAATGACCGTGATGATTTTGCAAAGACACGTAAATATGAAACAACACAGAGATACGGCTCTCCTCGACTGCACGGACTTGTCAGTGAGTAGACGAGGGGGTACAGGGATACTGTGTACGACGAGATGCGGTAGAAGAGATAAGTGTGGAAAAGCTCACTGCCGAGACGGCTTCCAAGGCTGCTCGCGCTAGAGGACGTGGTGCCGGTGGTGGTGGTGGCTCTGCGTAAGGTGGTGGTAGAGCGAGTAATGTCGACGGCGGGCACGCCACCTGTCTCATTGGGGCTGCGGGGGATACTGCTGCTGGGGGTTATACTGTTGCTGGTGGATGCTGCCGAGGACGGTCTTGATGGCGCTGGTCTTCAGGAGGCGCTTGAGCATGCCACTCGAGCCGCGGTGCTGCAAGCTCTTGTGGGTCGTGAGGGAGTTCTTGGTGCGGTAGCGCCGGTTGCAGAACTCGCAGACGTAGAGCGTGTCGGATTGCTCGTGCTTGTCCTGGAAGTGCCGCTTGAGCGAGTAGTAGCAGGAAAAGGTGCGCCGGCAGTACGGACACTCCTGGGGCTCGTTTATCCCACCTGACGTCGGTGGTGGCATGTGGTACACGGCTAAGGGAGCCGCCGCCGTCGTCGTCATTGCCGCTGTTGCCGGCATCCCGTTGCCCGTACCTGCAATCCAAACACACACGGGGCCACGATTGGCGCGGTTATTACCAGTCGCCTCGGAAAATCGCCGGCTTGCCCAAACTTTGCATGCTCGCTTTTTTTTTATTCTCATTGTTCGCCAGTCTTCGGTTCGACCGAGCTTTTACTCGAGAAACAACAACAACAAAAATTGCACTTTTGTGCGCTCGGCAGCTCGAACTGAAGACGGGCGGGGACGCTGTTCAGAAAATTGGGTTAACAATTGATTAATCACTCGAGGTTTCAAATATCCCTTACACCATCGAAGCAACTTGTTTGGCCAAAACACTCGGTTGTTAAGTTAGCGTGAATTTCGTGGTTTTTCTCTACACATATATACGGAACTCGATAGTGAGTACAGTTGAATTAATAGTATGCACTTGTTTGCCTTACGCTCATTTTTCATAGATTCCCAAGCACAGAAGAAGAAAGGCACTTTCATCGACAACACTTAGCATGCACACACAACAGCAAACATCGAAAGCCAACATAAAAATAACGTTACAGAAGCAAACACAAAATTTTGGAGGTAACAAATACGTGAATAAGCAAACAAAATGTGACGGGAGTAAAAGGGGAGTTAGTGAAATGAAGAAACAAAAAAATAAAATAAAATAAATAAATAAATAAATGAAAATGGAACTGAACTTGGATTAGTGGTATCCTGAAGCTTTTGGTACAGATGTGTTATCTCGCACTGCAGTGCGGTGTAGATTCGTCGAGCCTATCAGACTTGAGAACGACTCTAAAAATGTTTTATTTATTTATTTTTTTTTCTTCTATTCGGAGGAAATATCAAACTTTTGTCATCTTCACAACTGGGGCGTGAAAAAAGATGGTCGGGGAGAGAAAAATTTTTTTATCAAAACGATGTCGTTCTCGAGTTTTAGCAAAGTTCGTTCTCAAGCCGTACAGCTGTTAAAATGTATCCAAGACCACAGATAGGATCTGGTAAAAAAATCTATAGCCATTACTTTGAATGACAATTGACACGATTATTAAATCGTGAAGTTTAAAAAACTTTTATACATTTTTTTGTTCTTTTTTAATGCTAATTAGTGAATCAATTATAATTTCCACATAAATCTAAAGTAAATTTATTATTCATTATTACCAATTTTACACGAATGAAGAATTAATGTGTTATGTTACAAGTGAGTAAAAGAGTACTTTTTAAATGTTGGACTGTAGCACATCAATTATCACGAGTGAAAAATTTTAAGTAGAAAAATCAAGTAAAAGTATTAAATTCGCGCCACATGCAAGTAACCCATTAACAAAAAAAAAAAAAAAAAAAAAAGACTTAAACCTATAACGCAAAACTTAAAATAAAAGGGTTAAATCAACAAACAAATCAATGAGAAGAAAACAAAATTAGCAACTGTTAATAATAAGAAGTAGAGGTGGAGGAAGAAAAAGTTATCGGAAAAGTAGTATACTGTTAGTTGTAAAAACCAAAGTCGCTTCGATGGGTTGAAATTAACTCAGTTGTCGAAAAGCGGTGGAATTTAACTCTTGCAATATCCACATTGCTGATCCCTCCGTTTACCGTGTTAAATACTATTAGAGATAGAATAAAAATGAGGAGAGAAATTAATGGGTAACAATAGTAATATCAATCAAAATAAAAACAAAGGAAAAAAAAAAGAAAAGAAAAGAAAACCAGTGTGAGGTTAGTATTAGTTGGCGTATTATTGACAAAAAAAAAAAAAAAAAAAAAGAGAGGAGGAAAAGAAAAACAAAAAACAAAAAAAAAACGAAAAAAAGTTCAAGTCTTGCGGTCGTGGTCGCCGTTCACCGCTCACACACTCAGAGAATTGGTGGCGGCCTACCTTATCTAAAGCTTCAAAAGTACTTAGAAGTAATGTCAATGTCGCCGGGTCTGCTCTTATGATAGGTATAGATATGGGTCATCAGGGAGTTTCGCGAGCAGTAGACCCGCTCGCAGATGACGCATCGGTACTCCTCCTGTCGTTCGGCGTGCTTGTCGGCCACGTGGCGCTTGAGGGATGCTTTGCTGCAAAGTACCTTGCCGCACAGTTGGCAGGTGAAGAGCTTCTTGGTCGACGGTGCGTTCAGGGAGTTGAGCGTCAGGCCAGGCATGGAGGCGAGCACTGAAACACAACAATGCACCTCATGCAGCAGAACGGCACCATCCATACCCCTATATACTCCTCCTCCCACTCTCCTCCGACCATTTTCCTATACCAACAACCTTCCCTCGCTCGCCCTGTCCAACCCTATGGCAATTTTACCACCCCCCCCCCGACTCCCTCGGATGTCCAACGTGTGTCTCCGCCTCCCCCTCCCGTCATGCATCCTAAATGTACCTTCCACAGGACCATTCATCGAAATATAATACGTATACCCTCTCGAAACGACGGATATATTTTTTTTTTCTTTCTTACTAAGATGGGATGGACTGAGGAAGGACCATATAGACCCGCAGAGAGTTAAGTTGCTCCCGGTGCTCGAGAAATTTTCAAAAAACGCGAGATCGTTCTTTTCACCGGTGGAGGATCGTAGAAATAGCGCCGCGGATGAAACTGGAAATAACGAGCCGCGTTTACTTGCATTGAATTCGCGGACTCGGGAGTTTCTTTTCGCGGGTGATTGCAGAAAACGAGCGTCCCTCACTGAAATAAAAGGGGTAGGCGAGGGCTAGCTCTCACCAAAGACGCGCAGAGGTAAGAAGCGCGATGCGCGGGGTAGCTGGTTGGAGAGTTTATCTCTTTATTGAATGCGCGGAAAAATGTCGCGGCGTCGTTGGTCTTTCACGCGAATCAAACGTCAATAAAGTGCAACGTCTCGTTTCAGCGTCGCCGTCGTTATATTAATTAAAAGGGGCCGAGCAAAGGAGAAGATGCGTCGCAGAGGATGGGCACGGTTGGACGGAGAAAGGAGCGCTAAAGAAAAAGACGGAGGAGCATCGCCGCGCTCGGGGAGCCTGAATGGCGATAATGTCGTTGGCTCTGCCTCCTTTCTCTTTTTTTTTTTATATTTTTCGCGTGGATGATATAAGAGAGCGTCGCTGCTTCTGCTGAAAAAATTGTGTATAAGACGGTGATGGTTCCCCCTTTTCTTCTTCTCGGCTCGGCTGCTGCCTTTTCCTCGACACCGGCCGAGGCGCGGCTGGATCCGCTCATTCATTCTCTTTAGGAAATTGCTCTTTATCCAATTTCTCAAGTCGTGTCTCATTAAACTTCGGCCGGAAAAGAAACTGCACCGCTTTATACAAGGGCACAATGAGGGCATGTGCGCGCGTCAGGGGGTGCGGGTGAATAGGCAGGTAGACCTTAACTTTGGCTGCCATTGCAGCGCGCGCTCTGGGATTGGTTACCGCGATGAAATAATGTGATGGATAAATATGACGAAAAAAAAAAAAAATGGTAAGGGACGTCCTAGGCAGCGGAGGTAAGAGAAAGTGGGGGAAGGAAGCTGTAAGAATGGGAGCTAAAGAGGCTGGGACTTTTCGCACGTGTACGTGTGAATACACGCAAAGCCATTGGAGAACAAAGAAAACGAACGAAACGACATGAGATGGTGAAAGACATCCACAAAGAACAAAAAAAGAGAAAAAAAAAAAAAAAAAAATAGGCAAGAGTACAAAAATAACAGTAACGATGTATTTACTTGTGAACGCGCACTGCGAGACAAAAATTCATTAAGGCATCGTATGCATATACACTCGCGCTATTCTCTCGTATCGGAGTGGAGTTTCTATGGCTAGGTACACTATACGACAAAATGTGAGGCGACGTATAGAAAAACAGTACATTGAGCAGCACATTCTTAAAAGAACACTTAAAGCATGCACTTCGAGCCGAGCGAGATCAAAGCGTGCTCTCCCTTCTATTACATGATATGGGTACGTCTCTGTGTTTTCGGCCATTTTACCATTTTAGCCATTGACATATACAGCTATTAGCAGTCTACGAGGGTACGTGCGTCACTTCCCTCAGGGATGACAAATTGTGCATCTTTTTTTTTTCATCTTAAATGCAACGTTTCAAGTAGCTGGGGTGTGCTGAATTTTTACAGTCAGAGTCGTCATCCCTGATTGCTTTTACCGATACAACGGTGTACAGCCATTCAAATGACAATTTTACGAATCTCAATACACAACAATAAGCCCTACAGAAAAATCTGTTTGGACACACACGCACACACACGCACTCAAAAGCTGACTTACACGTGCGCTCTCGTATCTTAATGCTGAGAGGAAATGAAAAAAGAAATTCAAGGATTTACGTATTGTGTATTGAAAGTCTTAATGAAGGCGAGAGAACGGAGACATTTTTATGTATGTACACGTGTACAAATAGATCGTTGTATATTTGTACTTTTTTTTTTTATCTTTGACAACAAAGCTTGAAAGCTGGCTCATTCTACACTGGATGTTTCTCTAAACACACTTACCTGAATGTTGATAAAGTTTGGTTTTTTTTGTTAAATTTATATTCTTCGATACTTTTATTTTGCTTATTTCTAAATATTTTCACCATCAATTAAAGGTGGAGGATTTATAAATATGGGGGATCGGGGAAAGCAGATAAAAATAAATGAAAAACACTGTAAAATTATTAAACCAAATAGTATACATTTCTAGTAGAATATAAAAATGAAAATGTATTAAAATGCATTTGACATAGCATACGTCAGCAGTAATAATAATAATAATAATAATAATAATAATCATAATAATAATAAAAATAGTAATAATAAAAATAATTGTAGTAAAATAATGATATAGTAATAATTGTTAATAATGATCAATAAATATGTAACATAACCAGAACACCTTGGCAGATAACAATTAATATTTAAGCACGATAACGTAGCAATTTACTATTTTTAGTTTTTTTTTTTTTTTTTTCTATTCACGTCTCTTAATTGGAAAGAACAACTTCCGTAAACGCGAGCATCTGCGAATAAGTCGTATGTACTTATAAAACTTATTGAAGAGCGGGTAATTTTTTCGTACTGATTAAAGAGTTACTTGGCCTAATTATAAATGCAAAACGCTTGTAAAAATCTTCGGCGCTTCTGTCCTGTAATTAATATAAACATGCTAAGATGGTTAATATAGAACAGCAATTATTTAAGAAAAAAATTGTATTATATGTGTCTGGATTGTGCTTTACAGCGCAACAAAGATAATTAATTGTATAAGAGGGCAATTAAAGTCTTACTATACATTGATTAACATATGTTTGATATTGTAGAAAAGAAAATTGAATTGTGCCATAACAGTTCTCTTTGCGCAATCAAGTATATAAATCTAGAGTTGATATAAGATATCATATGGATAATGCATGTGATTTATGTGAGTGTTTGTGAATAGGTATGTGAAAAGCTGTAAATATTTGTGATAATGTGCGTGTATACATCTTTTGACCACTCGCTATCGCACTCTAAACATAACAAAAAGAAAAAAATTTGCTGGGAGCAGTAGAAGCGAAAAAACAAAAATTACTATCATCCACTTTGTCTTTTTTTTTACAAAGTAACTGTACATTACTTAAAACCATACAAATAATAAAGAAAATCAAAAATTTCTCTAGTTGCACTTGGCTACTTCGGCCTTACAGAGAGTTGTTGAAAAAATTAAGAAAAATACGTAGTCCTCTGCCACTATGCATATAAATTTTGTGTTGCTTTTACGTTATATATTTTTTTCGTCTTAGAAAAAAAAACCCTCAACTAACGCATTAGGTACTTTTTGTTAACGGTTTGGTAACATCAGTCAAACTTTAAAATCAGTCCAATCGTATACTTTGACTAATTAAGAAGTAGTTTTTCACGATTTCGTCCAATTCAGTCGTACGGCAAAACAAAAATACGAAAAATTACAAATTTTTACAATATAAAATTTTTAATGACAATTTTTCAGTCTTTCCGTTTTCAATTTTTATTCATTTTTTGAATAAATAATATAATTTTAAGAACAAAAGAGCGCGTTTCATCGTCGTATCACAGGCCAATTTCGACGAAATATTGTCGACTTTTTAAGTTCAACGACAAGACGCGAAGAACGTATTCAAATTGACAATTTACATTTTTTTTCCGCACATAAATTATAAAATAATTCGTAAAAAATATTTTCAACATAAAAAAAAGAAAAAAAATAATGCAACTAAATAAAAAAAAATAAACTCTTATAAAAATCTACTAAATATTCATATAGTTTTTTAATTAAATATTCCATTTGATTTATATTAATTTCATTAATAATTTATTATTTTTTTTATAATAATAATGCGCCGCCCAGCAACCAGGTTTGTGCAGGTGACAAATGATTCGCATTACGTTTTTGGCCATTTTTACAGTAGTCACGATATAATAACTGTCGATTTTCTCATACATCATTTTCTCCCACGCCCCCCTTTTTTCTTCCCATTTATAGTTTTTCCATTCTTATAATCATCCATCCTTTTATTATCTAACTATATATAATATATTATCAATATCAGTTCTCACCATTTTGACTACAATAAATTTTATTTACTCCTTTCTTCTCATAATTTTTCTTTAAAGCTTCAGCAATCGCTTTCGTGTCTAATTTTTACTCAAATTCTATATTTTTTTGCCTTTTTTATTCGTCTATTGAATTACCAATTTTCAGCTCAAGTCTTTCCTATACTATTTATAAACGAGCTCTGTGACGAGCATAATTTTGACAGCCTCAACTTTCTGTATACACTTTTATTGATACATATATGTATATATTTTTTATGTATATAAAAAAAATCTTTGTATACAATTCCGCGCTAAAGTAAAAATATATAACATGCTCTTGGCAAAATTTAACTACTGCATTCTAACTTCAGCAAAAAAATCATTGGAATACTTTTCATTCTCTCATTTTATTTTTAATCAATAATTATTGTAGTGGTGAATTAGGAAAAATTTATTTTCATCAATAAATGATTGAATTTCATGGTTTTCAGTTTAAATAAATTCCGTTTCAAAAATGTGCCAAAGGGAATCAATTAATTTATTAAGGTCTTTTTATGATAAATAAAAAAAAATCAAAAGATAAAAAAAAAAAAAAAAAAAAAGATTAATTACGTAACGAAATAATAAAAGAGAATGCAAGTATAGTTATTTTCCATTAATTTTTTTTGTACAAGTCTCGCACTCCACTCTGGTCCGACTGAACTTCGACGTTAATCGTTCGCCCGTGGCACCGAACAATATGCGCGAGTTGGAGCTTCGCTTTATACACACCCTTAAATTTAACTGTATCATAGCCTATTAATTAACATATGTTTAGAAGTGTAACGTTTATTTACTTGTGTACGAAAGATGTGTTGTATGTGTCCTATACGTCTATGTGCCAATCTCATAAAATGTGACGTTCTTAAAATTATTATTCATTATACGGGATTTTTTATTTGTTTTATGTAAATAGTATTAATATGGTAGCCTGTAAAATATAATTAAATAAGTCACATAAACGTCTTGGATTCGCCGTTACACGACTTCTAGTCCATTTCTGCAACAGAACAACCTAACCTGTCTAGAGTTCGTATTTTTAGTTTTTTCTTTTTTTCGAAGCCTTTTTGATGTTACTGTTTCACTTGATTAATTAATGACCTTAAGTTGGTGTCAATTCAAATAGATATCGTTTGGAATGTTAAAACAATAATAATTTAATTTTTATTAATTATTGAAAAAAAAATGTACAAATAATATGGGAGTCATCAAACGCGCGACATCAAAAAGGCCATGTGTGTCGCTTTGCTTGTTAAAGTTCTACTAAAATATAGTTATGTATGTATATATGCTAGTACTTTATTATATGCAATCAGCTATATGTGGTTAGTTGATTATTATCGATTTGTTACATAATTATCCGTCAGTGCTAATGGACTGTAGCTTTTTTTTCATCTTATATTTCTGCATCATAATTATTTAAGAAACTGGCATTTATTTGTATTATTTATACGTCATTTGTGTATTTCCAGCCCAATTTTATAAAAAAAGAGACTAAATCGTGACAATACCCCTGTGCAGAAATATGGGCTTGCACATGATGCTCTTGTGGACGTAAAACACTGGTGAAAGTAGTTGATCAGACTTTATATTTTTTTATGAGTGAGACTGGGTATTTAATATAAATCAGTATGATTTTTTTCGCTTAACTGGATATGATAAAACTTATTGATTCTTGTAATAGTATAATGCGTGGATGCAGCTGCTAGGAAAAGAAAGAAAAAAATGGCTCAGATTACATGGGTAACAGACATTCTTCACTTTAGTTTCCTAATAGGTGCGCACTTCAAATTACAAAAATTTTATTTAATGAATGTAAAATAATCAAAATAGCAACTGATCAGGGGTTTTGAAAGCTATAAAATATAATAAGAGATTGGCATAAATAATCGATGTCTAGTCCTCGATTTTTTGTAAAATTTTTCATGTTTTTTCGTATCTTATTCTAATAAAGTTCGAAAAGGTACGTCATTAAAGCCCTGTTTTCCACCGTTAAAACAAAGAAAAGTCAAAGGCGGAGCATGTACAAGATAGTAGTCCGCTTAAAGCATTCAATCGTTCAATCAAATGGAATGAATGTATCAAGATAAAATATATTATATATATATTCATACCGTTGCAACATGTGCGACGCAATATAACACGAGGGTGGTTTTATTTAACTAGAAAAAAATTTAACAACATCCACCCATTTCACCGATTTTTAAACTTTTCAATAAATTTAAAAAAAATACTTAAAAAGTAAAGAAAAATTATACACACCCGCGAATCATTTTCATGCCGCGATACAGGTCTCTCGTTCTCATAATTTACATTATTACTTATCATCAATTTTACTTCCTTTTCCTTTTTACATTTCGAAACTTTAAAAAAATCTTGAGTCTTTTAGTTGCATAATAACGTTCGCACAGTCTTTCTCCTATCATTTTAAAAATCACATGGACTACCGCGTCTCTTTGACTGTTGGAAAGTCAAACTATTATTTATTTATACCCTTCTTTCTATCAAGGGATCAAATCGAACTTAAAAAATTTTTAATAAAAAACGAATAGCAATTTACACATTATTGCCACGATCACGGAAAATTTTCAATAATTTTCTCTACTTTCTTTTTACACGCATGGACTACTCGATTACTCGTTTAACAAAACTAGTGAGTACAAGACAAGTTTGACTCGTCCATTGATAAATTTTGTCAGTCATTTAATTTTTGGCCGTTTTCATCGTAGAATTAAACATGCGCGTTTTCTTTCTTTCTTTCTTTTTTTTTTTTTTTTTTTTCACGATAATAGCTAAGTATAATATTATCCTCCGAAATAACAACTTATGGTGTATCGTCACAATAAATTTGCCTATAGTCGCCGGCACCTATATAACAACCGATAAAATTCTCGTGTAACTCGTCGCAATGACCATCTCTAAGATTGCCACACAATCAGTCCATTTTTACTATAATTTCATTTGTTACTTTTAAATACGACCGTACCAAAACTCCTAGAGTTTTTTTTTTTTTTTTTTTCTTTTTTAATCTCGAAAGCTCGTTTGTCTTCCAATTTGTCTTTTGTTTTCCGTTTCGCTTGAAATACCCACTGATTTGGAAGCACTGTATATATCGTTTATTTTTCGCCCCTTTAAAAAAAAAAAACTCTTTTTTTCCCTTTTTCACCCTACATAGTCATGGGGTTATTATTTTAGTTATTAATATTATCAATTACGAGAAGATAACAGGCTTGACAACATTATACAAAAAGGAAAATATACACGATCCACAATTGTGTTCTTGCAACGTCGACGAGTCAGATGCGCCTCGTGCGTTCACCGGGAGAAGATGACAACTGTTCGAGCAAACCCAGTTGGATATATATTTTCGCGGATCTGGTGATGCCCACGTTTCACGTCAAACTCCCAACTAAATAATTATAAAAGCTTCAACTAAACCGTGTGCACAGGTGTATATGTACCCGACCAACGACGAACAGGAAAATGAGGAAAAGCCAACAGGGGGTGCTCGAGTTGGAAGTTAAAAAAAAAATAAATAAAAAAAAAAAAAATAAACGACAAGTGAATAGTATGTATAATAGCCTACATCAAAATCTACAGCTAAATCAGTATAAAAAATATAAATTTTTTTTACTCCAGCGCAACTGAAAAACGCGCGTCTGGGGGGCCCCCCTTGGGTACTGGAAGCAAGCAAAATTGCTTCATTATCATCATCAACGCGTCGCGATCATCCGACTCGTCCTCACTTTATGAACGCTCGTCTATCACACTGTCTGCCTATTTTTTAATATTTTTTCTATGCACGCGATAGGACAAGCTGTCCACGACCGAGGGCTCCATCCTCCGGTTTCCCTCGGAAAAGCAAGCATACGCGAAAATCGCGATCGCAAAGTGAGTATTAGGTACTCGCGTGTAATTAAATACGCATATGTATGTATCTATCGAAAGCAGTGGTGTGGGCAATCGAGTTATTGTTGTCGACGCGGTGGTGGTGGCGGGGGAGGCGGCGTCGTCGCGAGGCTGCTCCTGTTCTACTTTTGGCGGCGGTGGTAGATGCTCTTGTGGTTGTTGAGGCTGTTGAGAGTCCGGAAGACCTTGTGGCAGAGGCCGCAGACGGCGCTGTTGAGCGGCTGGAAGTGCTGCTGCTCCTTGTGACGTTTGAGCGTGAGCTTCGTCGAGAGCGTTTTGCCGCACACGTCGCAGGTGTAACAGACCCCCGGCGGCAGGAGGCTACCGTGCAAGGGGTGCGACAGCCGCATGGCTAGAATCGCCGAAGGCGGTCCTTCGTGCGTAGGCAGCGTTTTTTTTTGTTTTTTTTTTTTCGTTTTCGTATCGCACAGTTTTTTTTGCATTTTTTTTTGACGCATTCGACAACATCGTGCAAACATTATGTCGACAACAAAAATATGGATTGAAAAATCATAATAATAGCAATAATAGTATAAGTAGTAGTAGTAGTAGTGGTGAGAGTTGTTGTGATTGTGTTGTTGGTGTGACAATGAATGAGTAATGATGTATTGTTGTTGTTGATTTAGTTTGATTGGATTGAATGTCCGTTACGAACCAATATTCGGCGGAGATGGTTCCACGTGTGGATGGACCCCCAGCACAACACAGTCCGTTGGTGCGCGTGAAGGTAGGTAGTAGTAGAGGTACACACACAGAACAATGACGAACCAGAGCACGTATAGCCGAGCGAGACCGGGACCGGGAACAAACAAGAACAAAGATACGGCTGACATTAATATTTTTCTTTTTGTTTCTTATTTCTTTTTTTTTTTTTTTTTTTTTTTTTTTTTTTTTTTTTTCTTTTTTTTCAGTGGACATACATCAGTTACGTTGATGGTACTCGTGGTACTCTCTAAAAAGTTTATAGACAGACTGGACGAATAGACAGATAGATAACAGTTGGATGGTCAGATAGAGAGTAGGTAGGGGATTTGGGTACTACCGGGCTACAGAGGAGCTGAAGAAAAATCAAGGTAACGACATTTATTTTCGTATAAAAGATTGACTCTATGCTTTACTCGGTAACTGAGCTATTTGCTTTCAAACAAATTGTAATGGTAAATCATTAGAAAAAAATCTGCTATGTAAAATTATAGAAAAATAAGAAATAAATAAATAAATAAAGAAAACGAAGTAAAAAAATAATTAAAAAAAAAAAAAAAAAATTGGTACTAGATAACAATACTGTGCTTTATATACTGCTGCTTTGATTGTTTATCACATTCGTATTTTTATTGCTGACTCGGTAAAGTCTACTGAAGCATCAAACTTAAAAATATCAAAACGCTTCGTCGTCATGACAACAAGAAAGGCGGATCTTGTTCAAGAAAGAGAGACAGACAAGAGAAAAGGCTCGGGGCTCTGGTTTGTCATTGATTATGGTAATGTGTGACTCTTGTTGGTTCAGAGTTTTTTTTTTTTCTTTTTAATTTTCTTTTTCGCCAAATATTACATGCCAATAAATCGTTCATCGTTGTATCGTCCGTGTCACAATTGTCGATAATAATTGCGACGCGTGTACTCGTACGGTGGGATGGCCAAATCAGTGTTAATGTTATGTTTAGATATTTTTTCTTTTTTTTTTTTTTTTTTTTTTGTGTAACAATAACAAGTAGAAACGATGAGAGTACAGTAAAGTTGTGATCGGTCGTATCGTGTACATTGTATCAGGCAAATCAACTCTAGAAGTGCAACTCGATTGCGCGATGTACCATTATATACATACATATATATATATGTGTGTTTATATATACACAAGAAGAGTATTAGAATATAGATTTTGAAAGTGAAAATCAACATACCATTCTCAATGCTTCCCCGGGCGTGGACGAGTGTAGTGTCAAATAATAAGGAGGAGGAGACCCCGCACTCGTTAATTCCAATTCATTCGGTTCGTGTTTTTTTTTTCTCTCGCCCTCTCTCCCTCTTCGTAAACACACGTACTTCTTATATATACTTATGCACACGTATTCTTTTTTCTACGTCATTTCTTTTATTTTCGTTCGTCCTTATCTACATACATATGTATACAGAGCGTCGTCGCCCTGCATTGTTCATTGAGAGATGAGAAGGAGGGATGATGGGACGACAAGCCAGTTCGAGTAGTTCTCTTTCTTTAGCAGTATAGGTGGATATATAAATGTGTATGTATATAGGCACTCGAACGCGGCTGTTTGATGTATAAAGTGTTGAGAGGAGGTGTTGCGTGGCCAAAGTCCGGGCTGAACAGTGGCACAAAAATTACACACTACGACACGTTGGTTTTTCTTGTTTAGTGTAAAAAATGACTTTTATTCATGAATAATAATTATTAATGATTATAATGATAATTGTAGCGATGATAATAATAATAATAATAATAAGAATTATAGTAATGAGACCACTCGTGAGTGTACGCCCGAAACAAAAAAAAACCATTTAAACAAAAAAAAGACCTGAATCCCTTAAAACGCATATAAACTATGTAAAATCACTAAGATAATTTATAATTTTAGTGATGATAATTAGTATGATAATTGAGTAGTTAAATTAACAATAATAACGATGAAAGTGTAATAAATTAAGAAAAGGGGAGGATAAAAAACGAGCACTATCGTTAGTTAGCTGAAGTACAAAAAATTTTTCCCTATTTACATGGTTCGACGATGAGAGAAGCGCTCTGTTTCTTTCTTTTTTTCTTTTCTCACACACGCACTCTTGCTTTTTTTTTATGTTTCTCTCTTATTCTCTTTCTCGCCTATAAAAGGGACCTACACGTTATGTGTATTGTATCTTTCCGTCAAATATACATTTCGATCGCTTATTCGTAATTTTGAGTTGTACAAAATTCATATACATATACAGTTAAGGTATTCGTTGTGTCCCACCCATTTGACAGCTCCGTTTTTTTACTAAAACTAGTGTTTTTGCTCCACAAATCTTATAGTTTGAAAATTGACCCATTTCCTCGATAGAAATTCGATTTATATTATTTTCTCATCACAGTAAAAAATTTTTTAAAGCAAAAAATGTCATTTAAACTTTCTGGAGAATTATTTGCTTCAATATTCGCGTAAGATGTCAAAGAGGGTAAGAAAAAATTTTTTTTTCATTATTATTTCACGAAAAATTTTACTAGCAGTAATATTGAAGAAAAATTACTTAAAATGACAATCAAAATTAAATAAACACAATTTTTAATAAATCCAGTCATACGTAGACTGGTAGCACACACTAATGTTTTAATTTAATAATTTGCAGAGAAAAAAATCTTAGTTTTATTAAAAAAAAAAAAAAAAAAAAGAAAAAAAACAGCTATCCAGGATTTCCCTAACATGTCTGTGTAACGTACTATATAATATAATATTATAAGAACAATAATGAACAATAAACATTTGAAATGAAAAAATACGTAATAACAATGTTATTTTATTTTGATATTATCAATACTACGGTATAGTTAAATAAATTTTCCGCGGCGATGGTAATAGGTATCGTTTGCACATAATACATACTTAATGCTATACTAATAAAAATAATAATAATAATTTATCGTATGATTGATGATCGTGAACTACGCCGTGCTTGTGCGATGAGTGGCTACATTTGCTTCGCGAAACATGTTTAAAGGCTAGCTGCCGCTGATTATACTTGAAAATAATTTACTCGCAGAGTGAATCAGCGTTCATGTATGTGTATGTGTGTATATATATATATATACATATATACGTGTACCCATTATACGGAAGAAGGAAAGAGTGGAAGGAAGGGAGGAAGGTTGTATGACGTAATTCACGGTGTTCTCGCGTTTTTTCGTACAGTAGGCAGATAACACGTATATGCATACACGTATAAAGTCGCTTTGAGGGAAAGTTTAGCGCGTGTGGCAGGTAGAAACTCGCGCTTCACGATTAAAGTGATAATTATTACGTGTGCAAGCGTATGTGTGTGTGACTCAAGTTTTGCAAGGTGTACATGAATTGAGGAATATTGCATTTTTTATAATACAGATAAGTATATCGTTGCTACGAAAGACAAAGACATCTCGTGTGGACTAAATTCTCGGGTACTAATTTATTATTCTCGCTTCGGTGGCAAAAGTTTCGATGGGTTTAAACTACATGAAATATGCACCGGTTCGTCTTTAATTTTTTTTTTTTTAATTGTTCCGTTTGTACCTACTATGAGAGTTGCGTGGAAAATACAGTTCTAGTAATTAAATTTAATTCGTACTAACAACAAGTACCCAAGTTTCAAACAAGAATTGTCATTGTAGACCATACCACTTTTAAATGTCGAAAAATAAAGTTCAGACGATCTTTCAACTTGAAAAAAAAAAAGTAAACGTGAAACGAAAATAACTTTTAAAAAATACAGTGATCGAGATGCACGAAAAGTAGAAAAGGTACCAAGTATACGTATATATTATGAGTACAAAAAAGTAAGTACAATTATTTATTTACAAGTGACAACGTTTCGTACTTGAATGAGTATAAGTAAACAGGTAAGTATATTTATAGGTAGTGTATGAGTGATGAATGATCCAAGTGAACTATGGGCTCGGCTAAATAACTCGCTCAGGCCTCTATCGGCAGGTACCAGTGTAAAAAATAATATATATTAGTAATAATAATAATATATGTGCATATGTGGATTTTGTTTAAATGTAATCGCGATAGTTTCGCACTACGCTGGGGAGTCGTATCATATTGACGCACGATTTCACTGACAATCATCAAAATATCGGTTTCCACCGCCAGCACGACTACAGATAGTAATAATAATAAAAAAAAAAAAAAAAGAGAAAAAAATAAGAAAAATAATAATAATAATAATGATGATGATTATTGTAATAATGTGCTACTGGGGACGTGGTTGAAATTGTTGTTGGCGTTGGCGCTCGTGCTCCTTGCGCTGTTGCTCAGCCTTGTTCTGCTGGCGGTGGTAGATGCTCTTGTGGTTGCGGAGACTATTGAGGCTCGAGTAGACCCTTTTGCAGATGTTGCAGATCGGCTCCTTGCTCGGCCTCGTGTGCACGTTTTGTATGTGACGCTTCAAGCGCGTTAGGGAGGTCAGGTTTTTGTTGCAGGGCTCGCACCGAAACTCATCGGACGCACCGCTGCCGGCCAACATACCTGGCGGCAAACCAGACACACAAATACTTAGGATCTCATGATGTGATATCATGATGATGATGGGACATTACTCATCCTCCCTCTCGGCTATACGTCTATAGCCGAGCCTTCCTCATCACCTCCTCCCACTCATCGGTGTTAGCTTACTTTATTTCTTTTTTTTTTCTTTTTTTAATTACTTATTTCTCGTTCTTTCAAGGCAAAATTGGCTTTAATCTCTCTTTGATGAATTATTGGTTGTTGTTTTTTTTTTTTTTTTTTTTCTAAGATAAAGCGCTTCTCGAAGAAAGGACGAACAAGAGTGCAAGTATGTATATATGATAATTGCAATCGTATTACGTATGGAAATATACGGCCTTGGCTCTTTTGCATTCATCATTAGGCTTTTCTCGCTCTCATCTTTGTTTTGATTTCTTACTTTTCATTATTATTATTACTTGTTTTGTCATTAAATGCTTATATATTCATGATTGTCATTATTAATTATGTGTGTGAGTGTGTGCGTGTTTGTGTGCACTGCAGGTCTACGTATACAGCCGCGTTCCCATCGGAGCTTCCGAGCGCTTCCAACTCCCATTGTCTTTCTCTCTCTCTCCCGTGCGTGCATTGAGTGTGTGTGTGTGTGTGTGTGTTCGTTAACTCTATAATATAGCCTTCCCTATATTGCCATTCACTCTCGCTCTCACTCTCTTAATTTCACCCCCAGGGCAGCTGTTTCACTCAGTGCTCCACCGCATGTGTGTGGCAACACGCTCTATATACTCACAAGGCTTGTTTACATGATACGTACCACCGACACCCGGAAAGCCGTGCTTTCGTTTCTAACTTGGTAAAATTATTTCATCCTCATTAGGTATATTATATATATATATGTATATAATTGTTATGAGTTAGAAACCATTCACCTCAAGACTTTTGACTATCGTTTCGTTCTTCAGAAGCCGCTCTCGGAAAAGATTCAATCTTTAGTTTATTTGCGTCATTAAATATGTTATTCTCGTGCGATTAATTTTGTGATTCCTCGTCACGGCAAATTACCATAATGGATCGAATCTTTCTCGAAAACCCCTTCCAAAGTTGTGTACAATAACGAAGAACCTTAATTATTACATAGCGTATATGTATACATTAATATATAAATATATTTTTATATAAATATAAAATATAATAGCAAGAAGAGTGCAAGCAATCCAAGAATCCAGCGACCAAAATCGAGAGGGATATTATATATCGTTAGTGTTGGTTGGTTGGTTCAACAGGTGGATGTATATATATATGTGTGTGTCTAATACATAATTATGATAGTAGAGGGGCGGGAAATCCAGGTATTTTGATGCAATTATTATTATTAATATTATTTACAGCATGGATATATTATTAAGACAGGTGTGGTGCGTAAAGATTATTCGCTTGAATGTACATACACACACACATATGATAAAAATAAAAATAAAATATATATGTATATGTATGTAATTACTGGTGCGAATGCAGGAGGATAAAAATATAATAAAATCTTAGTCGTTATATATATATATATAGTTTGTAAAATATTTACATAGACAGAATGTGATGTATGAGTTACAATGAGTTGATGCGTTTATAGTGGAGTGGCCGAGGGAGATATCGTAACTTGCGCATCGCATATAATCAAAAGTCAATCGAGTATACCGCTAAAACGAGAGTATTTGAGACAAATGATAATCGTTCGATCAACAAAATCTTACATATTACGAAAACGTTTTGTGACGCAGGAGAAGTAAGTAGATATACATACTGTACGATGACGGACCTGTTGCATTAAACTGCGTTAATTGCACTGCGGTTACAGGCGTAAAATATAATTCAAAACGAGACTTCAGTTGAGGCCAATATTCTTGTAACACAAGTAAGCGCCCACTGCGTGCATACGATCGTTCGCTCGATTGTTAAGTTTACAACTTGATAAAAATCCTCGACAGTTGGAAATAAAAAAAAAAAAAAAAAAAAAAAAAATCCATAAGAGCTCGAAGGTGGTGGTAAGCGACGGAATCTCGAGTATATTCCATAGTCCCACTGTTGGCGCACTGATTTATTCAAATCCAGCACTAATTGCAAAGCGCTCCGTCAATGATTATCTCTTACGCGGTTCTTCGGCTGTGATTCTAGTAGTACAGCTAGAGGGACGGTCAGCCGGCAGCTCGTCAAGGTCAAATGAGCGCGCGCGCCTGTGTCTCTGTATACGCGTGACATTATGCTCATCAGCTGTGTGTATCCTGGTGGTACGTGCACACAAATCACCCCAAATATGGTGCACGGCCGAGGTGAGGAGGAGCTCCTGCGCGGAGCTTGTATCCCTATGGCAACCCCAGCCAGGGGGGGAAAAAATAAGATGAGTCATTTACACAACGGAGGCGAGTACACATTGTTCCTAATAAGCGAGCCGTGTTGACTTTCCCGCGAAGGCGCTCGTTTCTTTTCTCATTCGCAGCGCGGGCTCCGAGCCCCTTCTATACACTTCCTTTTCGCCCGCTCGATCGATACGCAAACTCGACTCGAAACGACCGGAGAGTGCATAAAATGTAGGTATTATTATGAATACCACAGCAATCGTAGCGTAGCTGGGCATGAAGGTCGACTCCAGCCCTCCTCCACCGTTGAGCCGGTTTTCGCTTCGTGACACCCCAACTGGTGGTATACGTCAAGGGTACTCTTCTCATCATCTCCATCCGCACGTACACGTATACAAACACACAGCTTGCGATGCCCTTGCAACTCTTTACTCTAAGTATGCGCTCCCGCGTCGTGCAATCTCTCCGATGTTGTTGCGCGGCTTTCGAGGTCGACCCAAGTTCATCATCGATAGTACACTGCACGTATATGTTATGCGCGCACACACTCGCAGCGCGAGCGGCAAACAAACCACTTAACGGAGCTAGAACTGATGACCGACTCCGAGATAGCGCGCGCTCCCTCTTTCTCCGTGCCTCGTATTATACACATGACAAAAACACACGGAATCGCAATTTGGTGCTAAAGAGCTGATGATGCTGTCTGCCGGTGGTGTGTACATTGACATACCTTGTATCATTGGCGCTGTACTTATCAATTATAACAAGCTTCTTTTTTGTTTGCCGTTATATTTACGTTTATTTTATATCCACACGTTTATCAAGCTTTGTTTTGCTCGATTATGAGACAAATGGTTTTTGAGCTTTCGTTTGGGTGGTCAACAGAATCCAAGAAATGTAGCATCGCTGCATTTTGCCGTAAAAGAGGAGGAAAAAAAGAAAAAAAAACAGTCCCACGGTACTTTGGACAATTCGCGCTGTATAGGTACCTACTGGCGCACGAAACCCCATTACCTCCATCGATTCCATTCAAAGAGTCGTCCGGCGTAAAACCCGAAATGAGATTACTCGCCGCGGCCGTAAATAACGAAACTTTCCAAATTTCGCCGGATCCGAGCGAGAGAAGCGTCGCGCGGGCGATTCCCGAAAGCCGAGCGGATCTCTGACCCCGGGCCGTATTGTACGGTAAACAAGCTAATATCAGCGCGAGCACGCCCGAGTCTGCGGTACATATAGTGGCCCATCAATCGGAAGACTGACAATGACAAAAAAAGAAAAACTGTCCTCTGAATCGAAGGCCATATAGCTGCAGTCACGATAATTCATTTTTAGAAAGATTACCTAACTATGGTGTCAATTTCATCAAACAGACTATGCAATTGTCCAATCGATGGATGAAAAAAATTAGGTGAACCGCAGCTCAAAAAATACCGTAGCAGGTACGTACCAGAGAGCACGCGTCCCTGCGTTATTTTTACGCGCCCCTCGAAATATACAGAGTCAGGTTTCTCTGGTAGGAGTTTCGGAAGGTGGAGGCGATAAAAAGCTCAAGACGAAAAAGAGAGTCGCTTCGGTTTTAAAAACAGCTTCCCGGCGTATATATAAGTCACTTCCCTACGTTCCTTCCTCTTCCGGCACCTCGCGCCCTTTCTTTTTCTCGCTCGCTCCCAAGAATAGCTGAATATAATTTTATTCCTCACTTTTTATTTTTTCACAAACGGGAGACTAGAGATTTCGCGAAAGAAGTATACAAGTCTACGATGTGTGTATTTGTATTTGTATTTGTATTTGTATTTTTTTTTTTTTTTTTTATTGTCTCCAACTGTCGCAGTCAAGTGTACGTTAATGCATACGAAAAACAGTACGATAGACAAGGAAAGTAGCCAAGTAAATTAAAAAAAAAAAAAAAAATATGAAGGAGACAACTTTCTCGATTCCGTCTAGCAAGTACCGGTAGAGAGAGCCCCTTTCTCTCTAGCCGGGCCACCCCAGCGCGGGCGTCGTTTCCCTTTGGATTCCGCAGCCTCCACTCCCTCCTCGTTATTATTATTTTTTTTGCGCTCAACACCGTATTACGCGTTGCGATAAAAGGGCCACCTATACCTCGTTTTCCTCCCCTCGTAGTCCCCCCCCCCGCGAGAGCTCTTCCCTCCCTTTTCGTTCACCCTCGAGTCTTTAACGCGGAGATTCAATAAGGAGACAAGACGACGCGTTCGTGTGGCTTGGCATACGCACCGTACCGTATGTGTATATATATGCTGTTGTCCTTTACGTTGTATCGTGAAAATGTCGTCGGATACTCGTAAGCGCGTGACACGTGATACCACCCGTACGCGGTAAAAAAAGCCTGTTTGTTAACGAATTTACTCGAATATTAATTACCGAATGGAAGCCTGTTTGTTTTCTCCGTGTACCTATACGCTGCTGATCCACGGATTTAAGTAATATGGGTACCCGCCTATTAATTATATCCCGATAGATCTCTCGGACACCACCCCTTATCTAAACTTACCAGAGGGAGATTATAAAAGTTCCGCGACTCTCGAGATGTGTATCCTACCTGGATTGCGATTTTACACTGTAAATTTTCTTTTTTTTTTTCATCATAGAAGCGAATGATTTGCAGTTTTGCAAGTCGAGGAAAGTTTGTCGATCGCTCGGCTTGTAAATGTAAAGTAGTGTTTGTTTTTTTTCACTATTGTTTGTAAAGAGTAATGCAAAAACCGACAGAAGCCGAAATTTCGGGGCTGATAAAAGACGTTTGGCGCGCTCAATCGCGAAAATAATATTTTTTCGTCTCTCACGACGACACGGAATAAAAGTACAAGAGGAGCGCCTAGCTATCTTGAAAAAAAAAATTTCCGCATCATTTAATACTCGATCGGAGATAAAACTTCAAAATCTACATACACACACTTGCAGGGATCATTATTTTTGTTTCTTTCGCGCGTGTCCTCGTCGATCGTTGCAAACTGCGTATGCACAAACGCGCGAAAATAAAAAAAATGAAATGAGCAATCGACAAGTTTCCCAGAAAAGGTTTATCGTCAGAGTGCGGCGCTGATAATTAAACAGTCGGTGAAAAGTTATGGCACTAAATGTGCGAGACAAAATGTCATGGTAAACAAAGTGCCCGAAAATCGTCACTAACCTTTAATGCAAAACGAAATCCAATACTCCATCTCGTGCGAAAACTGCGCGTACAACAGTAAGAAAAATCGTAAGTATATTACCCTCGTGTATGGGCAGTGGCACATGCACGAATGAAAAAGAGAAAGATAGAGATAGAGGGAGATCGTCGACCCGATTCGGTATTGAGTTTTCTCGTTTGAAACGATGCCAAGCGGCCCTCGTTACCCTCTCCTCCGGAGATCTCGAGGATGTTGTTCGAAGAGGAGACACAGTAGCCTTACATCCCGATATCTGGCAAAGAAAGGCACAGTCGCGGCGACGCGAGAAAGCACATGACGAAGCAACTAGACAATAAGCGTATAGTTTACTGTCCCGGGAAATTTCAACGGAGGACAATAGTGGGAGCGAAATTAGTGGGGCTCGCCGGCAATTTTATCGCTCGTCGTTTGCCAAATTGTTGATTTTTATCTAAGGAAAAAACATGACGCAGACCGAAGTGACTAATTTACAGAACAAACACATCGGTCATCGCAAGGACGCCCGGCGTAGAATAAAGAAGAAGAAAAAAAACACACACGAGAGAGAGAGAGAGAAGAACAAAAAAAAAAAGCACCGAGCGCGCTATCGCTGCCAGAGTATTCCGAAAATGTGTACAGCAAAAGGGGGGCTAAGGGGTAAGGAGGGGGGGGGGGGGTGGCAAAGCTCTCTTTCGTCGAAAGCTAGCTTATACAATAGTCGAAACGCGGGGAGAAAGGAGCATATATGATCCTCGCATGTGCGTAGGAGAAAAAGGGGGGGGGGAGCAAGTGAGGTGTATTTTTAGTATTGGGCCGGTGTTTAGTCGCCGATGGTGGCGTGCACAGATATAGACGGACCTTGAATTTTGCGGATAACATCTACACCGCGAGTGGTCTTATCGAATTCGCTGGCTCCCCCCGGCCCCCCTTTTTAGCCACCTTGACTTTTACACGTATGCGCACACCTACACACGAAACGAGTACACGCACATTGCGTATCGGCGCGTCCGATTAGCCGGCTGATAAGTGCTTTTTTTTTTCTTTTTTCTTTTTTTTCCCCTCCCGCGCCGAACTAGCTCTCTTTTTTCTATACTCTTCGACCTCTAACTTCGTCCAAGCCCATTTGAATTTGTCATCGCAACACGTCTTTTTCCATCGTATTGTGATGTGCCCAATATATCTATACACCATTGAGTTTCCCTACACGTTTTTTTTTTTTTTTTTTTTTTTTTCGTCAATGTCAGTCTAAGTTAACATAAATCACGAGTCCACGGTAACGACTGTGTATACGGTTTACGCAATCCGAGAATCTCGACAGCTCCGCGCAGCGAAATGACTTTTTCGAGGCTGTTTGACAGTGAGAGATTTTTTTGATTGTTTTGTTAAATAAACATACATGCACACAAACGTTTCGCTAAATTTCAGCCTGCCGTGGACAACTCGTGTGTGTGTGTGTTTGTGTTTTTTAAACACATTTTCTCAACACCGATCAAAGTTATTGTTCGATTTTGACAATGCCACAACTCACACGCTGTAGTCTCGCTTGAACGAGCCAACAAAATATGTTTTTTTGTATACCGATGGAAAAATTTATTTTTCAAGACCGACGACGCGACGGAGGTAAGGCGCAAGAGCAAGTATCTCTACGTTGTAGGCGAGAAAGCCGTTTGAGTACAAAATTCAAACAATCGCACACATCCGACCTGGTCGCAGTTTCACAAAATTGTTCTTCAAAGAGTGTACAGTAATTATTTACTTGTGCATATTTCGCTCGTTGTATTGCCACCAACAAATATTTTTCCACTTGGATGGATTTAACAATTCGCATTTCGACGAATAAAAGGGGAATGACGTATATATACTAGTAGGCGAACGATCGAGTGCGATAAAATTAATGCGATACATATAGGTATATATGTACCTACAGGCGTAAGAAAGTGTTGGTCAGATCAACATGAACGTCGAGTGTGCAAGTATACATAGGAGGAGGAGGAGCGAGTAAATGGAAAAAAACTGACACTTGCATACTAAAATTAGAAGGAAAGCTCGCGTTACGACTCTTTCTTCTACCTTTTCTTTTTTCTTCTTCTTTAAAAGAACTATCGAACGCGCGATGATAATTGATAATGATGATTGTTGTTATCATCGTCGAACGGGTCGAGTGACGATCAAGAAGAGTCGGGGTGGTAAACTTTAGACGGCCTATCGCGCATCGGAGGTAAACATGTCGCGGCGATTTCATAACATTTGTAACGGCGCTGTAATTATACCTATACACGCCTCGGCTAGTAGCGCGGCCTAAAGTACGAAATTCGAATCGCACCTTTTGAGTTATTCAAGCACAGCCGTGTCGGCTTTTTTTTCTTTTTTTAAAATTATTTTTATGTATCGTATCACCTCTTTATATTTCGTGCATGTATATAATAGTGGTGTATTGACCTCATAAGCCTCCACTGGTGCGTGGAGGTGAATAAAATTCTATACTGGTAAAAAACATATTTTCAATGCTCTAGTATGATGAGAGTACATGGTTGGTAATGCTAATATTGGCGTTTAATAATTTTTCAGTGTTTTTCATTTACATTTGGATTATTACAAGATATCCAATCTCAAGGTATATATCTGGCTATTTGGTATCGAATATTATACTTTCAAGGGCATGTTGTGCATATGCTTAAAAAGTAAAAACAAACATGGAACGACAACACTTAGGTATACAGATAGTAAACTTTTGCCACAGTTTGGACGATACGAGCACGGCAAGGTTCAACAATATAATATATGACATGTACATATGTATATAGACTGGTATGTATTCATATAGTGTGATTAAAATCAAAGTCGTATGATCAATTTGTACTCAATGACGCGATGTACAGATGATGGCTGTCGAGAATCGTCGATTATTGATTTCGCGGACGGTCGTCTTTTGGCTCACAAAGTACAGTACCGACAAAGTACCAAAAAAAAAAAAAAAAAAAAAAAAAAAGTTTTGGTTTTAAGAAGAAAAAAATAAATAAATTAAAAAAACTTGCAAGACGACCGCGCGATTAAAAATTGTACAGTAATTCTCTCTTTCTTGTTGCTCGCCAATTTGAAATGACCGGCTGCTCATCGACAAAGCTAAGGATTTCTACTTGCGACTCGGCATTTCGATCGCCCTTACTTTTCAAAATTTTTATACTATTTTAACGATGCGTATCAATAAAAAAAAAATAAATAAAAAATTATCTGAAAAAAGCCCCGAAGACGAGCGGGCGATTCGGAAATTCGTCGCGGCAACTATTTTTTTTTTTTCTTTGTCTTTGCGAATGAATTCAAATGATCAATAATGCAAGTGCAAGCAAGTATATATATCGTTGTACGAAAATAAATGACGCTTTTTATAAGTATATAAAGTATACAGTAATGATGATATCGATGATTTGGTAAAAAAAAAATAATAAAGTGGCATGCTAAATTAGAAGAAACTTAATCTTCCAAGCAGGGAGAGACAGAAGTATAGTGAACTTTCACCGCAACCAAATAAGTAATAATAAATAATAATAATAATAATAGTAAAAATAACAATGATTATATCTTTTCATATTTTTGTGTTCATTAAAAACATATGATGTATATATTGTATGTATATATGTAAATATATATATATATTTTTTTTTAAATTTTGTGATTAGTTGGTTTGATATAACTGCACAAGTCGCAGCGACTTTGCGATTCCGGCCAAAAAATGTTCGAGCTGGTCGGCCGATCAACGCGCGCCCCAGACCTTATACTGTTTCTGTGATTATAAATATATATATATTTTTTTTTCTTGGTCGTCATTGGCGCGCGAATCGATGCGACTCGGACCACTCGGCTTGAGAATCAAACAGAGTAGCGAAGAGAGCCCTTTGAAAAATCAGAAGAACGCAGACTCGAACCTTTCGTCTGTCCTTCGATTGCGCGACGATCTCTTTACGTTCGCTTATTTTGTTTTATTTTTTTTATTTTCTTATTTATTTTAATCGCGGAAAAAGGGTTGTCCAAGTCAATAAAAAAAAAAAAAAAAAAAAAAAAAAAAGTAAATTTAAATAGTAATACAACCGGTTTATTTTGTCAATAGTGTAAAAATAGATAAAAGTAAGATTAATTAATATAAATTTTGCAATGACTTTTGATTTGATTTATCATAGAATTCTTGTGATTTCACAGGGCAGATTTTTGGACGAATGGCATGATAAATCTCAACGGTATTGGTGTGTATCAAGTGTAAAGAGTAAAAAAAAAAAAAAAAAGGAAAAAATTCAAAATAATAGATAAAATAAACAAATAAAAAAATAAACAGGGTATGTGCGTTATTGAACAGTGGCATGAAAAACATGTTCTTACCTTGTGAGGTGCCTGCCAGATCCGGTGTCTGCAGTCCGTGGCCCAAGCCTGGAAATTTTACTAAAGTCACGCATAGATAGAAGCGCTCCCCCAACAAAGTGCGGTCTCTCGGGCCTGTACGCAATTTCGCAACTACGAATCCAATGCCAACAATAGCAGGCAAGACAGTATACACAGAAAATTTGACGTGCAACCCCAAACACATAGTTATATGTAGTTACAGATAGACGTACGCATAATACATGTACATTCAACTCGAGCTTGACGCGAATTTCGTTGGCTAAATTTACTTTGCTTCTCATAAAATAATAATCAAGCTGACGCACGAAAAGCATCATACAACACACAACAAGTCTGGATATTTCGAAAAAACGTAACACACACAAAGAGACGCTCTTATCTTAACCTTGGTTACGTAAAAAAAACAAAAATCGTTTTTACAGCGGCTTTTTTTTTCCGAAATTGCAAAATTATCTTAGATTTTGCGAGCTGAGAGTATAGGTACACACGATATACACACGCCGAAGGGGGAAAAAAAGGAGAAAAAATTAATTTTGAGCCGGATAAATTGCTAAAATGAAGAGAAAAAAAAAAAAAATGATAAAGCCGTGTAATGAGTTTTTAATGTGCGTTGCTGGTTGAACAAATATTTGAAAACGAGCGAGAAAAAAAAAAAAAGTTGCGATGCACTAAAAAAAAAAAAAAAAAAAAAAAAAAAAAGAAAAGCAGACGTGTTATGCGCGTCAAGGTCATGCTTATCTGCGAGTAAAACACACGAGAGGACATCGAGCGAACGGCGAAGAGAAAACTTTCTAAGAAAACACGCAAACTCGATATGCGACAGCTACTATAACGATTGTACAGTTGCACCTGGAGATCACATGGCCAATGAAACATATACACACACTCACGCATCGAGCCGAAGACGTATCAAGCCCCACTGAGGGAATTAAAAATGAAAGACCCAAAGTAGTGAAAAAAAAAAAAAAAAAAAAAAAAAAAAAAGAAATTCGTATGTAGTTGTTCGGTGCGTACAGGCTGCCGTGAAGATCGTCCTGCGGACCACTCACCTGACAGGGGCGGGTGCTCGGTCTGGGCGAGCGCGGCCATGCTGAAGTTGAAGCTACCGGGCGTCGTGCCGAAGAGCTTGGTATCGGCGAGGTAATTGGGCGTGTGGGGGTGCTCGGACTCGTGCTCGTGCTCGTTGCTGCTCGCCGAGGCCGGCGGCCGATCCGAAGCCGCGGCCCCCGAGTCCGAGCTGTCCTCGTTGTGGTGCTGTTGGCCCTGGTGGTGCAGCTGATTGCCGTCTCCCAGCCTCAGGCAGCCCGAGCCGTTGTTGTTGTTGCCCCCGGTCAACTCGAGGGGCTCGCACTTGACGTTCGTCCCAAGCTCGCAGCCACCGGCCGAGTTGTTGTTGCCACCAACGTCGAGCGGCCCGTTTTCCTCGTGCAGGAGCCCATTGTTCTCGATCTTGGCGATGAGCTGCTGGTGGTGGTGCTGCTGCTGCTGCTGGTGGTGGTGGTGCGCCGCGGATAGGTGGTTGCTCTTGACCATCGAAAAGTCCGTGGGGGCGGCGTCGTTGTTGTTCAGGGGCGGCGAGAGGATGCGCGGCCGCTTGGCGGGGTCGTCGTGGGGGTCCGGGGTGTTCCTCTCGTTGCGCCGGATTTGGGCGCGGCGTATCAGCTGTTGGACCGTCGTCGGGGTCGGGGTGGCCGGGGTCGGTGGCGAGCCGCCTCGCGGGAAGCCCTCATCCGAGAGCTGTTGCTGTTGTTGCTTCTCGTGGTTGACCGGCAGGTGGTTGCCAGCCGCTAGCGCTCGCACGTGCGACAACTGCTCGTCACATGAAGGGTAAGGGGCAAAGCAGACTCGTCTCAGCTTTTTTTTTCTCTTTTTCATCACAACTACTATTTCTACTCGTATTACTAATTCATCGGGATTTGCTCATCGACCGTCGTTGGAAATCGATGGCCCGCTTTTATTTTCGTTTCACGCGGACGACTGTTTCCATCTTTCGGTTCGAAGGCGACTCGAATATAGCTCGGAGAAGCGAGGATATTTTCACCCCAATGACGTTAAAAGTACGACTCGGCCAACGGTGTTGAGGAATTACATTATCTCTTTTTTCCGCCGATGTGTGCCTTGTTTATCGGATTGTCATCGATTCCGGGACAAAACAGGGACACTGAGGGTGGAAACAGGGACTGGAGGTCAACAGATTCCGTGTATTATTCACGCGCATCGCCACGACTGTTGGTATGCATATTTCGTTGCGATGAAAACCCACGCGTCCCGCGAGATCCCGTTTATAAAATTCAACTGACCGAGTTGCGCAACGATCGATAATGCAAAAAAAAAAAATACACGCACGAGTATTTGATCGGTTCGAGATGGGGATCGGTAGCGAGTGGTATTTATGTATCCGGAAGGCAAGAGATGGGGGAAAAAAAAAGTAGCCATTTAAGTTTGAAACTCGGTGCTCACCTCGTCTCTGTCGGAGTGGTCGGCCTGTTGCGTGAGGCCCGACACCCTGAGCACCTCGGCCGTTTTGAGGAAGCTGCTGAGGGAGCGCTGGTGGACGTTCACCTCGCCGTGGTAGATGAACTCGACCAGGGCGTGCAGGTCGCTGAAGGCAACGTCCTGCAGTACTATCACCGGGTGCTTGCATGGTGTGCTCTGGAATCAAACGACAAAAAATCATGATTTTTTTGCTCTTGTCGGGTGGTAATGATGGTAGAGTCGGTGTCGTGTATAGTGGAGCAACGCGACGCTTGTGTACCTTGAGAAGCTCCCTGAAGTAGGGACTACAGGCCGAGAGGACGACCCGATGTGCCTTGAGACTCTTGCCGTCGCACGCCAGCGTGACGTCCACAAAGTCCTCGTCATCCCGTAGGTTTTCGAACGCCGATGTGATGCTGCTTTGGTAATTATTCCATCGCAGGCAAAAGTGTTGTGTATCTACCATCGTTATGCCTGTTCACCTGCAACAGGGAAAGAGCGAAAATAAAGCTTGATTAGTAATTTTTTTTTTTTTTTCATTATTATTATTATTATTACATTGTTTTTATAATTGTCGGGTTTGTCAATCTTGACAATGTTATCTTTTTACGAAGATATTGTTATTCCTTTTGTTATGCATTTCAAGCTTGTAATAACGTAATCTGAGAAATAAATTTTTTTTTCTTTTTTCAATACTCGGTAAAAACAATACTCCTCGCTATCTTCTCTTTGAAAAAAAAAAAGAAAAATTAGGTTGGATCAATTGCATTGTCAAGGAAATCTATGGTCTAAGTCATAAAGTTGCAGAATTACAAGGAAATTTTTTAAGGGTTATTCCCAAGATATAAAAAAATTCATTTTAAAATCAATTTTTCAATGGAACCTCTCACGAAGAGGGATCAAGAAATCTTATGCTAATACTGGGACCTCGAAAAACGTAAACTGATAATAACAAAAAACAAAGTTTAATCAAAAGATACCAAGATAATCGTAAAAATGCTTGCTGCGCTAAATGCACAACTGCATGCCTACTTGATTTTTCTTACGCATCGCCATTATTTTATGGAATCAGATAGAAAATTTTTTTTCAAACACAAAAACACAGGTTAAATTAAACGTTGTACACGTGAATCCCAAGGATGTAACGAAATAGTATGAAGTGGAAAAATTTTATTTAAAAATTAGACCAATACAACTTAAAAATGTACATTAACATAGAAAAAGAAAACTGAACCTTGTTAATGTACGCACACATATGATATTTACAGTGGTAAGCAGTGGTGCGACGATTGTAAGATGTCCGCACCCAACCCCTAAGGTATAGAGTGTAGTCCGTGATTGACGTATGTATACTTGGTGTGCACTTGAAAACGTAGCGAAACAAGCAACGATAAAGTTTAATAGCGAGAAGGAGGTGGAGACGCAGCGCAGTCAAATTTCCTAAGACAGCGCATTTTTCAAACTGTCGCTATCCGCGAAAGTTGCAATTTAACCTTACTCCCAAAGCACATACGGCAAATCCAGATAAGACGGCACAAAAGCACTGATAAATTTAGATAAAGCTTGTTTAATTAAAAAAAAAAAAAAAAAAAAAAGATGGCCTGCAAACTTGAAAAGAAGTACACGTACACGCGTGTAACGTTATTAACATATACATGAGCGAAACCCCCCCCCTCCCCCGCCATTCAATGTCTATCGTTTTATTTTACTGCAACGACTGGGGATCCGAGAAAGGGAAAGGGGAGTGGGGACCAAGTGGCCAAATCTTGCCAAAAAGACCTTGCAGCCAGTCAACGCGAACAAAGTGTACGTTTATAATATATACTTAAGTAACACAAGTTGCAAGATGATGAGTTTCAAGGCAACGCGATTCTGATTAAACCCCCTTCCCCTAGCAATCCCCCCACCACTAACCATACATATATACACATGTACACACATACACACACTTTTTGGCCAATGATTCGCGTTGCACCGCTATCCATTTACGCTCCATTCAATTCGCCAGCCATTAATTATTGAGCGTGTAATACATTTATATATTATACATATGTGTAAGTATATACATTGAGGATGTCTTTTGCGTGTGTTCGCCCTCTAGCTCTTATCGCCGGGGATTTCGCAAGAAGTTACACATCAGCGATCAAGTAGTGAGTTGCTGCTGCCGAGCGCGTAGAAAGAAGAAAAGAGAGAGAGGGAGAGAAAAAAAAAGAGTTACCGCGTCATTGGGTTTCCAGAAGACACCGCGATATATATACCTACATACGATTGCGCGGCCACAAATAAACAATTCCACACGGCCAGTGCAAAAAATTACACACATTTGCGTGCTTGCACTCGGCAACACTTACGAGTTAGAACTTTGCTCTTTTTTTCTCTGCCGGTAAGAGGGGGCGAAAAAAAAAGAAAAAAAAAAAAGTAGGAGTCTCTCTCGGCGAGCTGATAAAAGACAATAAAATGGCACAAGATAACGGGCGCTCTCGTTGCCGGCCCCCCCCTTCCGCGGCGGAGTAGTGGAACAAGCCCTTCCAACCGCTGCTTCTTTTTTCTGTATCTATCTAGGCTGACGCTCTTTTTTTTACACCACACGTACAACTCCGGCTCTCCTTGTCGTCGTCGTCTTTAGCGCGAGCAGAAAAATTAGGTCGCCATGCTGGAGCCCCGCCAGAACATGTGCGATTAAATAATTCCCGATCCCCCCCTCCCCTACCTGCCCACATAACACCCCCACCCACTTTTTTTATTTTCTCTTCCGCTTCGCGTACACGCGCAAACACTCGAGTACACGTCGTGTAACATACACACACGGTTATCTTCGCGAAATGATAAAGAAGAAAGGAGAAGCGTCTTGGATCAAATTTGCGGTTCTCTACAACAGCCCCTTCCTCTCCAACCCTGTTATGTCGTGCTCGATAGGCAAATCCCGGTGCTTACACACACACACATCGCTACTATAACTCTACTAACACTACAGCGCTTGTTAGCTCACTTTCTCTCCGGGCGTCGAATTATCGCGAGTCGTTGTAACTCAACCAGCTGAAGGTACATTCATCACCCACCAGTTCTCTCGAGTTCTCTCGTGTGTGGCGGAATAAACACATATACGTCCTATAAAAAGCTGTACTATCAATGTTTTATTAGCATAAGATAAAAAAGCCGCGTTTCGTAAACGCGCGAACCAGGTCAGTAGTTTGTTCGCGGTGGGATGGAGCTTGTGAGTATACCCGAAGGTGGGCGCGCGTTGCAAAAATTAAGCAAAACAAAAAAAAAAAAAAAAAAAAAAAAACGATGAATCCTTCGTAGGGTCGATCAAAATCGAGCGCCGCACGAGTTGTATCGTTTCCTACCCCATTAATACGATTGGGCGGACTTGGGTAGGGGTGGGGGGGGGGAATACACAGACACATGCTGTACAGGGTGTTGAATATTTTCCTGCAGCCACGGTATCCCGAAGCTGGGGTTTAAATAAATCGGCCGGCTTACGCCCCCCCCCAACCGTTCACTCTTTGAGAGGGAAAAAAAACAGCAGGCGCGCAGCGGGTGAAAAAGATAGCGCGCGGGGGAGTGAATCGCCCCGGGCGTTGTTCGCGCGCGACCGTGGCTCGATTTCCGGCCGTACACTTTCACTGGTGGAAAAGCAAAATAAAAAAAAAACAAACCGGGGACGCGAAGTAAAAAGTACAGACACGTACAAACAGAGGTGCAGTATACAGGTATGTGATGCGTGTGGAGTGGCCTTGGAAAACGCGGAAGGACGTGGCCGATGCAATGACATCGCAGGAATGCGTCGAAGTGAGAGAGAGGAGCTGCTCGGTGGGGTGTGCTATATGCGAGTATAGGTGTACGGTCGGTCCCCCCTTGTTGTAAGCGCCTCCTCACCCGCGCTCGTCTCATTGACCGGCTCGACGCGCGCCAGCGCGTGCTCTACCTACTTACTGGGTCACTTGCCCGCTCTCTTTCTCTCTCCTTCCTTATACCCCCGTGATGTGCCCTCCTCGGCGTCGATGCAAATAATCCCAATAAAAGGACACGAATGAGCTCGACGTAAGAACAAGCCAAAAGCCGGGGTACGGCGATTCCGTTCATTCGCAAGTGTGTGCAGTAAGTACAGCTACTATTTAACATTTGGACGGGCAAAGTATTGCGTTTCTTATCGACCGATTGTATTGCATTAGTCACGGGAAATAATAAAGAGAGAGAGAGAGAACTAGAGCTGCAAGAAGAACAGAATTGGTATACGGGGTACACGCAGCCATATACGATTTATATAACGTACTATTGGTTTGTCACATTTTGTGTGGAAATACATTAGTTTGTAATATGTAAAGGAAAAAATATATCGTGGGATGCGTAAGTTGGCGCGTCTCAATTCCGCGCTCCCTACACCCCCTGGTCCGACTGATTGATGTACGAGGTAACTCGTTACATGTTTATTTTTTAATTTTTCTATTTCATATAGTCATTGGCACAATAAATAACCACCTCAGATTTATGGTGAATCGGTCACTTACAAACAACAATGGGGGCCGATGTTTTACATGGCTTCCGAACCATCGGACCGTAGTTGGAAATGCGCACATTCGATTTACACTTTTTTAATATCACGAGTAGGAGAGCAATGCAGTGGCGGCACGTATATGCAATGATCTCTTTTTTTTTTGCATTGTTTGGGTTTTCGCAAGCTGATACAGCAGATCGCTTTTTTTTTCTTCTATCATTTACATGTGTGTTCTTGTAGAAGTACATATGTTATTTTTTTCTCGATGGTTCGTTAACTGTGGATTGTCTCAATTTTCTCGACATTTCTATCGGAAGGCAAGTTATGCGTCAGCATCTAAATTTTTTAACTGAAACAACGGGTGTGTTTGACAATTGTCATACGCAGGAATTTAAGAATAACTGTCACACCGTAAAAATGCCTTGATCATGGATCTCTTTTTTTACAGAAAAAATGCGTTACCGATTTCGCTACCTTATTCCAGCAAATCCTCTTACTCAAATACGACATATTTCATCCAAATTCGTAAACACCAACGAGTGTATCACAGTGAAATTTTTTTGGTAATTTTACTACAAGCATTGGAAATACATGCGACACTTGGCATTGCCTAGTGGGATGTCTCATTGTTTCCAATACCCAATATGGTAAAATTACCGTTTACTTTGAAATTTTCACACGCGGTAGTTGAATAAAAGGTATCTGTACCTCAGTTAATTTTTTAACATGGATTTTTTATTTTCTACTAGAAAAATGCGTCACCAGTTTTGCGATATCGTTGACTCTCCCTTAAGTGCGGCATTTTTTATCAGTCGACTTCATAAATATGAAGCACAGATGTTATTTATTTTCTCTGTAATTCGTCAAATAATCGATATCTCGATTTCTCGACATTTCCATCGGAAAGCGAGTTATGCTCAATTATCTCAATTTTTCAGCTACGACGAAGACACATTGTTTTTGCTAACAGATACAAACTTGAGATGCACACGCGTAACTCGCCTTTCGATGGAAATTTCTGGAAAATGGAAATAATCCACATAATGTATATATATATATTCTTTCTAATTTTTGTTTTTCATATTACAAACATCAACACGGTTTGCGCCTTTAATTTTTGCTGTATTCCGTGGTTCTTTAGTGCTGTCATTTTATATTATGCTTTCATCTATTTCTCGCAACAACTGTAAAAGTACAGATTGTTTGGAAAGCTTGGAATTTTCAGCGAAAAGATAGCGACACCTTCAACACCTAGACAAGGCAATATTTTTGCTGTATTCATGTATATTATTCGTGTCAGCGAAACCGATGAAGCTTTTTGCTAGCTTAACTTTTAGTAGCGGCTCACGTATATTATATTTTTATGCCATTTCTTCCCATGAAAAAAAATCAAGGGAATCAAAACACTAATTAAATTACTATCTTAATTTGACTTGAATTCAATTGGTCAATCCGCGATCCTATGATCCTATGACCAGATGTTTTATAGGTTAAGCACTCGCCATCATTGTTTACGAATAAAAAATTTTTTGCCTCCATCGAAATACCTTACACTCCCAAACTCGGATGGAGTAAACGGTCAACTACCGTCTGTAATAACCAGTATTAATATATACGATAGATCTGATATATACTAGTAAAGGTAGTGGAGAGATTCAGGTGATAAGGTTGAAATTTGACGCTCGATTTTTTTAGCCGATAAATGAGTAAATACGACGTGTAGGTATATCATGCGCATCAATTTTTGGACATTGATAAAACTAGCATCAAACACGACGTTGTTACTACTGTTATCGTTACGACATGAGAGACGCATCACTCTTCAAGATACGAACATACTTGTGATGGGAGAAAAAAAATAAGGAAAAACTTACGGTCATTTAAAAACTTCGCAGAACTGAGGACGAGGTAGATAATGCTCCAGCAATTGCAAAACTTGCACAAGTACTCATCCAAGGGGTTAGCGGACAAACTGAGAGAGCAGTAGCCAGACCGTAATATTATATACACGCGGCAATACACTGCAGTTGCCGGCTGATTATTTCCCTATAAACAACAGCACGCATCGACGCGGCGCCCACTGAAATATATGTATGTATATAGTACACACAGTCTTCTCCGCCGCAGCAGTCAAGAGTCTGAAGTCCGGAGTAGCGCACGTGTAGGGTACTTTGCAGAAACGGATGAAAGTGTGTAAAAGCGCGTTGCTACGGTATACTTATATCTGCAGTAAACCGATCCTCGGTGCGAGTACGGAAGTCGTCGTCGTCGTCGTCGTCGTGTTGTTGTTGCTGGGTCTTCTGCAGTGCCTGATACGCCGATATAGTTGCTCGTCTCCTGCAGGCACTCTATAACGGACGCACAAGTCGCAGCCAAGTGAACAACAAACAATGAGCTACGCAGTCAACAACAGTTGAGCGATAACTTATATGTTTATGCAGCCACGGCACTTTCGAGTATGTATAACCACTGATTGATACAAACTAAGTGACTCGATTAATATGTTATAATAATTCAGTGCCCACAACGCGTGTTTCACACCGGACTTGAGTGTACATGTATGAATAATCGTACACCTACGTGATTCTCTATGGATGTGTGTGTGCGTGTGAGTGTACAACTCGAGGGTTATACAGCGGTGGCAGCCTACGACGGGTATAACGCGAGCACGACTAAGTAAGTATCATGCGGGCCGACGAGCAGCCGAAGAAGAGCGACTAGGTATTAACTCTGTGTGTAAGCATGAGTCGTCTTTCTCCCGGTTGCGGCGCGTCGTTGTCCTGCCGCTCTTTCTCCGGCACTCTTTTCTCCCCTAGCTAGTTGCTATATGGCACCCGGAGCGCCCCTCCCGCACCGCGTAGTCGTCGTTCATCAGTGGCCCACTCCCTCCGCTGCCGCTGTGGTGTACTGCTCCGCTTCTTTCTTTCTTTCTTTCGCTGATGTTTCTGCTCGTGTAGTTCGGTCCCCTTCCCCCCCCCCTCTCTCCCGACTCATATTATATACCTACACACACACACACACACAATCCACATAGCTTATCGCCGTTTGCGGAGAACTGACACGCCGGCCGAAAAACGCCAAGCTCTGCGCACGTCGCTTTCTCTCCTGCTTTTTCTCTCTCCACGATATACGTGGATATATATGTATTTATACCTCTCTCTCGCCGAGAGATATAAAGTGAGAGCCGTATCAGCAGGTTGCCCGCGAAATACAAAAGTCCGCTCGGAGTCTGCGCCCTTGAGGCCATCCGCACGCGGTGCTCGCGGAATACGTTCATACACGTGTGTGTGTGAGTGTAAGTACACATAGTTTTGGCTCCCCTTTTAACCCCCGCGAGCGCTGCCGAAGCGTAAGAGGGGAGGGCGTCACAGGGCGGTAGGGGATGACGGGGCGAAGGAGGGATGCTGCGAGGACTTCCCCTCGTGCGGCCCTCGACTTGCACGTGTCGACTCGCGTATATACGTGGCTTTGGACTGTACTGGCCGAACGCGAGAGTTATGAATTTTTTACCAGCCGGGAGGAAAAATTACGCTCATGGATCTCTGTGCGGGTGTTGTCGGTTTGATCGTCGAAAGAGGAAAATTCGAGGTTCTTTGGTGCAGAGAGAACCTTTTATGAGAAATACCGGACACTTGGAAAATTTGGCTGTTACTGGTTGTTGATTTGAAAATGAAAAAAAAAAAAAAATGAGTAAGAGAGAATTCCTAAATAGTATTTTTGTTACATTACAACGGTAAGTTTATGATGATAGGATACGTGTATATCTATGACGAGTGCGTGGTTTGTTGTGGAACAGCTTGCACGCAGGGGCCATGTCTTGGCATTCCCGAGCATTACCAGGGAGATCCCAGTTTAATATGCAACATGCTACCAACGGTACTTCCCATGACTCCCTTCCTTTTGTTACTGGGAAACAGATTTTCCCGACTATCCTCTATCTCTAAATGGGTATCGGTGCAAATGATAAACAAAAAAAGAAACTTTTTTGCCGAGGTTAACAGCGATTTGTACCATATCGATTGATTGCACTCTGCCTATATTATATGTGGTTGATGAATCTTATCGAAAAATCGGCCTGAGGTAAAAATTTTAGTAGGTATTTACTTTGAGCTGTAAAGACACTGTCGCGTAGCCCCATCACCGTAAAACATCCCATTTTTAACAAATGCTCGATACACCGAGCCCAACGCTTCTCGAAAAATTAGACAATGCGAGCAGTACAGCCATGTACATTTTTATACACCTAGAGGCCAAGTTGTACGTATTATTAAACATTATACATATCGAAGAGGTGGGAGGGGGGGGGAGCATCAGCACCCGAATATATGTTACACGTATAATACACACACGCATCGCCATCAGCAAACGGAGAAAAAGCCGGCGGTGGTGGTGGCGGCAGTAGCGCGCGACCCCACTCGATTCGCCCCCTCAAAAAATCATTACGCCCTTCCGCGGCCTGCGCACGAACGCCGTTTTAATTCGCTATACTAGAAAAGTAAAATACACTCGCCCTACCTCCCCCCCCCTCTCCCGTAGGGTATATGGTGGGGGGCACTCCTACAACCACCGCTCCTCCATGTACATCACGGCATGATTATTATCATCATATCGTTATTATGATTATCATTACTACCACTATACGAGTCGCGTCGCGAAAGCGTCCGGCGCTTCTTCTCTTCCGCGGCGTAGTTACGGGACTGTAGCGGGTGGGGGTTATAGTTCCGGAGCCGTCTCCTCTTCGGCGAGACTCGGCGCTTAGAAAAGGATAATTTCGGGGAAGAAGCAAAAGTAGAAAAGAGACAGCCCAAGGGTGCAGGCGGGGGTGGGGGAGCGCGAGATATGCAAAAGGTATAATTGGAGAGTAGCTGTATAATTATATACAGCGACAGCCGCCCCTCGAGCGAGAAAGACACACCGAGCTTAGGGAGTATAAGGAAGCTTATTGTACGGAGAAGGAGAAAAATGAAGAAGCGCACGAGGGGGGAAAAATCGAGACGGGGTATAAAAATATGATGTGGGCACGCGTACATATAGGCATCAGACGGTTGTACGTAGGTATATATATATGTATGTATGTATTACATTATACATGTGTATGTATGACGATGGTGATAGAGAATACGAAGAGAGAGAGTATAGGCGGCGACCGCGGCGCGTTCCTCACTAAAAAGATGAGGAACGAGCCTCCCCCTCCTAGGAGACTATACATACACACTGTAACGGAGGGAGAGGACCTCCTTGTAACTCTCCTCCGTTCGCCTGGCTCCTCTCTCTCGCTCGTTCCTTGCCGTTAGCTGCCCTACCCCCACCCCCTCTCGGGACTCCATTGTAATATTTATTGATTGGGCTCCTACACGCCGAACTTTCGCGTTTCTTTCTCTACCCCCCCCCCGCGCGAGGGAGTCTCGGCCCCGTTGCTTCCAGCCTCCTCCTCCATCTGTGTTTCTTACTCCTTCTCTTCTGGTCTAGGATGTACCACCTGTATACCATATACACTCTCTCGTGCGTTATTTCCCCGAGCCAAGTTTCCTTTTTTCTGTCCGTCTCGCCCCATCCGCTTTGGAGCTTCATTTTTTACAAATTGCTTTGAATAATTTTAATGCTATTGAAGATTGCTAAAAAATAACCCGCATTTGAACCCAAGGAAGGTTTATCCTCTCCTCCCTCCAATCACACGATTCGGTCTCTCTTTGGCCATCGTAGATTCGCAGTCCCCTGTGGAGAAACGAAGAAATTCGGGCTGCTCGACGTGGAGCGCGAAACAAGCATATACCAGTGCAAAAAATGTATACATATAAGGTATAGTGTAGATCTTTGACGCGACGCAACGGGGCAAAGCTCACAAATTTTTGGTCGATTTCGTACTTGTTTTTGCACGCTTTATCGCTCAATCGAGCAAAATATATACTTTTCAATTGAAAAAAAAAAAAAAAAAACGTCCGTGTACAGTATGTTATCTTCTACTCACGGATACAATAGGTGTACACCACACACGAACGGGGTGAGTCCGTGCATCTGCAGAGACGGGCTTTCGAGCGCGCTGCTATTTATTTTGGTGCGCGCTCGCGCCGAAGACGGAACGGGGCAAACGGGCAGAAAGGGGGACGCCCTTGAGCTCGGATGGAAAAAAGCACGGAGAGAGAAAAAGAAAAAGAGAGTGGCGGCACGTATATGCATGTATATAGTACAACGTGAGCTACATCACCGTGTATAACTTACTGTTGTTAGCTCTGTTTGCAAACTTTAGAATACTCTTTTTGTAACAATCATACTTTTTTCATATTTTTTTTATTATTATGTTATTATTATTGTTATTATATATCATATTGTATTTCAAATTTGAAGTCATACTTAATACTTATGCTTACTCTAGCACCAGTCGCGCGCCCTTGCATTATACCCATACTATGTGTACGAACTGTTACCCGTACTAGCGGGGCTCTCTGTGGGTGCCAGCAAGTACATAATATAGCAAATATATACACATAACGTTTGCACGTGCGGGTATATTCACGGTAAAATTCGCGAGATTTGATGTACACGGTCCACAGTAGGTGCGATACGTCCATTGTATCTAGCCTCCGTTTTTTATTTTTTCTCCGTAAAACATACATAGCGTTCGATCGATCGGAGGGTTCGTGGCTGTTGATGTTGTTTAGCGTTTGCTCCGATAAAATTGAACCTCTGCCAAATAGAAGCTGTTTACCATATTCAAGCGCGCGCGTAAAAATATTTTCCATGTATAAGTACAGTCCCCCCTCCCCCCTGGTTGCCGTGCGCTAATGTATTATACATCCATGTGTACATATACACATCTCTATAGGTGGTGGTGCAGCAGTTGTTTGTTCAAGCAAATTAAAAGCTCCCACGTATACAAGTGACTTGTATTTATAAAAATATACAATCAGTAAGTAGTACAAAATGTCGTTGTCAGCGCGCGAACGTTTACATAAATGCTAGCTAACTCGAAGCTATGCTCCCATACTGTATATGTATTTGTGTATATGAGTGTATGTGGCATATATACATAAGAAACAGGAAAAAAATAACCGCTCAGCCAAAAGAAGAAAAAAAACCACCTGCGAGTATTATTCGCCACGCTGTCCCCCCACTTGAAAATGTACTTGTCAGGCTGCAGTCATGTTCGACGTTCAATGATGTTCCCGGTAACAAATCCCTTGCCCGCAGTCAACCAAAGCGTGCCACGTTTACATATTTTTTTCATTATTTTTTTTTATTTTTTATTCTTCGCTTGCCCGATTTCGCCTTGTTATTTGTTTTCGCGCTGGAATTCGCGTAACACATTTCTCTCTCTCTCTCTTTTTTTTTTTCTTCCTTCGTTCCCCCTCTAGCGTTTATTGCGCTATACGCCCGGCGTGTCCCGTTTGCTAAATACTCGTGACGAAATTTCAGCCGGATTTACTTTGCAACGGATTATCCTCGCAAATGTTTTCTTTTTTCTTGTTTTTGCTGCTTCTGTTTTCGCAGTTAGCCATAATCGCGTCGCCATTGCTTTTGATGTAACAAATTGAGTTGACGAATTTCTTGTAAATTCTCTGAGGGTTACGTGATTCCACCTGAACTACACCGTTGCACACCCGAAATGGTATATAGTAGCGCGCGTGTCCGCGTAAAGGATAATTCGCCAAAGTGGAGATGCGACGGGAACGAGGTGTAGAGCAGAAGGAGAAAGGAAAAAAAAAGATGTTGGTGCACCTACACGCGTGGCGGTGAGGTCGGATCGACGAGCCGAGAGCTTTTCAAATACAGCAGAAAAGCAAAAAAAAAATAGAGCCAAAGATGGGAGTATAGAGAAAGCGAGAGAGAAAAAAAAGAAATTAGCAGGGAGCCACAGAGTCACCGTCACGGGGTAGAAAAGAAGGAGGGGTTGGCGGAGTAGGAGCGATAAACGGGGGTGGGAGATGGATATTCGGGCTGAAAGCGGGCATCGCACTCCTCGGGTTCAAGGCTAAGCGCCGTGAAATACTGGGCCAGACGTACACATAGGTACCGAGCCATACGTCCTCGCTTCCTGCAAGCTCTCCCTTCCCTCGCGTTCTATACACATCATCGACGCACGCACACACGTGACACCAGAGAATCACCCTGAGTGTGTGTGCGTGTGTGTATAACGTGTATGTGACGCGCTTGGATGATATCCCTCTGGAAACGAGGGGGGAAGGTATGTATCCTTGTCTCTTCGTTACGTCTCTTTTCTTTCTCTCTCGCGATCAGAAATCTGTGGCGAAGACCTGTATGGTTTTTTTTTTTTTTCTCTCTCCACACGTCCAGCTGACCATTGGATGTTTAACGCCGCTGTGCTCGCAGTGCTATATCAATTTACGACTTTGGTCAGAGTGCGTCAACAGCAGAAAACAACACCTTCCTATGAATTGCATGATTCACCATACTGGTAAATGGGGTGTCCCGCGTAGATGGTGGGCCAACTGTGCGCTAATCAACCGAGTGACGTAACGCAGCGTGTATGTGTGTATACAATATACCCGTAGGGCAGGCTCTCCCCGTGTTGCATATACTTTGGCGATTGGAAAGAAGAAGGGAGAGGGTGGGGGGGACATTGAGGAATCGAGCGCGCAGGAGGGTCAATTTATAACGTTGCGTTTTTTTTTTTTTTTTTTTTTTTTTTTTTTTTTTTTTTTCTTACACGTATAATGTATACTTATACTTTGGAGTAATTGTAATTGCAGTCGAGGAGTATTATGACGGTGGCTATGTACGAGTGCATAACGCACTGCCTAAAATGCGGGTGTGTTTTTTTCCCGCACGCGTACCGATTTTAATTGCAGAGTCCTTCCCCTATGTGTCCCCCACCCATGAACTGACGACGGCGATGACCGATTGCAGTTGCAAACAAAAAGAAAAAATTAAAGTTTTCGTCGCTGCGGTAAAAGTATACACAAGTACGATTACTCGATACTCGTTGCAACAAAAAAAAAAAAAAAAAAAAAAAAAAAGTTTTGTTGATTAAATATACCTGAGCCCATCACGTGACGTGTCGAATGATGTACACGCGACTTCGTAAAAGAGGAAGTTCATACGATAAGTAGCCGGTCTACGTGAAGGGGGTGTCTTTATGCAGCTGCGCGCAAATTCCTTCTCCCGTGCGGACGTGTGAGCATCGGGGTGCAGCAACACAGGGAGCGAGGAAGAATGAGAGTTTAAACGCCGAGAGAGCGAACGAAAAAAAAAAAAGAGTAAAATAAGTAGAGGCATTGTCGACGTGTCGCTTCCTTCTTTTCGGAGCGCGATGCATATAATATATACATATACGTATAGCAGCAGGCAAGCTGCGTAGCTGCGTCGCACCAACACACACACGCGCGCAGGCAAGCAGTTGCTCGACTCTGCTTCTTCTTCTTTCAGCCATACACACACGCAGGCCGTCCTTCCTCTTTATTTGCTCGGCAACGAGCCGAGTTGTTCTCTGGTTCTATCTGCAGCGTTGGCTTCTTGCGTTTCGGCAATATTCGGCGGGTCGTCGACCCCTCCGCGGGCGGCGACGAGTATATATATATATATATGCGTGTGCAGCGCGAAACGAAAAGAAAGAAAAAAAGGGAGCCTCACCTTATTGGTCGTGCGTGCGTTACACACACACGCACGTTGGCCGAGCGTGTGGGTATATAATATATACATGCACGGGGCAGGACTCTATTTTTTAACCGAGTGCAATAGCCTCTCCTCGGTCGGTCGGGCGAAAACCTTGGCCGGCTGCTTTTTACCCGAGCCAGCAGCGAGCTCCGGTTACTCGCGCCTCCCTTCTTTCTATCGATGGATGGTTTTTCCTCGGTGGAAGACGAATTATTGCAGCCGGAAAACCATCCGCGCGTCGTTTGGAACGATCAGTAGTTCGAAGTCTCATTGGTAAGACCGAGAGCGCCTTTCACTCGGCCCGTGTCTGCCTATCGCTACGAGTCTACTACTAGTTTTTCCACCGCTGGCTCCCTCTCGGCGCGCTTGGATCGGCTCCTTTGGTTTTCCGAGCGCTTTCTTTCCTTTCGAGGGGGAAAACAAAACTGATGAGGAGCACAAAATTTCGCACTTAACAATATAACAATAACCGGTACAAAAGGGGCATCACGCGTTATTGGTGAATAGACGCGCGGTTTTTATCGCTTTTGCCACGGCACTGGGGAAATCCCAGGGAGAACCAAGACTTTCCTCCTCTCTTGCACTATTGGAAAATTCTATGCATCGGCTAGTGGACCCGTGTATACATGTATAACATATATATATATATATACGTACACACACTTTGTTTAATGTCGTGTTAATATGCAGATAGACTCTCGGTGGTATTTCCCATGTGTCGGCCAAGTCATTTCTTCTTCTTCGGACTTTTTACACGCGACGCAGATCGGTCGTTTGAAGAGAGAAACATGACAAAGGCCAAACGACACATAAAATATACATATACCCACGTATTCTTATACATTACCAAGTGTCACGTATACACGTATAGGCGTGGGGAATAACGTCTTCAAAGGCCGTCCTACAGTTGCACGCTATATTGTACGTAGAAAGTAATATTCTCGAGTGAGTTGTGCTCCCGGTCGTGCGTAATAAGGTGCAAGTAAGCACAGCAATGGGGTGGGAGTGGTCGAGCAGAAATCTTGAAGGGACTGCATATCGTAGGTACACACGTATATAGAGTGTAAATATATACACGATGAGCAAAATAAACGTGACAACAGTAGGGCGAGTTTGACCGAGTTAGCGGATCGACCAAGTAAAACGTCCCTGGCGCATCCCGCTTTTAAATAAATATGTATACGTGTATATATACTCGCGGTGTTCCTAAAAATATTATTTTCACAGGCGAGCGCGACGCTAAAAGTGGCAACGTACCGCGCGAGGATTATTATCGGAATATATAGCTTACACACTGCGTGCCCCCTGCATATGCTGCGCTGCTCCTCGCGATGATGAATACACGCTAAGGAAGGGAGGGACACAGAGTCTCGAGAATAGCCCTCTCTCTGTCTCTCGAGTGACTCGATAGGACTTGAGAGATGCAAGCCGGTGTATATATATACACGTGCCCTCCGAGGCGCGAGAACCAAGGCAGAGAGAAATGGGTCAGAGAAAGAGAGGAGAGCGCCGTAAGTAAGTATTTTTAATTGCCGCGCAGACGGCGATACAGACGGGGAGGAACGCACATGGGGAGAATTCTGATGCCTGGCTATCGTTGCATCACGCGAATATAATAAGTATATATGTGCGCCCTCCTCCGACTTTCCGTACAGCTCATCGGCTTGTTATTTTCTCTCCCTCCCTCTCTCTCTCTCTCTCTCTTTTATAGGTACAGTACTCGTGTGCAATAATATTTGCCAGCGACCATCTATCTCCCTGCCCTCCTCTCCGCACACCGTTCTCCTTCGAGACGCTTCTCTCTATCTCATCTCTGCTTTCTCTTCTCCTCGCGTTACCCGCGCACACTCGCATATATATATACGCGATGGCCTTCGCCACTTTTTGTACACATATACGCACACGTCCTCCAGGCCTCGGGCTAAGCCATTCAAATGAGCTACGTGCGCCCGTCGATTCTCTCTCTCTCTCGGCTCTATTTAAAATCCCAAATTTGGACTACGCGACAAATACTTGCCCGAGAATTCATACATACGTATATGTATACAACGTGTGACAATAGAGCTCTCTTTGTTGCCGCGCCGTATAGATTCGCAAATTTCGTCACGACATTCGGACTTTCTTTTTTTTTTTTTCCCTCGGGCAGCATAGAATAAGTTTCGCTAATTTATATATGTATATTATATGATGTGCACAGGACGCAAGACATGTATAATTATACACACACGCGTGTATCATCGGCGAAAGAGTGAGAATTAAAGTCGAAGCAAAGTGTGTAATATATACGTGCATGTGTGCGGCTAAAGAGAGGGAGACAAAGAACCAGTGGTGAATTTGCATTGATGTATATGTATATATATGTATATATATATCAAACGTCCACGAAGAAACGAGGGGAGAGCAAGGGACTGACATGTGTGTGTATACCTAGGCATGTGTCAGCTGAGCGGTGTATATGAATGAATGTGTTTAAGTATCGAGGTCAGCGTTGCAGTAGACCACATCATCATCGGATGGTGCCTTGTATACTTGACGCGAGCCACCGGAGCTTGGGTGACGTGTATACGAGTGGAGTCGAGGCGAGCTAATAAAATTTCGACGATCGAGAGGAGAGAAACCATATACTTAAGCGAGTGAGAAAAAACAAGTATAGGACGAATCAGTGGGAAAAGCCCATCAGTTTAGTTTAAAGAAGCGAGAGTATGATATACAATGCGCAATAACGTAAGGGTTTCGGGGAGGGAGGCCAAACAAAAGACGAAGGAAAAAGCACCGCAGGAATTCGATACGCGTCCTCGGTGTGCAATACACGCAGCACCGCAGGACCTATATATATACGAATTCTCTCACGTCCGTTCTCGCCTTTACTTTGCACCTTTCTCTCTATCTCATTGTACACTCCTGGCGCAACCGAGTACCCATCATTGCTTTTCCGGTCTTTTCGTTGATTTTCCGACATCGTAAAAGAGCACCTGCGGATACGCGCTTGCGCAAGGCAATCGGCATCGGAGATGATGAATATATTTATGCTCAATTACGAGAGAAAGGGAAAGAAAAAGAAAAAAATGTATACGTATATCCAAAATGATATCAGCAACAACCTCGAGCAGCGATTGCCGCTGTTATCCCTACAAATATATACATACTTGGCGAGAGGCAAGGTCACGGATTCGCACTTTTCGAAGCCCGGCACTCTCTAGTGCACCCCGAGAGAGGGGCAATTGATTTTGATCGGCTCTTTATCGACAATTTGTCTCAGGGCCCAGATAAGCCGACTCTTTCAAAATACGCCTTTCACTAGCGCAACTAAACGGAGATTATCGTGAAAGTCGTTTGATTATGAAAAGGTCACAGCCTGTGATTGCTCGATTTTTTTTTAACTCTTTTTTTTTTTTTTTTTTTTTTTCATCCAAGAACAAGGCTCGAAAAAATTCACATCTCATCGTGAAGCCGGTTGGTGGGATTTGCAAAATTACAAACTATCGTACATTCGATCAGAGCCATAAACTGCACGAGCAAGACCCGCGTGACAAATCAACTCTGCGGGGTGACGGTATAATTTTTCGTTAAAATGTTCGGAAAAAAAAGTGGGATGAAATAATCGACAAGCTGATCCGCGTGACGGGCGTATAATTATGACGGACACTGTACGGTGGACCGTATATACGAGAAAAATGGATAAAAAAGTCCCGCGTACGGAATTTTCGGCAAATACAAATTAGGCCCCCATAATTCATTCGCACGATAAAATGGCCAATTTTTGACGAGCCTGGCACCAGAGTATGAGCGACTGGTGGGGGGAGGGAGTTTTAAAATTACCGCGTACATCAGGTCGAATTTTCGCAAAACTCAATTACAAAGCAGCGCTCGTTTATTTCGCGAACAATACACACATCCCTCCGTCCCCGTGTGTGCGTTAATGCCACTCGAAATTCCAAAGCGCTCGCGCTCATATACACAGGCACGCTCGACCGAAAGTTTTTGAAGAACGTGTTGCATAACGCGGGCGATCGAAATTATTATTATTATTATTTTTTTTTTTCATTCGAGAATAGACGATCCACGCCAACGTAACGTGAATTGGAGAGTCGACTCGCCCGTGGTATCTACGTACACAAACACATGGGTCGTGTGTATCTCTCCCGCAATCTAGTTGCCAAGCGGATAATCTAATCAAACTTTGCAAATATAATAATATAAATATACTAGCGTCTAAGTTAGCCTTATGTGTAACAGCGCAGCTGGTCTAGCCCGTGTGTAAATATTCAGCCGAAAATTTCAAAGTTAAACGTGCCGGCGTCGCCGCCAACCTCATTACGGATAACCCACGGATTCCCTTCCCTCCAAAGACGAGTCTTTTTTTTTTTTTTTTTTTTCAGCAAGTACACCTACACAGTTTACCCGATCAGCTTCCATCAGTAGCGAAATAAAGTGTACGTTAGGTTGTATTGGTCGAGGTCACTTTCGGCGAGGGGAATTGCAGGGCCGATAAAATTATTACGAAAGTGTATTTTCGGTGCTGCCGAGTTGCATTTTGCTGATCGCTTCGTTGAATAATACACCGACACGAGAGTTGCAAATTTAATATCAAAACCTGGAATTTTTAGCACGACAAAGCTCAGCCCTCGCCAAGTGCGTACATTATTCAAGCGGAAGCTCTCGGCTATGTGTGGTACACCTATACTCACGATTATTAATACAAACTCATACATATATATATATATCAATTACGATGTAAATGTACTTAGTCCAGCAAAACAAAAAAATAAAATAAAAAAACAGAATCACCTTGGGATCCAAGAATTCGTCCGGGGAGATGGTTAGTGTATGTCGACGGTGAGTGAAATAAAGCGCACGAGCGCTTATGTAAAAGACGCGAATGGATGTATATATATGTATACATACGTCGGACAATAGGCGTATGTATAATGTACCTATACAGAGACGGTGGAAGGTGAAGTAGTATGATATACATCATAGGAGTAGGGATAGCCGAGAGCGTATTTTTTTCGCAAATGGCACTCGCGTGTGTGTACGGGTACGTCGCGTATAGTCGAAAAATTCGCACATCCGAGCGAGGACGAAAATAGACGCGTAGCTAGAGATACGAGTTCACTACGTATACACATGTACTCGTATGATTCGTTGCGTGTGGTTTTGCTCGTATACGTTCTAATGCGTAAAAAAAGAACGCCCGCGTTGCAGAGAGTTTTTTTTTTCTCTCTCTCTCTCTTCCCTCCTCTTCCATCAAAATCGTGGTACACTTGACCTTCGCTCTCGCCGCCGAAGCTTTTTAAATGCCTTCGCTTTCCCACCGCCCCGTATACTTTTATAAATACCTACCTCCGCCGCCGTGCGCCGATCGATCTATCGAAAATTCGCGGATGAACCGAACCGGTACGATCTCGCGCGTTGCCAAAAGAGTATGGCGAAATTCCCCCCCCCCCACCCCACCCTCCTGCGTGTACCTAATAGTTTATGGGCGAATTACGCAGCGCTCGATCGAGGAGTGTAGGAGGAGGTAGAGTGACGTAACTCGCTTGTGCAAAAAAAATATTAAGGAGCGAAAACTTTGCGGGAACCGTAACGCGTATAGTATGGGAGTCGCGTTCAAGGCCACTAAAAGGTGTATATTTATATGCGCACACGCTAACTTTGTATCGTAGCGGGGCCGCATGTGCCAAAACCTATTTGTTCCTGGATAGGAAAGGCGATGACGGTTTTATACATATATATATATATATATTTTTTTTTTCATTGTTACGCATACGTATATAAAAAATGATAATACGTTTGGCGGAAAAAGAGCCACAAGGACGCGCCGAGCCGCGGTTTGCATAGATAATAGAGAGCCAAGAGGGAGCCCGGCTTATATATGTATTCATTGGGACCAAAGAGCTTTTTTTGTTTTCCTTATTTTTAACTTGAACTTGAAATCGGAGCGAGGTGCTTTCGAAATAAAAATTTTTCCCCGGAAAATAAACAAACTTCCTCGCGTACGTGTGTGACGGCGGTCTCTCTCGACTATTTTTTTCAACTTTGGTGTCGCGAGCTGTATAGTTTTGTCAAGCAAGAAAAAAAAAAGAAAAATCGAGGCGAAAAATATTTCACAGCGACCGGCCAATAACAACTCCGGGGAAGCCGGACTGCATTGTTTCATCGCCGCGAAAAGAAAACATCAATCCGTCAACTCTCCGATGACGATTCGCGAGGCGCCCAAGGACGCCATAAACTCGCCTCCGCTTTCTCCTCCAACAAAGTAGAAAAAGTCGCGATATCCGAGGGTAAAAAAAAAAAAAAATAATAATAATAAATAAGACTATACGTTAAAACTCTATTTTTACGCTTTCGCGGCCGAGAGATAGGTTCGCGGTGTTTTCGATGCGCCGTGCAAAAGTAATATTTTTCCCTCGACTTGGATCCTTCGTTCTATTGCACCGTTGCTGCTGCGTAGAGGATAGAAGTTCTTGTTGCCGATACTTGACCCGAAGCGGGCGCAGCGTTCCAAAAAAAGCTCATTATCAGGCGCACAATGAAGAAAGAGGTGCGCCATTTGACTGCCAAATATATTTTTCGTTGCCGCTGCCGAGCGATTGTTTGCAAACAACGGCCGATTGGTATACCGATTTTCCGCCTCCAGCCAGCGTCTGCACTTGCTTCACACTCTCTATACGTACTTTTTATCATTTAATTTCACGGATGCTTGTAACCACTTGTAAATGCATGGCCGAATTCGACAAGTGCGATCGGTACGTTATAATGGCTACTGCGACGCGAAAGGAGATACGGCAAGTATATACACACATATAGAGTAAACAGGCGAGGCGCAGTTATAGTAGTTGGCGCGGCCGATCCAGTTTTTATCAGGGTCACGCGCTAGTCTACAATAGTCGACGCGTTTTACGGACATATGAATATATATATATATATTATTATACATTACTCTCGTTGCATCGGTATACACGCAATGATGTGCGCGTTCGAGATACGACGGAGATAACATCGCACGGGTGTATATAGATGAGAAAATAAAAGAAGGGTGATAAATAACATTATACATGTATGTATTATTATATGTACGTATACATACGTGTGTATACTAGAAGTGACAAAGGATCGGTCTGCGTGTGCAGGCGTGTCTGCGAGGAGGGAGATTACGTCAGAGCGAGGATGAGCCGATGGGCGGTCGAGGGGGGGAGGCAAAAAGAGAGAGCCGGAGGAACGAGGAGAAAAATAAAAGAGGAGGCTCTGCTGGTGCTGCTGGCCGAGTTCGGCGCTCCACTATGTGTTTGCTTGCGCTTCATGTGTACACTCTCGCACATGCATACATACATATATGTAAAGTATACATGTATATAGCTGGGAAATAGCTGAGAGCGTGCGTGTTGTACCCTCCCACCCCCCCCCTCACTCTCTGCCTCCTTCCTTTCTAACGCCGCCTGTGTGTGTATGTGTACTCTCTCGTCTCGTCTAGCGCTCGTCTAGCCGCTGCTCAGACATACCACCAGGGTCTAGGCCGCCCACACCCCCTCCTCCTCCCTCGTCGCAAATGCCTCAATGAGCGCGAGAGTGAGCAAGCTCGGCTCGAGAGAACTATAGCACTGCACCAACATATTTATGTGTGTGTGTGTGTGTGTGTATGCGCGCACGTTATACGTATAGCGATTGCACTTTACTTTCCTTACTAAGCATTATAAATATGCCTGCCTACCCGTGTCTGCACATACTAGGGGTAAATGACCCAATTACTGCGCACTGAAATTTTTGATTGCATTAAATTTCTCATTTCTCAATGTTTTTCAATGTAAATTGAATCTTTATCTGCAGCATCTTGTGCGATTAAAACGACAAACATTTTTCTGTTGAGTAACTTTTTTTTTTTTTTTTTAAGTAATTGTTTTAGTGCTGATCTCACTTGCTGGTATATTACTGCGCACGGTTATAAAATTAGCACCAATCGCTGCACCCCCAATTACTGCGTGGGTATCTCCCATAAGGTTTTCATGCTGAAGCCCTATAAACCCAATTGCTGCGCACTACGCACGACTACAAAGTTTTGTAGGTTAGATTCGTTTAGAGTCACTCAGTTAAACAATTATAAATGTCATGATGTAAAGTATGATTCTGAACGTTATTAATGTCCGTACGTGTTACAATATCCAAGCACCCAAATTTTTCAGTCTGTTTTTCTTATTTTCAGTCACCGTCGAGTGCGCAGTAATTGGGTCATTTACCCCTATACGGGTACCTGCCTGCAGATTGCACTTTCGCTTTTTCCCTGCACTTGTCGTTGCTTCCTGTTTCTTTTTTTTTTGCATCTCGCAACCCTGGCTTAGTCTCCAAACAATTGGTCCTCGGACCATATAGTGCTGATACGAAAACAGTTTCTCTCTCTTTTTTTTACATGGGATATAGTAAGAAAAAATTTCTAATTGTATAGTACGCGCAAATAAGCATAAGGTCCGAGAAGCGAAAAGTGGGCCTGTGAATACGGAACGAGGAAGGTCTTCACCGACGAGTTTCGCAACAGCATAGGTATATCATCACATGCGTGTGATGTGCTCTAATGCACTGACCTCGACTTGTTTTCTCGTTTTGATCGACCGGATGCGACACATTTTTTCACTCATACGATCGCATCTTTGAAAAATCCGAATCGCGAAATTGCAAATTGCTCATCTATCAAGCGAATAAGTCGCCCATTTGCCAACTTTCCTCTCTCTATCTCTGGAAGATTCGCTCAAGGTCAGCTCGCGTGTACGTGTTGTTTCGCGCATCAACATCATTTTATAGCTAGACGGGCGTACACAGGGAGGAAAAATCACGCGTTCTCATGAAAAGAAAAAAAAAAACACCCTCGTAATTTCATCGGGGACAATGAGAGCGTCTAGTGTTATAGCAAGCACAAGAAAAAAGAAAAAAAAATGGAGAGCGACAAAAAGTACGAGTGGGCATGCAGTGAGTCGCTTTGATTGACGAGAAAGTACTGTGGCGACTGCAGGGCGAATAAAACGGAGAGACTGGGCAAGTATATATGTGTATGTGTTTACGTGGTGCACGCAGCTGTGCCGGCTGCTGCAGATGCATGTCTGTCTGTACACATATGCAATGGATGAAAAAAGAAAAAAACAAACCATGTATAAAGTGCGATGATAAATAAAAGGGAGCGGAAACGAGAGTCGCTGCTCAATGCATACCTCGTCCGTGTATATACATATTAACATAAGGCATATATAAATGTAGGTATATGTGTTAAGCGTATTATAATGATTACAATATACGTATACTGTACCTTGTTCAGGTTCCAGCTCTTGCGTGAAAAATAGAAAAAAAAAAAAAAAAAAAACAGCAAAAATGCAAGTCCTGATGTGGTAACGGGTGGTGTTCCGTTGCAGGAGGTGGTGCTCGTCCTTGCACAGCAACTTACGGGACGAGGAGTGAGCGAGTGAGTCGTAACAAGCGTGCGATAATATTATAACGGTGATCTTCTTCCTCTTTTTCTTCTTCCTCCCTTTGGTGCTGTTATATCGTAGCCGATGTTCTCCTTCTTCTCCTCATTTACAAACTTTTTTCGCGCTCACGCTCGTGCTCCCCACCTCTATTTTCCCTTTGCACCCTTATATGTCTCGTAAAATGTATTTGTTTGTATTAGACCAAGTAAAAACGGCAATTCTCGTTGCAATTTGTCTCGCGATAGAGCGTATCACGCGGCCTCGGCTTCCTCGACCCCGAGTCTAATAATACGTCCATCTCTTCGATCATTCCCTTACAGTAATCACAGCAACCACCTGCACACCATCGGCAGACGCACACTCTCAAATTTATGTATTTATTTGCTTTATACGTCGCACAGTCTCTTTTATTTTTTGTTTTGTTTAACTTTTAAACGTCACTCATCTCCCCCCCGGCCTTAAAAACTCGTCTCCAGGTACACAGGCTATATACTTAAAAACTTATGTAATCGTGTACGTCCAAGGGCTCTGCGTGCAGTCTTTCCTCTCGACAATTTCGGCCTCTCTCTCTCTCTCTCCTCAGTCTTGTGAATGATCCCTCCTCCTCCTCCTCCTCTCCACACTTTTTTTCTTCTTCTTGTTCTCGTAGCACGCACGCACAATCGTCAATGATACTGATGATGATGATGATGATGATGATAATGTCCCAAGTGTCTGTATTATTCAACACCAACTGCGGCGAAATTAATACACTGAACTCGCGGCTGAGAGAAAGATCGGCCAGGCGCGACGAGCGTGCGTGTGAGTGTACGTCGCGGTAAATGTGCTAGCGAGCGTCGTAGCACGTGCTCGGTCGCGAAAAGCGGGGGAAAAGCGCGCGTGGAAATTCAAGTTGGTCGGGGCCTTTGCTCGGATAGGACGACGACGAGGGTAGTTTGCTCGAGGGGGGGGGGTTGGGTCGGTCGGGTGATGTGATGTCGGAGCGGATCTACCGAGGGTGGATCGGGACTTGTGTCGGGATAGGGAGTGAGCGCGAGCCAGGGGACAACGGCCACCCGATAGTCGGACACCACCGGGGAGTACCTAGTCGTAGAGTGATTGGGAACGCGACTGCTGCTGCTGACTGGCCGCACCACTTGATTCGCGCGCGCTTCTTTCGCACAGCCGCCCGTCCGTCCGTCCGTGTGTGCCCCGATGGCTCCTTCTTTCTTTCTCTCTCTCTCTCTGCTCGCGCCTCTCCCCGCGTGCACTTTTTTCGGCGGCGGTGGCGGCCCGAACTCTTTCTCCGCCCGGACCCCCCCCCCTTCCTGCGTCTCCCTCGTCCTCTACGCGTACATTTTACTACAGTAGTAGTCGTAATTGTAGTAGTAGCAGCAGCACCAGCTCCTCTCTCGCCCTCTCTCCGCTTCTCTCTTTTGGCCAATGCTAATCATTCTGTGTGCGCGCTCCTCCTCGTGTATATGATAAGTACGACGCGCGTGTGTGCGCCTCACTCGGGACAGAGGGGGGTGCGTGTAATGCATAGCACATAGTAGTAGTAGTTGAGCACCACCAGGCGATGGGGCGAGAGGGGTACGGTTACCGAAATGTTAACCTCGTGGAACCACTTTTTATTGAGTGTCGCGAAATTCATAGGAACCTCCGTAGGAGGAAAGGAGAGAGCCAAACGTCCCGTGAGAGGGGAGGGTGGCCGTGTGTGTGGGGGAGGGGGGGCGGTCGCCCCACCCTGCTATCTCGGCTGACGCGAAAAAAAGCCCGTGGCCGAAATGCGAAAGAAGTAGGCGCGCGCGAGCGGCGAGAGAGGAGCTGCCCCCCCTCCTCCTCCTCCTCCTCGGGTCGTGTCCTGGTCCTTCACCCGATATATATTCTTCGGCGCCCCTACCCCCGCTGCTGTCCTCCCCGCTCTCGGTAAGCGCCCCTCCTGCACCCTCTTCCTCATCCCTACGTAGCGCAGCCCCCCCCCTCCCCCCACGGGCTGATGCTTTCTCTCTTCGTCTTCTCTCTTCTTATTTCTCCGGCGACAGCCTAGTATTATTATTATCGCGTGTACGTTGGTCCTCGCTTATTTCGCAGTCGAAAGTCCGCGTGGTCGTCCTCTTTGCTTTCATCGTTCCCCCAGCGCATCGGGACAAACAGAGACGTATAGAAACGGAGGAGGAGGATATGTCGCAAAAAAAAAAAAAAAAAAAAACTCTCACACCCATATATATATACGTGTACAGTTATCGATGCAGTGTGTCGTTTATATGCGGGGGCGTGAGCCGAGATGTAGCGAATTGTTAAAAGGAAAGATGTGTGATGGATCATTTTTTTTTTTTTTTTTTTTTTTTTTTGGGGGGGGGAGGGAAAAAAAATCCCGTTCGACGTGATTAATATTTCGCGGGACGTTACCAATGCGCTCCTAATTGACCAGCTCCTCGCGGAATGAATCCCACCCCCGTTTGTTTCTCGAAAACAAAAGGCCCCGATCGCCGAGACGATGTATACCGATCGGATCGGCGTCCATCCGTACGTGTAATACATTGCAGATGAACCAAGACGACGGGCTTTTTTCCCCCGCTGAATGAGTTATAGCTGCACCGCCGTGCTCACCGAAGCGACTCGGACAATAGAATAGGAGAGCATCTCACGGAGCTTCGCCCCATTTTTTTTTGTCCACCCAGCGCCCCGTGATACACATATGTATATATATTTTATTCGTTCCTACGAGGTGAGGGACATCTTCGTCGTCGTGGTGCACCAAACTGGCTATGCATGTAATACTATACACAAGTATATCCGCGAACGCTGCTCCTCGACTGCCTTGTACACACACTATAAGCCTCCCCACTCGGGGCCCTCCCCCTCCCTCTTGCTGTGCAACTTTTTTTTTGTATCTTTCCTCTGGCGATGGTCCTGCAGCCGGTGCAGCTTTGACTCGGGCAGGCCTAGTCTTCGGAGAGATCCTTAGAAAAATATGTTCCCACAATCGGGAGAGATAATTCAATGCGCCAAGGCTCTCTCTCTCTCTTTTCTCCTGCTTTTGGGGCCAGAACCAGCGTTTTTGCGGCCAACTCATTTACATACGTGTGTGTATTTGTGACGAAGATCCGTGTATCGCTCGTGACACTGCCGGAGAGATATTACGTACTTGTAGGTATGCATTTACGCACAACGTTCGAAAATAGACCTTGCTTAGAAGGTTTTTTTTTTTTTTTTTGCTCTTCCCCTACATGTATGTACTTGAAGGATTTTTAAAGTTTTCGGGGGTGCAAAAACGCGGACATTGTTAGTTTTTCCTCCTCGTTTGTCCCCTTCGAGCAAAGCGAACCCATCATTAAATTTTTTGTACGGTGTATACGTTGTAAAAAACGTCCTTAAAATCAAGTGAAAACAAAAAAGGAAAGAATAGGATGAAACGAAAGTGGAAGAAGTTGGAAACGGAGGAATGCATCAGGCCAGCGCTTCTAAAATTCATCCGGTGAATCTTGGCGGGGCGTGTATATATGTATAATATAGAGAAGCTTCTCGAGTCTCCTTCAACGTATATACATACACGTTACGAGGGTTCTAGCAAATTTTTTCGGGGCCCATCGGGCCGATGCAGCGAAACTGCGCGCGTGCACTCGCTAGAGTCGCATCGAGAGGGCCATGAACCCCGAACAGGTTGCCCCCTTGGACATTCACCTCCTCGAGCCCCCCTTTCCGTCCTTGCCTCCTCGCCACCTTCGCTGCAACCGTCTTCTTCTTATTCCTACTCGAAAAATTTCGGAGCTGCTCCCACCCGCCGGCAAACCACGAGAACTAGCCCCCCCCCCTCCCCTTCGCCGTTGCTTCGGCACTTGGGCCCTCTGGCCCTTTTACTTCTTCCCTCCCCCTTTTTTTTTTCTTCCTCCGCTGCTGCCGCTTCTTCTTTTCTATCTTTATCTTTGCGAGCTTCTTCGCTTTGCTAGAGCGAGCTGCGGGCACTTCTTCTTACGAGAGACTCACTTGTTCTTTTGAAAATTACTTTGCACGGTTGTACCTTTCTGTCGCACTTTTCTAATTTTTTTTTTTTTTGTTTAATTTGATTCGCAGTAACGAGCTCCGGGTAGAGAACAAAACGAGAAATTATAAATTCGCGATGAGAAAATAAACAAATGTACCTCGAGAAATTTACTATTCGTAAAAAAAAAAAAAAAAAAAAATCGGTTCGAAGTAGAGAAATGTTACAAAAGTACACTTTTGTCAAATATTCACAAGGCGTCTGGTTAAACTAAATAAAGCCGCGATATGAAGTTGAACCGCAGGTATTCTATGAATTTTTGAAAACCGAGGATGTGTCAATAATACACTCCCGTCTATTCGAGGAGACGGTCATGGATTAATTTTTAGTTGAGTTTTAGGGTAACTATTCATTTTCCCTTCGATAATTCAAGTCATTATTGCATGAGTACCTCGAGACGTTTAGCCATCGGTTATAGATGTACACCTTGGGTTCGAGGCTGAAATTGTGCAAGTACAGTTTTACATTATCGTCGAATCGTGCATGATGTATTATGAACTTTTTATTGCTATCCATGGCTTTCGAGGCTCTCAAAGTTGCATCAAATCTGGCAGATGTGCCGGGAAACATGTGATCTTCGATGCACATAGTTATGTACGCACCTGTTTGCGAGAGTAGACTCGGGGACCTGATTTTTCGACGGTTAAGACAACATATTCAAGATCGCGTGTCTTGCATATGGCGAATGTATAATAATTAATCAAAAAACCCTAATAGAAGATCAGTTGAAAATATTTTTATCTATTTTGCAAAAGTTTCCATTTTCCTCCTTATACACTGTACGGACGATGGTCCATGTTGTATCTTTATCGTAATATTTTGTTGGTAAAAGTACGCACATCGAAAAAATGAACGAGAATGGCATCGACGGTTTGAATAGTAGTAGACTTGTCTACCAATCACCGATTAAAATAAGCTTCTCCATCACATTATACGTACTTCATGAAGTATGTGGCTGTATCTAATTAATAAAAAAAACACGCGAAGCCACTCCGCAATAGTCTAACACGGTGATGCGGAGATATCAGCATTCAAACAACAATGCCCAGCCGAAGATTCTCGATCTCGAACAAGATAAACTTGCTTATTCATCTCAACGAAATGGGAAAAAAAAACGGTAATCAAACGTAGATTCTCGAAACATATTATTTCTTTCGCGATATGAAGCATACTATGTGTATACTCAAATATACTTCATATCGCGAAGGAAATTATATGTTTCAAGAATCTATACGTTTGATCCCCTCTTTTTTTCCATTCCGTTGAGATGAATAAACAAGTTTATCTTGTTCGAGATCGAGAATCTTCGGCTGGATTATAATCACTATGTACCCAATCTCTCGCCTTCTAAACTTGTTGTTTTGCAAGTATTCTTGGTGCATCGGCATGCACCAATCGATTGTTGAGGTTTCAATTGTCAATATATGATTGAGTATCAAAAAAAATAGCTGCATTTTTTACAAAATTCCAAGTGCATCCTAATTTGGCTAAAAATTTTCGCAGGAAGCAATAAATGAAGTACTTCCCAAACAAGACAAAACACAGACTGCCTCTAAGTATCTGGCACAGCTGAGTTGGTAGATCTCTCGGTCGTGTGAACGATTGGGTAGCAATAGTTTTAGTGCAATTGCGTAACTGTATAAATACGTCGTTGATACTACTGAAATCTCGCAAAATTTTTTTTTTTTTGCTGTTGGTACGCAAACATGAATTAGTTTAGTAGTAGTAGTTTTTCTACCTCGGGCGTTTGTGAGAGGCTGGTGCGACCTTGGTAAGAAAAATAGCATTCGCCACATAAGCCACATAATACTATTTCGTTGGATAAGTGCCATCGTCTCCGTGGCTACCTTACGTCCCTCTGGCCCTGCTTCGCACGTCCCTTGGGCCGCAAAATAGCTCCGGAGACGATGGCGCTTATGTGGCGAATGCTATTTTTCCTACCGAGGGCACACCAGCCTCTCAAAAACGCCCGAGGTAGGAAAAATTATTGTTCTCTCCAGTTTGATGTGATGATCAATTGAAGAGTAGATTTCAGCGCATACGCATCACGTAAAACCCCGAGCTCCCCCGCATACTTGCACACGCACGCAATTAGTCAATGGAATTGCCCAACTAGCAAGCTCAACTATGCCTTTTCCAGCCACGGCTAAATAACGTGCAATTATTGTTTTCTCCGCCCCGATAATCCCAATGCAAATAAACTTAGTTCAACTCGCGATCTATCGCCCTTATCGTCTCCGCAAAACTCTTATCGGTCCCAATCGTTTTGGTGAAATAACTCTTTTCTATACGCTCTACGTTACGCTGCACATGGTATAGTGATATACTATGCTCGAGGGGCCCCGGACTTATCTTATCGAGCAATGCCTCAGACGCGCGTGTGTCCGTGTTTAATCTCGAGCTCTCTGCTTGTGGATTAGAGTTTTTTTCCTCTCTCGCGTATATTGGACAACTAGTCGTTGTCTCTCGCAATAATCGTACGAAATTGTAAAAAAAAAAGAAAAAAAGGCGTACCGAGTAATTCTAAGAATCACATTAAAACAAAGTTCATCGGCATTTACTCCCCGCTCGAAAAATAGTACGACTCTGTGTACACTCGGCTGTAGGATATTTACTCAAATGAATACAATTATTATTCAGATGGTAGTGCGAGGGGGAACAGCTTTCGTTTATCGGGGATGGATTTTTGGTATTCGTTTTATCGCAACTACACACAACTGGCCCAACACGTCGCGCTACTCGCGAAAAAACTCAACGCACATGCAAAAGCTGTACATATACCTATACACTCGACGTAGCGTCTAACGCGCTAATTTACGTCCAAAGAAAAAGATGGTGCTCTGTTGGGATGCACGTTGCGGTTCTTTGGAAAAGTCGAACCAGCGCAAATGACGAAACCATGGGGGGGAAGTGCAAAGTCGGCCACTCGGGAATCTACGTCACGCGAGGACTGTCGCAATTCGCCTCCGAAAAAGTGTACACATACGAGCGCCCGAAATGCAGTCGCCGGCATAAAATTTACACCGCGCGCTCGAAGAACAAAGACGTACGTGCATTTATAATGTGACGGGCACGAGCTGCGTCAGGCCCTCCGATTAAGTGTGTCATCCGCCATAGAACGCGGGGGCCAAAACGACATATTCGATTGCGCTGACTCTGCGCGGTGCAGTGGTCTCAGGTGACGCGCGTTAGATAAATATTTACTCCAATAGGGGAAAAGATTACTTTCACGCGCGGAGCCTTAAAATTCGGGACGACTAGAGAAAGTATTTCGCGATGTAGAGAAGAATTTTTTGTTTTTTTTGGCATCGTGGTAGAAATTATCTAAAATTTTGAAACGCGTATAGTCGCAGTGGCTGGCCAAACCGCTCGTTATCTTTTTTTTTTTTTTTTTTTTTTTTTTTTCGCGAGATTAGAACAAGTATAGGCCAACGCGCGAGTGTTAAAATTTGTGATTTGCATTGCGTATTCTTGCTTAGTAACAAAGTAACGATGACGTACCGTGTATTTTATACATACGTAAATTTATAATAATAATAATAATAATACACGAGCTACTCCGACGCTCGTAAATGTAGTAGGCAGTAGTGGGGCAAGTATGATATTTAACGTTGTATACAGCAGAAGGCGGTGTGATAAGTGACACGTGAATCCTCTTGATAAACGTTGATTAATTACGCAAACACGCGACTATGAAATCGACGATGATAAAATGAAAAAAAGAGCGCTTTCTTGTTCGTGCGAAATTTATCCTCTTCCCCCCTCCTACCGCCCAAACCCCTCTTAGGTAAGTATGTAGTAATGTTGCCTGCAAACACGAAACGTGTAGATAATGAAAAAAAAAAACAAAAAAAAAAAAAACAAAGAAATTTGATCAAAACGCGTCGGGCCTCTATACGTTCTTTCTACCCGGAGGAGACCTCTTTCTTTTTTTTTTTCCTTCTTCTAATTTTGGCCATCTCAAGCTCTCTTTGCTCACCTTATCTTTTAATTACTATTCCACGTATAAATCATGCCTCGGTCGCGATCGTCGTGGTCTGGCACTATTGGAAATTCGCAAAATCATCAGATGCGACGGTTATTTGTCCAAAAGTAGTTGTATTTGGCAAACAACCACCAATATCTCTTGCTTTCTCTCTGTAAAAAAAAAAAAAAGAAAAAAAAAAAAAAGACTTGTATCTCAAACACACGCGCTCCACCCCACCTATTGCAAAATTAATGTTAAATCCTAGTCACTGTTCCATCGAAGGGAATTGTTTTTAGCTCGAGCTTTCGAGCTTTTGCTCCACCCACGATTTGCGACCGAATTAGTATCGACGACACACGTGACGCTTAACCGAAGACGGAAATGAAAAGTGCATCTGCTTGAAGATACGTACCCACATAGGTGTACAGTCACAACCGGGACGAAACCAAATCAACAATGAGGCCGCGTTCCTTGCACTCTGGGGACTATTCTTCTTCGTTCGGTCATTGTCTCGTGCGTTTCGGGGATCGAGGGGAAAAAAAAAAAAAAAGAAAAGAAAAAGGTGCTATCTTGTACCGCTGCAATATGGGAAAAAAAGGAGTTGGGTTCGACGTACCCGGACCGAGAATCCGCATAAACTCTGCGGGAACGAGGCAGATGAGCGTGTATGATTGTTTTGGCGAAAAAGGAGGGAGAGCCGAGGATGCGTGCATCGGCCCGGCGGATGATCCCACCCTCCAATTAGCCGAGCGCGTTTTTCTAAAACACGCCGGCCGAGCGCATAATGACCGGGAGACGGAAGTGCGTTTGTTCATTCACACGCGCTGCACGCACCCAAAGTGTACAAGGGCCCACAGCGCGGGCCTCGTTGTCCAAAAATCATAAATGCACGACTCCGTGCATAATGTTATGCATCAGTGTACGGCGTGGACTCGAGTTGGTATACATATATATACGTGCAGTTTATGCATATATATACAGTATGTAGGCAAACGTAAATGCACCGACACTCGGAAAAAAAAAAAGAGAGAATAAGCCCACAGTATGTGTATATTACAAGTACATATATTATGTATATATATATTCAGCAAAACGCCCGTTACGCGTCGAGTATTATTATAATAATATATTGTACGCTGTACACGAAGACTGGCTTTGTCGTGGATACAAACGTTGCGTGCGATTACTCACCCTTGGTTCTCGGCTTTTGGCCGTTTCGTGCCGATTTCGCACCACCGCGGCAGCGCTTTTTTTTCAGAATGGGTCGTCGAACTCCCGAAAAGCAGAGAGACACATCGACTCGCGAGATGCGCTTACGACAGCCTTAATTTTTAGGCGCCACCGCTGTATTGGAGTGCCCATCGGTACATGCCCGCGCAGTCGTGCTTTTGCTTTGCGGAACGAATTTTGGCGCGAGTGTGGGTGTATATACAACAATGCAAGTAGGGCCCGGCGGTGGAATGCGTCGTCGGATGCACTCACATGTGTGTATGTATATGCCACGAGGGCCGGGGACGAGGAAGTGCACATGGCTGGGTTATTGCAGCTAGTTACATACGCGGCTTTTGTTGCTGTATAATATTAAGTATTGTACGTACGTGTGCACCGAAAAACGACGAGCGCACTCGCCCGCCTAATTACAACTATCTCACATCCATACGTATATACCGTGTTCTCCCGTTGATTATATATACATTCATGTTATTGTGATCGTCAAGCCATAGTGCATCCGCCAGCCAGTGCTTCTTCTGTGTAATGTGATGTACATGATTCTTATTTGGAGTCGCAAAATTTGCAAGGGTGCAGTCAAAGCATACAAGGTATTGCTAGCCGAGCGAGTTGTTCTCACGCTTGTCTTTCTCAACGGGTCTATTTTGATGTATAGATACGTGTGGCTAAATGTTGATATCGAAAATGACGAGTGAGCAAACAATGTTTGTTAATGCGGCGTTTTGGCATTTCAAATCAAAGTGCTGGGGAGGTTGTCCTCAGCGACGGCGAGTGTCACGCGTGCATCATCGACAAAAGTAGCATATGGTGTATACTCGAGAGCAAACGACTGAGTCGGCGGCACTTGCACTTGACGCAACAACCATGCGAGTATACGGTATAATGTGCGATCAACGTGTGACTAACATCCCAGGGCCGCGTCGTCGTCGACCTCGTTATTGCGCTCTGATCGAGTGCGCCGCTCGTGTCGGAGGATCCCCAAAACAATTGGCGCTTTTGGTATGCACATGATACTCGAGTATAATAATCCGGGACGGCAAGTGTGTCGAAAAAAAATAACTGCGAGCTTGCGCAAGCCTGAAAAAAAAAAGAAAAAGAAACATATATACCAAGCTATTCGGCGATTTCGTGAGCCGCACTCGCTCGCGAGTTGACAAAACATATACCTGACCCGCCGAGTAAGCACTTACTTGGGTGGTTCGCCGGGACGAGTGACTATACCTACTTACTTCTAATCGAAACTCATTTTCGAGGAACGGCCTCTGTCGCTTGTGTGCTTCGGCATTATTTTTTTCGCTCGTTACGCTTACAAAAATATCACAACTATACATGGTAAAACCCGACGTTGCAAGCGAATCGCTACGGCCTTTGGAAAACGCGAAACATCCAATCGACTCGTTATATATTTTCACCCGCATTGTTAAGTATATCGTGTATGCGAATCCGCTAGATATGCATTTGTATGTATTAATAAATACGCGCGGCGTAAAGGGCCGACCCGCGCATTAAATATTCGAATTTGCGAAACGAGTTGGAGGGATGAAAAAAACACACACGCACATCGCGCCGTGTATATTGAATATCGGAAAATATCGGTGCACGAGTTATGGAATAAATTTTCTCTTCTCGCGAAATTCGCAAAAATCATTGCGTTCGTATCGCGCGACGAGGGGCGTGGGGGTGGAGGCGCCTCGTTGTTGTCGGTGCCACGGTTGTATCTAAATGTAAAAGCTTACGCAATCCAGCACTCGGGTGTAATTATTCGTCCGTGTAAAATAAATTCCGAACGTAAAATCTGCAATTTCAGTTTTACGCTTTTTGCACAATAACTGCAAATTAACGCTCGGAAGCTATTTCCCCCGAATCTCCCTCTCGCAAAAACAAGATAAACATTATACACAAAAATGTAATAATAATGACGCTGCTGCTACTGCTGCTGATGATGATGATGATCATAATGATGATAATAAAAAAGCGCGATGCCATGTTGTATACCGCCGCTGCAGTTGCCGGTGCAAATAATTTATCAGCAGTATTTTCAGGCTCTGCTGCTCGTGCTCCACATACAATAAACAATGTCTAAAAGGTTACCAAATATTCGATCAAACTAACGCGATAAAGCAAGCATCCATACACGGGCGCACAAAAAGGGTCGCTCGGGCCATTATTTATCGCGTACGCATAGATTTCATCGAGGCTGCTTTTTTTTCGGATTTTTAAACAGCTCCCTCCCCCCCCTTCCCTTGGCCATGTCATTTCTTTTTCCGCGTATGCACTCTTCCGTTGGATCCTCCTTTCCCCGCGCCTCGATTCGGCCGATGCATTTATAATAATTAAATACGCGCTCGCGAGAGCTCCCGGGAGGGCCGAACCCCCCTTTCGCGCAGGTAAATAGCGCGGTTATTATTTACGCACTTTGTTTGCGAAAATTACGTATTCGAGCGTCGCGATTATTGCGTTTCAGTTGGCGAATCTGTTATTTCAACGTTTTTGCGAGAGGAAGGGAGAGAGAGAGCTTCCAGTATACACGGGGCCCTCCCTCGCTGGGCAGTGGTGGGCTTTGCGACGTTATTAATGCTACAGCAGCGACGCCCGTGTGTGGCGCAGTGTAGCGACAAACAAAAATAATTAATATTTATCGTCGACGATTTCCGCGCCCGCGAGTATATCGGGATACGCCGTCTCGCTCTCGGGCTAATGTCCGTACCGAGAGAGCGAGCGAGCCATCCGAAATTTTACGCTGACGCTAATTCGATAACGCCGATACATCCTAGCGTGCAATTTATTCGGTGACCATCGCTTTTCCGTTTTAACAATCTCTCCCTATTTACCGCCCCCCCCCCCCGCGATCGAGCCTGGATTTCGCGCTCGCTCCGTCTCTATTGTATGGTCCGTGACTTTTTTCCACCCCCCCCCCTCCAGGTCGTTCGACGCGCCCAATGGGCTATGATAACAAAGTGTCATGTGCCGGTGACGGGAGTAGGCGCCGTCGCCGCCTGACGACTACATTTTTATTATTTCCCGCGATTTATCCGGTGTTTTTCGCTGCCGCTTCGTGTGTTTCGTTCGATCGCGAATTTTCATTTTTTCCATGCTTTAATAAGTACATGGTGCCAATTACGAGGGAGAATTGCATTTTTATGGTAATCGTTGTTACTTCCCTCGCGCGAGGGGAATCGGAAACTTTTCGCAACATTAATTAAATTTAAAATCAAATTTAAATATTTGCCCGCGCTCGCGGGACTTGGCGTCGCTACTCCCAGTGATTTTCAATTATAAGTGATTCCCGTTCGATTGTGCTTCAAATTAATTAAAATATATTATATGAGTCGAAATTTATAAAATTTCAGTAAACAACGAAACGAGTGGAAACGAACGCCAAATGAAAAAAAAAAAAAAATAAAAAAGAAAAGAAAAATGATATCCATCGCACGGCAACTAAAGTATATAATAACAATTCATCGAATTTGCGAAAATTCATTAAAACGGACAATGCATATAGTATATATATATGAGTATAGTATTACCGATCGAAAATTGTATCGGCTTCCGAGCCATCGGGGTGTGCCGAATCACGCTTCGAGGCATCATAATATTTTTTCCGCCGAAAACAAGGACTCGCTTGCACGCAGTGGGGATACAATTTTTAATGGTAATTTATACGACAACGGGTACACTGCGAGATACTTTTTCGACTGGGACGTACACGTTGAGCCAGAATTGTAATGAGTGTGTACTTAATCGAGCAAAATTGCAAAGCCGAAAAATAAGATAGGAGATAAGAAGGGCAATAGAAGGAGAGGCAGCTAGCGCTTCGTCGCTCGTGGGAGAGACAGGATGCGACGAAACAATTACGGGAAGGAAGGAGCACACGGGCCCCCGAAAAAAAAAAAACGCCGGTGTGATCGCGGGACCGTGACACCCGCTCCTAACTACGTATATAGGTACACTTTTACCATCGGTCGAAATAGGCATCCATGTATACTTATACCGCCTCAGGAGTGCAATAACAGTTCTTTTCCAAATTTTTTTGGCGAACGGAAGCAAAGGAGGAACAACGAAATTTGGTACTCACATTTTTTTTTTAACAGCGAGCCGCGCACGCGGTTTTTTCGATCGGGCGCATATACGAAAAGTACATCAGTGTGTGTCCAAAGCAGAATTTTTCTGCGGGAGCGCTGCACCGGTGCTTCGGCGAACGCAAGCTATTCATAACTCTCGAGGCATCGATGATATATATATATATATATATATATATATATATATATATATATATATATATATATATATATATATATATGTTAGTCATTCGCGTGCCTAATACCAGAGTCGCCATCCTCGCTGGATCAAGAACCTCGGGGTTTCGCGGCTGCTCTACTTCTCCCGCTCCAGCGTTGGCCGAGCATATGTTCTAGAAATAAAATTGCCCGGCCTCCGGTGCGTGGCCTCTCCGCGAAAATCTTTTTATCGGCTCTGCCACTCGGGAGCAAAAATCGTTCTGTTTCGGGGCTTGCTTGGATCATCTTTCACTTTTCCTTGGCGCTTCTTTGACGAATTTTCTAGTCTTGTTTATTTGTTTAATGACTTTTTAACATCAAGTATATAGAGGATGGTAACTTGGGTTTTTTGATACTTGTAGTTATTTACCGACGCGAAAAAGGAATCACTTGGCAATAGTATAAAGTAAACGTCAATACTCATAAATGGCCATTCGGGGTAAAAGTAGGCTAGATTTTTCGTTAGTACATTTTTTATTATTACATTCTGGCACAAGCAACTCAGATACGCGTTTTACCGCGTAAATTTGTATGTTTTTATGCGCAACGTCAACAATTTTTTTTTAATTGCATTCCAGCGAACATAATCTATAAAATACCACCATGTAGAACCTTAGATTGCCTCAAAGTTATTATTGTGTTTTCAAGTAAAAGTAAGCTATAAACAATGAGTCGTCTTCTGCAGAAATTTTTATGGGTTAATGTATACGATGCAAAGTAAGAGATATTGAAGTGGCATGAGTCGATTCACGAACTTGAATGAATATTTATACATCATTCGAAACTGCTTTCGGTAATACATATATACTCCGATTGAATAGAAAATATGTTTTTTAATTGAAAAGAGACCTCGTGGGTGACATTTGAAGGTCTCACCAAAAAAAAAAAATGTTAAAATCTAATTCTTTTTTCGCAACATATCTACAAATTGACATTTAACTCAAGCGTTTTTCAAAAAAAAAAAAAAAAAAAGTATAGTGGAACTCACTGTGAAACAAACTTTACTTTTTATTTAAAAGTCAATCAAATACTCCAAGTTGCCAAAACAACTAAAGATAGAGAGAGAGAGAGAATTGAATTGAATTGAATTTATTATTAAAGAGCTAAGAGCAGAGCGCTCTTTATAGCTTGGCTCGTTACATATGATTTAATACAATTGTAAAGTTAATTACTAATTGACACTGGAGAGAGAGAGAGAGAGAGGAAAAAAGTAGTTTTTTATCGGTGCAAAATATAAAACACTACAGCTATCTAAAAAAGCATACTGTAGTTGCCGTGGTAACAAATTTTGCTCTCGTTATAATCGATGCATCATGCGTCCCTGACATGTAAAAAGCATATAGTCTTTCACACGAATTTGACCACTTGTGTAAAAATCACAAAATAGAATACGTATTATACACACACGATGTGCAGCTACGAGTTATTTTTCCAGGCCGTAGTTTTGTAAGGAGGAAAAAAAACGTGAAATTCCCCGGGGCAACCTTTTTTTCGTACACCGGCCAGTGTCGTCGACTCGCTCTCTCTTTTACTTCAACCGCTTGCCGTGTAACTACGATGCAGCCATACGCACTGCCATTTTCTCTCCGGATGTGTCCCGCACAGCAGTGACGTCGCGTATGATTGAAATCGACTCGACTTTCATTTAAAAAAAAATCTTCATTTTATTTTTTTTCCCTTCATCGACTCGTATTATTTATCGGCCGACTAGCTTGAGTCCGCTATTACGTCGCGTTTTAAAGCACATTTCGCTCATTGAATTTATGATTGTCGCGTGTCGCGCGATTCGCGCCAATTGACATTCGGTTATTGAAGAATGAGCCCAACGTACGCATAGACTGTACACCTACACGCGTATACCCAATTGCATGTGTCACGTGCACGCCTGATGGTTTTTCCGTGATGATCAAAGTACACTCGTAGGTACGATGGCCCTTCCACATAACGCACCCACAAAACGATGTAAATGTACTCGCTGATCCGGAAAAACATTCATTATTAAAATATTACATGGTTTTCCGTCGCAAGCTCCTTTTTTTCCCCCCACCCCAGACTCTGTCACAGCAACCCCTACGTGCGTGTGTGTACTGTTGTTACAATGTCCGTGCGGTCGATGGCTTCATATTTGGGCTCACTGCCCATGAAAATTATCGTTAAAAGTCTTTGATGTCTGGTACAACGCGGTAGGCACATGTCACACATGTACTTTTTAATGCTCGTTGAATCGCGTTAGTTGCCCTGTTCATACACATCCAGCATTCATTTCCCCGTCATGTTTGTTCCACGGCTACCGTGAACAGATCCAAAAACGATTGGTTCAGCTGCACCCAAACGTTCGATAACGATTTCACTCTCGGCTCCGTACATTTTTTTCTAGAAAAAAACCCAAGGCTCTGATAACACACAGACACGAGCGGGGGGGTAGGAAAAAAAGGGCTCCGCCTCGTTTTTTTTTTCCCCCTCTTTTCCCACCGGGCGCACGAAAAAAAATCGCTCGGCTCTCTCTGCATTTTTTTCGCCGCACGCAACTTGAACGGCTCTTCTATAAGTGGCTAAGTCAAGTTGACGCACGCACACGCGCACCCGGTCCCGAGGCCAATGCACTTGGCCGCGCTAAAGAACGAACGAAGAAGAGAAAGAGAGAGAGAGAGGACGGGGCGCAGAGCGCACGATGACCAAAGTTTCGCGGGCAGGTGGTCTCTTCTTCTCGTTCCCCTTGTGCTCCAACCTGATGCAGCGAGCCGTCAAGAGCCTCGGATGTGCGTATATTATAATATGTACTCTTGATTCCGATAGACGAAAATCGGCACTTTTTTTTTTCTTTTCCTCGCCGACGCTCGTTGTCTCGATGCGCGTGTGTATCGGGTGCAAAGTATATTTTTGCCGATCGCTGTGTAGCAGCAGCAGTTGGGCGACTAGCAAAAATAGCGGCGTCGGGTTTCCTGATGCAGGCTATACAAGTTTTTTATATACATACATATACATACGTGCACAGGCCGAACACCTATATATTACATTGTACACGCACCGGCGGGGAAACGCGATACGTGCGTGCACATATATATGCGTCGTCTGCGTGAAAAACCGTTGTCGGCGAGGTGCAGGGTGTATTATTGTAATCGATTTGAAAAATGTGGATGCGCCCAAAAGAGACAGGGGGGATAATGTACACACCGGTGTAAGTACTGTATAGCACAGACGAAGAAAAAAGAGGTCGTGGGTGTTTTGAAACTACCAAACATGTTGATGACGATTCGCGTGATATTTCCAATAGAGGAGGAAAACGCAAGTGTATTTGGATCTAGAAAAAAAAAACAGAACGAGAGTATATGAATTTCGTAACAAGTTGCAACGACGAATAATCATTACGACCTCAAGCATCAGCAAAACATTTAATATGATTACAGCTATATATATGCGGGCGTCGTATGTATGCAACATGTAACACTTGAACGCGCGACTAAGTGAGCAAATAAAGTGAAAACGAGATGCAAGGCGAAAAAAAAAAAAAAATGCAAGCCGAGTGAGTAAGGGTATACTTATATGAGTACGCAAAGTTGACGAAAATTTCGCGTAGGAGAGCGGCCCCGCAGCATGTCATCGATTATTATGATTATGACGATGATGGTTGTTGTGCATACATGCACAGGCATAGTAAGAGAAGGCCAAAGAGAAAAAGCAAAGGAGGAGGTAAGCCACTGACCGTCCTCGAGTATATAATATATTAGAGACGAGGAGGAGCAGCCAACAAAGAGCTATGGTGACAATTGCTGCATTTGACCGAGAAAGAGAGGTTGAAAACAGAGGGGGAGTAAGACGTATAATATAAGCGAGATGTATATAAGTATGTGTGTGTGGGCATCACCAGCGAGAGAGAGGAATAGTAGGAGGTGGAGGCGAAATTTGGCAGAGGTTCTCTTTCTCAAAGTTGTATACCGGCGTCTGGGGTCCGCGAGGAGGGGGTTTGAAGGAGGGCCTCTAGAAATTAGGTTGTTGCACCGCGTTCAGGGCTATATATACGCGTGTATAGGTGGTTGCATCGGTGGGGAAAGCAAGCTCTCTTTGGCCAAGGTCCCTGCAGTTCGGCTATTGCACCTCCTCTCCTCTTTCTCTCCGCGCGTGCACGTAAATACTGTGCGATGCACACGCGCCTCGTGCGAGGCTCTTCTTTCTCTCTATGCGCTGCACTCTCTTAACGCCATTTTCTTTCTTTCCGATGCTTCCATTTCTTTTTCTTTTTTTTCCTTCTTCCTTATTTCCATACGTAAATGTCCTACATCTCGATGGCTCGTGTATTTTTTTCAAAGAGATTTCATTCTCCTGCACCTCGAAATCGGTATGGTGAAGCGGATCGGTACATTTTTTTCGATATCGCCACTGTCCCCATTTGTAATCAAAATCGATAGAAGTATCCTCCCGAGTATTCGGGAGTAGCAAAATATACTCGTGCAAGTATTTAAAAGCTTCAGAATTTATGTATCCACGTAGCCAATGCTTGTACGATGGATCGTTGCATTGGAGCGACGAGAAACAAACATTTCAATTATTGTGAAAACTCTCGCAACGCGTATTCGCGATGTATACTTGTCGCGTGCGTCAGTGATGGCGAAGGTTGAAAAATAGAGACTAGTATAGTTCCCGCGTAGGCGAGCGCAAAAAAAAAAAAAAAAAAAAAAAAGAAAAAATAAAATCCGGCGAGGAAAGAAAGAGCTCTCTCGAAGCGAACAAGTGGAGAGAGAGAGAGAGGAGCAACAGAATAAGCAGCACACGTGTGTGTGTGCGTGGGTAAAAGCAAACGCTGCTCTCTGCCTGTTAGTCGCCGCGAAATTTAGGCCGTTGCACTTTTCGGCAGTCGCGGTGGTGGGGAGAACAGCCAAACCAAACACGGACAAGAGGGGGGCGAGGGGGCAGAAGATAGCCACGGAGGGGAAAGTTGCTGCCATCGGTTGTAAAAAAAAAAAAAAAAATGAAAAATACAAGTAGAAGAAGCGAAGAGGCCCATCGGTGCAGTGCGCTGCGCGGAGTGCATTTTACGAAGGGGGGGGGAGAAAGAGGGCCCGTAGCAGTAAAACTTTCGGGGGCGCGGGGACGGTCGACTGGGGCATAGCGATGGAGGGGAGTATAGTCATATCGGGGGTGAAAGGGGGATGGGTGTGTACTACGTGTATGTGTGCTCCTTGGGCCTGTGCTCTTTCTTCTTTTCTTCCTCGCGCGCGTGATGCATGCAGGCAGCCCGTAAAAGGAGGAGGAGCGGTGCAGCCGCCGCGGGCTGAATTTCTTCTCGCCCGATTTCACCTCGGAAATGCGCGTTTCTTGCGCCAATTTTTTTGTTTTTTTTTCCTCCCCCTTTTCGAAACGCCTATATACCCCCCCTGTCCGTTTATCCCCTTAGCTATTTGGACCTCAAAATGAGCTGGGTTGCCTTTTTTAATGATACGTAACTATACCTGCTCCTTGCCTGTTATTTGGGTGCCTACTTTTTGATTACACCTGTTTAGCAAATTCCAAATCATCGGCGTTACTCCCTTAAAGATCCACTGATATTATAACCAATGTGTATGATTTTGGACTGAAAGTCATGAATTTTCAACGCTTCGTGCACACATGAAAATTGTTCACGTGTAAAACAATTTTTCCGTATTTAATTTTTAAGGATATCACCACATTTTCGGTTAACCACTCAACATAATATGTATTCGGAAGGGGCCAACGTGTAAATGTAAACGCCGATTTCTCAGCCAGTGAGGCCAAAGCATACAGAGATACGTTGAGGCGTGGAGCAGGTTTTTCCCTCCTCGTCTCGAGAAAGCTTTTCATACATTTATAATATGAAACGCTGCGTTTCTTTCTTGCGACACCCAAATACTGTATACGTCGTAAAACTTTTTAGCCTTCGTCGGGATGATTCAAAACTCGTCGGGGAGACAAAGCGAGGCTCACCTACTCGGGCGCGTGGGACACTGCGCGTATATATATATATATACGCTTATTCGGCTACTGCTGCGTGTGTACAATATATAATATATACTTACTCACACGGGCGTCGATTTGGAGAAAGTCGCGCGGCTGCTGAATTGATACGTATATACTTACTCATTGGGCGCGAGACTGACTCTCGCGTTTTCTTCTCGTCGCGCACTTTCTGCGAAACTATGTGGTCGCGTTTAAGCACCCGCTCGTGTATATTTGTGTCACGTGGTGTTCCACAATGGTGACGTCATTGCCAATGAGCCCGCATCGTTTTTATAGTCACTTAATTGGCTGCTTCAAAGGGTTCCTTACTTATACATTTTACACGGAGCAACGAAACCAAGTTCACATTTTTTTGTGTAAAATACTTTTTCAAACCAATACGGATTTATTTTGATAGTACACTTTCCTCAAATAGCGTCATACTTTATTTTAAAACATTCACCTTATTATTTAACTATGATATATATTCAGATTTTGAAAAGTACAACGTTTTATCTTATTTTATTTTATTTTATTTATTTTTTTTGACAAGTCGCAACAATCATAAAGTTATTTTCTGTAACTACGTTGTGTATTCATTATTATAAATGAAGTTAATTTAATGCTAAAAGTTTTTTTTACATTTCTTGTTAACATGCATTTTTTTACTCTTTCAGAATCACAGAGATCCTCCTCAAAAAGGTGTTATTAGTTTTGGCAACAATATATTGGAGGACACCACTGATGGACGCTAATCTGAATGTGAGTATTAAAACTATGTATTTAAAATATTTCCTCTTGGCTTTTGCAGTAAAAATGTTAAAATTACCAAAAAAATGAAACTGAATCAGTGAAAAATATGGTGCGACCAAGTACTGAATACAAAATACAAATTCTAGGTCTGAAAAATGAAACCTTTTCATATTTTATATCGCCAAAAAACGATTTGTACTGAATCTTTTTAGAAATACAGACAAATGTCAATAGAAAAACTTTACTCAAGTATTTTTAATGATGATAATAAAGTTGTAGATCTTAAATAAAATATAACTCTAATCTAAGTAGTTTAGTTAACCAAGAAAAAAAAAATGCTTTACTCTAAAGGTAAAATATAACGTAAATATTTAATAATAATTAAACTTTGTCAACAGAAAATTTACTGGCACTGCTAACGTGAATATTTTAACAACTGGCTCGGGTACAACTTAAAAAATGCCATTCTATTGTTCCTGAAGAGAAAGTATTTCATCAACTTGAAAAAAAAATTTAATTATTCACAATGTTTTTTCAAAAAGCACTTTCATACCTTGAAAATTCAAGAAACGAATTCTCTCCTGCGAAGCTCCCATAGTTAAAAATCTTAGCGCATCTTTGAAAATCCGCTACCATTTCTAATTGGAGCACAGATGATGAAAGCGAACAGCATTTTTAAAAGGAGTTTCGTAAAGGGCGAGGTACCTTGCATTGAAAATAATTAACGAGACTAGAGCCGCATGGTGCGCTCAAAAATAAAATAAATACAAAATTTAAAAAAAAGAAGTAACAACGAGTGACAATTTATGTTACGAACGCAAATATTCAATGACTTAATTATTCAATGCGAAACATAAATAAGGAATAAGAAAGAGGCAAAGGCAAAATCCCGTACAAGTAAGCTTCACACACACAGAGACAACAATATGGTCCTGGGAGCGGTTGGGTGACCTCGTCGCAAAACGCAACAATATAAAATGTCGGGGAGAATATAATTACGCATTGTGAAGTTTATACTTTTTAAAAAGGCAAGTAGAGCTGCTGCGCGGGCCGTGTCTACCACGTATTATAGGTAATACCTCTATCCGAAACAACAAAGTCAACTTTCTTTTGTGAGCACGAGAACACAGTGCAAAATAAGGCTTGAGCCCTGATGTATAATATACATGTATCCCAGTGGAGTTAGCATCACGTAAGTGAAACACCATCAAAAAACTCTGGGCAAACATTATAGACACACATTGGTCGTAAGGGCACGACCGTGTACCACGTATACTTCGTGCACGGCTCATTATCGGACTCGAAGCATCGCTTCGGGGGGTCGCAAGCAACAGGATCTAGTAGGTATGGGCAACAATAGCCCGACTTCAATTTATAAGTAGGTATACACATGTATCAGCGCATAACAAAGAACGGACTTGCGTCCACGACTTGGCCGTGTGACACGTTATACAGGGTGTATAGGCATGCCCATGTACTTCATTATTGTTGCCTCGCTACGACAAATACAGCAGCTGGAAGACACTGGGATGTATGACAATAATGACCTTCGGACGAGAGTGACGCACGCACATACATATCCTTGGAATCTTCTCGCGTTGCGTAACTTCGGCCCATTGTTGGCTGGCAATGTATACGCGCGTGAGGAAGGACTTGCAAAATCGACGCGCATCTCCCCGTGTACTTACGTGAAAAAAGCCCCTGCGTTGACAAACAGATCTTAGATCGAGTCGCTCAAGATCGCGATGCCTTCTGGGACGAAAAAAAAAAAAAAATCTGCAACGCGTCGTGCCTGTAGTATCAAATTTCGAGGTCTCCATCAGTACAGGCGGTGCGATCGGGGCATGCCTAGGACATTGCGTAAGCTGCGACGAGAGCGCATGTATGCTTACGGTTGCCCCGACCGCGCAAAAGAAAAATAAAACTCGGGCCTGCCTTGGGCAGTGCGGTGCGATACACCAGAAGGGAGGCGATATCGGAGATTGCAAACTTCCATCGCGGAGAAAGAGTCCGCACACGCGCGCGTCTGTCAAGAATAAGGCCTATGTGGAGCGCATATGTAGGGCCAGTTAGAAGGGCCGAGAGGGGCATCGTGGCGGACAAGGAAGAAATTGCATTTAGGCCGCCGGTCGCTGCACCAGATCATGTACACGTATATACGAGTATACCTAGTGGGGAGTTTTAAAACTCGAATGAGCTCACACATATATACTATAACCACACGAGCGTTACGTGCTCGTTACGATGTATAGAGTCCACCACATGCGTTCGCGAGCATCTTTTTTTTTTTTTTTTTTCTTTCTTCTCGTCCTCCTCGACTCTCGCGTGTTCCTCGGATGCATCTGTAGGTACGTGTACCAGCGTTGCCGCTTGTTCTCTTTTTCTTTGCGACTTTAACATTTTTTTTCGGCCGATCCTCCGATTACTGTTAGTATACAGTGTGGGGCTGCCTTGGGACTATCTTTTTTCACCATCGAGATTCATCCGACTCTAGCTCCTCCAACATTTTTGAGCTCCAATGAAGGTACTTGCAATACTTTTTGTTGGGCACGATGAAGTTCAAATATTTTTGGAAAAACTAAACTAGGAAAGAAAGCAAACAAATTATTCTTTCTACCACTGAGTCCCAATACTCCCAATCCAACGTTGTATCAACAAAAAATTTTACATTGGAACAGGTTTGGTAATTAGAGTTACACCTGTACAAGACATTATTATATTATCGAATGCACGAAAAGCATGGAAACTGCAGCCGCGGTGTAATGGCGTCGGGGCAGGAGGAGGGCCGAAAAAAATGCAGTTGCGCTAAAATCGGCAACGTCGCTCCGCATATATATCCGTCTATTTGCGAGAAAGGGGGGGCAAGTGGACCTAGCAACTAGAGGGGGGAGGGAGAGACTTGCATCAGCAGGGCCTCCTCCTTCTTTAGCCGGGCCAAGTGCATTTCGCCTGCCGCAGGAGAAGAAAAAGAGAGGGGGAGAACGAGAGAAAGGCCATATATATATATATTTATATGCTTGTATGTGTGCCTATATACGAGCCGGTGAAGGAGAAGCCGCATTTTCGGGCCCTCCCCCTTCCCTGCATGCGAGCGGCGATGCATCCTGCATCGGAGTTGCAGAGAGGCCCGCCGGGCTAGGCTGCTGCATCGGCCGGTTAGAAGCACGACCAAGAGGGAGAGGAGAGAAAAGAGGCCCCGAAAAAGGTGCACTCTCGCGCCGCCGCTTCTGGCCCTCTCACCAAAGTATGCAGTGGGGATGAGCCATGGATGTAGCATTTGGGCCCTAGCAACGAGGAGAAGACACCTAGCAACGCGTACCTATACACATAAATGCGCTCACCGGAAAAGGAGGACAGCGTGATCAGCTTCTCGGTCCTCGACTGCAGCGTCCAAAAGAACTCGCGGGGGTGGGAGAGCTGCACGTACCAATATCTATACGTACATGGTATATACCTTAGAGGCCCCGGAGGATCGGATATCGGGGAGGGAGTAAAAGCGCTACCAGCGGAGGGGGACTATACTCGCGTTGGACCAAAAGTGAGCCGGCTGTTCCGCTTCTATATAATATATACATAAAGTACTGCGCTTCGTCGAGTGGTGGGGGGTAAGTAGGGTTCACCCGAGGTTTTCGACTCCTTCGCTGCACGGTCCTTCCTTACGTACATTAAGTATATTATACCTTTAGCCCGTAACTTCAGCTATCGCATCGCCTGACTAGTCCCAGTGGCTCGCCATTTTTTCAGCTTCCAAGTCATCTTGCAACTTTCTCTCTGACATTAATCGAAAAAAAAATGCTTTTAAATCATCTACCATGAAATAAAAAATTTCACTGCAAGCAAACACTTTCACATTGTTAAAATACACATTCACGTTTATCGAGTAATTTCAGCACCCGATGTTGAAACCTATACAAATGAGCTGAACTACTCAAAAAAAGGGGGAATGTGTATAGATGGAAAAAAGTGGATCTATACATAAACGATCGCTAAAAGTAGGGGGGAGGGCCGGGGTAAGAGGGGCCAAACAGAGAAGCACGCATTCCCCGGTCCCCACTGCTCATTGATGCGGGGATGGCACGCGTGCGAGGCATATTATGAAAGCAGCTTCCCTTACCCGGAACTCTGCATACTATACTTCCTTCGTCACGCGAGCTTTGTCATGAATCTCTCGCAGGTACACTGCAACATTTGCACGTAAACTTGGCGAATCGCAGTATCGTCTCGGAAATCGATGGTCCTTCAAAACGTTACCACATGTAAACTCCGTTGGAGACACAGTACTATACGGATGCATCGATAAATGTTCCAATGAGCTCCGATTGTTACATAGGTATATATACAGACACTCTGCGGCATAGTCGTATCAATCGAGGCAACTTGTGTCCGTCGTCAATGATTGTGAATAATAATTGATGCGTATTACGCGGAAAGGGGTACAATGAGCATCGGTACGAGCGTGTATTGTGAGGCGAAACTTAGGCCACTGGGCAAATAAGTGGAGTATTACATCGAATCTTTCATCAACAGCATGGGGTGTACACCAAACGCTCCTATTATGACGTTGTAGTATATTGTACATCACATCGAATAGATAAACTCGAGTAAACTGTATGGTGTACCTCCATTATCTACAGACAGAAATGCCAATCGCTCATTCGTGCGGCTAGTGACGGATCCCTCTTGCCCCTCGCGCGTCCCACCGTCCCACATAATACGGTCTTTTTGTCCCCTTTGTCCGCATTCCCGGACAACCCGATCACGAAGGGCTGTTTCGCCTCTTCTTCCGCCTTTCTCATTTCCTCCCTATAAGTACGCGCTCTTTCTCCCCACACCGTTACTATTGTTACTCATGTATAATGAAATCGCAAGAACTAGTCGATTCGGCATATAATATATGTATATATATTGCACAGGTATATACGGTGGTGTACACGCGTGTTATCGCTATCGATTGTCTTTCCCGGTGGCTCTCTCGCGCCCTCCCTTCGACTTCCTTCTCCGCGAAAGAATAGCACGTCGTCCCACTGACGCTACAGCATATACATATCCAATGACTCTCCCGATTTCGTTCGCCACGAGGCCGAACGATCGATCCACCAAACGACGATGACTGACCTTTTTTTTTTCATACCGCGCACAAAAGCCGGAGTAATCAAGATGGAGCCCCGACGGTTTCTATTATTAATATTAACACTTGTTCCCTCCGAACGGAATCGATGAACAGTTATCCCCGGTGATGCCGCAAAAATATCTGACCCCTTTGTGCACACATTCAAATTTCCGTCGTCCCAGATATAAAAGGGAGAAGAAGAGCTTTCGTGTATGTATATACACCTGCATGAATATATTTACGCGTGCCCGGGTCAAAGATTATTTCCATCGACGAATGGACGATTGCAAAGCTCCCCTAATCTTTCAGTCCAGCGACAGGATAGCCTGCAAGTGAATGAGCGTGATGACAGATTTTTTTTATTTCCACATTGTATTGCGCCATATTTCGAGGCATTATTTCGTACATGATATTTATACGCGCAGAGAGAGTCGGGGAGCCAGCCACCCGTTTAGCGAGTGGTGAAGGTAGCCGGGCTCCTAAGCAGCGTCTCCTTCTCCGGGTGCGCGAGCGTCTTGTACGACTCATGCTGGTACACCGGCGGAAGGAGCGAGAGAGTTTGGGGGGTGAAGGGGCGGGAGAGGCTCCTCCGCGCAAAAGCCGATGTAATGTTTCTTTTATTGATTTTGCGGCGACCCGAGAGAGAGAAAATTACACGCCCACCGCGGACAAGAGGGAGGGTATCGCGTTCGCGCCCCCAACCCCGGCTGTGCTGCTGCGAGCACACACCCTTCCGTCCGCGTCGCTCGCTCGGGTTTTCTAATGTTGTTTTTGCTTTGACCTTTTTTCGAGCACCCGCTCGAGCTGTACGTGTGTATACTCGTTCCGAGAGGAGCTTGGCTCTCGTGCCGAGGTGGCGGCGAATAAGGGCACTTGGCGAAAAAAAAAAAAAAAAAAAAAAGTTGGGCTGAGGGTGAGTTTGGCGAGCTGCTGAATTTTCGACAAACGACAGCAATGCCAAGTGTATTAAAAGTGTGAAAAAACCTTCGTTTCTTTCCTTTTTTTTTTAAGTGTATAATTAGCTTTTTGATTGAAGTTTGGGGACCAGGGGGTTTCTCGTGTATAGCTGGGGGATGTCCAGCCAATTTTTTTTTTTTTTTTTTTTTTCATAGGAAATTTCATAATAGTAGGACATGCTTTTTATCGTACAAGGTACTTTACACCAATCATCATCACCACGAGATCAATGATTGCACTTGACGACCGAATTCCTTGAATCAAAGAATATTTCTTTACCCTCATTCGGTTTCATATTTTCTTTGAAATTGAAAACCTTAATTTTATTGGAATAATGATTGCTTTCAATTTAATTTTTTTTTTTTTTTTTTTTTTTTTTTTTTTTTTTTTTCTAATTTTCTATTGAATTTTATGAAGTATTTTTTTTTTTAATTTTTTTTTTAACCAAAAGAAAATACTTAACAGAGAAAATATAGAATATTTTCTATGATCCGAAGAATTGGGTGGCTCAGTAGATATATCTTCTTTTCTATCTTACCCACATATTACTCTAAAACACGAGTAACCGCAAAAAACGCAAAACTATAACTCATACGGTACTTCATCTTTGCTTTTCGAACAATTATTGTAGTTTAAAATTGTTATTTAAAAATTGAAAATCAACACAACTTCATCAGGTGTGACCGATTCAGATAAATTTCACGCTACGAAGCTTTTACTTAAAAATTTTTAGTTTTTCCGTCATACAGTATATTTTATTGTTTTTCATTTCATAACAATAATCATCAATAAAAATAATGGTGATGTTAATCGTTAAACTGAAAAAAGTTGTATCCAACACAAATATAGAGATTGATCATAGGTAATCTTATACATTTATTACTAAGTAAAGTTAGTGAACTTTTCCTTGAATTATATAATTAAAAAAAGACTGCAGCTACCAAAGCATGTAAATGCACTTACAGTTTCTTCCATACAAAAAATAGGTCGAGATGGATCCGAAAGTACAATATTTCATCTCTCCTTCAGAAATGAATTTTTTTGGCTTGTTTACTCTAATATAAGTTATTTATGCAATTTTAAATTATACAGTTGGATCTCAACCGAAAATAAGTTTTATCAATTCTTCCAGTTATATTGGCCCGATACTTTTTTTTTTGTTTTTCAGTGCAGCATGTAGAGTTGGTAAAAATTCAAAACTTTTAAACAGTTTTTAAATCTGCAGTAGAAAAAAAATGAAAGAATGAAAAAAAAAAATTTTTTTTTGAACAAATAGCCTTTGTTTAGATAAACACACAACAAGTAAAAAAAAGTCCTTTTGGAACCTTAAACCAGTTGAAAAAATTATAAATTGTTTTTATATTGAGACATTTTATGACTGGTCACAAGTAACATTGTCACCTACATTATAGTGCACACACTTACACAGCAACAACGGAGCAGTAGCGTTGTAAGGTAATTCCGGCTAATGACCCCCCGCTGCAGTGTCCCGCGTGCACATCGACTCTTTTGCGCGCACGTGCGAGAATGCAAAGATACGTAGGGATACAAAAAAAAAAAAAAAAAAAAAAAAAAAGCGGTAAAGAGGTAAAGGAAGGGCAACGAGGAAGACACACCAGAGGCGTGTACACTTTACCCATATATATACGACACGTACTTCGCCGTTCTGCAAAAAAAGAGGCGTCGATAGGTCAGGGACACGTGTTTTTTTTCTCCCCCCCCCCCATCTCCACTATTTCTCTCTGCTCTTTTTTTCCTCCTCCTCTCGCTTCCTCTTTTTCTCTCGGGGTCAGGACGACAAATCACTTTTTGCCGGCTGTGTGCCCGCACGACCGAGCCCTTGCCCCTCGTTCGCTCTCTAGTAGCTGTAACATCCGTGAAAAAAAGCAAGCTGTATACCGGCACAAGTTCCACTCACCCTTTGCTTTTTTACGCTCTGCACACAAACCCCCGTTTTTTTTTTTTTTTTTGACCAGCGATCTTGCATCGTGCGTTGATTCTTTCGTAAAGTGGCTCGGAAACCTCATCTAATTGATGCAGAGCGATGTAGCGGATTTTACTGACGATTTTTCTGCCATCAAATCGATTTTTTGAAAATTTTTGAAAAAAAAAAGTTCATGAAAGTTTGAGTCGAATATGCTTGCAGTAAATGGAGTAAATGAACATTTTACATAGTTTTTCTTAAAAGTCGTATGTGATGAATATACACTCCCGTAATTTGACACTTTGGTCCGGATGAACTAAACATTTGCACGCTCCGGGTGCGATACCCACTTGTGTGGCCATAATCGACTTTTTGCGCCAAAGGTACCTACGTAGCAATGTACGGAAAGAGAAAAAGCTTCGGTTAATTTGCGCGACGAATCGCACGTACACGAAAAAAAAAAAAAAAAACGTGGACGCAGCTTTGATCTTCCGTGAAAGCATCATTTCGCAAACAGTGCCGGGAAACGAAAAAAAAAAAAAAAAGGTAGGCAAGCAAACGCAGGGGGGTAAGGGAAAAACGCCCGGCATCTAGCGGAAGGGAGAACTAGAGAGAGCCGAGAGCCACGCCGGGGGAAAAATCCCGGCCGGAAAATCGACCTTGGCTGGGGTGTAGTATATATATACCTACGATTCGGCAAAACACGCGCGCGGCGTGACTCGGAGGGCAAAAACGAGCTCAACTCCACAGTGTCGCTCTCTCGCGCACGAGTCTCCTAGTCAGGTACAACCACCGCGTGTCTTTTCCCACTACACTCGTGTAGGTAAACCCATACACTGCACCACTGTATACATGCTATAACTACCTGCTCGAGAGAGAGAGAGAAAGTGTTGGCGTAAATCCGCCGCCACGTACGTACCATGTATACGTGTGGTAAACGTTAAAGCTCTCCTCGCGGTGTCGGCGTGCCGACGTACGTGACTCTCGTTTTCGGCGGTGCGCCCGTATAGAAAGCGAAACCACCGCTTCCACCTACATTTTCGCCCATTCACCCGGAGAGCGGCCGCCACTGCCACAGCGACGCTTTGCAAAAATGGGAAAAAAAGAGGCAAAAAAAAAGAGAGAGAGAGAGAAGAAGAGAGAGGAAAAAAATCCAGCCCCGAGCGAAAGTAAAGCGAGGGAATAGAGGGGGAGGCAAAAAAAAAAAAAAAAACGCCAGAGAGCTTGCAAGCGCGGCCGAGCGTGGCACGCGGCTAAAGAGAGGGTGAGCGGGGGGATGAAAATGCGGCACGAAAAAAATGAAAAAAAAGGGCACTGGAAAAAAAACAACCCTAGCGACGCGAGAGCTTGCGAAATTTGACGATTAGAGGTGCTCGCGAGTGGAGGCCAATACGGGACATTACCGAGGAAATTCCTGGATTTTTCGCGCTGTTCTGCGTATTACGTTGAATGGTGATGAGTTTCGGGAAACACGCGAAAATGAGACGAAACGGAAAAAAATAATAGCAGAGGAAACTAAAACATGCCGGTGTAGGTGCGTTCGACGGAGACTGAATAATTACAAGCAAGAGATGCAGAGAGGGAGAGGAGTCGAGTCAAAGGGGAGAAAAAGGAGGGTGGAAGAAGAGAGCGGAGCAGAGGAGATTTCATTGCGCAGGAGGGTAAAAAAAGGGAACGAGCGGGGCGTGCAGGGATGAAGTGCGTAGGTATTGATCTATTTAAAGCCTAGAGTACCAAACGAGGTCCTTATTAAAAAGGCGGAATGAAACAAGGGTAGCTCCGCTCCCTCCCTACCTTGCGCGCACACGCACGCAACCCCATCAGCTATACCTCCCTTTCGTTTTCTCTTTTCCGCCGTCCGTGTGTGTCTCATCGCCTCGCGGGAGCTCCCCTTTCTTTCGCTACTTCTATCTTTTTTTTTTTTTTTTTTTTCTTCGTTATTATTTTTTCCTCCCCCTCTTCCTCGCTCAGGTAAGCAAGTTCGTGCACACGAAAGGCAAAGGGAAAAAAGCAACCACGGGAAAGCCGTGATTTGCTATGGTTTTTAGTTTTGGATTTGATAAACAAGGGATCTCTGTTTTTTGGCCCTAATTAGATAGTCAAGCAGCCTCATCATCTCCTACCAGTACACGCGTACGGGTAAAGAGGACAAGGGGGGAAACTCCGGAGTATCCCTCTATTACAACGAAAATTTCTCATTTCTCAAAATCAGCCTGTACGTTGATCCGCAATGGCGTTGTTTGCGAAAAGATAAAACTCTTTTTCATCGATTTCGTACGAGATATATATGCTCTTGTTTTTTTTACGCACACCCGCGCCACGTGCGCGCGTATACTTTCGACCGCGTTTTTTCGCGGTTTTCTCACTTTCACTTTGTACTTTTTTTCTTCTTTTTTTTTGTTTTCCTCTTTTTTCCCCCCGTTTTTTTTCTGTGTCACCACCGACTGCGTGTTTTATGTTTCGGAAGCACAAACGCTCGCTCGCTGTGCCATCGATTAATCGACACCACGCGCCAGCAGCTGCCTGTCGAAACGAGTATTTTTTTTTTTTTTTTTTACCCCCCTTATACCCCATCGCCAATATTTAACGGGAATTTTTTCGATATACCTCCCAGCCCCGGGAAAGGTTATATATTTTTCGTACAGCCGCGAAAGCTCGAAAAACAGGGACCGAGTGGGTGGCGCCGAATTAAGCTCAACTAATAATGATAACGAGCGATGCCATACGCACAATGTGCGCTCGCGCAAAAAAAAAAAACATATCCCCGCCCGTGCGCATCCCCGCATCGGTGTACTGGCAGCTTAAAACGTAACAATGCCGATCATTATCGTCAAATGATGTCGCGATTATTTTATCCAACGGCAGCAGTAGCACTATTCCTGCCGGGGCTAGCAGTAGCCGTGGGTTGGGAGGGGGGGGGCATTGTTACAATGTAATCCCTGCTGCAGACGTAAAAGCTCCCTCCGCTGGTGTCCGGTAATTTTCACAAATGCGAATATCAGTTTACGCGAAACGCGAGTTTTATTATACGCACAGAGTCGAGTTGTTGCAGGGGGCGATCGAGGAGAGGGGCGCGAAACTTTGCGAGTGACAGGCACCACCTGGCTCTCCAAATCATGATTTGCTTTTTTTTCATTTTTATTTTACCACCCGACCGGAAAACTTCACTGCCCCCGGGGGGGTAGGGAGAAACATAGCGACAGAGAGAAAGCGCGTGCGTAGGGGGCTAGGCGGTGGCTCCCCCCGTCTCCCCCTCCACCTCCGCGCTAGATATAAAATCCGCGATTTTAAAGCATTTTAGTATCGATCCCCGTTTTTAGCACTAGTCGCGGGGCTTTCTATTGGCGGCGGGGTTGTGCCAGCGTGTCCGCGCGGTGGGAGGCTGATTTCTCCCTTCCCTCTTTTTCCCGCGGCACCGGCGGAAGGCAGCAGCGAGAGGACCTATACAGTTAGCAAAAGAGACAGTGCTCCGAGAGAGGTAGAGGGGGGGGATGAAATGGGGATGTAGATAAAAAGAGAGGCGTAATGCGCGTACACATAATACCAGCACTGGTGGGTACGTAGTTGCCGCGACTGGCGTTGCTACAAGTGCGTAAGTGCATTATAAAATTCATGTTGCAGCGCTATACAGCGAGGGTCGCAGCAGGGGGGGTTGGATGGAAGAGCGGTAGGGAGAGAGAGAGAAAAATCCGACACCCCTTCCCTCGTCGCATGCACACACAGGCGCATTTACCTCTTTTAATGTACCTCACTTGTTCCCCGATACCCTCCGCTCTTCCGGACAATCGGGCGATTTTTCCCGTCCGACCTCTTGATGTTTGGCAACGATGCCCGCTTGTTTTTCGTCAATTTGTTCACTTTTTTCTTCCAACCCTCCCTGCGCTGTGCAGCACCTCGATTGAGCTAACGAAGGAGAAACAAAAATAGACTCCAAATTTCCTCGACGAGTATTGACTTATTCGCTGGACGCCATCGAGGTAATCGAAAACCGTGAAACGGGCAAGTGGTGAAAAATACGAGAGGCACCCCAATTCTTACTTCTAGCGGTGCGCCCTCGTCTTTCGACGGGATGTGGACGCGGGCTGTTCACCCTTTTTTTTTCCGCCGGTGGTTCTTCGTGCACGCGCCGTTGACCGTCGACGAGAGGAAAGGGTGGCGGGTCCTCCTGATGGCCTCTTTTTCTATTAATACGGCGAGAGACGGGCAGAACTGGCCCCTCGGAGCGAGGGGATGATGGCCCGTACATAGATGAGGAGGGACGGGAGCTTCCGAAAATATACACGCATCACGTGCAGGCGCACACAGGGAGGAAGACACGTGTGGACGCGCGCTCACGGAGTGTACGGGATCGAGAGACACGGCGGAAAAAGAGAGCGAAATTTTAATCCAACTGGTATCACAGTTTATTTTTATTTTTTCGTTTTTTCATTTTTTTTTTTTTTTCTCCACCACACCCCTCACACCTGCCGATTAAGCGCGTTACCGCGGCAAACTCTCGAGCAGAGATTTTCACGCTTTTTTCCCCCCCCGATAAATACGCTATGGAGGGTGTACATTTCAGTTTTTTCGGTCTACCGCTGCGCTGCTGTGTTTTAATTGAATTTACAGCTTCGACTCTTTTTTTTTTTTTTTTTTTTTTTTTTTTTTTTTTTTTTCAACTCGTCTACTTTCGATTTGCCGTCCGTCACACGCGCGCGTCGCCCGAAAACTCACTAGTCACGATTAATGAGCTCTTCGCTAAATTTCCTAAATGAATAAATAAAAAAAAAAAGTGCTTCATTACAGCGTCACCCACGTGCACGTTCATTATCGTTGAGGACACCTGCACGGAACGGGGAAACGTATAGGGGAGGGGAACAAATAATAAAAACGCAAACGGTGATAAACACGGATGAAACGTCGTGGTCGCGAGTTTGGCTACTTATCCGTCCGACCGAATTTCCATAAGTACCTATACGTTGGGGGGGGTGGGAAGAAAAAATAAAGGCAAACACCCCCGAGGAGCCCAGGAGGGACTGGTAAGCGAGGCGCATTAGGAGCTACTCTGGATTCATCGCGTGCGGGGAAACGCCTCGACGCCCATGGTACAGTCGTGTATAGCGCGAAACTATGTGTATATGTAGGTATATAACATAGGCGGAGGTCAAAAAAGATGGACGAACTCACGCCGGCAGCAGCCCGAGAAGGGGCGAATTAGAGAAGCCCCGCAGATGTACACCTAGCAGAACTTTCGTTTCGCGAGGACTTTGCGCGTGGGGGGGAGGAAGAAGAAGCGAGCGAGGGGAGCGTCATCCCTCCATAGAAAAATCCATAAAGTTATAAAATGTGCGGAGGGCGAATAGTAGGCAGCGCGCAGATTAGTTATGAAAATATAAAAGGAGTGAGCGGAGAGAGGGAAGACGGATGGCGGGGCTCCCCGGCCGGGTGAGGGTTGACGTCGCCCGAGAGGGCTCAACTTTTCCAACCACCACCCCGTCCAGTGCTGTATAGGTGTGTGTACGTGTATTACCACAGCGATACCCTTCAGCCACCCTCCGGCTACGTGTATTATATATACATACACGCTCGACTCTTTTTCCTTTGCTTGGCTTCCGCGCGCGTGTCTCTCCCTTTTCTTCCTTATTTTAGCCCCTTTTTCTCGGAAAGCCTCCACTATCTCCCAGCCGGGCAACGCGCACCGTCCCGTATATACGTTTCGCCAACCACATTTAAATTGGCGTTTTTCAGTTGTTGCTTGTACTTTCAACCTTGAAACCTCACTCGCGCTTTATTTTATTTTTTTTTTCCTTTTGCGCGCCTTTTCGCGCACACTACACGTATATATATATACAAACTGTTGGGCCTCCGAGTGAATTTTATGATTTCCAAGGCTCGCGGGATACGACCGAGAGTCCAAGGAGCGAGGGAGTATCGATCCCCATCGGCGGAGATATTTCGAGGCTTTGGCAACTTTTTCGATAAAACTCTCGAGGAGACTCTCGGCCCGTCGCCGCTGGGGGGTGGGGGAAAAAGATAAACAATCCGAAATTCGCGACGCGTGGGCGATAGGTGTGCTCGCACAAACATAACTCACTCGGTTTTTCCTAATATTCCGCGCATTGGCTCGATGTTTTCTTAACGATCGGTGGTTCCTTGCGGCCGGAGGGAGCCAATAACCCGGAAGAGAGGAAAAAAAAAAAAAGTATAGGTACAGGAATCCCTTGCAACATAGTCCCGAGCGTTTGTAGCTCGCACAAGTAGTAGTTGTACTTCCGTAGATACGTATATATGTATGTATATGTATAACGGTCGGGTGTACATGGCAAAAGTTCCGCGGAAGCAAAGTATACGGTATATACATATATACACGAGAGAGGCACGCGGCGCGCCAAGCCAGCTGCTTCATGCATAATTCAATCAGAGTTAGACTAGAAACGTCAATACAGCTCGCAGATTATTTCTTTTCCCGGGTAGCCGCCACCGGCTGCGCGCTCTCCTCTTCTTTCTCTCCGCTCGCGACTGTATATTATACTCGACTCGCGAGCTTCCGTCTGTATATATACGGCACCTCTCGCTCGCTCTTCCGGCTTAGTTAGCCCCATCCGCCCGATCTGCTGATGCCTCCTAGTACCCCATGTATATATACACCAACTATACAGTAGCACACCTAGTTACTACTGCTCTACCCCACCCGGAGGGTGTAGGTATACGTGTGTGTTAATGCTGCTGGTGGTGGTAGTGGCGCCTGCGAAAACTGCTCTCCCGCCCTAATCTCTCCTCCTCGTCGTATACCTACTCTTCTCTCGCTCGTTGGCCAAAGAACGCTAGACCCGACGTGCCGCTTATATACTTATGTAACACAAGTAACTGTGTATATGTATACGTTCCCTCATAGTCTCTCCCGGCTGATTATCCATTTAACTTTTTTTTTTAACCTTTGCCCCTCAGTATGTATATATTTTTTTTTTTCCTTTTATTTTAATTGATAATCTAATTCGATACTGGTAAAGCTGCTTCCGTCGACGTAAATTGTGTGTGCGTACGTATATAGGTGTACAGAAATCGGGGTGCACGTGCCGTAACGCATACATTATATACGTATATGTTGGAGCGTGTATGAAGCTTCGGTTATTCGGCCTCGACCATTTCGCGTGTTTTAATTGCGAGATGAGGAGGCTCGCCGCTCTGATTCGATGGGATTTTTTCATAGCCGGCCAATGAGAACTCGATCATCGGGGCGCAAATCGAGCGTTTTACGCGCACAACGTATGCATTGTGTGCCCCGGCATCGATGCACGCATCACCGTGCACGTGTGTATATACATACGTACGCCGGTGTATTCCCACCCCCCGGAGCTTTTCGGTTTTGCCTCCTCTCTCTCTCTCTCTCTCCCAATTTTTCAACGAGATTTTTATCCACACCTCGCTCGCGCGATCTGCGACCAACCCCTAGCCACCCACCCTGTCCCGATCATATCGAGCTTTTTGCTTGTTACTACCTGCGTCGCCCCGTACATTGGTATACGCCTCCCCACCCCCCCCCCCCTCCCTCTCCCTCCTGCGCCCTCTTTTATTATTGTTATTATGTGTTCGCAACGATATTATCAACGAGCGGCTCTCTCTTGTCCCGCTTCGCGCGCGCGCGTGTTTTTCTTTTCGCTTTTCCGCCCCCGATCGGATGTACTATATTCCGCTGATGAAAACATAAACTTTGATTCTCGCTTTTTTTTTCTCTGTATTTTTTTTTCTTTTTTTTTTCATACAGAACAACTCTATTGGACAATGAGTTTTTCCTTTACGGCATTGCGGGTTGCCGACCACACAGTCCCTCGGATGATGAATCCTCGTTTCCGATTCGGGTTTTAATATAGGTTCATCAGGGGATACTTTGTTTGACAAAACCCCCCCTTTTTTTGGTCGTTGAGCTATGCTAACCATGGATTTACAAGAAAATTTTGCTCACGAAATACGAACATTTTCTTGAGAATTGGTTTGTTAGTTGCTAAAAAGTTATAACATTTAACACGGATGAGATGATATCAGATTAGTAGATCTTGTGTTGTACCATACTATACACGAACAAGTAGCAAAAGTTCAAAGTTATCCGTCCAGATTGCGCTAAATTCTTTGGTAATAGGTTTCCTTAGCCAGCTCCCAGGTGCCTTTCATCTAACTCTCTCTCTCTCTCTGGTGCTTATGGTGTACTTGCAGAGCCCGAGCTTTACCCCAAGGATATGATACATGCGCTGCTTCTGCTGCATGTGCATCACATACTCAAGTGCAAGCCTTTTTCATATCAGCCACGTGGCAGCTGCAGTCCTATATATGTATACATCTACACGTTCATGTCTAGGTACACGAGTACAGTGTCACGTTGTGGTAAGGGTCTACTTTCCTTTCCTTTTTTTTCGCTTGATGTAGTCCTCTGTAGTTGCTCTCCCTCCAACACCCCCCTCGGATCGTAATGATTTACATGCTCTCGCTTTCTCCCGTCAAAAGGGGTGTGAGAATTTTTTTAACTCTCGTCTCCCTTGCACTCTGCCATTATCATTTTATTTTTAGACTCGAAAGCTCCACAAGAAAAAAAAAAAAAAAAAAAAAAAACGGCTACTGTACAATTTCGAAAAGATCCCCGTGACAAGCAAGTAAAAATATTGGTACAGTCGACGTGTACTTGTCTACTGCTTGTATGCTTATATTTCAATTGGCCACTCGCCCGGGTATTTTTCTCCTTGTGCGTTGATCGATAATTGTTTTAAAATCCGCCGATGCGTTTGCGCGTGTCACGAAACTCGTGTTATTTTTATTATTATAATGCAAGCGAGCTTTTGCGGTAACATTTGTTTGTACAAAAAAAAAGAAAAAAAAAAAAAAAAAAAAAAAAAAAAAAAAAAAAAAGAATCCCAAAGCCAACCGATCCACTCGTGCGCCTTTGTATTTGTTTATCAATCGGTATATAATATCGGAAACGCAATTTATATAATTTCCACGCCGCCGATCGTTTTAATCAATAAAAGTGGGGAAAAAACGTCAACGCGAAAGATTAAAATGAAAAGCTCCGCCTCCCGATGGATTTGCAACGGTATACGCGCACATAAACAAACAATAACGAAAAAGCTACAGGAAAAACGATGGCAATTGTATAACTTTCGGGAATCAGACGAAAAATGCCAAGTTCGCATTAGACGACGAGTACACCCACGAGTACCCTCTGTGATGTTACATTACATACGAAGCAGAGAGAGAGATCAGCTTTTACGGAGGCACAAGTGCGAAATAGCATTTTCCAGAGCCAAGGCATCCGCCTCGCGCACAAAGCGAATTATAATCAGGGCGCGCGCTCGAGATGGCAAATACCGACGAGCCGGTATATAATAAGCACGTATACATATACATATATGTACGTGTAGGGTGTACAGGTGTGTGGGTATACACGCGTACACGAGGAGCCAAGGGGGAGAGCATTAAAAACGCGCTTTTCCCATCTCTCTCTCTGGCTCGCCCGTGTTTTACAGTCCCCCCGCCCGCCCGTTCTGTCTCCCTTTTTATTTCAACCCCGCGCAGCAGCTCGTTTGGTTTTCCCTCTTTTTTCCCCGCCGCGCTAACTCACTCATCCCCGCATTATCCGGGACCCCTACTCGTCACCACTGGTTACTTTCCATTCCCACCACCACCGCCACCCCGGGAGTGTGTACAGCGGGAATAGCGCCGGCGGTCGAGCGCATCATCCTCCGCTGCTCATCTACCCCGTGCCCGGAGTCCTCTCTCTCTCTCTCTCTCTTTACGCGTATATCATTATATACATAGTCCACGCGCTTTACACCATCACCGACTACTATATCTCCTTCTTTTTCTTTTCCCTACCTCTCACACGTGTACATACATTTCCTCCCATCTTTTTCTTTCTCTCTCTCTCTCTCTCTCTATACCCTTGTACACGCTTACACGTGCCTGTACGACAATTTGATCTCCTCCCGCGCACTTTCTCCTCATTTGCCGTGCGTAGCTAGCCGAGGGAAGAGAAGAGCAGCGGTGAAAGCTCGCAAGCTCTATATATCCACTGGAAATTAGGTTTTTTTCTTTTTTCCATCTATTTGTTTTATTAATCAAGCGCTGTCAAATTTTGGAGATCGGCAACAAATACATTCCACTATTGATCCTTCCGTGCGAATTTGCAGCTGATTTTCAACTCAACGTTGTTTTTGGTAATCGGTGTACGATACAGTCTCACGTGATCAAAGTAAAAAAAAAAAAAAAAATACAAAAAAGCAGATCGGTGGGTAAACCGATTTCTCGAAAAAACCGGCACAACTTTCGCGCAAGAAAAAAGCGAAAGGGAAATTGCCGGGGTGGCGTGACTCCCTCCTTCTTTTACTTTCATCCTCCCGGTCTAGCGAGTTCTAGCCGCTGGTAAAACACACGCGCGCGCTCCACCCTCATCTCCACCACGTGTATATGTACATACATACATAGAGGCTCACAGCTCGGCGAGTCCCGAGCGCGTGCAGCCGCCACAGCCGCCCTTCTAATTTTTCCACCCCTTTCACGAAAATTAAAATCAATAGTGCCACCACCGCGTGCCGCTTCCGCCGTCGACGCTACCACCCCCTCCGCCCCTCGCACGAGCTTAGCTTTTCTGCGCCCTGTGTTTTACTAGCTGCTCGCGACCCCTCCGTCCGTCTGTCTGTTTTTATCCTCCTCCGCTCGGCCCGAGCACACCTTGGCGCGAACTTTGCTTCGATCTCGAAATCGCGGCCAGCTCCCATCTCCCCCCTCGCCCGCGTGATGAAATTCATTTGCGTGCGCTTCCCCCGAAGATGCGTGAGAATTTTTATTCATACATGTACGCTGGTAAAAAGAGATTTTTTTTTTTTTTTCATGCAACGTTTAACAAGTTTCACCGTATGGTGACACGGTTGAATTGTCGTGGCATTGGCGCGTCTCTTTTTTTTCTTTCTTTGGTTCAGTGATGATGAAAGTGTGCTTTTCTTATCGAGCGTGGGTATCCTTGATGTCACACGAGCCATTGGTTGTGCGATTGAATGGAAAGCAGCAGGTGTTCGGTGTATTTTTAATTTTTGACTATTTTTAATTTTTACAGACCGCCGAAGAAAGGTGAAAGTACACCTGTCTCTTTATCTTATCGCCGCAATGGTCGTCGATATCCCATATTTATATTTTTTTTTTTTCTCAAGGTTGACCGTACGACAACTAATTTTCTATATACGTCCGTTGCGTAAGTATAAAATTTATTTGTGTCGGGATTATATTTTTTTCTGAAAAGAAAAAAAAAACATCAATCATTCGATACTGCTTTAATTCACAATAAATGGAGACTTTCAATAAATTACTTTTGATCTTTTTTACGTTTGACTGCAATAGATTGTTGTACTCCTCATTTAATCAGTAAACGCCCAATGACGTTATTGAAACAGTTTGATTCATTTAGCTTCACTTTGCGGGACTTTAGTCTACTAACTATTTATACCGCTAATAATTTATTTCTTAGATTTCAGTTCTCGAAAAAATTGATACTCTTGTGTTTGCCCTAAGCTTGTACGTCTCATTATTTTAGAATTCAAGCAAATGATTATGATCATTTGTGTAAAAAAGCAAACATACATTATGTTCTGGTTACAGAGTCCGCGCAGGTGCTTCCGAGCGAGTAAGTATAAAGAGCAGAGCGTAGTATCATAGAGGTGGCTACGTCTCTACTCTACATACAAATGCACACACGTACACGTACAGGTTGCCACGGTTGGGAATGCACACGCAAGTATTGTTCACGAGCATGGAAATAAAAAAAAAAAAGATGAATCGCGTCGTAAATTTTGCGAAAAAAATTTGTTTCACGCCTGCGTGCAAATAAAACTGTTGACGAAAAAAATCTGTCGGTATCGAAAAGCACACCAACCAAAAGCAATATTTGTTTATTAATAGCCCAGTGATTGGTGAGGAGAAAAAAAAATCGTATCACGATATATTGAAAAAACAAATAAATTTAGAGTATACACAGAAGTAAAATTTTTCTTGTTGGTATTACGTTTCGTAGTGTTGTTCGATTAAAATATGTCATTTAGAAACGTTGTTCCTCTTTGAGTACGTGCTTATGTAAGTATTGGTATCTCTGAATGTTTTGGAATTAAGAATCTTCAGCAATTGAAATTTTTACTCGATATTTTTGTAGGTGCTTTATTGTTATTCAATTCGGAATTTTTTCGTTAATAACTGCTTGAAAACTTTAATGTTTTTCCATTTAAATTGATTTTTCTTGTGCTCAACATATTGATGTAAAAATAAATTCACTAAAAATAATTTATTTCATTTGATATTTTAGCTTCATCCCAATATTTCGTACATTTTTTAAAAACTTAACAATTTTAAATTCTATTTTAAATTTACTATGCAGACAAATAGTAGTGCAATTAAAAATCAAAATATATATTGAAAATAAAATCAATGCTTGGAATCGTAAGTTGCTAAGAAAATAAGGTAAATGAAAATTTAAAAAAAGTTGTGTGCTAACAGATGAACAATTACGTTTTTGCGTTAGTTATTTCATTTAACACTAAGTCAGTTATTTTACGACCGATGGTTGAAAAATACTCCAACTCTTGAACGAAAATCAAAGTACATTTTTAACCTTTGTGTCAAAAAGATACAGATGTTTAATTAAAAATTGGTACAACATTCCATTAAATTTGTATAATTCAGCGTAGAGTGAAAAATGAACTTTAAATACACAAGTATTAGACGAAAAAGAAAAATTGTCGATGTACAAAAATATGGAAAAGAATTTGTAGGTCTGCGCGTATGCGTGTGAAAGACTTTCTCTTTATAACTTGAGAGATACGTGAAATAAAAATTACTGATCCTAAGACCATAAGCTAGTAATGTTCAGTTGTCTAGACAATTTTCATGAGATATGCAATTTTTTTTCAATGGTAAAAATTATTGCTTTAAAATGAAAAAAATTTCAATGATAATTGGAATCGATTGCATGGATTTAAAATCGTCAGTTGAGTAGGATCACGTGCCGTATCGGTTTTAATTTTCAAAAATGTGTCCTAGCTCATTTCATTATGATTGTGCAATTAAAATGGTGTTCCGTCTAGGCATTTTGTAACAAAGCTTTTTTTTAATGAAACGATCGGAATCGTACGAATCTATAATTTAACGTCAGATATTATCTTTTGAAAATTTAGAAAAGAAATAGCCCTTTTTTCATTTATCTTCACAACGAAAAGATTTCGACCTGTACACCACGAAAAAAAAAAGTCTCAAGAACGTGCAATTGACGAATAATATATATAGTCGAGTGACCCATGCAAAAAAAAAAATAAACTACTTTTTCTGCCAAGTCGCCATTAGTGCCATATTAGGTATATTATATTCACAAAGACCCGGTGATAAAAAATGCGCATCAGCAGCTACAGCTTAAGTATAAAATAATCCATAGACATCGCCAACGACGCATAGTACCAAAAGCATCAGGCAGTAGCGAAACGCGAGCGGCGCCAACAATAAAAACTTTTGCGCGAACATTCGGTATCGGTTAATGTTACAGAATTTAACCAGCGCAGCCCTTTCTCGCTCTCCCGTTCGCTCACCAGCAGCCCGCCCTCCGCGGCCTGCTCCCTTCCTTCCTGCTGCTGCTGCTGCTTTTTATCATCATCCCCCCAAGTTTTAACTCTCCTCCTCCGCCCTCCTCCTCCTCTCCTTTACTTTGTTAGAATTCAGCGAGTTTTTCGTCCGTCTCTCTCTCTCGTGTCCCCCTTCCCTCTCTACATTACCTCCGCGCGGAGCTACTATCCCGCCCTACTCGAGCTCTCTCTCTCTCTTCTCCCCGCGCCCTCCTCCCCCGCCTTCACAAAGCGATGATATTGATTTAAAAGTACATTCGTGTTTTCATAATGCTGTATCTGTACGTCGAGCGCCTCATCCCGCGCGCTCGGGCTCGACGTCGCCACCGCCCGCGCCGACTATACGACGTATATATACATATAATAACCCTCCACCCCCCCCGGCCAACTACTACCGTACCCTATTCGCCCCCTGCAAAAATGTACACGTGTACACGGGATGTCCTAATCGGCGAGCCCTGATACTTTAATTTCACTCTGTTAAAAATAATTGGAGCTGTGTGTGTAATGCCGCAAATGACGCGCGCCTCGCAGACGGGGGTTAGCGGGAGGGTGGCGCGAAAAAAAGCTAGCGCGATCGGCGGAAAGACGCGCTGTGTGTACGAATAGGGGGTGGGGGAGAGAAAAGAATGCCGGCACACGCCGTTGTGCACGGCTTCTCTTAATTAGACGCGCGCGCGTGCGAAGGGTGTATAGGATCCTATACGTATCGCGTCGCGGAGGATGTGTAGCTGTTTGTAGCGATGACATTACGAGGCTGCGCGGGGGGGGAAGGTGCATCCCCGAGACGGGGGGAGATGCGAACTGTATCGCCGTTGACGCTGCAGGCGCATTAGTATAATTATACGATTTTTTCGTTACACGATGTCGTGCCGGAGCCGGGTGGGGGGAGACACTTCTTTCCAACCCCCCGCGACCCTTGGAGTTTCTCGCTCATCCTTGTTCTCTTTTCATCTGATTTTGCCTTTCTTCCCCGGCACCCCTTCCCTGGTGTATAGTCCCTCGTGTTTATCCGTTTCTGCGGTGATTGCTGCTGTTTTCGTCTCTAGGTGTGTGTGTGTTTTTTCGAATATCCTAAATTTTCCTAAATTTTACGAGTTTGCGGAGAAAAGTACCGAGTAGGTGGTTTCGGAAAGCCTTGCGCATAACTGACCCGATAATTGGTTCTATCAGTTAATATGAAAAAAAAAAATAAAAAAAAAATAGGTCAATTACCTTGTAAGTTTTAATAATTTATTATGATTGAGAGTTATTTCAATGGGCAGCAGTACTGTTCTGTACGCGTATTCGCTTGTACGGTTGGTCAATCGAACCAAACTTTGGGACGTTTTTAGTCCCGGGTGTGCTTTCGCTACTGGAATACACCAACAACCGACAGTGAGGAATTAATTATTTAGGTATTAGAAAACGATGTAATAGTACATGAAAAGCTTCTTTTTTGTCACCAGATCCGAATTCGTATATTACGTCCAACATTGCTAATTCGGGTTACTTGTAAAACTGTTCGAGCTTTTGTCTACCTCTCGCTATTGATTTTAATTATAGACATACGTTGTATTTCATCATAAGTAACGTTGGATATTTGAAGGTTTTTTTTTTTTTTTATTTAAATCCCTTCGTACGAGCGAATTATTCACTTGTCTATTTTACGCGCTCGATTGATTTTGCCTCTACGTTAAATATTTTATCGATCGTATCATGAAGTGTGCATGATTTGAAAGTACAGGAATCGGGTTGATCGAAGATTAATGCGTCGTACATAATTTCACGCATCCCCTTGAAGACGTACGACGTTACCATATTCGTACAATCAAAATGATAATTTTGTTTGAAAAAAAAAAACAGAAAAAAAAGTTTGTTTCATTTTACAGCACGATGTTTCACGGAGGCAGTAATTTTAATTATCCGCTCTGTTTGATCGGAGAACCGATAGTACTGAAAATAGTGCCGAGCTATAAATTAGATTTCCGAAAAATAATGGCCCTATAGGAGCAATAATGAATCACGCGATTGGAAGTACTTAAAATTATATGTATAAAACGTCAATAATTTTCAATGTCCGCGCGAGCACGGCACAATTGGGGATGAAAAAAAAAAAAAAAATTCGCTAACCAAGCCCCACCCAGACGAAGCGGGGCTCCAATGAGCGCCCGCTAGATCTGTGTGCGGGACGCCACTCGAAGGGCGAGCAGGTTGCATTTTACTATTGATTACCGAATTAAAAACACGCATGTATAATTCAGCAAGTCGCGGGGAGCTTTAAAAAATTGCCACCAGGCACCGCAACTCACCACCACCACCACCGTGTACAGTTAGTTGCTGCACCCCGTGCTAGATGGAGCTTGCGTCGCTGACCTTTTGGGGGTAAGTTATAGTGAGATTCGACGAACAAAAAAGGGCTTCTGGCAACAATCAGTTGACGGAGAATTTTACCGCTTGCCGATAAAATATCATCTCGCAACAATAAATTTTTTGGTACGTTTGCTGGCGCTTTTTCCGAGCTAACAATTGTCGATTGATCACGAAGTGAGCTGAATTTGTTTGATTGTACATGGTCTTTAAAAGTTTTTAAAAAATGAGCAACTATGTCTACAGTTTTTAATTAAAAAAAAAAAAGTAACTCATCACTAGTAGATAATAATTTTGAAAAAATATATGTCGTTGAATAAGATTTTCAACTTGACAAGTGTAGAGTGAACAATAAATAATTGGGATGGAATGTTTGGATTTGGTTTGAAAAAAAGCGGTAACTGTGTTCATTAGTTTCGTATATTCTATTTATTCCAAATTACAATTTTTCGTTGAATATTTCACATTTAACAAATAATATGAAATCTGATTACATAAATCGTATATTTCATCTCGGGTCGTTTTATTTCTGAACCCTATGTATACTTGCATTCATCATCAAAAAAATATCAATCAACTAAAATAATAATCTGTTTGACATCACGATTAAACGTTTTCATGTATATCATATCAAACACGCAAAATTTTTTTATCAACATTTTATCAGAAAAACACATTTGTAAGTCTATAATTACACCAGGTATCTGTTATCAAAATACCATCAAATAGATAAATGTCGTTTAAATTATTCAAAAATGGTTACAAAATATTATAAATGTTGTAATTTTTTCTTTACTTAATTTTTATACTTGTGTATGGTACAAAAAATTTACCATTTTTATTCAGAAAAAATAAAGTTATAAAAAAATTTGACGCAATTTATTGATAATATTTTTGTACGGTGCACGAAAAAATAAAAATTGAAGTGAATCTACAACAATTATTAAACTTATGTATTTCACTACAATTACATTGTCAATGTGAATTTTAAGTATTCAATACGGTTATATCATATTTTTGTAACCTCAGTTGACTACGATTTCTAAATGTGCCGTGTTTTGATTTTTTTCTCAATTATTTTAGAAATGGGAGGATTAGAATAGAGTACCATAGAGAGAACAGTAATTAGGATACACAACCGCGCCTCAGATCTCGGACCTTCTTGAATGATTACCTAAATTTACATTTATGGATTAATTGTTAATGTATATTTTTAGAACACACTCAAAGTTTTTTTTTTTTTTAAATACATTCTCGATTTAAACAAAATGTTATCGAGAGTAAAATTAGCGCATTTCACCGTCACTAACAAAGAGGTGAATCACACAGTTTGTCAAAATTATCCTATCTAAATGGTTTTGATTGGTTTAAAAATACTTACGATCTAGGACTCGACTTTTCTAGAATAGATAATCAGATTTAGGGTAATGAGCTTATGGGGTACATAGTTATTTAAAGATTGTGTCATTAATAGGTCTGAACAGGGCAGCCTTGGTATACATATTCAAACCATTATTATTTGGGTAGCTTAACGCTCTAACTTTATTTTCAAGCATTTTGAGGACGGAAAGAAAAGAAATTTAACGTTTTTCATACGATCAAATTTATCATGACGTTCGTTGCTTCCTTTTTTTTATATACCTACTATATTATCTGATCAAGTAACATTATTTATTTACAGAGTTACAACTGCAATCAAGTATATTTGAAATTAAATAACTGCAATGAAAAGTCTTGATCTCTTAAAAATTTTATAACATATATTCGTAAACATATAAATAAAACCAACATTTGATTGGTAGAGCAAATAATATAGATTATTTTTGTACAATCATTAATATTGTAATCACATGTTTTGAATCCATCTTTAGATAACATCATAATGGTAACAGCAATCGGTAATATTTAGTAACATTCAACGTAAGCATATAAAATCTGAAAAATTAATATCACATCGTGTTATTATTGTGCTTACATAAAAATCTGATGATAAATGTATTTTTCAAGTCTTCGCACCAAGTTAATTTAGCACAATTTCATATTTCTTTAATTCAAGGAACTATTATCATCTTCCAAGTAAAGTTATGAGCAGCACATTGTACTTGTTAAAAACAAATGGGTGGTAATTACCTTCTACTTCATACCTTGCAAAAATATCTAAAGCATTTTTTTAAACTAATTAGTGCTACTAAAACGTAAAAAAATTCAAGATTGAATTTACGGTTTATTTTTTGGTACTTTAATCTGATACAGCTTGAGGTTTTTGATGTATTATTTTCACTATCATTCATTGTAATTATTGATCTTTTTTTGATAGTTTATCTTAAGAAATGCATACACATATTTTTTTAAATTGAAAAAAATTCATACAAATCATATTGATCGCTATTTCAACCACACGAAAGAGTACTGTTGATTTGTTTTGTAATTTCATAAAAATTATTTACGACAAATTCGCATATCTATTTAGTTTAACATCCAACATGGATACTACAGGTAATTACAAAATTTTCTTTTTCACTACACTGAGTCACTAAAAAATGTAACTTCAAAACGTATAAATAGTCGTGTAAGATATTTATAAATCATGAGTTCAAGATTTTTTTGATTTTCAACGAAACCTCTCACGTAGGGTTTTTTTTTTTTTTTTCTTTTTCTTTTTTTTTTAAGAAGTACTTTTGATCATCAGTTGTGTTTTTGATGCTCCTGTTGGTAAAAATGCAGACGAGAACATTTCACACGATGAATTTATTTGCATGTATTTACATAAGTTTTACAATGTTTTACTTTTCTGTTAGCTTGTTACGATTCAATCAGTACACAAATGATACTTGGACGAAAAATTATACGTAAAATCTTAGTTATTTTCCTGGTAATCGGTTAACCAAGCGAGTTGTAATTGAAAATTACGAAACTTTGAACAGATTCACAAAATTCGCATAAAATCTGTCTGAAGTTTCACGAATAGTTGACGAAAAACACGGAAGATATACAAAAATCAATTTAGAATCAGTATCACGCAACACAACAACCACGTCAATTTTCAAAAGACCTTGAGACTTTTTTTGAGCCCAGCCTCCACACCGATATATAATCTCGAGTTTCCATCAAAAGTCGAGCCCAGCCTGAAATTCTCATATCGAGCAGCTACCTATACCAGCTTCCCGAATTCCAAGCTCGCTCACCTCCGGACACGCGTTAAGCCCGTGATGCGTGATTGAGGTCCAAAGTGGTCGGGCACACAACGCGTATATGCTCTCGACTACAAGTTTCATCCCCCTACGCTCCCCAATTTGAGGTACAGCATCGAAACAACCCTGGCACATATTTCCCACCGTCGCGCGAATCTGTGTATATATAATAGCGGGTACTTCCATTATAACTTTCTACCGAGTGTCGTTACGGCTGAAACAGCAAAAGCTCCGGCCCGCAGCCATTTGCTCCCTAATATCTAATTCCCGGCTAGATGGTCTAGACCCTTCCTCCGTGTATCCATTTTCTTCCTTCCACTCGCCCAACTCTGTACAAGCCTCGACTTTCAGACGCCCGTCGAATCGTAATTTCACGCGCGAGTACATGACATGCGACTTTTCAGCCGAAACGAAAACAAAAAACAAAAAAAACAAAGAGGAGCAATTTAATAATAGTATAGGGGGGTACGTTAAATGATAACGTCAGTCGCATCGAGAGCAGGTGGGGCGACCGAGGACGGATTAACTCGCTTCCTTGTCGTCGACGGGGCTGGCCTCGTTCTCGAGCAGCTCGAACTTGGGGCTCAGCCCCACCAGCATGCCCTTTGTGCTCGTCTTTATCTGGCTGTAGATGTCGAGGTGCTTCCTGCACTCGGGCTCGAGGCCCTCCTCTATCAGCCGGGGTGGTATGCTGCCCGAGCGCTTGTGGCCCGGCCCAAAGGTGCTGCCCTCCTGCCTCGTCCCCGCGTCGCCGTTCCTCGACTCCGGCTACAAACAATGGGTCCATACATGTATACCTTCATTGGGGTTACCCGCGAGGTGTGTATCGTGTACTCACGAGGGTGGGCGTCCCGTCCTCCGTGGCGGGGCGTTCGGGCGTGAGGGTGCCGTTGCCGAGTTTGCGCTGCTGCTCCTGGAACGTCTCCTCCTGAAGGCTCGCCTCGTCCTTGAGGATGGCCCCGGTTATCACTGGCTTGGTGCTACCCGAGCCCACCTCGACTGCCAGAAGAAGATCGTTCGGCGCCGTACCGTTCAGCTGCTGTTGCGGCTCCGTCGAGTCCTGGTAACCCCAATTGCGTTATATGGAGTCGGAACGCTCGTGGGGCTCTGATTTTTAACTTACGTTTCTGGGGTCTTTGGTTGGAGGTGTTGCCTCGGTGTCGGGTGACCTGTCGAACTCGACCCACTTGGTGGTGCCCGAGGCCACCTCGGGCTTCAGTAGGGTGGCGCTGCCGTTGCTGGTCTGTGGCTTGCTGGTGCCGCTACCACCGGCTCCGTACATCGCCGAGTAGCCGAAGGAGTCGGCCTCGTACTCCAGCTGGTTGCCGTATCTGTAGCTGGGGTTCACGGAGCCCTGGCTGCAGATCGAGAGGTCCGACTGGGACAGTCCGGTGTTGGTGCTGCCGAACAGCTTTGACTTGTCAAAGTCTGAAACGCAGGTTGGGATCGTGCATTGGTTGTTTTTTGCCTTATTTTGTCACTGAATGATTTTTTAAAAAATAACGCAAGAGTGCTGTGCAGAGCAAACAATTTTAAACATAACAAAATCAATGTACGATAGATACAAACACCCTTTCGCACTTTTCAGGCGAATCGTTTATTTGTCAATGCAATTTGCAAACAAATAATGCAAGGCGATGGAATTTTTCGGGTGACATATTTCTCTGTGCAGAGGAAAAGGGACAAGGGGGTCAAGGATCCCAGGAACTTCCGAAGCGCGTAACACACACACACACACGATGTAAAAATGCGTAAGCCATACCTATATATAGGTACATGTGCGTGTATATATTTAAACGTTGCGAGAAAAAGGAAGGAGTGGCTTGTGTTACAAGCCGCTGCAATTTTTGCTATAAATACATCGCCAAGTTCGGCTGGGTGTGCGCTACTTTCCGACGAGCTGGTGCGGAAACTAAGTAGCACCGAACAACCTACGTCTTCGTGTGCGTGCGTGTGACGCGTCCACAGCTCTAAAACTGGGTCAGGCAGCATCCGCAGCATCAGGCAGCTCCCGCTTGTGTATACATGTATATAAACGTGCGGGGCTCCTCCGCTGCGCCTTCAGTTCTCGCCCCCTCGATGTGCTCCCTATACCTCTGGCCTCCTCTCACAACCACGTAGCCGAGCCATCGTATATACCTATACATGCATAGGGAGAGAGAGAGAGAGAGCCCCGAGAAAGGGAGCTCCCTCTTTTTTTCCTCAGCTGGCATTCCGCGAGCGTCGATTACCGTTACTCCCGAGAGCGAAGAATTTGCCACGCGTTTCCGACGACGATGATAGATGAAAACGAAACGACTCGGCTTCTTTGTGTATTTATGCTTCGAGGGTTCGTTTTGTTTTTTTTTTCTTTCTTTCTCGCGCATCGACTGCCCCCCCCCCTCCGTGATAGCATTTGTGGTGCTCTCTCTGCAGAACAACCGAGAAAATTGCAACAGCTGCTTACTGCTCGTTGGGCACGATTTGTTCTTTACTCTTTGACACTGAACTGGTCGAGTTGATTTTTTTTTTTATACTTTGTTGGAGTAGTATATGGATATTATCATGGAAAATGTCGATTACTCCCTAAGTGGATGCTGTATTTCACAGAATATTTTAGATGATGAATAGTTAGATTTATGTAAGAGTTATCGTTCTATTTTACATTTCGTCTTTCTGCGAATCATTAATTTTTTATTTTTATCTCCATCATCCAATTATGTTGTTCCCGATTTTTACTCTCAAAACGGTGTCATATTCGATTTTTAATACTTTCTGCGCGATAGTTTATGCATCCAAGAGAATATTATATAATATCCTGACGACACAGAGTCCAACCCCTACGGAACGTTTGATTGTACGGTAAGGAAAAAAAAAGATGTCAATTACCGCAGCGACGATCCTCGGATATTTCCTCGCGATGAACCAGGGCCTGCTGATCGGTCACTTGGGCGTCAATGTCATCGTTCGACTCTGCACTACCCGCGGTTTCTTCTCTACCGTAGCTTGGTGGCACCTCGACGATCACCGAGCACCCGTTGTCCTGAAACTTTCTGCCTCTCGAATCTTCCATGGTCACCTGCAAGAGCATTGAAATTTCCCCGTCATTTTTTCATACTTCCATAAAATAGCCCTTACGCCCCTTATCACGGAGCTATTGATTAGATTTTCGGGATATCGATCCGCCTCAAGGGAAATCTCCAAAGGAAAACGAAATCTGCTGTGATCATTATAACAAGAGCAGCGCATCTAATTTTCACTTTTATGATTAACAACGACGCCTCGCGGAGGAGGGAGGTCCAATTACCCTGTGATTTTTCTCTCCTCCGTCATAGCCGCGGCTCCCGCGGTGCTAATCTGCGGCGCTTCCTGTAAGGGAAATAGACCTCGAGGCTACCCAATGAGCCGTTCTTTGCCCTCCATCGTCTTGAGGAATGGCCATTCGTTCTACACCGCCAGCCCTGGCTTTTATAAAGCAGGAGGAAGGAGGAAAAAAAAACGACCCCTCCATTCTACCGCGCGCTTAATTGAGACAGAGTCTGCTCTCTGCTCCCTGTTTTTTTTTTTTTTTTTTCTTACTCCTTTCTACGTTGTCGCGGGCAAAAAGAGAGCTCGTTTGCCCTTTTTTGTTTTTTTTAAATACTTAAGTATTTTTATCATTATTGTTGCAACAGCATCCCCGCATTTATCGCGGGTATATACGAAGATTTTATTTCCATTTTTCAATCTTCGTTAATCTGTTCGCAAAGAAGAACCATTGAAAAAAAGGTTGAAAAAGGCAAATAAATCACGAGACGAGATGAAAATTAGGAGGACGAATAGAAAAGATGAAAGCATCGAGTAAACGAAAAAATCACTCAACTAATGTACGTGGATGTTGGAGGGAAAATTTTATTTTTCACCGATAATGAAAATCTCGGCCTTTCGGGAGAAAATAGGCCGCCGGGGCGCGCGTCTCGCGAGTCTTGCTCTACTTTTTACTGTCGGAATAAACCCACCTCCCCCTTTTTCTTTTTTCGTTACTCGAAAGAGCACTGGTGATGCACGCCTCGCTCCGTTAGTATCACGGGTTTTGGTATATCACGTTTCATTCATTGCACTCGAGAAACAAGGAGATGAAACCCATTGAAGACTAACGAATTGGGTATAAGATTTTTCTAACAACATAACAAAGTAATCATCCAATTTATGTTATTTAAATTACTCATTCTAGTTGATCACTCGCGAGTGCATAACATTTGACCGTAATCTATTCAATTTAAGTAAGTATATTTGAAAATAAAATTTACAGTATGTCTGTTCAGGTAAAACAGAAACTTTTAAAAGAAAATTTAGTTTGATGTTTTAGTTAGAAATTAAAAAAAAACTACCCTTGACGCATGTAAATGAGTATCTACTTTGTAGAATAAAAAGTATATGCTAATGTTATAAAGCCTATAAAAATAAAAGTTAAAAATGTGTTGCATAATTACTCTGCAGTTATAAAAAAGAATCTTATCGATGACATGTAAGATTGTAATTTTATTGCTTGTGCCCGTAGAGTAAAATCATATTGCAAGATATGGAGATATGGAATGATTCAATAGTTGATATTCCATTGTTTTGAATTGGAATGGATTTCTAATTTTGATATCAAATTTGAAATGTAAATGACCTAGCCATTACTTTCTATAACTTTATTAAATAGAGCAATAAAACGTTCATTTTATTGTTTAGAGAATTGTAAAAAAAAATTAAATTTTCATGAAAAAAGTCATTTGTTGATAAATCGGATGTTAATATCCAATCGCAAAATGAAATAATTCAAATACCTTATAAATTTTCTTTGTAAAGAACTGATGGTAAACATTAAAATTTCATTGAATTTTTAATTGTTTCACGAAAAAAAATAATGCAACTTTTGCGTTTGAAAGACACGAAACGATGTCCGTTTTCAATCCATCGAGTAGACGTGTCAATTAAAACAGAGTAGAATTTTTAATTGCCATGACACGTCGGAGGACACACGACAGACAAAGTTTCGCTCCCCGATTAGCACAATCAGATCCCTGGTCGGAAAGGAAAGTCGAGTTTTTAGCCAAGCTCCGTAGCTTCGGGCAAAGGGTCAGGGGGATGCAAAGAGTGGAAAGTCGAGAGTGAGTAGGACACGCAAGCACATGTAGGCCAACTGTGACCTCCGGCCTCGGAGTCGGAGCTGTATATACATATACCAGAAAGCTCGATCCCGTGGGCTCCAAAGCTCTAATAATTACGTATGTGCGCGCGCGCGTGCGAATGAGGGTGTGGCGACGGAAGGAGGGGGTGCAAAGGAGCCCTGTGTACGTGCACCCACCCTCTCTCTGCTAACAATGCTCAGCCGGACGTTGGTAGCGCGCCCCGTCTATTCTCATTTCGCCTCCCGTTTTGCTTTTTCCTCCTTTCCCCAGCCTCCGTGTTCAAGCTCCGCCGCAGTTTCGCTCCCATTCTTCACTCGGCCGAGTAAATCTTTTCCAGACCTCCCCGCCACCCCTTTTTTTTTCTTTCCTTTTCTTCCCCCCGGTCTCGGCTCTGCAGTTCCTCGCTCCTTTAAGACAACACAACATCAGCTCGAGCTACCCGCCCGTTTGTTTGTTTCTTGTGTATTTATATATAAAGCCCCTATGGAGCAGTAAAGAGATTAGCGTTAAGATGCTACGCCTTGGATACTCTCTAATTCCCTTTATTCTTACCCTCCCCGTTCTTTTTTTTTGTTTTTACTTAACATCCCCTGGATTCATCTCGTCGCCCGGGAGGAGTATCGTCTCAGCCACGCGATGAAACAGGTATACCGTGTACATGGAGGCTCTACGAAATAATTTACTTTTAAAGACTTGATTTTTTTTTTTTTTTTTTTTTTTTTTTTTTTTTTTTTTTTTCGATACCACGTCGTGCACACAAGTATTACCCAACTTGAGCTCACTCGGCAATGCTATACGCACGGTAGCGCTTCCTCGTTATTTCGCTCCAACCACGAGGATTCCTCTCGCGTGTCTCTGACGATTGTGACAAGCTTTGCCTGATCCCCTCCCGTTTATACACCCGACACCACATCAACTCGGTCCTGATCCGAAGAGTCGCGACAGGATTATTTCTATTTCTTGATTCGACGCCTCGGAACTCCTGGCGCGCGCACTCCCTTCTCTCGTTAACTTTTTCACCTGGTTTTCGCGAAATCCGCGACTTCTCGACTAGCACTTGGGATTAGCAATCACAACGCGCCCATATGCATAAACATGAGCGCGCAAATGGTACTTTAGCGCTCGCATAAATTTGCATATCCATTTTGACGAAACGTCCGAGCTGTGGTGCACCGGGGGTCGAGGGGTGGGGGAAAAAAAGCGTCGTCGCGGGATGATCGGAAATTTGAATGATTGTCCCGTCAACACTGTTGTGACGCATAACTATATGGTAAAAAAAGAAAAGGATAACCTCACCGCTCGCTCCTCCGTTTCGACGATGAGGTGATTGTTCTTGAGGGTCAGGGTGATTATGTTGCCATTGGTGCTTTTGCTCGTGTGGCTTCCACTCGCGTCCGAGGCGTACGTGACGGTCCCCGCGTCGAGGCCCTGGGCTCCCTGCATCATCGAGTCGCAGTAGTGCGGTCGTATACCATTAGCCAGCTGGAATAAAACAGAGAGGGACGTTTTTTTACGATTTTTCGTCAAGCATCAACATTTCTTTCATCGTCGAGAATACGGTCAAATATAACAAAAAAAAAAAATATCGCTTTTATACATCAGGAGTAGAAAAGGAGACGGCGCTGAAAAGTACGTTTCGAACAAATGGACGTAGACACACTTAGTGGTACCGTTTGGGGGGACATTGGACAAGCCAGAGGGGCTTTTGTCGGGGATGGGGGTGCGCTCGGTACCTTATACCCAAGTGCCGCCTGGATTTTTATGTACGCGCCGTACGTGTGTAAAGGGCTTTTCTCGTAGTTGGTAACTTATATAGGTACACGCAGAAAAGAATTACAGGAATTTTTACCGTAAAAGCAACGGTAATCCTGTGATAATTTGTCATTACGTAAATTTTTACCGTAGTTTACAGTAATTTTTTTGGTAACTGTAAAATTTATCCAAAATTCACTATAATTTTTACTGTACTGCAACGGTAAAATTTCCCCTGAAAGTGCATATAGCTATAGGCTGCAGGATCACGTGGGCTGTAGAGAAGGGCTGACCAGATGTCTATATGTATTACCGAAATCAACGTATAGATGAAAGTACGGGTATCTTTTATAAATGACTATAAGCGAAGTAGTACTGCATCATGTGTCCAACAATTCGTTAAGTACCAATTCTATTAATGCAAATATCCGTACAGGTCTACAATTTGTAGGTTAGTCCGCGCTTTAGCAGACAACTGATAATGTGTTCGGCCTTCCCCTACAGCCTATAGCTATATATGCCCTTTCAGGGGAAATTTTACCGTTGCCGTACAGTAAAAATTATAGTGAATTTTGGATAAATTTTACAGTTAGCATAAAAATTACTGTAAACTACGGTAAAAATTCATGAACATCTACGGTAAAAATTTACGTAATGACAAATTATCACAGGATTACCGTTGCTTTTACGGTAAAAATTCCTGTAATCCTTTTCTGCGTGTATAGACGCACACGTGCGGTAAACCTATCGCAAAAACAGAAATGGAGCTCGATCCTATATCTCTGCTGCTTTTGCCGAGAGTATAGGAAACCCAGGACGCAGCGACAAAGAGAGATTTTCTTCCACCTCCCTTTTTGCGACTCTCTCGCACAAACGAGCACAAAAGTGCAATCTTCTCTCTCTCCTTTTCTTGTCCATCAAAATCGATGCTTCGCCTTTTGTTCGTGTACCTAGTAACTTGGATGGCAGCCCACGCAATATAGAGGACGTCCAGCGAGAGGGAACGAGTCTGCAACCCCCCATGCCGAGGTTAAGCAGTTTGTTTTCCCTCGAATTTTAGATCCCCTGGCCTGCAGACTCGTACAAACTGATGCAGATTTACACCGGGTCAGCGCGCCGCGGCTTTTACATATACAACAACGTAACTATATGCACAGCAGCTGGACTGCTTTTTGCAAACCCCTTTCCCCCTCCTCCGTCTCTACATGTACCTATATATTTATGTATACACAGTTTCCGAGCGCAGCGGCGGAGATAAGAAAGTTGCACCGCGCGTTCTCTTAAAGAGCGCTTAGCGCCCCTAATAGGATATTCATGAATGGATTGCTTTTGCCCGGCTCCTGAGCTTTCTTTTTTGCTCACTGCCTACACCTACATGAACTCGCATCTCGTGCGGACTCGTGTAACTTTGTCTTCTTTTCTCGCTTGCAATTAACTGCGGTGTCTGGGTGATCCTCGTCTACAAGAGAACATAAACTGGGTACAGCGAGGACAATGCGCACGTTCACCAGCACCCAATCAGAGGGACCGCACGCCTTTCCCGTTTGTTACAATACACGTATACAATGAGGTACGGCCTGGGAGTATGACGTGCCTCTGGATTCTAATCGGCGCTTTGTGAAGTGACGCAACGCGTGCTTGGCCGCCACCGCTGGTGCGCGAGTCCTAGAAGAAACGAGGCCGTTGACCGTCTGGAGGAGCTCAGACGGACAACTTGTTAGATTATATATATACATGTTACATATACTTACGAGCGCGCCACACGGACATAATATACCGATACATGTTGGAGATCCCATATTACTTCGGCCTCGCGTGTATACTTTCTAAAGCGGAGTATTTTTGGAAAACAGAGGACCCTTCGAGTGAAACTGCAAAAAAAGTACAACCGATCGATATGACATCGTATATGCGCACGATTGCAGCAAAGGGTGTGCTATTGCGATATTAAAGCATAACTACGAAGTGCAGAGAGGGGGAGAGCAAAGTTTCTTCCCTCTTTCGCGGAGTGGCAGCAGATAAATGTCCAAAAGTCATTGCGATGATCCGGGTGCAGATGAGGAGCGGTAAATCGGCAACGGGTGCGACTGCGTGTATATATCACGTGTGTCCTATAGCGGGTCGTTAACCGCGACCGCGTCAGCCGAGGGGGATCGAAATTTCGCGAGCAAAAGAGGCTGACGGAAATTGGCCGCTCGTTTATTGCGCGGCGTGTGTGCGCGGCAAACTTGCTCGCCCGCCTAATTGCCTTCTGTTTCGCCTGCAGCCAATACACACCTATACACTCCGTGACAAACGGGTAACCCGCTCTCCTCTCTCAATATGTAATGGTATGCACAGAGGGCCTGAAAATCCACCCCCTCTCGAGTGGAGTCGCAACTTTTTTCGAATGGCAGATAAAAAAAAAAAATCTCCAAAGTTGCGTAAGTTTGGACGGAGGAGCAGCGTGATCGGGGACCCGCCGATTATGAAACACCGGTAAGACCATAATAAAAAGTCTAACGCAATATTAGACGGAGGCTAGACGCGAGCCAGACGCGGTGCCCGGAGTACCTGTTTAATTATGCAGTGGCGTATGCCAGCTCACACACGCGCACGGGTATTATATACCGAGAGACATCCTCCCCGGGCTATCTTCTCGAATACATTAGAATAGATTAGAGCCGCGTTGCGTCCTCGCATACGTAACAGTGACGTAATGTTATATACGCTCGCTAGACGAAGGCTGTGCGGTTGAAAAAAAGTGGCCCGAGTTCTGGTGCCGTCACCTGGTATAACTAAGAGCTATGGGGGCACCGGCACGTGTGCGTTTTGTGTCGTAATATCGGGACCCGCGCGCTTAACTTATATCGTCGTGTGCGGATCCTCTTTTTTTTTTTTTTTTTTTGCAAAATGTGATCTCTCGAAGGCTGGATCGTGTGGTGTTTTATATAGTGTATAGGTACGGTTCCATTGAGCAAAAAAAGCAATGGATTCTCAATCGAGTTCTCGAAGGTTAATGCAAACACAAAATAACTCGTTTAATGCGTTGGAGCTCAAAGTTTGCTTACACGCTCGGGAGCCAACTTTTGTCTACGACTCCGCCCTCCTATCAAGTTTTGATGAACAAAATGCTCCTCTCTCTCTCTCTCTCTCTCTCGTGACGAGGGATCTTTATTTTTATTATTATTATCGTTTTTTTTTTTCCACAAAGGCTACTGACCCCGATACATCTGGGGGCGTTGCACTCGTGGTCTGTTTCGCCGCTCCTTTTCCGTTAGACCACCGCATAATCGCGCCTTTCTATATACACATGCGAGGAGGACCCGACTCATCCTTCGAATGGTGTGGGCCATCTTCTTCTTCGTTTTTTGCGCATTATTATTATTAATATTATTTTTTTTTTTTCCTTTGATTCTCCTTCTCCGATGAGTATCGCTAATCCTCCGCGTCCACATTTTGCCATTGCTTAGCAAGACAACTGGCGATTTCTCATAGCTTTTGCGAATTTTATATTATTTTAACATTTTTTTTTTTTTTAATAAAGATAGTATCCGTACCCGTGCCCAGCGCTCGCGCATCCGGCATTATATATTTACACGAGAATATCTTGTTTCGAGCCTTTCACCTTTGGCATAATTTTCGTTTGATGTACGTAATGTTGTGTGTGTGCGTGTACGTATGTATACGGTATCCTCGGCTCCGTAGCCTAAGGCGCGTAGTTTCTTTGGCTCTTATTTCCTATACGTGTATTGTGAGCGAGGCTCTCTTTCAAGGCTTCCATTTGAATTTCGCAATTATGCGAAAAGGCCCGACCGGAGATAGAGAGATTCGCACGAAATTCTATAGATTATGCGCGTCCCCCATCCTCCGAGAACGGGCTAACAAAGTGGTCAAGGTGTTATGTATATCTTGCTACCTCCAACTGACTTTTTCCCCCCTTTTTTTTTTTTTTTTTTTTTTGTACATTTGTAGGTACATATTGAATAGCAGTGTTATAGAAATATGTTGTTGCGCTCTGAAAAATAAGTATATGTATACTTTTTGCAAATAAATACATCTTTTGTCCATCGTTTTTGTACGACTTTGGGATTTTTTTTGTACGAAACTTGAGTACTCCATTAATTATTTTTTACTTCATTACAAGAGCATTATGTATTATTTTATCTTCGATATATCCTTTGTTACTCAAACATGTAAATTAAAAAAAAAAAAAAAAAAAAAAAAAAAAAAAGAGAGAGAGAGGTATAAGTTACGCTGTCAAATTTATTTTGCCTGTGCGCAGAAAAATGCTTAGTTTGCTCGTGCAAAGTCGATCCTTGCAAATACCACAACGGGAACCGGTTTCGAACGAGAGAGAGCGAAAAAGAGCGGTATAGGGACGTCAGGGAGGAGGGAAGGAGCGAGAGAGTAAATTGCAAAGCACTGATCCCAGCAGCTACGGGAGTGTATGCAAGAAGTAGGTCAAAACACGATGTTATAAAACGAAACTCTTTCGACGTGTGTCTTGGACACATCCGAACTTTACTTGGTGGTGGTGATGCTGGTGGTACAACTTTTTGCAAATGAGGATCGATTCGAAGTAGCAGGAAACTATACGTATACATATTTCAAGAAATTTTATGTAGAGAAAAGGGGCCCCACTTGACGGTAGTTTGGCGACTTATTTAATCCACCGAAACTGTTTTAAAAATTATAGAATAATAAAAATTCCTCTTACAACCAACAAAGTTCAAAAATCTTGCGGTATTTTTTTTCGAATACCTTCAGCCTTTTTTTTGCAAAATTTAAAAAATATTGTTAGGTTTGGTGAATATGTCGGGATAGATTAGACATAGATATGTTGGCGTCGTTTTGACTACTTGTCATGCAATATTATTAATGCCATTTAGTTATTGATTAAAATTGTCAGTCACAATAAGCTGAATCAAAATGCTAATTGATGTTTGATAATTTTCTAAAATCGAGTTTTCTCCCTTATTTTAAAACACTGAACAATGAAACTATGAAAATACGAATTAAACATTTTTGCAAATGTTTTAAATGGAAAGTAGTATGCACCAACTAGAGCCAGATGAGTTTTACCAACTAGCCTTGGAGATTTATTGTTAATGGTGACAAGTTTATGATAAAAGCTTTTGAAAAATTTAAAAGTACAACAATTTTATAAAACAAGCTCTCAATTTTATGAGACGAGTTTTGACAAAAGGTTTGTACGCGTAACAGAAAACAGTGCATCACACATCTCGCACGGCATTGTTACATTTTATCTTTGTCGTGCACTCTGCCATTACCCTGTTTTTTCTGTCTCTAGTCTACTTATTCTTGGCCGAGCTCAGTTGTACAAATGTGTTATATAAATTTCAAGTAGCTAACTCTCGGTAGATTTAAATGCGTATGGAGACTTTGGCGTGGATATACTCTCAAATACTTTGCGTTGTAATTTTTCTCCAAAAACATAATGCATTATTATTATTCACGCTTATAAAAATAGTACTTGAAAATTTTTTTCGAGCAAAAGCAATGCATAAAATTTTGAAAAAGGACAAACGTAAAAGAAACAAGTATTTCAGTTTATCACAATATTTGTTTGACTAGTTTGTTTGATAAGGTTTCCGAGTATATACTTAAAAATGTTTTGAATTTTCAAAACACGTATAAATGAAGATAACGGCAGAGGTTGCATCAAAACGAGCGGTGAAGCAGTAATGACCGATGGGAAAGTCTGATAGGGCCTTAATGACTGACACCGTTTTCTAACACATTTATGTTACACGAATACGTGAAAGCTATATCGAAAAAGACATTTGTACCAGGTTTCTTCTTCAAAATGGCTGTTGTTCAAACTCTGGCTGTGATTCTGTTGATTCAAGGTATAACCCTTTAAGTAATAATTGTTACAAATACACCTTCGAAATCGTAATAAATTCTGAAGAGTCTCTTTGCGTATAAAAGTAATCACAATTTTTCTGTACTTTGGTTAAGTTGCCAGTGCTAGTAACGAGTGGGCTGAACCACATCCGTCTCCGTTTCATGGATTTATTGCGAAATACATTGACCATCGAGTAAGCGGAGGTTGCCAAGCTGTACTTATCAAGGAAAACTGTTTTCTAACAACGGCCAGTTGTTTGATATTGACCAAAGGATTTAACCCCAAAGCTTTTCTTGGCCATCAGTTGAAATTACCCAGTATGTACGGAATCCCCATCAACGAAACCATAATTCACGAGAAGTTCATAGAGAAGTAATACATTCATTTTCGTTAAGACATTAATATGTACCTAGAAATTCACAAATGTATTTTCAGTGATCCCAATTACGACGTGGCTCTTGCAAAATTTGAAGGAAAAATCAATGGCACTTTCAAGCTCGTGAGTCTACCCGAGCAACGTAGTAGTTTGGACACAGGACGTTACTTGAAGGCCACTTTCTACGGTTACGATTATATTGTATCGGCGATGAAGTTGAGATATTTCATGGTTCACGTAATAAACGAAGAGACTTGTAAGATACGCAGGAAGAGCAGAAAAATACCCGGGGTACTGCAGCAGTCACATTTTTGCATCGATGTCGCCGACCGACATGACTTGGAATGGGTGAGTATTAAAAATAGCCATTGGTTTGCGCCAAAGTTTAAATTTTGCTGACGATTTTTCGCGCTCCTCAGATCAGTTGGCAAGACTTTTTGTTCGACAGCAGCAGCTCTGGCTTCGTAATAGTTGGGTTAGTCACCACAAACAATCTTATGGTCACTCGGATCTCGGAGCACGTGGACTGGATAGAAGAGAAGAGTAGTGCTTTCGAAATAACAGGCAACAACTTCGCCCTGATCTTGGTTACGATTGTTGTATTGTGCTTTGCACGATAACCAGTATGTACTACGGATATTTAATGAACCGGATTCAAAAATCTTTTTCAAAAAATAAATTAAAATCCTTGGGCAGACTTTTGTTTGAGCTCTGCTGAAGCTTAAAATATTTATCAGGTCGAAAGTCACGGTAAGTTGAAGCTTGAAAAGTTTTTAATTTCATTGCACATTTTTAAGCTTGAGCTTGAATTTTTTACAACTTTCGATTGGATCAATACTTTCAGCTTAGGCACGGTGCACTCGTTTCAGTGTATACTCACTAATTTGCTGCTGAAAATTATATGTTTAAATGACAGTAGTACTTTACTTTGCTGTTTATCTCTTTTTTATTACCAATATTGCTCTTCTGCGTGTTTTTTAGCTTTTCATTCATTGGTTTTGTGCATTATTTACTCCAAATCAATACTGTTATTATGTGCAAACTTGCGAGAGCAAAAGAAAAGTAATATTTACAGTGGAGATGTATTACAAGTCCAGGTAACACCAGATGCGTATGGAAAAAAAAAATGTAAAATGAACGAAAGCTGAGGCTACTGTGGCTGGTAAATGGCGTTCCCATCGCGTTCCACGCGCGCCTCTAATTTGGCCTTGAATCTAATGCAAGTCGTCTCGAGCGAGGTTCATAGACCTCGGACGTTGCCACTTGAAGCGGTCGGTCGTTGCTGATGATGCACTCGAGCTCCACAGAAAGAGATAAGAAGAGGCGACGGACGATGACGCGCTCGCGAGCTCCTCTGCCACATGTATACAATATATAGTTCGATAGAGGCTTAGCTGTTTTTTTTTTTTCCCCCCCGAGCCTATATCTTTTTCATTTATTCCGCGATGAACTCTCTACTTGCCAACTCCACAGGGTTATTGGTGTTGTTAATTGTTCTCTTTGTACTCTCGCAATTCGTGACTATATTACTTTTTATTCCCCGATAAAAGCACGAACGCCAAGTTTTAGAAGAAATAAAGTTTGCATCGCGGAAAAGTACGCTCGTTTTTTCTTTCTTCTCGCGCGTGCGATTGATACCACAGTGTGGCGCAGCATCGGGGCAAAAAAAAAAAAAAAAAGACCCCACTCAGCAGCTGCCGAGATGTTAGATATCACCGAGTGCAGAGGTTCTCGCGCGCACAGCTGATAGGGAGCCGCTGACATTTGCCCGCAGGACGACCACTGCGGTGTGTCGGGACTGGGTACATATACATATATACACACCTGCACGATACCGGTGTACAAACATCACCAGCTTGGGCTATACCCGTTTTAGGATTATGCACCTATATAGCGGCAGAGTCCGCATTGCGCTATCTTTCGCGATGCGCTTTCCCCTGTCGATTTATCCAAACGCCAATCGAAAGCGTTTTTGTGCTTTTCTCACTCTGTACCAATTTAGCTGTTTCTATCGAGCCATTGGGAAATATAATTCATCGGGATGCACAAAAAAAAGAATAAACTAAACATATAATATGGGTAAATGCGCGCGTCACCGAAACCACGTGACCAAAGTTTGCGATGGTGGGGCGTAAGCAAAGTAGCCGAGACGATATGGAAGGAATGTAAATATTTCATTTGGACGTCGGAAGTTGAAACAACAATCAAGTTTGCTCCCCCCCCCTCCCCTCTCTCTCGCTCTCTCCTATTATCAGTTTTGGGATTTTTTTCTAATCTAAATTGCGTCTGCTCTACTTCCTGTGACTTTTATATTTAAGCGCGTATACAATATAAAATTATCGTGATTCGCCCTCTTCCAACTGACACTTACATACACGTATATTATATAGTGATGCATTTACGTTATTTCCCACCGAAGCTCCGTCTACTGATTATGCTTAAAATTTATCATTTAAAGGACCATTTGTGGGTGTAAAAATGTGTCCAGCCATAACTACGGTTCGCCGAATGCACCTGCGACACATGAATCCTGAACTTTGATTCCCTCGTCGAGGAGTAAGCCCGTACAAACGAATAAGTTCAAGAGTGCAAAGCTCGCAAAAGCGAGTCGAAAGTTATATAGGTAGTTTGGTAGCTGCAGCTGGCGCTGGAGAATTAGCCCGGCCATGCGGAGGAACAAAAGCCATACCCCGTGAATTTCACGGGCCAGGAGGGAAGAGGCTCGACTTTGTTCGTATGATTAATGCTTCCCTCCCCTGCGCTCGCGTAGCAGCGAAGACAGCGCTATTAGCTCGCGCAAAAAGCACACGCTCCGGGGTAATTTCATTTTTGTCAGTGAACCCTTCCCCAGTTTTTTTTTTTTTTTTTATATTCTCCAAGAGAGCACTCTGCTGATCTCTCACTTTGTGCTTTATTGCAGCTTTGTATAACCGGCCTGTGAGATACATATATATAGTTGACATTTTTTCATCGAGACCCTCTCGTCTCATCTCGAAAAAAATGTTGAGACCTCCGAGACTTGTCAAGGTGTCAAAAGTGTCAAACGAGACTTAGGAAAAAAAAATTTTTTCGATACCGAGATACTTTGTGATGACAGGGTCGCTCGTTTGTCGTCAAATTGGAGGTAAAACGAAAGACTTTCAAACAGATCCATTAACTTGAAATCCATCGATCTTTACACCTAAAGAGAAAAATAGTTGGAAAACGGAAACAAGCCGGCCCTGGACAGCAGCAATCGAGTCAAGTATACCCATTGAACGTAGCATACAACGTACAAACAGGCGAGGCGAGAAATAAAGCGTCGTCGGCGTGACAAATCGTTCGCGTATCTTTATCTCCGTGTGCGCCATTATTGTCGTCGTCGCGCTATAACAAGTGTACCACACCGCCCGCTAGTTCAAGGTTAGTCGTGGCGGAAGTCCGTACCGATTGCGATGTGGCGCGCAATTTGCGCCCAGTGTGCGTAAATACGTAATATATACGCGCCACGTAGGGACTTGTTTGGAATGCTATTGGGTATCAGTCGGCGACGCTGCGCGATTTGACTTTGGCTCTTTTTTTTTTTTTTTTTTTTTTTTGTTTATTTTTTTTTTTCGAGTCAAGCGCGAGAAACTATACGCCGTCTTCTTCGTTAGATCGGCCCCGAGTTTTTTCCGAGAAGAACGTCGTCGGTTCTATTTCGAGGTGGTGATCGGCGCTCTATACCATTCGAATTGGCTCTCGTTGCTTCCTTTTAGCTTCAATTGTCGCTTTTGCACCAACAACGAACAAAAGAAAGAAAAAGCGACAAGGACGCAAAAAGCGTTTTAACCATTCTTTTTTGCCTTTGGATGGAATTTTGATTATAAAAAAAAAAAAATTACTCGGTCGTCCTCGCGCATTGGGTTGAACAAAATTAATTGCTACACAAGACGCAAACCGCGTGCAATAATTTCATCGCGCTCATGAATAATTTACAGTGCGATTAAATGAATTGTATTCCAAAAGGGGATAGGCGCGGGAACTAAGCACCGCGAACGCCAACTATATACGAAATACACACTCGTATCCAAATATTCAAATATGTGGCGTCTCGGGGAGCTCTCGGAATTTTCGCCACCGAAGTTTATATATGCATGACAAATAAACGGCATATTTCCCGGAAAATCTCATTAAATTTTTGGGAGCGAAACAATGAGTAATCGTCGTGAAGTTTGACACCTGCAGTTCTCGGGGTGAAAAATTACACTCGAGCTGTAAATTACTCTCTCTCGGGTGTCCCTAATAGAAACGGCGAATTAATGCTCTCTATTAAGCCAGCGATGCTGGTGAATTATTTGCGCAACAATTTTTCGACTATTCATCATAGCGCGTATTATATGTATAATGTGTTCCCGACGCTCTGGGGACTCGTTTGCAAAGCCGTGTCGTATAAGTATTTACCATGGAATTGGTTTCGCAAGGCTGTTTCGAAAAATCAGCACGGCCGATCTCTATTCCTTTGTCTAGAAAAAAAAAAAAAAAAAATACATAGTCACAGCGAGACACGAGCCACTCCAGCTAGCACTCGTCTAGCTCGCCGAGGAGGCCTTGAACGGCTTAGAACCGTTAGAGGTGACAGACGGTCAAGTCTCTCTGTTTGAAGCAATGGGTATTATTACGGTCGAGAGACTCCTGCCACCTGAATGTAAATGACCTTCTCCGGCTTTTGATTTCTAATTTGCTTCTCGTTCGTTACGTCATCTCATTTAACCGCCGTCCGGTGTTACTCAACATCGTCTAGACGTGACAAAAAAAATTCCCTAGATTGGCATCTGAGCAGTGTTAGACCTGTTGGAGAGAATATAATATAATTTAATCGTCGCTTTGGACTTGAGTGAACAAAAAAAACAAAAATTGAACCCTCAAGGATAAAGTTGAAAGTTTCCTGTAACGGACGTTCGAAAACGAATTTTTTTTTTTTTTTCTTACATTTTCCCTTTTGTGAGTGTATGGATAATGTATTTAGTCTTTTTCAAGAAAAATGATAATTCAGTTAACGACTTCAGAAAACTGTAGAATCATTATTCTCCCGGTACAATTTGTCATCGATGTCTAATTTATTAACGAAAAGTAAAAAATTTCGAAATGAAATTGCAAGTAAGTAAAAGAAGGAAAAAAAAATTGTTTTTCACAAAGCCAACAACCGAAGACTCGTAAATTACGTTTCGTCTTATAGAAATTTCAACTTTTCTCACAAAAGGCACCCACCCTGCAGAAATCGTCTCGGTCCAAAAGGGCGACATTATAGAGGAGGGGGGGGCCCCCGGTCCGTATACGTACGCCTGGCACGTATACGCCCGGGCATAATTAAACCAATTGCCATTCCCGGCCCGAACTCCTAGCTCCTACCATGTATATATGTATAGACCGCTCGGCTGAATACAAGTGGGCACGACGCCGACGACGTTCCCTGATATAGAGGAGCGCTTTTATGCTCGCTTAGCTTATAACGTGCTGTATGTATGAATTATACTTGTGCCACAAAGAGGACCGAGACGAGGAACGTGTGTAGACTGGTCTAGCACACGCTGCAGAGGTGAAACACTTCCAAATGAAGCCCGACTCTATAGAAGGACACTGGCGAGTTTCAACGAATCGCGACCACTCGCTGATGAAAATCTACTCCGTCGTGGATTTTTTGGTTGCTCTACATAGCACGTCCCCCACCAACCGTATCACGAGGTGCTCTGCTCAAAATGATAAACTTGGTTTTCATGGAGCGAACGATGCGTGTAAATGTACCACGAGCAAAGTATATTATATCCAACAGAGCGCGGTATAGCTCATCCGTATAGACGTAGATACATATAAAGGTATACACATACGACTGGCGCTTGATTTTCCGAGCGCTCAATGCCACCGCGCGTATAGTTATAACATATAGCACAGTGGCCTCGCCAGCGGAATAATAGCGTAGAAGCCAACGGGTATAGGAGTTGGAGACCTCGAAGCGGCTGAACTTGACCGGATTCATCGGCCGCGCTCGAGGACGAGCGGAGGATTTCCGCGAGCGTTCGCGGCCGCGCTAGGCCCGCTCTAGCCGCGGCTTTCATTGCCAAGGCCCCTGCCGGCTCAAGGACTTCCTCTTTGCGAGCGCGACTCTCCGGCCGGCCTCCCCCTCCCACCGCCGCGATTTTGTTCTATTTTTCACTCGCGCCCGTACACCAACCGTCCCTCTCTCTCTCTCTCTCCGACGCCACGTATTGCTTGTGTGTTGTTATATATAGCTGTATTTATGCCAATTGGCGGCGTTGGGTATAGCTGGCGGCAAAAAGTACAACTATCGCGAGCCAGCCTAGGAAGTATATAGCCGCGCGTTCGAGTTGTCTGCAAGCCAGGAGTTTTTTTTTTTTTTTTTTTTTTTTACCTTGAATCATACGAGTATACGTTTGAAGGAAAACATCGGCGTTTTATCGGTTCTATGTTCTTTCAAGGGAAAAAAAAAAAAAAAAAAAGCCATCGGGATAAACGGCGACGTATTGTTCCGCGCGGGTTTCCACGCGCTTAGAAATGCAAAGCATCGGAATAACGAAGAGAAAAGAGGGCCAAGGGAAAAATGGAAGAATGAACAAAGAGAAGAACAGAGAGAGAGAGAGAGAGAGCTCGGTACAGGTGTGCTGGAGAGGGGGGAAAAGTCGAGTTTCGGGCTGAAGGATCCTCCAGAACGAGTGGCGCACATTATGTACTTTGAAAGCGTTTCCGTTCCCCCCGTGCTTTTGCGCGAAATGCGAGAAAAGAGAGGCAGAGAGGGAAAACGAAGGGTTATCGTGCTAAAGCGTGCTCTCTCTCTCTCTTGCTTAAATTAAAGCTGCCGTGTTACGTGCAGGTAGACCTTCCTCGAGAGAGCATATCATCAAGAGTTGCGCAAATGAGGCGACTGACGCCATGGTGTACGTATACATTTTATACGAACGTCTTACGTTGACGTCTCGGTCGAGGAAGGGAGTTAGACAGGTGTTACTTACGAGCTTGATGATTTTTTTTCTCGAAAACTCATAAACGCAATAAGGTGCACTCGGTAGCTTGAACAGATAAATTAAGAGCCGATACGCTCGATCGACTCGATTGCCCTCGATGATACTTACTTTTGTAGTTTTGTGATTTGCGGGGGGGGGGGGGGGTGGCAAAGTTTCGCCTTTGAAAGTTTTAAGAAATTGGTTAGGGAATAAGTAAGTACGTGATTGTAGGTAAAAAAGCGTAGAAAGTCCCGAAGTGGTCGTCAACGTAATTACTCGCTACGCGTCGTACAGGTTCCCACATTTCTAGCCTAATGAGTTTTTAAATGAGATTTTCGCGAAAGGCAACTGTACAAATATTACCCAAGTCCCTCGTAGCGCCGCTATACAAAAGTGTTACTTGACACGCGTAACAAAGAAAAGTGGACCTCACCTCACGTATTTTCCATAACACGCTGTACCAAAAAACTACTGTGACGGCTTACTTTTTTCGTTCAGGCTTTTTTTTTTTTTCAAGTAACGGCGCAAAAAATCGAAATTTGATTTTTTAAATTAAAAATTAGACTGCGGCTGAAATGATTTCAACTCTGCTTGTATTTCGTAGCTCATGATCGTAAAGAGTGAAGATGAAAACTCATTGGCAATCCTATACAAAAGTTCTCTACCAGAAAAGCTTCAAATTTTTTTATGGCTCGATTCTCAATTCGATCGGTAAAGCACCGCGACGGAATAAAAGCTCGAAAGTCCGAAGCGCAACAAGCTGAGCTGTAAACTAGATTAAATGCCGTCTTTGCCGAGTATAGAGAAAAAACAAGTGCAAAGTTAAGCCACGCCGTTGGACAAATCAAAGGGAAGAGCGGATAGAAGGGATGAGCCAACGGTACAGCTCTTTGTCACCCATCGCTTCTAGCTTTTACTGGGTAAGTAAACCTATGTATGCACGCACTCGCCCCTCCCACCCTTTGCGCTCATCCGCCCGTTACATTAGGATCGTATATGTTATGTATAGTACTGCTGATGGTTATTTGCGGAAATCAGTAGCAGTCAAGGTTACCACGCGAGCGCCGAAGCTCTAGCTAAAATTGCCTGCCTTGATTCTATTGATAGGCGCAAGTGACGTTTGTGCAGCTGACTAGACGTCAAGCCTCTAATTTTACTCAACTCCCACAGCCACCATATAATATTGTGTTGTACTTGCTCCAAAGAGTTAAATTGTACAACAGTTGGGCTGGACAGATGGTATACCTATGTTCATGAATTTACAAATCCCGGGCAACAATGATAGAAATTACACTCGAAAAGTGCCTCGACATACAAGTATCATTCGTGTACTGGTACATCATAAGTATATGTACACGCGAGATTTTCTGCGATGGGCACGGCGATAGCGCGCCAGACCCGGACAGACGGACGTATAGCGGGTTAACGGTACACCCCTCCTTCTCTCGCTCTCGAGCTTCTAACAGAGCGTATAGGACGCCAGCCGTGGGATTCGCGGTCAAGGCTGTTTGCCGTTTCTTCGGATTATCTAACGCCTCCTCTCCCCGACCAGTTGTTACGTCGGTCTAACGAAAGCGAATAATACCCGGGGCCGAGTGAAACTAAAAGTTATTAGGTAAAACAGCCGACAACTTTCTCCCCGCGACGACTCTACGTTGGTACAAGAAGTTGGCGCTAGTATGGGAAGGGATCTCGATTTATTTTTCGTAATCTAGCTTGCATTTTTTGGATTTTTGGTGGACTCGCGGGCTCCTCGGGTCGCCATCTCGTGAATCGAGGCCGCCCGCGGGGAGAGGGAGAGTTAGATCGGGGTCGACGAACGCGGAGAGCGGGATATATATGTGAAATTTTAACAGGAGCCCGAGCGATTCGCGAACGCTTACGTATACGTGTATCTCCGACGAAAATCAGCTCTAATCTCCTGAAACATGCAGACACGCCGGGCACCGCTTGCAGCTTCGCCCCCTTGGGTATGTGTGTGTGTGTGTGCCTTCCTACACACATATGATGCATAATTTACGTTTGGGCCTCCGATTGCCTGTCGCTGCAACCACGGGTGGAGCGATTGTTTTATTCACGCGACGCCGACTCGCTCAATTACTCCCTCGTTATGTGTGTATACTCGCCGAGGCTTGCGGTCGACTGATTGTCTCGGCATAACACTAGGAAACCCTTTCTTTTTCTTTTTCCTGTCCATATATATTTATTAATTTTTAATAATTTCACTGTTGATGGGTAATGACGATAAAAGAGCAATATTGCCTTCAAATAAATTTCAAAATCCCAACAAAATGCTCTACCGTGTGTAAGCACTCGCCGTCCGTCACGCGGTGAAAAGAGCTGACACGGCTCCGAGTTGAGAAAGGGATGTGCAATTGTTGGTAGGCAATTTCACGAGCTACGTCCCACGCATCCCCGCCAATTGATTAATTAATTTGAATGGCAATGCAGATAAAACATATATATATATATATGTGGTACACACGAGTGCTCCCTCCTAAATTCCCGGCTGTTTTTCCCGAAACTTTCTCCACTCGCGAAAACCTCTATCTGTATGTAGATATTGGGGGGGGGGGTGAAACACATATTATACGTATATCAGCGGATTGCCGGGTGGGCGGGTAAATCATGTCGCGAGTGGCAGCCGACGGGCCGACGTAAATGGGCCATTCGAATTAAGCGCCAGCTGCACTCTCGGTGCGTCGGACTCGTAAACTTGCCCCCAGCGCTAATTAACCCTTTTGCCCTCCCCCTGTCATCTCGGCCCTCGAATTCTTGCGCCCCCCCCCTCTCTCTTTGCTATACGACTGATTAGCGTGGCGTTTTTTAATCGAGTGTCTATACGCATCGAATAGAAACGTAAGCGTCGAGTGAAGTAAGAAAAAAAAAAAAAGCTCGGCGTCTCGAGGTTCGCTGAACTTTTCGTGTGATCTTTAGAAATCGGGCAAACGAGTGTACGTATACGCACTCACGCTCCGAGAGATTATTTTCAGCAGCGCGAGCCAACGAAAAGAGTTTTGGATTCTTTCTTTTTTCTGTTGTATAGGTGGTAAGTATATGCCGTTCGGTTGTTGGCCAGCCGGTTTGCGCGACCGAGAGGTTGTCGAACCCGCTCGCGTCCCTCGAGAGCAATAGCCAAAACTCGCCGCAATGTAACACACTCGCCGCTCATTGTTTTCATCGGCGTTTTTTCCTCCTCGCGAAATACAAGAGCACCACCACCCATCATCGGGAGCCCCCCGTAACAACTATCGCCGCAGAGACACAGATAAAATACATGGATCTGCATTGTTGCTGCAGCTGTTTTTTTTTTTATCCTGACTTTTGACTAATGCTCGCTCTAGAAACCTAAATTTCCTGCGCTCGGGTATAGCGATAGATATAGCGTGCCCTAGATTCGCGTCGAGCGCACAGCAGATACTCCCTCCCCCTGCTCGCGCACCTACACGTGTCCCTCGTGTCGTTATACATTCTATTTTTTTTTTTTTTTTTTTCACTCCTACGTGTATTTATAACTCTATAGATATCGTGTGGTGTGCCGTTGAAGCGATTTGCTTCCACAACGAGGAATGATAATATCCATTGGCGTACCTGATAGAAGTGGATTATAAATAACGAGGAGGCGTCGGATCGAAAATTTCGGAGCTGGATCAGCCGTAAATCGCAAAACGATGCCATCAACTATACAGTGCAAGAGAAGCAGAAATATAGGTATCGGAGGCTCAAGAGCGAGCACGGCTCTGGGAGACAAAAGCAACAGTGCGCATATTATTATTATTATACCAAAATGCCCCGCTTCGGTAATACCTGAATTATGCACGCGATGTGCGTGCACTAATAGCATCGCGCAAAAGAAAGAGAAAAAAGTACGAGGACACATACAAGAGAGCGAGGAGAGGGGCACTGCACGACTGCAATTTAAGCTCGGACCCTCTCGCGTGACGCTCCGGCACTTTTGCAGCAGATACAGCTTCTTACCTCCTGTTGATCCTTGCAAGCGTGTAACAAGTATATAATATAGGTGTACCTTTGGCGTGAGAAGGAGTTCTTCGCCTTCTCTCGTGTTCCCTGCTTTGGTTGCTGGTGCGATTCGGGAAGAAAGACAGACCGACAGATAGACAGGCAGGTAGACAGACACACGTACAGAAGAGGAGGAGGAGGAGGAACGAAAGAAAAGATGAAAAGGCATACGTATACATCAGTGCAGTGCCTACGTACGTGTCTACCTTACATGAATGGTGTGTGTATGTATCTGTGTCTCTGTGTGTATGTATAAGCGAGAGGGAGAGAAATGAAAAACGAGGGTAACGGGGAGGAGGGAAGAAACAGCAGCCAGAGCTGCAGGTTTGCTCAACAATTGCACAACACATACACACGAGACGAGGAGGAGTGGACGAGTGAGCGAGGAGCACGCGTGCAATAAAATAATATATGACAGGCCCAGTAATCGTGTTTCTTTAAAAGTTACCTGCCTATATATACATACACGCCATAGCTTACTCTCATATATTATATACACCTCGGCTCTGCATCCCTTTTCCCAACCCCCTCACCCCGAGAATGATGTTGCAATCGCTCTTTCTCTGATGCTCGTGTTTTTTCACTCTCCCCGACAGAATGGTGCTCGTCACTCTCTCCTCGGACCTTTGACACTTTACATTTCGCGTACGCCGTTCTTTCCTCCAGTCATTTTTCAACTCCATCGTGTGTCCCTTCAACTCGCCACAATTTCGCGATCCCATGATCCCCCCGCGTCTACTCTATTCCGAGCCAGCGCCGTCGTCCAAAAATCTCGTAGCTCCAGCTTATACTGATCGTTATACCTGCGTGTACTCCGTGATTGCTGCCGGCTTAGGACATCATCCTTTGTGACGAGAATACGAGATCCTTATTTTTTTCTTTTTTTCTTTTTTTTTTTTTTTTTTTTTTTTCATGGGTTCCATCTTTTCGTGCGACTCTTCTTTCTCGTGTATGTATTCACGTACATAGGCAGGTACTCACATGTGTACATGTGCTGGAGAAAAATGGAGAGCAAACAGCCAACGAAAACCTGCGTGCGTGCACCACAAAGTTGCAAGAGCAGCGAGAGAGGCCCAAAATTCGTCGGGGGTTTTTTTTTTTTTTTCTCTTCCCCAAATTTTTGCAGAATCCCACAAATAATGGGTACCGCGAAAACACGCAAGCGAAACGTGATTGGACGCGGAATGGGATTCCCTCCCTCTTCGCCCCGCAGAGGTTGACGCTCTCGGATGTATTCGTTCATCTCGCGCATAGCCAAGTCTTTGCGCTCTCGCAGAGTCTATATATTATACACAGGGTGAGTTTACGTTTCCCCTCGAGTATAACACTGTACTCACGTCCCCGATCCTCTCTCCCTCGTAACCCATAGGTTGGCTGTATTTTTTTTTTTCACGGCGTGTATACAGGTATAATCTTATCAGCTGCCCGACCCCGCGGTCCACTCGACTCGCAGAGATTAACGCCGGAGCTTGGCCTGGAAGATTGACCCGGTCGGTCGTGGAGATACCCACCCGCTGGGATAATAGAAATAAGAGAGCTCTGTCAATATTGCTCCAGGGAAATCGTGGCCCGGGACTCCCCGCCCTATATACGTCACTTCGGAGCTGCTGGCCGGTAATTTAATTTAAATGAACGCGAGTGGCCATGGACAACGATAGCTCCGGCCGGATTGGAACAAGGCTCTCCACTTTGGGGTATTGCCCTGCACGGGATTTTATGGTTTTTTCTTTCCTTCCTCACCCTGTTATCTATGATCGACCCTTTGTTTTTTGTTTTTTTTTTTTTTTTCACTACAGCTCTCATCAGTATTGTTGCTCGATAAGCCGTCATCTACAATTGGAGTCAGGGCAAACGACACTTTCATTGGATGAGGTTTATATTTTTTCTTTGTCTTCACTTTGCGTGTAACTTTATTTACAAGGGCTTACAATTTTTTTTTCAGATGAATATATACTGATTATAGGTATATACTGCAGCTATGGCTGTGGCCATTTGTATTTTAATTCGAATAATTAATTGTGTGTTTTGAATGTCACAAATTTCATCGGAATGATCATGAGTTATAAGATGATTGGCTTTACCCACAATCAACAGGATCCCAGGTAAAAATAAACTTTGACGGATAAAGGGCATAATTTTGGTGTATTGAGGTGTAAAGATTTACAAAAAGGTCGATAGGTGTGTATACGTGGCATATGTATAAGGTACGAAGAGCTCGGCACCAGCTCCGATGTACCGATGCCTATATACTTTGGCTCGGTCACTCGTAATTAACGGCTCGGAAGTAATTAAAGCGTAAAAGGGGCATCAGAGAGTAGGCATAACTCGTCGGGTTGAGCGCCGATGCGGCAAGGCGGGCATGCAGGCATATATAAGCAGCGAAAAAAAGGGAGGGGATGAAAAAGGCCGTGGGCCCGACGCGCTAGTTGGTGCCAGGGAAAGGACATTGAACCTCGCGGGCCGAGGTCAGCCACCCCGCAAACGGGAGAAACGCTCGCTCGCGGCCCACCGGATTTTTAGGAGAACCTCCTCCTCCTCCTCCTCCTTGCCGTGTGCTCCTCAAACGGCCAACAGATGGGTCCATAAATGCGCACCTATGTATACCTATACCTACAGCGCTTATATTCGCTTCGAAAATCACCTCGAAGCACGTACCTATACCCATATAATGTGTGTACATCTTTCACACACACACGCGCGGGCGTGCTTGTGTTGGTCCGAGGCCGGTCGAGCGTGCAATTTCTCCGGCTGGGTTTTTATCTCGCGGAGCCAGCTTCGCGCGCTCCTCCTGCAAGTCGATTGCCTTGTTGCCCGCATGCACGCGCTCATGCCCCTCTTACGTAAGTGCAACTTGTAGTATCTACGCGGCTCTTCTTCAAAATTCCCAAAGGCTCGAGCGTCTCTCTCTCCTTCATTTTTCGGCAATCGCGGATGGTACGATGATTTTCGGGGGCGCACTGTGGAAAAATATTTTCGCCTGTACGTATAGGTATATATACCAATGGGACGCTAATATATGCTTTATGGGTGTGCTCTATATAGGGGGGTGTACAATAAAAGAGAGAGACCGATGCGTTTTGGCTATGGACCAATGTTTGGCACCGACTACCTGGCGCCGCGCGCCCCTTGGTAAACAAGGAATTTCGCCGAGGGTTCGTTGACCGAACCCGAAATGCCTGCGGTTCAATGGCTCAGCCGGTCTCTCTAAGGTCCCTTCTTCTTCTTCGTTTCCTTTCCTTCCTTCCCTCCCTCCTTCTTCTTCGCCTCTCTCTCTCTCTCTCTCTCCTCCTTTTTTTTTTTGCTCCTTCCTCGCCACTTCTTCCTCATCCTCTCCTCCTTTCTCACGCTGCTACTTTTTTTTTTTTCACCTCATACCCATTCGATAGATCACTTATCGATACATGCACGTATGTATACATATATAAACGTTTACGTTTGTGTGTTTACGGCAAATATCTTTTTTTTTCTCTTTCAACCAAAATCGGTATACCCTCCAATAATTTATAGTGCAATATCACATGGGTGTATAGTCAACCGAGAGAAGCGTATTCACGTTCGTTTGGCCAATCGGCGATGAGAGCGCGCGTGTGTGCGACGAGGGGGCTGGGTGTCACCGGCACACGGTGTGCCACTATGATATTCGGGACAGCCCGCGCGCAGTGCTTTGGACGGCCTGCTTCGGGATACTCTCGCACGGCAGGCTGCATATATTATACACTTAGGTGATGGGGTACATATATATAGCTGATACTCTTTGCCATTTGGCTGGGACCGGCGAGAAATATTAATGCGCCGTACCGTGTGCTCACTCGAGCTCCGACTTTGCCGAGAAAGCGCTTGCACGAGATGTGCGACCCGGGGCTGGCTTTATGCGCGCCTCTATTGTGTACGTCCACGCGTACGTAGCCACACACATACAAACGCGACCCGCTAGATGCGAGCGAGCTTTATTTACACCTCGTTCTCTTTTCGCTTATTTAAGACTATGTATGTATATATACACACGCGTTTCGCGCGTGGGAATGTTACTTTTTTTTTTTTTTTTCGCTAGTTCTCGCAAGCGTACATCTCATTTTTGCTTGCATTTCGCTGAAAATTCACGGCGAGTTTGCCACTCTGTATATATGCATAACTCGGTTAATCTGCGTTTGTTTTTTTTTTTTTTTTTTTTCAAACAGCGACTCAATGGTTGTGACCGATGTTAACAGCAGTTTAATCAAGTTACGTAAGTTGCTCCGATGAACTAGAACATTCAGAGCGTCGATCGAGTGCAATAATTTAGTGGAGATACCAATAACTTGATTTTTTCGTCCATTCGACGCCCGTGTTATTAAATGCCGGAGAGAGAGAGAAGGGGTGCACATTCGCGTATGGAAATTGTTCGATTTATCTCGTTGCTTCGGATAAATATAGAGCCTCTCGTACTCTGCAATTAGGTCAATAGCGATAAGACGCAACTTTCGCATTTTTTTCTTTCTCCTCCTCCGCTCGGTTTTATCATTGCGACGACAAAACTAATTACTCTATCTTACACAGTGCAAACAATAAGAATTCAACTAAGTAAACAAGCCGGTGTATCGAGTAAAATAATATCACCTTGGAGAAACGAGTTTTTATTTCATCAGCTCCCCTTCCGCGCGTCGATTTATTCGCAATCGAAGCATATAAGTGTGTATACTTTTTTTTTTTTTTTTTTACCGTAGAGCATATAAAGCTCTAGTTTCTCCTAATAGCATATTCATCGTGTGTAATTTCACGAATGACGCAACGCGCGTTTAAACGAAACACGTGTCGAGTCCAATTTTCACGCTGTCGCGCTCGCTCGCGAAATATAAAACGTCCCCCTTTAATAAAACGTGAGCAGCGCTTGAAAAAGAAGTAAAAAAAAAAAAAAAAAAAAAAAGAAATGTTCCATTTGCCGGGCACGTTTATTCAATAATTACGCTCTCGGCTTTTCACTCGCGAGTGTGTACGCACACGCGCTCCGGAGTTGGGTGTACATTTACATAGCTCCTCTTTTATACAAACAGATGCTCCGATGTTTTTATTATTATTATGTACGCGAAAACAAACTCTTTTTTCCCCCTTATTTCCCCTCCTTTTTCTGGTGAATGCTTTTTCCAATGCAGCAACGGCAAAGTACATACAAAACTACTCTGACTAAATATTTCTTCGGCCCGTACAAGCGCCCAGAGACACACATATATATATATATAATATGTATATGCTGAGAGGGGGTATGGAAAAATTTTGCTGAGATCAGCAAAGTCGGGGGGTCGACATTGTGGCCCAAATACACGTGTGCCCGTGTGTACAACAGGCCGTGTACGGGCGCTACGCGTGATGTAACGTATACCCCGGAGGGAGTGAAAATCACGCCAGACACATCCATCTCGAGATCAAATTTCCCGTGGAAAGGGCGACGCGTGTGCCGTAAATTGTGCGAAAATTCACGGCGAGCCGTCCATCGATCGACGTCCGTCGGGTCAGCTTTTCACTGTCGATAAAAAAATCTAAAGTACATCTTTTTCCCGAGACTCGACAGCACACGTGCAGGCGCACACCTGATATCGGAGGATCTACAAATCAGCGGGTGGATGCACGAAGAAGAAGAAGCATAAAGCCAAGCCGGGTCCATGGATGGGCTGTGCCATTTTTCCCGACAAATTTTCAGCACCGCTGTAGGTATATAGTATATACAAACAGCTCAAGCTGAGATTCCGGGTCCCGTACAGTTGGACACGTAGTTTAAAAGTTCAGCAGAGTCTCCTTCATCCGTTGTCCTCCTACTTGACGATCAAAGTTTTTTCGCAAAAGTGCCATTTTGCCGGAAAAGGGGGCAGAGAGGGATCCGGTGTTTTCCGATCGATCCCTGCGTCTTATCAATCATCCTACACGCCAACAACCCCATACTTTTTTCAATCACTGCCAACACATATATGTACCTGCTGTCGCGCGACGATAATATCATCTCGAGCCAAATTAATGAGGTTCACGTGCGAGCACACGAGTTGTATACCCATAGGTTCGTAGGTGTTGCGCGATACGTATACCCCACCCGTTGTTTGTTGATTTGGAAATTTATACTTCCTTCTCGCTGTCCCGCATGAATTTTACATTTCACCGCCGTGATTCTCCGTTAATCGGTCATACTCTTTTTTTATGTTTCAGGTGAGGCAAACAACATCATTTGCCAGTGATGTAAGACCAGAGGTGAGTGTAATAATATATTATACGCACGCGCGAATTTACATTTCATTGTTTCGACAAAGAATGAAGAACACAATCAGCGTAGATCTCAAAACAAACCTGCCGAGCGTCACATTTACATGGAGTGTGGCAAAAAGTGATGGTTAATGGCTCGCAGTTGGCGCTTTTACGGTGTACACAAGGTATCGCGTACTTAGCCGGCGAAACGCGAGACACGGATAGCGGGAGCTCGAGTCCATCGATCGGGGGGTGTGTACTGCCGGGAAAGCCCCGGCGCGCCATAAAAATAATGGAACTTTGATATATATATATAATCTCCTCCAGCCACCGGAGGCTGGCACGCCGTTCGATTTGCATTCGTCGGCGATCCGTCTTACTTAAGCACCGCCGCGTCGATAATATTTTGTCGCGCTCGCGACGTGAAATGTACATTGAAAGAAAGAAAGAAAAAAAAACAGCTCACGGGTATACACGTCTTTTATCAATGTTCTAAATATATGATTGGCCCGACTCGAGTAGTAGATCGGTTCCCAGTTTGGTCAGACGGTCCGATCGAGTACGGGTCTGTCGAGTTTTTAGCCAGAGCCCATTTGAAATCACAATCACCATATATACGCACTACTTTTCCCACGCGGTGCAATAATAGACGATAAAATCGAGCGCATGAGAAGCGTCGATGAAGAAAGAAGAAAGAAAGAAAAAAAAAAAAAAAAGAGCGTATAAAAAAAGAAAAGTACAGGGGCATCACGCGCGGATAGGCGCATCGAGGATGTACATAATAATTATACCAGGTCATCGAGATTTCTCGAGCGATTGGCTCGGTGTACGTATACGTATTATGCCCATGGATGGATGCTTCGCAGCGAGGAAAATAAAGCCAGAAAGAGGATGAAGGTGGGGTGAAAACCATTGAACGTCGTTGAGAAGGATTTGATTTTCGTGTATAGACGTAACGAGGCTCGGTGAAATATATCGCGTCGTTTGCGCCTCGAGCCGATGCCCGAACGAAAACGCAGGGCCATAAATAATCAGGCAGCAGCTGAAAAGAAACTCTCGGTGTATATAGGTGCATATTGCAATATCTTTTTCTTCTCCCTCTCGGGCATTGCCGTTGATTAGGGCTGGCTGTGTAACGGGACGCGCGTCCATATATATGTATATACGAGGTACCGAGCAGCGTCCGGACGCGTTATTTCTTTCGAGAATTCCAGTTGGGCGAGAGACGCTGCTGCCGGGAGAGAAACGCGATCCGCGAATTCGGGACGGTTCTTCTGCACCGGAGCCGACCCTGGAATCGGGCACACACGCTGTGCGTGCTCCCTCCCCTGGTATCTACATATATATATATATATACACGTAATACTGCACTCTAAGGCGCAATTGCAGCTCATAAAGAGTTTGTACTTGTGTATATAGGTACAGTGCGAGCCTCGTCGTTAATGTTACTTGGCCGGCCGGCTGCAACTGCCCGAGGAAGATGGTGGGAGGAGCATAGTCGAGAGAAAAGAGAGAGGCGCAAAAAAGTACCGTGTGTATAAGTTGCGCCTGTGTGTGTGTGTGTGTGTGTTTGCAGTGTGCAACGCGGGGCTCTCGATCGGAGCTGCAGCATGTACATATATGTATACAGAGAGTTTTAGGCAAGGAGGCAAAAGCGGGGCCGCGGCTCTCTCGAAAAGTTTAAGGCTTCTTTGACGCTCTCGTACACATTTTTCCTACGGAAGAGGAAATAATTAAAGCCCTCGCTATGTACGCGAGGGTTGTTTAACAATATGGACATAGGTACACATGTAGAGGGAAAAGTAAATTATATTTCCCCAAAGTTTCAAAAGCGAGAGGACAAGCGAGCGCGCACGTGGGAGCGTGGAAAAAAAGGAAGAAAAGTTGAGAAAGCCGTGAAAGTTTGGTGGAAGTCGCGAGGGGGTGGAAAAGGAAAGAAACCGGGGGAGAAAATTGGTCAAATGATGGATTTATCGCGTCCCCGCGTGGATGGCCATAAGTGTATAGCGGAGCCTTAAAGAAGAGCACAAGATCGGCGAAGAGAGAGAGAGAGAGAGGAGAAGGAAGACAGGGAGCGTAGGTATATATTATGGGAGAGGCGAAAGGCAAAGGCAACGAAAACGAGGGAGGGAACTGCAGTATAGAGCGGAGAGGACGGCCGAGGGCAACGCACCCAGTCAGCCTTGGCATGAATTGAATCTAGCAATGCGAAAGCGCCAACGAGAGGACGGCCGATACGCTGCCAGCCGAGCCCATATACGCGAGGAGAGGCCACGCAGGCTTTGGTCCCTTTCGCTCGTACAATATAAATACATGTATATATACTGCACTGCTCTCTCGCCACCTACTCTATATTTATATGCTAGTTGCACCGCGCCGTTGAGTCGAACGTGTGTATGCCCTTTCCGCTGTATTTTATACCCACGATATACCCCCCCGTGAGCTCCCCCATTTTTTTTTCCCTCCGATCGCGCTGATCCCCATACTCTCATCTCTTTGAATGCGCGTTTGGCTTCTCCTCCCGCTGTTGCTCTCCGTAAGTATTGCGCACACGACTCTTTGCATCGCTCCAATTGCCAATAGTTTGTACGTGTGTGCATCGAACGCGCTATACATATATACTACGAGAGCTCCATCATCGGATCCCGCGAAATCGCATTTCCACATCGTCACACGTATATGTATATTTATCGGGGTCGCGCTGCGCGAGTATATACGATTACTCTCCGCCACTAATTTTAGCAGCCGTCTAAAAACACTCCCCCCCATGAGCCCACTCTACCTGACTGATGAAGGTATATATCGTGACGACAGGGATGTCAATTAATGACATTCCCGGCTAGAAATTTCGAATTATGGGAGGGGCTATGTTCCTCTCGAGGATGAGTCCCAGCGTAGGACTGGATGCGTATCGGAGGAGCAAAAAGAAAAGATAGACTATAAAAGGGAACGAGAGAGGCGAGGCGGGCGAGAGAGCCATCAGCCAATGCACTGCGTGCAGTGGGAAGAAAATATAGGCAGGGGGGGGGTAGAGGACGTAGAAAAGCGCCAGCGGAGGGGGCAATGCACGGCGGTGTTGAACGAAGAATGGGAGGGGGAGCCGCGGTGGGGAGGGAAAACTGGGGTTTTCGAAAAAAAATGCCAAGGCTTTAAGAAGCGCTGCAGTGCCCCCCACCACCGAGTTTCGCGCCGTCCGGCTTCCTAGGTACTCTACGCTCGCCTGCATAGGCGCTTTTCTAGCTCCGCGCCGGGGTACGCTTAGTTGTTCTATGGCTGCGGGGACTCTTGGCCACGGTTTTCCGAAATGCCCCGTTTTATCGTTTACTTGGAAATGAAGAAAAAATGAAAAAAAAAATTTGGTCCTCCTTTCGCTTTGGGAGTGATCGATCGTCGTCGCGCATACAAGTGCGATCGCGATAAAGTTTGAGGGAAATTTTATCTAGTCCGGGCTCGAGTGCCAGAAAGTGCCGTCGAAAAGTTTTTGTGCCCTCCGTTGAGATGGGATTCGAGTGATACGAGTGTGAAACAAAGTGCAAGAGGATCCGATGAAAAAACAAAAATAAAGCAAAGAGAATGAAAAAAAAAAAAAAAAAAAGACCACGCCCTCTTTTTCCTTGCAACGCTGTATGCGCCTCTTTCTCGCTCTTCTTTCAGGTCGCCACTTTTTTTTTTTCATATCCCTTTAATGAGCCGTCGCTTCAAATGAGCCGTGAATCATCAGCGCAAAAGATGCAAATGAGAACTAATAATCACGGCCCTTTGATTCCTTCAAAAGAGGAGCTCAAAGCGACATCCAACGGGAGGGGAATTTTTTCCGCCTCGAGATTGAAAAAACGGGCTCTATTAAAATATGGCAATTTTCGAGGTACATGTCGTCCGATATTGCAGCATCTCGTGTTTTTTCCAGCAAAAAGCTTTCGAGTTTTTCGTTTCAATCGACTAATGGAAACTTTGTTTCGTGTAAAAAGGAAAAACAACCAAACACAAAGTGGACGAACGCACTTGAGTATCAAACAACGGCGGCCGGTTGCAGTTGGTTTTTTTACCCCTGCAAGGGAGCGGAAAATAACGTTCAAAGAGAAAAATTAGGGAATTGCTGTTGCCGCTCTGGTGCACCTCTAGTTTTTTCGATTATTGTGTGAAGGCAAGTTTCCTGTTGACTCTGACATTCTCGTGGTTCTCTTTTTATTACCCGTATACTGGTAAACGCGGGGTAAATGAAAAAATGCACGAGTCTACGAAGGGAAATAATACCCGCAGTCGGAGGAAAAAAAAATTATACAACTTACTGTGCTGGAATACTCCGTCATTTGTTTTTACCCTTTCTGTAACATAAATTACTGTTCAGGTAAAAATTAGGTTGCCAAAAGCAAAAAATATCTAATCGACGGAATAATACCATGCAACCATTCTGCTCCAGTAATTTTTATTATTTTTATTATTATTATTTTTCCAGTGCAGTGCACTTCGTGTCTCAAAAATGAGCTTCTTCCTCCTCTATACTCGCGCCCTTTTTCAGCCTCAAGATCATTGTCTCGTAATCCTATTGTGTTGTGGCACGTCCTTCATGATTATCAATTGTAGTTATTAACACTTTTATGGTTTTGCGTTACTTAAATGGCGAATCACGTGATTTGTTCGTTTGAATAGACATTTTCATTTTAAAATACAGTGCAGTGCGGTGGAAAACAGAAAAAAGCATGGAAATTGTTATCACTGAAAAAATAGCACTCCGCCGTCCACTGACTTTTTGCTCTGCACAACAAAAGTTTTTATTGCTGGTGGAAACTGTAAACAATAAAAAAATTTTTGTATGGATAACAGAATGTCGTCCATTGACAGTGCTAACACAGTACAACTTTTAGGTTCAGTTTTTTACTTTAATGTACCGCAAAAAAGAAATATATTGTGTTCAGGGATTGGCATAATTGTCCAACGTTACACATACTATGCAACTCATTGTTTTAGAGAATACAGTTTATACTTAAATAAAAATACACACTGCATAAATTTTTCATTATGTATTGAGAAAAAAAATTCAATTGCGAAGCATTTGAGAAATTATAATATTATGCCCACAGCTGCACGTGAGTAATGAATTAACCGACGCGCGACGGTCGACTTGTCCAGTGGACTATTTCCATTGTGTACGGTCGAAACAACTGAAAAGTCAGAGTCACTCTACTGTAATTTTCTTTCCAAAAGAAAACCAAGACAATATGGTACTTTAAAGACCTTTTTTTTTAAAAGCAGTTGGGGCTCTCTCGTCGATCACTTTTGTCGGAATGTTAAAACTTTACGAGCCGTTGCACGGTATTAGTTGATATTAGCAATTTAATTTCATTGGTCTGAATGAAGAAGCAACGGAGACAACGTCTTTCACGCCGTCGCGATCCAGCTTTTCCGTGAAGCCCAACCATTTCAATAAACCTTTCGCTATTATTTTCAAGCCACTCTCTAGCTTGTATCTTTTTATTGAACTATTTTTTTGTTTTTTTTGTTTTCATCATTGACAAAACTCTCCCATCAATCTTCCTTTAATTATGTTCAAATAGACCCTGGAAATTTTAAACATCTACCTAATAATCATTGTCTAAAATATTAATTATAATTACATACTAGTGCATTTTCCACCCCGGTGGGAGGACCATCCACTCGAACGATAATGATGCAGGTAACATTAATGGTAATACGATCGGAGAATCGTATACCTATACGCTGTGAAATAATCGCACGCCAATCAGTTTTCCGTGCAAATTAACGATGCGAAACTAATAGGTTTAGCATTTAGCTTATGAATTTATCGATGAAGCTGTGTACAGGTCCAATTTACGTTGGATGTACAGACCATGCAATTGAAAATTCAACGCCGAAGCAAAAATACCTGCACTTTGTTTCAAAAACCGGAAAAAATCGTTCTATGAGTTTCGAACCCCCTAATGCACACTTCAAGCTCCCCCGGCCTATATGTACGCTCGTACCACCACCACAACAGCAGCGCCCACATCCGTTGTAATTCCGAGCAACTTCTCGTTATACGCCGGGAGGTGGTGGTCTCGCACGATTTGCCTCTTATCGGGGCGCGCGATACGGCCCGGCGCTTCCACCGCTATCGGTCGGAGCTTGCACGCGGCCAGTGCGCTTTTATAGCTCGGAAAAGCTCCCTCTCTCTTTACTCGCTCCAGTTTCTCTTCAGGAGCTCGTTATCGACCCTCGAGCGAGTTGCACTACTCTTTTTTCACCCGACAGCTACCTACACGGGCACCCCTGAATTCCTCGGTCGCCCTTTCATTTTATCGGGATCGATTTTGACCTCGTTCGAGTCCCCCCCATACCGTGTCCTATCGCTGGATTATTTTCCCTCCCAATGCCCACCCGAGCTGCGAGTCTTGCTAATCCCACTCGGCTCATCGAGGCCGACTCGGTTAGCCACGAGGCGTGGTGTGATTTTTCCACGAGCAACCTCCTTCGCGTAGGAAAGCAAACACTCGAGAGCCGCTGAATCCGCATTGGAAGGGCGAGTGCGAGAATCTAAAATGTTGAATAGACCGAGGGGTGATTGTTCCCTATATACTGCTCTACGCGCTGCTCTAGTTTTCCAAAGAAAGAAAGCAAGGGTCTGAAATACAACTCGAACTTGGTGCACCCCCCCATCACCTGCAGTGTGTATCGCAAGGGCGACTGCTCTCCGGGCGGTGGACATAAATTTCTCGTGCCTCGGGGCTCCGAGTTCGCAATTACGAGGAGAAGAAGAAGCCTCCGACAATGGCCGTTTCTCCTTCTTTTTCCGCTATCTATCTCCGCCGCGCGTCTCTAGACGATACAATCCTCCTATTCTATGCAAAATCGCCGGGCGGGCCCGGTACCACGTACGCATCACGTGTGTATATGTGGGTCTTCCACTATGGTGGAATAAGTCAATGCCACTGGTACTGCCGAAAGAAGCGAGCAAGGGAATTTGGATAAAGAATCGTACTTTGAAAGTACAGCTCCCAACGGCACCTACAACTGCTCTCGACTGTTGCCGTCGCTTTGATTTTTAAACCCAAATGATCAACGATTCATACGAGTCATACACACACACACACACACACGTTTTATCCAACATTAATATAATTAATATCGGTATTGCGAAAATCATAATCAGAGATACGGCTCATTGTTCATGATGTGTTTGCTGTTAGTGTTCATCGTCTGTTTATTGTAATTATCAATAATAGGCTTGTAGTTTGCGTTCATCGTCTGTTGATTGTTGCCGTATATAATTATCCTCTTTTTGTGACTATTCGTTGTTTGCTTATCATCGGCTTACTGCCGTTGTTCATTATACTGTTTGTTATTACCGTTCATCGTCTATTTACATTGTTAATCGTAGGCTTATAGTTATACATTATTCATCATCTGCTTATTATTGCTATTTATTATTGTCTTTCATAGTCACTACTCATCATAAATATGTATACTTTGGTTTTGTTAAGCATCGGTTTATTGTTATTTTTTATTCTTTGTTTGGGTCATTTTTTACCATTAACTTATTTCCACTACGAAGTGTCTACCTTTTGTCACCGGCTACGATCTCATTCATCCCATTCACGTGTTCGCGATAACTCGAGTTACCACACGTCTGTTTCTAGTGTTAAATTCGAAACCATTGCTTTCAACAAAAATGTTTTGCCAATAAAACTGGGTAACAAATAATTTGTAAGCAAAGTTACCGTTTGTGATTTTGTAAAATCAATGATAATTAACTTTGCTTTTCAACTGTTTCAACTGTTAGTACCTACTGTTGGTCTATAACGCCATCCATAGTAAATATTACTTTTAGTTTGTACATCCAATTAAGTATATCCAATGCTCGTTAAATTTACTCCTGCGTTCACGCTCACATTGACCTCAGGTCGACTAACCAGTTTTATATAGTCATGAAAAGCTTTATTTTCCATTGCAATTTCATGAATGTAGTGTCATGAATAGCATCTCTAAACATTATATTTTTAACTTGAGAATTTTGCCTTTGTTTATAAAAAATCGTATCATCTTACTTTTCCATGAAGATCTCGTAAATTCTGGTGTTTTTTCATAACCTTTATGTATAAAAGTACAACAATTATAACTATTTAATTTTGTTGTATATTTATTTAAAAAAAAAAAAAAAGTTAAAACAATCGTAAGTATACTTAATTATTTTGAACATGTTTTATCTTTAAGTATTATACTTGTACCTTAAATGACCAAAGGCACCGGAAAAATTTAATAAAAAGCACCGTGACGCGCATTAGATTCGACCAAATGTTGGAAACTTGATATTCATCCCTTGTTTTGTGCTTATGAATACGCATCAATTTTTTGTTAACATATCTACAACAATACCTTTATAGGTAACGCCGAGAGTAATATTAATTAGGCATGGGAGTGAGTTAAGCGAAAGCTATATTCAAAAGTCAAAGATGTAGTATAACATACGGTAATTTTGATACAAAAAGAAGGAACTCCCAACATCTATAACTTGATCACAAATACTATAATAATATTATGTATCTTTTAACGATTAAAATGTTGTAGTGCGTGTATAAAGTTACCCCGACTTCCGTACTCCAAGATAATGGAAGATTTAAGCTACACGCTGCTGGGGGGAGCTCGAAAGAAGACAAAAACAACAATAACAACGTCACGCTCAGGATTGAGTTTGCCACTTCCCCCCCTCCCCCACCTCCTCCCTTCCATTGTTCCCGACTTGTTCTTGTATCAACTTCACCTTATTTTTTCAACATGCCTGTTTTCCTCCCACGCGACCCAACTCTGATTGCACACCGCCCACCTGGTGGACAAACGCTTGTCCAACGTTACCCTGCACAACTATCTCACTTCTGTCTCTTTATCTCCTCTCTTCCTCTTAGTTTCAAAAGTCGCTAATCACGCAAAAAGACACCGGTTTAGAGGTGAAAAAAAAAAAAAAAAAAAAAAACAATTACTCAAGCATGCGCGTACATAGGTAGATTTTGAAAAGATATGCCGACTATTTTCTGATAATCAATGAGCACCAGCAAATGGGGAGGGATCACAATCGATAAATCGTACGATGTGGCGTGGGCCGGGAAATGAGCTTCGGCGCGGGTAATCCATCCAAGTATGGCACGAGAGCAAAGTTTCTCCTTCCTTTCGGGGGCTCCTCGCGTCTTTAGAGAGCTTCCCATTTCCTTCTTTATGCCTCTCCGGGCCCCCGGAAGCCCCATCCGCGCGGCGTATAAATCCCTTTCTCTTCTGCTCGTCCCTCGCGCGTAGGAGTCCGAAAAAAAAAAGAAAAAAGAGATCGGAAACCTATATACATCAGCTCCGGCAGATTTATTTCCCTTTCCCCGGTGGGGGTTGCCGCCCCACCGCCTTCTATCAATTTTACTCGACGGAGCTTCAAATCTCATCATCCGGGCGGCTAATGGATACCGCTGAGGGTGGGTAAGCACAATACACACGGTTTGTTGTACGGTGTTGTGAAAGGCGGAAAAGCACCTCGACAACATGTGCAGAGAAAACACCGAAAAAAGGAGTGTGCCGGGGGGTACATAGTTGACACCGATAAAAGGAGGGCCGCGAGGACGCGACGAAAAGGCGCGCGTGCTCCTCGTGCGATCTCTCCCAAAATCTTCTCACGAACGGAGACGAGCAAGGATCAGCCGTGCCATTGTATCTATAAGCACCCCGCCCCATTTTAGCTCCCGCAGGACTGTTATACAAGGACACGCCGACGTACCTATACGCTGTTTCGTATTCCACCCCACAAGCGTATGCGATTTGTCTCATCCTTTCGTCACCTCCTCCTCCTCCTCAGCCCCTCGTGTGTGTCTCTGATATGATCTTTGAGTAGATACCTCTATGCCCATTATTATTGTTCACAGCGAGGTAAAGTATATTATAATATAGACCCTTTCAAGCGAAGGTGCTTTTCGGGCACCAGTCCAGCAGCAGCGCCGTTTTCTCCTCCAAAGCCTCTGCTGGTGTGCAGATGTGTCACATTTTCTCTGGGCATATTTGTGCAGTGACCCAAACTGTATACGAGCGTGAGGCTATTGGGCCACCCCGGTTTTGCACGTGTAAATTCTGTCTATTCTCCGAATACCGCGTGAACATTCGCGTCACGTATATCCATGCAGGGGGGGGGAGTTGGTGGGTAGGTACATGCGTGTAAGGTGTATATAACGTGGGCGTATAATCAACCCACACGTTCCACATCGGTGGTAACTATATCCTCCCGCGCGTTGTGCCCAAGTCTCCAAAACGTGCCCGTTGGCTATGCACACCCCACGTTGGTATATATGGTTGGTGCACCTATATACATGCAGACTCGCACGCATCGGGAGGCGAGGGTTAACACCGGCAGCAGGCGAATATGTAAATAAGCATCGTCAGAGCACTATCTGCCCGCAAGGTTTATACATGTACGAGGGTAGTAACGAGCTGTCGAACGGTTCGAAAAGCTTGTATCGCGCCGGATGTGCACGCAAACGCCCGGGTCCAACCAACGTAAGACACCTATATTCTAGCTTATACCGGTCATCAGAATATTGTTACATGCCTTGTGTGTGTGTGTGTGTGTGTATCTACACTACTCAATGTTGCAACTTTGGTCATCCATCCCGCGCTTGAGCTTTTTGCCGATCAAATGTGGAATAACCAAGATTTGTGTTGCGCAAGTCATTAGTGTCAAGATCACCCTAGGAAAAATATTTCACGGAAAAAACAAAAAAAGTTTGAACGCCTTGAAAAAAGAGATAATTTGGTACTTACATTCTCGATCCTTCAAAGTTTCACGGAAAAGATAAAAGTTGCGACAAACACGTGAAAGGGATTGGGGGTGGAAAAAAATGAAACTCTTCGATAATACAGTTTGTCCCATTCATCTAGATACCTATACTCCACCCCACCTAGATTAGATACATTTAAAAAGTAATGATGGCTTTGTTCCTCCCTACGTATACGCCACGAGTTATTATACATCAGGGACATCATTAGCCTCACTTGTACCGATGATTAGCGCGTGTGCCATAAATTATGATTTCAACCTAAAATATCACAGAGATGAGCACCGTAGCTGAGGGTCTTGTAACCCTCTCCCACGCTGTTTTATCCCATTAATCCTTTTTTTTTCCATTCGGTACGAATAAAGCTAGTTGAATAATATTGCAACCACATAGCGTACACTTGCGAAACCTAACTCTGGCACATTTTACAAAAAAAAAAAAATAAATAAATTTAAGGACATAGTCAGATTCACAAAGCAGCTAATCGAGCTGAGGTTCGAATTTCCATGCGAGAGGAAGGAAAGGGGGTGTCCATCGTATACACGTTCGGGAAATCAGCATACATCTAAATACCCGTCGATGCCGTAGTACAACAGGCTGCAATAGCCGAATAGGTACAGGTATACATGTAAACCGGGTGAGTATAGGGGCTATTTAGCATTATATCGGCCCTCCTCGCATCATATCTTGTCTTCCCTCGATGCATGACTATTCATACGCCCGTAGGTTAGCCGCATCCGGTTAATCGCAATTACGAGCCAATGAGCAGTGCTCGAGAAACTGTGCGCCTCGTTGTTGCGATGCTCATTCGCATCAGGGAACCACGCATTCGAACCTCCCCACACTTCTGCGCCTTATCATCGGCCATGCCAATACATCCCACCAACGTAATTATATATAGATACCAATGCGATTAAATTTAATTTTTTTTAAAAACGATAAAGTGATTCGTTTGATTTTTCAATGCCCCGAATATTGTATTTCCATATATGGCTAACGCACATAACGTACACCTACGACTGTTTTTTATTTTTTTTTTTCATTTTTATCTCCGTCGAGTGTATTATTCAACTCTCAGCTATCGCGTTACGCAGAGGTTTCATGTTTTCACTCGCAGAGGTATAGAACGCTCTGTTTCCCTATATCCGCTGTTCCCCCTCAATCCTGCAGGTATTGGATTACCGATTCGATATTCCGAAATCAGTTTACATTAATTGGGAGGAGCTCCGTGAGCGCGCGATCGATTGTTTCAATGTGTACCTATACGTATATAGTACACGTATGGTGTTTTCTCTCCCTCCAACCACAGACGAGCTCGACAATCATTGGACAAGATAAAAATATATCCAAGAGCATACCTGGTGGCTTGGCGATACGAGGAATCTATACAAAAATACAGCCGAGTCGAGTTTGAAGACAATAATATGTATGTATTGTCGAAGATGGCCAACGAGATCGCATCGGAAGAGGAAAAAAAAAGCGCGCCAGAGATCACCCCCGCCTCTAGTATACGCGAGGCATCTCGTAATACGTATATACGTGTATCGAAGCTAGCAGTGAATCGGAGGCGAGCGGTCCTGGGGTCTTTGACCCTCCCGAGGAGGCTTTGATCCGCGCGCTCGTGCGAAGCGCCGAAAATACAATGCTGAAAATGCCATACAAAAAAGCGCAGCTATATACGATAACACGGCGTTTACCCCCCCCCCTCCCTTTGACTTCGAGAACTCGTCGTTTAGTTTTCTCCTCCAGCGTAAATATTGTTGCAACTCCAATGTAGCACCCAATAAAGTTATTAACCCAACTCTGCGTCGCTCATGCGAAACGAAAACCTTTTTTTTTTTTTTCCAACCATTCGGTGGATTATTTATAGCCATCGCTCGCGAGTTTTTAAATAGCTTGTATAACATACGCACGTACTCTCTAGCGACACAGAGCCGCGGATTAAAGTGATGGTTAATTCGCCAAGCTGCAGGCGGGCTGTGTATATACTATTTTGAAAATGACGCGCGGCATACTCTGCTGTGAGCTTTGAGCTCACTCTGCAGGCATGCACACGTGTATAGTACGTACGGCAGCTGTGCAAAATGATACGTTTCTGACAGACAAACGATGCTTCCGTGTGTGTGTGTGGGGTGTGGCTTGTGTGTACGTGTATATATGCATGAACGTTGCAGTGCGTATACGCCGCGAGTAGCTTTTGTGCTTTTTGCGCATATTTGCGTGCCGCGGGGGTGCATCAGAGCGCGAGTGTTTGTTGATTCTCTCGTGTCAATGGCCCATTTGTAGATTACTTTTTCGTCGTTGCGATGAAAACCCTAGTATACACATGGATACTTGACTAGCACAATACCCACTGTTTTAACCGTATAGTGCCATTTCTATGCCACGTGTCATGCTTATTTTTCTTTCAAAAGGGTATAACTGATTTTGATGGAAAAATATACAGCGATTCGTTTTATTTGATAATCCTCTGCCAGCAAATTGTCATCCATTTTCATTCAATAAGACAATTTGATTGATTTGATCCAGCTGTGACATTTTTTTAAATAAAAAAGTAAGGGTTAAATTATATGTTAACGATTATGAAAGACCATTACCACATAAACGGGTGTTGTTGCGTCTTTCAAACGTTCATTTAATTTGTCACATTTTCATTCTGGAATCAAACGTATTAAATTAATCGATTAGTTGTGTGTGGCTTAAAAATATACAAAGAGCATATTGCACAAAGGAACTGCGCTGATTCAAAATCACCATAAACAGCTCGGGAGTCTCGGGACGATTTTGATATTGGAGAAAAAAAAAGAACACACACACACGCGCGCGCCCAAGCAAAGGTAAATCGAGTTATCGGTGAGCGCAGCGGTAAGAAAAATACGGGAGGAGGATGAGGCAAGTAGTACGGAGGATCGAGGAAAGAAAGAAACGGGCTCGAAAACGAGGCTGCGGCAGTTTGATTGGCAGTCCGGCGAAAATCAGTCCCTCCTCCCCGAGTCAGAACTCGCTTCTAGCTTTCTCCGGGACGCCAGCAAAGAAAAAGAGGATGATGGGCGCGCTCTGCATCTATATATATGTACTCACGGGCGGGAGAGCGTCTTCCCCGACAACTCGTCGCTCGCTCGCTCGCTCGTTTTAAAGAGATTCTCTCTCTCTCTCTCAGCGAAAAAGCACACCGTATACCTATACGCAGCCTACACGTAGATATAGGTACTATATGCAGCAGCTCGGCCCGCACTTGCGCTGCAGCTTTCGCACACGGCCCACGCTACTCTCGTTCGGCCGCACGTATACATATATATATACGTATAGGTATCTCCATCCGCATCTGCCCTGTCCGGATCCTCCCTCTGTTTTTTTTTTCTCCTCCTCCTCCTCTTCCCTTATCTCAACTGGTCGGCCGAGAGCTCTCTCTACACTTGCACACGGGCACGCTCGCTCGCTTTTCTTTCCCAACGTGAATCTCCGGTCCACCGCGGATAGACGTGAAGGAAAAAAAAAAAAAAAAAAAATCAAGTGTAGCCACTCGCTTTTGCTCCCACGAGTGGAATTTCAAACGGCATTACATCCAACCGCGTGCTTTTTTTTTTTGTCATGCTTGATGGTCCCCGAGAAATCGAGGATCGGTGGTAATAATGTTGATCGAAGCTCGGCAGCGAAAACGAGCAATCGAACCACCGTCGGACACGCGCCTAATCTTCGTCGACTCGGGAAACTCGTCCGAAAAGCGATGCTTTCAACGAGCTCGCGGCGCTCGGTACACCCCTTTCTCGGGCCTCCCATTGTGCACCGGTGGATCATATACCCGTGCGTAGGGGGTGAATGGCTGTACACATCGGTGTGTGTAAGTGCGAGACAAGGGGGATGTAACAAAGTTTCCCGGCAATGCTCGGCAAACTTGCGACTCGCTCGAACTTTTCTCGTCTTGAGATAACAATTACTCGTACGGGGCGCGGGCGGGGTGTGGGTAAAGTAAAGTTTGAGTGGCCGCTCGAAGCGAGGCGCAAAGAAAAACGAAATGAAATTTCGCGGGCCCGCCATGGTATACGTGTACGTATGCGTATACACACATATATATATATAGTGGTAAGTACGTGCGATGCGTGTGCTTATCCGAGCACCTGCGGGAGAGAAGGAAGAAAAAGGAACTCCGAAGAAAGTAGCGACCTTGTCTCGGGTAGGACGAACGTGGACTTTATTGAGCGTGCGATGATGATACCGAACAAAGAGAGGGAGGAAGAGCGGTAAGTTTATTTGCCCCGAGCCCGCGGCTTTTACGGCCCCGGAGGGGGTAGTTGTTCCTTTTTCGCGCTAAACTCGCCGCGAGAGGATCGCCAAGAGCGCGTGGCGTCGCGCAAGTTTCCTTTGGTGCCTCACAACGCGTACTTTTACTTTTCCCTTCGAAATGTGTTTTCTCCATCCTCTGCGAAATCTTACCCAAAGTTTACCCAATTGTGCTCCCTTATTGTATTCGCGAGCGATTGGAAAACCAAGTAATTGGCAGGACTCGAGGGGAGGAAGAGACGGAAAAAGGATCAGCAAGGCCGTGCCCGGCCACCTAACGATATGGAGATACACCGGGACAGATGGCACTAATGAAATTTCCTGATTCGGTTTTCGGGAGTGATGCCTTTCCCCCCCTCCTGTCTACATACGAATATCTAGAAATGTGTGGTTTGTACGGACGTGCATCAGCAACTTTCCGTTCATGGCGTCCCAGCGATTTTTCAATATATACTGGATTTTTCTTTAGCAATTCGTTACTGCTCCAGAGCTTGGATGTACGTTTGTCCCCACACGAATCTCGTTACCATTGAGCTAGTTCAACCAATTGGTACTTTTGTCCCATTCTGTTTCCACTACTTGCAAACCGGGACCCTTGCGATAACAGCAAAAGCGCCCCCTGAGCTCTGCCAATTAAAATTTCAAACGCGAATCCTCGAAAGGTCCAGCTGGAGGCTGGCTCCAACGAGAGGGTGGTTTTACAGAGGATGCGGGGAAATTTAAAAAGCCCTCCCTCCCCGTTGCTCATAGGAGATTAGGGGAGATTAAATCCGAGCGAAAAGGGATCGCGCCGAAAACGAGGATTATTCAATTACATTGTACTCCCTTTTGGGTGAGGTGGAAATTGCCTTTGCACTTGCTAATCATCGCATGATTATTTTGTCGAGTAAAAAAAAAGAAACTCGTTAGTAACGCGAGCTCTAAACATCCGCGTAATAAGAAAAAACAAATACTCACGTTGGAAAAATAATAAAATAATGTCGCAGCGTAAGTACGGCGTGTTTTTAGCGCACACGCGTGGTATGCTCGACCACTTTTCAAACGAAGGCTAAAAAACTTGGGCAGGTGCCTCTCGCACGATCTCTGCGCCCTAAAAACTTCTTTTTTTTTCCATTTCTCACGATAGTTATATTGAATCGATGAATATACATGTTGCCTCTCGATGACACCTCGTACCCGGGGTATCGCGTTGCCTCAATCTCAGCGCGTTCCGTTTTCTATACCCGCGAATTTTCATCATCAGCCAGTTCAACTTCTCGTTTCCCAATTATCCATCCTTGATATCCTCCGCGTATGTATGCCTCTCCCAGAGGGCCCAAAAAGTGTGCAGCAAAAAAAAAAAAAGGAAATAAAAAAAAACCGCCAATATTGGAAATTATTATTAAATGGTGGAGGAAAAAAAACATCTGTTGTACCTATGGCATCGAAATTAATGAATCGATCGCTGCAGAGCGAAAAACGAAAATCACCGGGGTACCAAGCAGCTCTTTCATTTTTTCAGAGCTCTATCGGCCTCTCTCGTGTACTCGTGGGTATATAGGTATGTAAGCATGTACCTACGAATCGGCGCTCGGTTCGACGTTTTGCGCTCTCTCTTTCTCTCAAAAAGTATGCTGCTGCAGCCCGCGTCGTACGAAAAAGAGAGAAAGAGATATAAGTAACCAGCAGCTGCGTATATTACAGCGTCGAGAGTGCAATGGCCTCTCGCGCAGCAGCGCCGGTTCTTGCTCTCATAGGCCACCTCCTTTTGGTTGTTGGGCTGCGCTGCTGTTGCCGAAAGACGTTTGCCAACTGAGAGGTCTAATCGCCCTCGAGAACGAGTCTTTTTTTTTCCTCTCTTTCTACGTACGTAATGCGTATCTATATGTATTCTTGTTGGTTTTTCTCTCTCGCCATCCGCGTCCCCCGTGTGGAGGTGAATACCGTATCGGTAGAGCTTGTCGTGAAATTCCCAAATAATCGAGCCACGTAGTTTTCTTTTTTTTTTGTTTTTTTCATCGAAACAGCAGTCGAGCTGTTTCTTTTTTTTTCACTGCGCTCTCGCGCGATAAGAATTTTTTTCGTTCGAGTTATTTTTTTTCGTTTCATTTTTCATGGTTCGTTGCAGTTTCCGTGCAATTTTCACATCCAAAATCGGTACGTTTCAATTTGTGGCGGTGCACTCTTGAAATTTTGGAGCCTCTCGATTGAAATTTCACGATTAAATGATTCTTGTTTTTATTTCATCCTAGAATATGTCATGGGGCGATCGGTACAGGAATTTTTAAGTTGACTGAAATAAGTTATATACAACTAAGCGTTGGCATATTAGCATACAATTTTTTTTTTACGTATGGTACATAATAAACAATCACAATAATTCGACGCCCCGGTATTTAAATAAAACGCCAATTCAAAACTGCCATGTCACATAAAACGAAGCACTACATGTATTCTACCCACATGGATGAAAACAAAATTTTTCGGCCAACTTAAAAATTTGGCGACTCTGTGTGGGAAATCATCGGAATATCTGGATAAATACATTTCGTTCGAACAATTGAAACCTCATCCTCGCGCGATTTCATTAGCGTCCAGACAAAAATCGTCGCAAAACAGAATACAGGTACAGAATAAATTTAGAGAAGGGCTTCCAAAGAAAACAGAGGCGTCGCATACAGAAGTGCGAGTGTATTTGCCTTGTTGACTCGACGAAAGTATTTCGTAAGGAAGCAAAGAGGAGCTTGCATACCTATCCATCGACTTGGTCCACCCTTCCTTCGGCTCATCTCTCAACGTAACGTGTACACGTATACCCCTGCAGTTGATCTCGTTGCTCATTCCAAAAGTGCTGACGGGAGCTTTACACCGAAGCAGAGAGAGAAGCAATCAAGGAGCGCAAGCTTTGCATATTCGAGTGCCGGCACTGCTGTCAATCCACGTGGAATTCTATTCTGTTCTCGCTCTTCCTGCCGCCTCGCGCTCTACTCTCGTGTTATTTCGGCTGTGTAGCCTGTCCTCCTCCGCCTCGCGCGTCACCCAATAATATGCACACCCAGCAACGAAGTAATCTACGAGCACGGGAGGGGCTCTCTCTCTCTCGTTCCAATCTGCACCTCGACGTTTCCACGCCGCACGCGTTCTCCTACTTGCTCCTGTATTTGTATAGGTGTATGGTATGTATCAACTGAGAAGGAGCACCAGTTTATGGGCGCAAGGAAACTGCGGGTAACAACAATATAGAGGGCTCTTTCCGCCCTAACTTCAAAGGCAAGGAGCCAACTCTCGAGATTTGTGAGAGGATCTCGATCGGGATACTGATTCTGTAAGCCGGAGCTCCACCCGAACCTATGCCCTCTTGATTAATTCGAGCTCGCGAACGTGCGATACAAAATTGGGCCACCGCTCAAAAGCTTACCACATGTACCTTTGACGTTTACGTCTACTTATCCATACCTTATTCCGTATAGTCTTGTACTTTTATCACAACTTTGACAATTACAACGTGTGGACTCGCGAATCGACGAGTGTAATAATAATATTGCTCGTTCAATAATTTTCGAGAGCATAGACTCCCCTCGCGTGAACCTCCCTTTGACCGGAGAAAGTCACAACGAAGGCCGATGGATCTATTTAAATTGATTGGGGGAAAGCGCGAAGAAGAGGAGGGAGAAATTAGAGCAACGTCGCCAATCTCTAATGATCGTCCCCCGCAGCCCCGTCTCCGCGCCACTGGCTTTTCAATTAATAACAATAAGAGGCGCTCCGGAGCAGCGGTGCATCACGCGACACTGCACGTATATGTATAGGGAGTCCCACCCCCCGTCGGCGAGGCCAGCTAAGGAGAAAATTGAAGCGACCCGAGCGAGGACGCAATTGCTGACGATGAGTCGAGGGTTTATACCCCACCCCCTCCTCCAATTTTCTTTCTTTCCCCCCCCCCTTCAGCTCAGCCAGCGCAAGTCCTGGCGCTATCGCCTTTTTGCAACCCCCCCCCCGACCCAATGCTCCGCGGGTCGCGTTTTAATCTTTCTTTCATTTTCTCGCCCTCGACTTTTCGCGGGGGGGGGGGAGGCAAAAAACAACCCCCGGAGGACCGTTTCGCGACGCCTGCACGTTCCGTGTGTCCGAGGAAAACTTTGTTGACCCAGGGAGGATATAATTGGATCTCGGCAGCGTCGAGGATCGCGAAGTACCCCCGGAATCATCATCGACACCAACGGTAAGGGAAGAAACTGTCGCCGATGAAGACGAGAGGGTGCTGTCGCCGTCTCAAATTCGCTGCAGCCCATCGACGCGATACCATGTATTTGCAGCTGCACGTCGGTTGGCACGGATTAACTTCCCCCCACCCCCTACCTGGCTCTTGTAGGCTACACATGTACGTACGTGTACGTGTTTACAACTGGTGCACTTGCGATGCGGAACTTGCGCGTCGTGTCCCTCCTCCTTTCTATCCGCGATGCGAGCAGAGTACACGCGGTCTTATCCCCTCCCGCTGCCCATATGTACAACCGGACTGTACGAGAGTGCGTGCGGAGATCGGTAAGCCTGCAGTGCGCGTACACACATAGATCGTGTGGCGAGAGCCCGTGTTTGCCACGTTTGGCTGCAGCGGTTCGACCAGGGGTTCCCAACGCTCGTGAGAGTCGTCTCCCCCCCTCAATTCGAGAGAAAGAATTTTTTTTTTCTTTCTTGCGGACGACGATGCTAGTCGCCTTGACCTATTATTTTGCTGGCTGCTTTGACTCTCGGCCGTGAGAGTCGCGGTTTTACGGGACAGCCCTGCACGAGTCTGGCTTCTTTCGCCGTTTCCTACACTTACATGTGTACCTATACATAATGACTGTGGCCTCGCGATATTCTTTGTGTTAACTGAGAGAAAAAAAAAACAAACGAGCTTGATTGACGCTCATACTCGTGCATGCGTTTCGTATACACGTACTTGAAACATTTCAACATCACGAACCGTATGTAATCGGGATTTGTTGTTACTTGAAAAGAAAAAAAATATATGCATATATATTGTTTTACACGAGACTTTGCTGTATATGTACTTGTGTTCCAGCAGTTGAAATCGAGATCCAGAGTTAGCGAGCAGACATATTATACTATCATGCCAAGCTACAACGGGCCCTTTGAAAAAGTTGAATCTCCGTATTGCGTAATCCGAATGTACTCCTCTGATTTTCATGCTTGACGACTATTTCCCAACTTTCAAATTGAACATCCGAGAGCTACTTGTACAACATACCCAGTCGAGGGAGCATCGATCCCCCCGACTTTTCCTGATGCTTCTTCGCTTCAATCTTGCAATATGCAGCGTCACGCATTTCGTTTCTTATTTTTTTCCATACGTTCGATAATGGGTAAAAATAAAAAATAAATAAATAAAATGAAACATCGAGAAGCCCACCCATTATATAAAGAATAGCCAACCCCATCAAGGATCATCGGCCACCGCAACAGACACCTGTATATATATATATGTGTGTGTGTGTGTGTGTGTGTGTGTGCACTGGAGGACTGGGTGGTTACTGGCAATATTGTTCCCGAGCTTTCTCAAGTCCCCGCAGAGAGTATCGGCTCTCTCGATCTTGTACGATCGAATCAAGGGGCAAAGAGATCGAGAGCTACTTCTGCAGCGCTCGGAAGTTCTGGTAATGGTCGGTGGGTAAGTATACACACAGAGAGCGATAGTGTATACATGTATAGCACCGGGTAGAAGCAGCTGCGATGCCGGAGATTCAGCGGAGAGAATTAAACGAGAGCAATGCGCGCGTGTATGTGTTCGAGTGGCGGGGGGGGGGGAGAGAGCAGCGTCAAGAAGTAGGTATAAGAGGCGGAGAAGGAGGAGGAGGTGGTGAAAGGCACGAATGAATGGAGTCGTTCTATCTCCGGAGCTCATTGTCGAGGTCCGGTAATGCGCTATTTAATAAGAGGGGCCCCGGCTCTTCTGCCCCTGCTTTTCCTCCTTCGAACAATATACTTTACCCCCTCCCCCCACCCAATCCGACCGCTCTTTTGCGCCTCGGAGACTCGAGTCGAGGACGCTTTTATTACTCCTCTCTCTTAAAGCACTCTTTATCCAAAAAAATCGACTAATATTCTCGCCCCACAGGGTAAGATAGATGTACTTACCTCGGTGACGACATATTATATTCCATGGGACACAAGTGTAACATCTCGGCGTTCAAAGTTTCTGGTGCAGTGTACGTATCACAGCCCAGCATCGCCGGAGTGCGAGGGTGTACAGTGGGCTTTCAAAGGGAATTAGATTGCAAACTTAATTTCGAAATCAAGTTAGCCCGGCAATAAGAAGCGCCGGATAGAGGGGGGCAGGTGGCTCAAAGGCAGTAAAACTCTCGGCCCAGTGGAGGTTTAAGTGCACCTCCAAGTTTTTCCAACTTCCCCCCCCCCCTTTTTTTTCTTTTTTCTTCTCCCCGATGGTAGACGGTAGTCATATTTGGAGATGCGCCGCTGCTGCTTATTAGTCGCTTTATACAGCTGCAAACTCCCGAGTGAACTTTATCGTTTATCGCCGGCTGCGTTGCCGGAGTTTTCCGCCGAAAAATCGTCTTATACGCCGATGAATACAAGTTTGGGGCTAATTTCGCGTGGAGTCGAAGCAGTAAATGGCCATCCGTCATTGCAAAAGAGGATGAAGCGGCGAGAAGGCCTCGAGATGGAAAGTTACTAATTAGCGGAGAAACAAAAGATGAGATCCTCAGCTGGTGGCGCTGGGAGAGGTCGTTTGAGTTTTCAACTTGGTTTGACCGATCTCCTCGGCTGAAAGGCGACCGCGAGAGCTAGCCAACTCGAACTCATTAGTCGCTACGACGGCTTTCATTGAACTTTTCTCTCTGTGTCCGCTTGAGTACTTTGGTAAGTTTTTCCGTGCAATTGCACTCGTTTGGTACTACGACGCGCAATAATTGCTGGGTGTGTCCATTTAATTTTTTTGAGCGCCTGCGCGAGTGTCAACCGGTTGGTCGTCGGTGCACAAAAGGCTCTCACTCACAAAGGCGGTAATACACGCGACGTACAATATAACTCGATTATATCGAGGGATCGTCGACTTTCGTCTCTTAAATTGCGTACCAAATATAATTACAAGGCGAGCATACCTACTTGCACTAGCGTCCAAAGTATACGTGAAACAAGTTAAGCGAGTCTCGATGCATGGGTGCCGTAGTTTAGTGGATGTACCCAATACTCGCAGGATAATGGAGAAACGGTGTTGTAGCTGGTCCCATCGTACAGCGACTACCGAATCCCCATTATATACACGTGTACAGCATGGCAGTGCGGATCGACGCGTTGGCCCGATCAATCGAATTCTCAAGTTTCGCGAGAGACAACTTTGGCCCCTCCCTGATTTTGTGCATCTCGCCCTTCTTCCATACGTCTCGTGGCTTTATCTCTCCGATGTAGTTATTTTTTTATTTTTTTTTTTTTAACAAAAAGACATTTCTGGACTCGAGCTTCGGGGAGATTTCGTAATTACTCTTTCGCCAAGCCCCCTCCTCCTCGGTATACTCGGGAGGTACGGATTTTCGTTGGCGCATCTCTCAAGCCCCGCAGCAACGTCGCACTGGATTAAACCGAGTGGCTAATGCTCGCCTGCGCGCGTAAGAGGATTATTCGGGCCCGACTTTTTCGCGAGGGAGTAGGAAAAGGCGAGCGCCAGCTCCTGCCACGGGGGGCAGGCTTACCTTTCAGCTCGGTTGGGCCAATTTCGTTTGCCTCGCGGTGGCAACCTTACATATACATTTTCAGCCTCGAATAATATTGTGTAGCAACAAAAATAAAAAAATTTCTCTCGGGTTTCGCTCTTTTGATTGTGTCACTTGGAACAAAGTATGACGACGCTCGCAAAATAGAGCTCAAGAAGATGTTGCGGCCAATTTATGGCCACGAATTTGGAAAAATCTCACTTTTCGTCTCATCGTTGATAAAAATGATCAAGTTTCTAATCCAGTTGAAATCCAAACAATTTCCAAATTGTCGTTTCCCCTGTCACGCGATTTTCTAGAGGTATCCCGATCACAAGTAACAGAGCAGTTTCCTCTTTCAAAGCAGTAGCAGCGGAGGAGTTAATCGAAAAAACGAGATGTCAGAGGATGGTATCCCTCGATTGAGTCGTGCGTATACCCCGTACAGGTATGAGTGACACACAAACCAAATTCCGGGCAAACTCGGAGGGGTGTAGGCAGGCAAGCAGGAAGGAGCAGCGGAAGCCCAAAGTGGCTGACACGAATCCGGTGCGCCTTCCCCGGAGGGAATACGGTCGAGTGTGCGGGGCGACGGGGGGGAGCACGGGAAGCCACGATCAGCGAAAAATAGGGGTGGCCCGCCGAGAGTTACAGCGGCCGTACACGCTTCGACCTCCTCCTGAGCTCTTAAGCCGCCACTATGTCTGACGCACCGTTCACCTATATAATATATACAGCCAAAGTAGGCCACCACCGGCGAAATACCCTGTATATGTGTGTGTGTGTGTGTGTGTGTGTAATGTAAGCACGATTTTCACGGGGCAACTCTGCTCTGTACATGCTGTAGTTGGAGCATCGATTTTCACATTTATACCGCGTGGCAAACTTTTCGAGAGCGCGTATTCCGAAACTTTTGTCGCTTCCGCCTGCCCTCGAAACTATATAATATAGGTACCTCGCGGTTGCTCTCGTAGTTGTAATTTTAAATTTTCCCACTGCGCACGTAAATGTAACGCAGTCCCTTCGAAAGAGACTTATATCTTTTTTTTTTTTTTTTTTTTTTCTTTTTTTTTTACTTTTCTCTTTGGGTGACAATGCAGTCCCGTAAATTTATGCGCATTTTCCTTTTCTTCGCTCGCTACTCTTGTATTATACCACTTTTGCGTGTAATGTGCATGGCTCGCGGGGATCAAGTTTAAGGAATATATATATAATATTCGGGGATTACGATGATCAAATATGGTGTGGTTTACAATGTAAATATGTAGGCTCCTAGCTAAACAAGAGAAAAACAGAAAAGATGAAGTGCACTCACGTCTTGTGCCGAGAGAATCTGGGTGTTGGGCTGGATGATGGTTTGGCCGTCGGCCGAGTGTGGCCTGTGGTGCAGGGACTCGACCGTGTCGTCACGCGAGCAGACACCCCTATACCACGGCAAACCACTCGCCGAGCTGCCGCTGCCTCGCCTGCCCTTGTACTTTCGCCACACGTGCCTGCGAATGAGGACAAAAAGAAAACAACAATTGTTTCAAGTGCAACGCTTGCCTGGCTCCAATGGCCAATGTAATGTATACACTCGAAGAGTAAAGTTTTTTTTACCTGATGCCAAACGCTATTCCCAGTGCGACGATCAGAGGCAGCAGCGTCGAGATGCACGCCAGCAAGACTGTCTCCATGTCCGAGAAAGCCGCAAGTATACCTGTAAAAACAACAACAAGAACAATAACTGGAGTTTCAAAACACGCGAATGCATGAAAAAGCACAAGCTTATGTATACCGGCAAGCGGTATAACCCTGTGTTTTTCTCAAAGTTCTCGCAACGAGCGCTCGCCCCGAGGATTCTTCTCCCACGCACACAAGTACCAACCCCATACTCGGGACGTGCACTCTCGAAAAGTTTAAAATCTCATTATCAAACTTTACCGTACAATGCGGGGTGTATTATACAACTCTTTTACTTTTCACTTGCATCCATGTTAATGAGTGTCCCTGTGTAGATGTATTCCTATAGCGTTGGTGTATACAGTCGGTCGAATCACGACTTACAGAGAGGGTTGTTTGTCGTGAACGGGTTAGTCAAAGGGACCCGAGACGGATAGTCGAGAGGATACTGTGGAGACAAGCAAAGGATGCCCGAAGAAGCGGGCCGTTTGTTAGCTCAAGCTGGCGTCGAGTGCGAAAGTCAAGCAGCACACGGGGAATCGTGCAGAGGGAGCCGAAACTTTGTCGGCCTTCCCCCCTTCCTTTCGCAGTGTGCCACCTGATATAAAGGGTGTTGCGGTCCGTGCACGGACATCCTGGCAGTTCAAACGCAAACTAACACTCGCAGGAGTACGGGGGAGCACCAGTCGGGGCTGCCACCGTGATTGAGCGCAAACACCGAGCTTGCGAATTTCTTCTCTGTGTGTTATACGCGGCGCTTTTCGATTCCCCCCGGCTACAACTTCTACCGCGTTAATTTCATGGTTAACTTGACACCTTACTTTTTTTTCTCCCAGGGATGAAGAATATCGTGTACGTCTCTCGTGATGGATGCATGACATAACAGTGGGTCTGATCGATGCTTGGCTCGTACTACTAGTTGGACCGGTAAATCTTACCGCATACATGTAAGTTTGGGCTTAAAAATTACGAATAATATTAACAATGCCATGTTTTATACACGTCAAGGACTTTTTTTTTGTCACAAACAGCTCAGTTACTCCTCAAATGATGTGCAGTTACTCCTCAAGTGTATGTCGGGTCGTGCAGAACGATTGAGAAGTGGTATTAAAATCCAATCAAGTGGTCGAATTTTAAGTATAAGAATGGCGTCAATGATTCGTTTGTTTCTACATTTTCGTTTGATCTCTTTTGTTTCGAAAAACAATGTCAAACGTAAACTGTCTGACCAATGACTGGCATGTACTACTCGAGAAGGTTCAACAGAGGCTGTGAAGCTAAAGGCACGTGGCTATGGCCGAACGTATTTCTAACTGTACAATATTGTATACTGTACTTTTATTTATTTACGATAAAATTATAACGTAAAATGTGAGAAAAATCGGACCGAAGAAAAATTAGAAAATTACTTTTTTAATACCTCGAGAACTCGTGTGCCTGAAGTTTGAGCTCTCTATGTTGTAAGGACGAATTTACATAAATAAACCATCGTACTCAGCGATTCAAAGTATCACGAGTATTTTTTATTTATTGTGAGTAAGTTATTAAAAATTAACTGTATAAAAGGGTACATTAAAAGCTCAATTTTCAAACAAGCTTCAGGATATGTGCATTAAACTTTTGATTTACGGATGAATTTCTGCATCGAGGATTATAATTACACAAACAAACACCTTCGTGCATTAATATGATGCTCAAACGGCCTTTATCGCTACGTTTTATCGGTCATCAATGGCGCATAGTTCCTCAATATACGGCACAAAAGAAAAAACTCGCGCAATCCAGAACAAAGCAAAAACGATCGGAATTCACGGGTGAGATTTTTTTTTTTTTTTTTTTTAAATTCATCCAATAGCTCTCCGGTGTTTTACCACTATTGGTGTGCTCTTTTTCCTATGTACGACTATTCACGCAGGATCGAAGCATCGCTCAAATTCTTGCGCATCGAGTATAGATTTCACGGGAGTCCGTAGGCTAGAATATAGTTTACTTGCACCACGCGATGTAATATTCTGCGAATTTGGAGCTCTTTCTTATACAACGGATTTTTTCAACTAGTCGATAGCCGGGCTCGTGATAGCTGCTGTACAGCAGAGTCAGGGATTATTAACGCGAAGCAGGCATATCAGGGCCGATGCATCCATCTGCTTTAAGCGATCTCGGTTTAATGGCACACGGATGATACCTATCACGTACACAGCAACAGTTTGTTTGCTCGCTCGATTTTTTTACATTTTGATCAAAGCCGGAAAACGCGGCGAGTTGATTACAATTTTCTTTTTTCTCTCTCTTCCACTCTGTTGGTAAAAACTGTCCTCTATAGAGCAGAGCATAAAAATAATTGGAACTCCAAAAACGCGATCATTCCCGTGTATTCCCGACGTGGCGCCAGTGATGAATAAGTACATATACACGTATGTATGGGAAGAAAGAAAAAACGAGCTGATGCGTGAGATCGCGTCGTGTGTCTCTCGTAACGCCCCGTGTATACGCTTCCAGAGAATACAGAGAAAAGCAGCCAGCCTGTCCGTACGACTTGGGATGACAATTTGACAAATGACTTTGCGCTATACGTATATAATATATATACGTAGACGTGTGTACTCGAAGCGATAGCATATAGGTGGAGAAGACAATATAATCTGTCTGCGGACGAGCGACGGGGAGGGGAGTATGTACATCCTCGACGCCCCGGTGAAATGTTATTAGCGAGGGAGACTTTTTTTTACTCCCCTTGGATATACAACCTCCATACATTGATGCGCCATCATGTGTGTATAACGTATACAAACGCGTAGCCCCCCTCTGTTTTTCTAGATCGACGGGGAGAGCCCTCGTTTGCAACTTTGCCCGAGTTGCCGAATTACGACGAGCCACGTTTCGTCATCGCGATCCAAAATGGATGGGGGGGGAAAAAAAAAAAAAAAAATTGAAATCCGTTTTCACGTGTAATAGGAGGGAGGGGAAGAAAAAACAAAAGAGTGGCGCGTGTACTTAGCATTCGTTTAGGTTAAATTGTCGGGAAAATTTGTAACCGAGGCATGGCCATCGCGTGCCTCTGTCGTAATGATCCGGGGTGCGGGCTCGTGTGGTCGGAAAGGCAAGTGTACAGCCTGGTGTTGCTGTACGAGAGCCAGCCCAGCCTGTGGCGCAAGAGCGACTTCTCCTACCTGAACTACTACGCGCGCCGATTGGCTTACGAGACGATCCACGAGGAGCTGTCGCCCGCCAGCCCCACCCTCGTCCACACGATCGTGAAGATCCGCGAGGTCCGGAAGGCGTACGTCGCCGAGTTGAGGAGGATCAGCGAGTCGAGTTGCGCGGGTAGAGTCGACGAGCCGCGGTATACCTGGTTCGTCGAGCTCGACCGCTTCCTCCGCGACAACCTCGACCACGGGGAGCTCGAGGTTTGTGTGTTATACCCACGGTGCGCACGATCATATAATCACGGGTAGGGGAATCTTGAAGGGGCCCGACTCCAGCGAGGGCTGCTCGAGCCCCGGCTACCGAAGCAGCAGCTCATCCTCGGGAGCACCGTCTAACGAGCTTGTCACCGCCTCGTCGCCCACCCCTCCTCCACCTGCAGCCGCCGAGGGCACCCACTCGGGGTTATAGACGGTGGGATTGCGAAACGAGGGCTCCTCGAGTTTAAGATCCACGGCGTGGGTGTACCCTTCGTTAGGCGTGGAAAGTATTGGGAATCTGATTTTGTCGAGTGCCTCTCGTGCCTTGGACGAGGCTGAATATTTACGTGGTTGGTGTGACTAGTGTTGTATCGAGGAAATGTACGTGGTGAGCTCGCGTCCAGTGAATAAATATCTGTGTACGCGTTGAAGAGGTTTCGTTGTTTTTTGTGAAACCGGTGGGTTCGACAAGACTTTGGTGTAGGAAAAAAAATTTTCACGCCCGAGCACATAAGTTTTTTTTTTTTTTTTTTTTTTTTGATCCACGGCCATGTCGAGTGTAAATTTTCGCCAAGGTTTCGCGGAGAAACTCCCGGTTTTTCACCGCGTGCAGAAAATTTTATGTTTCACCTACCCTCGGAGATATACGATAAAAAGAAAAAAAAAATCGGGTATTCTATTTGTGCTCGAATGCGACGAGTCGTTAAATCCAAGCAGAGTAGCGTAAATACAGTACGCACGTACATATAGGAATAGGTACTATACGAAACGAAAGTCCAAATTCCAGAAATCCATCTTCCAGTCGGTTCATTATACGCGCTTATCGGGATGCACATTTTCAAAGGAAAATCACTTCTCTCCGATCCGCTACAACGACTCCTGCGAACACGTGTACCGCGCGTATACACACACGTACACACGTAGTCGCCGATATAAAACTCCCGAGAGCCCCCGACGGGCTTGTAAATCGCCGATAAGAGGCTGATGGAAAAGTCGCCCGCCGCAGCTTGGGTCCGCTCCACTTTCGCTGATCCTATCGGCAAAAATGAAACGGCTCTTCTCCTGCAAGCGATCCTAAAACGACCGACGATGCGAGCAGCCAACCCCCCCGATTTTTCCCAAGATGCGGGGAATCTATGCACGTGTATAGGGGCTAATACCCTTTTTCCCATAAGCGAGCCGATAAAAAATGCGATGCTCCGTTTCACACGTGGGGCGAGAGAAGGGGGAAAAAAAAAAAAACCACGACGAATAAATAACAACGATGTCGAGTGGCTAATTACTTTTGTGCGCGCGTCCATCGCACGCGGATCGATCGTTCAAATACGCGAGATGGGTTTTTTTTTCCAGAGAGCAAAATGATAAACAAAAACAAAAAGGTAATATTAACTCGATGCGTATTCGAGATTTTTTTTTTTGGTGCCGGAAAAAAGCTGCTGACGGTTCTGTACTTGTAAATACAGCTACACCCATCGACGAAGCAACAACAATGCGCTTAATGGCTCGGAAACGGTACAGCCCCTGCTTGTGTACCCGCAATACGATTTAGGAGGCTTGGGAGTATCGGCTTTTGTTGCGTAACACAATATCCTGCGGAGAACAGCCAAGATTTGTCCTCGTCATTATTGTCTTTGCGAGTGACAGCGCGTGCAAATGATATAGTCTGGAAAGAGAGAGAGAGAGAGAGAGAGAGAGAGAGAAATGAAGACTCACTGTATTCGAGGTCGTCGGCCTCGGGTAGATAGGGTGGGGTCGAGTTGTGCTGTTGGAGGTGGGCCGGGGGCCCGACTGCGGCGGCGACGACACCGCTCGGATCGGCGGGTCCCCCACTAGCCGGGCCCACCCCCCGATTGCTGGTGTTGGGGGCGACCGGCTGTATCGCCGCCACCGCCGCCGCCCCGCTGCTGCTCCTGTTGCTGTTGGCCTTCACCGCCGACTCCTCGAGCAGCCGGCGGAGCATCGCCCTCGGCCTCCACCACCTCGACCGCGTTCTGCCGCACGAGCTTTCCCCCTCGGCTCTTACCACTGCTGTCCACCACCTCCACCGCGTTCTGCCTTACGAACTTGCCCCCTTGCTTTGCCTGGCTACTCACTCTGCAATTCACATCGTACAAATTTTACATTTTACATGACAAAATATCACGTGAAACCAACGACTCACCCCAAATCTGCCGCCAGTCTCTCCTCTGTACCCCCGAAGGACACACCTAATCAAAAAAAATGTGACACCAATGGAAAAGCCGTCGACTCGGTCAGCTGGCACCGGTCATCCTCCTGCCACTCCTTCAACACCGAGGCGCGAGCACTTGCTCCCCTACCCCTCGATTTCCCCCCCTCATTTCTTTGCTATAATACTATACTCCCCGCACTAATCCAATGTACGTAGGTACACACGCACGCCCGACACTGATGATTAATGGCCCCCTTTATTTAATTTTCCTTCGCACTATTTTGTAAATTATACATAACAACAACAACAACAACAACAACACTCGCGCACGAACCACCAACGGATATACTTGAATGAAAAACGACGCGCGCCCGCACTTTTACCCGCCACTCCCTGGGTACGTATATATGTTGGGTATATACACCGATACCGATGTTTGGGGTATATATGTATATGGAGCACTCTCTCTCTCTCTCTGCAGCGGGTGTTACAGCTCGAGGTCGGATCTCCCGCAAGCTCGACGCCCGTGGTGGTGGCAGGCGCGCCGCGGCAGGGGGACGACTGCCGGTGCTCCCGCGTCGTTGTACTCGGTGCCTCTCATTTTCTCCACCTGCAACCAACGCGTTACACCCGCGCATATTATCATCATTACGAGGGCTGCCTATCGGCGCTAAACGGCTGAAATAGAATTTACAACCTTAAATTAATGGGGGGTAAAAAGGAGAGTTAAGAGCACGTAGAGCACCGTCTCGGCGGTGAGTTCGCCGACCTCGTTACGTGTGGGGGATGCATCTTTGGCCGTCCACCGTCCTATATATGTACCGGTGTGCGCTTATTAACTTCATTAGGCGTGTACCTGCAGCGCCGGCTTTGCGATTGATCGATTGATTGATAGCACCGAGTGACATTTACTGCACCGGCGCGTCTCTGCATACATATACGTATGTATTACCGAGCGATTGCTGGACGCGTGGATATATATATATTCTCTCTCTTTCGCGCGTCACCGCCAGCGCGCAGTGCTCGCCTGAAATTATGAATTTTCCCGCACACGCGCATCCCTTGGTTCGCAGTTCTACTGATTTCGCGCGCTGGTTATCCACGTCCCCCCTTTTTAATCTCGTCCCATAAACAAGATTGGTTCGATCATTTTATCCGGTCTTTGTTATTTCCGACCTTCTTTCCCATATCCTTTGATGTGTACACCTTTGACGTGGTTTAAAAAAAATACTACCCACCGTGAATAAAGGCATTATTTATCCGACAATTACTATCGCAATAACCATACGAGCCTATAATTATATAGGCCATTTTAATTAATTCCGTTGAACAGACTTGATTTAATTACCTCGCGGATGAAGGTGTTTTTATATAGCTCGCTCAAAGCTTATACGCTTGCGGTGTTACGATCCTGGTATGATTACAGACTTTGCGCTTCTATTGTAAGGGTTATACCTTGTATTAAGTACCTACATTTTTTTTTTTTTTTTTTTTTTTTTTTTTCTTTCACGCAGGCATGTACACGTCGCCCTTTGTACATATTACTCATAGTACGAGTGACGCTGTAGCCTACACCGGTTAAACTAATCTCGGCAAGCTAGTCGACGACCTCGCGAGAGCAGGTACCTCTATATTGTGCGCACGATATAGTCACGTCTCGCTGCAATAATTTGCCCCCCGATGTAATAGACTCGTTTATTGAAATTTTCAGTTAATACTTGAGTGGGTGCAGGTGAACCTGTAGGTAATGATATTCATCCATCCCCCAACGATATAATGGAAAATCCTCATCTATGCGTGCTCCATTGAATTCGTTTGATAGCCGCGAGAGGCAATGTAACACAACTCGTACGGAGTGTAAAAACTCGCAGCATTTCTTGACGCCGAGTGCGCTTTCACCGGCAATTCACGCCACCGCTTGCTTCGGCTGGCTCTAAGCGTGTGCGCTTTTACCTTTCGCAGGGATACATGTATACACAAAGCTACCGCAACTACGTATAAATATATACATATAGGTGTTGCCACACGAGCAATTGGAGAGCAAATTGGTGGTTTTTTTTTTGTTTTTTTTTTAATTATTTTTCATCGAAACGAGCAAAGTTTTACTCGTGTGAGCGCGCTAAATTTGAAATCACGCCGAATAGTTCCGATCGCGCAATTACACGCCGAGCACGAGAATGTGATGAATGTAATTAGACGTGCGAAAGGGAGAGAGAGACGGATGTCGGGAGGAGCCTAGCTGTTAATAGCCAAAACATTCCAGAGATAATAGCCTTTTTTTTTTTTTTTTCAATCCCCCCTGCAGTCAGAGGCAGGCACATTATACGTTTTCCCTGTCTCTCCCTCTGTCTTTGCACCGTGTTTTTCTTGGGAAGCGTAGTCGTCTGGCGCCAGCGAATCGGAAGCGACGTCGTCGATTCCGGCGAATTTGCATAATCGAAATTCGCCGGGCGTGGAGGGAATACAGAGAGCGGGTGGTGGAAGCAAGTGGATGCAGGTATATGTTATAAATACACGTACGCCCTCCTCCAGACAACATATGTCTACCGTGTATAGGTACACCTATACGCATACAGGAGTTTTCCTGGGTGGATGTATTTACATGTAGGACATGAAATACAAGCTCGCGCGGGATAAAATTTCGCCCCGTCAGATTTGGGAAAGTGGAGCTGCGACAACAGGCCAACCAAGGGGCTTGGGCGCTCTTTTAGCTACATTAGAGTCAAGTGGCTCGGATAGCACGAGGCTGTCCATCGGAGTCAATTTTACTTGTACCCAACTGTGTTTGCTCAAAGTGGATAAATATGAAGGATTGGGTGGCACGTGCGACACAAAGGGGGTTGAAGAGCAATATCAGAGCAGCGCGAGCGCAAATTATGGTATTCATTTGGAGCGACGAGCCAAGGGAGCTGGACTACAACTGTACCGATATAAGTAATATTATGCCGAACGAAGCTTTTTTTTTTTCAGGCGCTCATAGTTCCCGCAATGTCCCATCTGCTGTACAAGTACATGCTCTATTTATACTCGCGCTGTACCTCTGCCTATGCGTATACCAGTTGTACCAAGGCACCTTGGAAGTTATACAAGGGCGAGCTCTTTTACTTTGTTGGCGAAACGCGTAGGTATACATTGATAATAATTATTGGTACATAATAAAAGGTAGAACTTTGTAATCGCTCGTAATTGGCAGAAAAAGTGTGAATTACGTGCCCTTTTGTTTTCATTCGTTTTCACAAAAACCAATATTTATTTTAAACGCACCGTAGCGGATAATTGGAGTGGGTGTACCTTGTTCTTTCAACCCTTGATCAATTTTGCGAGCAAATAAATCTCTTGACGGGGCAATAATTGAGCAAACCCACATATTTATGTATACAGGTACGATACACCGATGATGAAAATCAACCGATTGGAGTTGATGGTGAATTTCATTCGTTTTATTTTTATTTCATTTGTTCACGATCCATGTGTGTACCCTCTGCTCTCCGGACTACAGGTGATGCATTAGATTTCATTCGGTTTCCCGCATCTTGGAGCTCCTTCTTTGTACATTCGTGATAACCTGCTTCGGACGGACCTCGCGTCTCGAGCAACCCCGTGCCGGCTGTCAATCGAAAGACCACCCTCTACCATACAGTTCCTCACTCGTAAGAGTGTATTAGGGTCCGAGGAGGGTTGAGATGACGCTGCGCAAATTCCATTGATATTGAAAGGTATACATATGTATGCCTTCCCTCGTCATCGTTAAAATCTGACGATGAAGATCGTATCCTGCAAAAGCCGTTTTCATCGTTTTAACGGCGAATACCCATCACCTGTGTATACACAGAGAGGAGTCGAAATCTGTGTATATATATATATATCTGCACGAGCGACCTGCATGTGCGTCAGCCCCGATCGCGATCAATGGCACGTAAAGCCGGCTACCGTCGCGCACGTGCATGTATACAAGTGCGCGAGCTGGACTGGCAAACGAACGAGTTCGCCGACTCGAAAACTTTCCGCGGCAATGAAATACGAGCTCGGAATTTTAAGTAGGTATACGCGCACTGTGCACGGGAGGGGCTGCCCTTTATCCTCGCCTATATATACATACATACACCCTTGCGCTCTCAAGTTTGTATTATTCAAAAGTTGCCCTCGACGCGTATAGCTGCAGGTCTACATGTATACCTCAAAGGATGAGCTCTTGGGCGAAAGGAAAAGGAGGAAGCATATACATATAGTCCCTACGCGCTCTCGTCATCGTATTTCACTCGTACAACTCGATCGACATTGAATTTTCACCAAGTTATGCAGCATAAATGATACTTTATGGATATGCAGTACTAAATGATAACGCGTTTACCCATTGTGCCGTGTACGTATTATGGTACGGCATAACCATCACACACAACGGCTGAAAGAGCTCTGAGCGCCACACTACAATACCCACCATTGTACACCTATACACATATATATATATATACCTATAGAGCACTCGAGGGGGAGTATAGGTGGAGTTGGCTCGAGTTCATCAAGTTGAATGGCCGATGCCGCCTGCAGCTGCAGAAACGTAGTCGCGCGTGAAAACGCATCATACGCGCCGCGGGGTTTTTTTTACGAAGACGTGGCAACCGATCTCTATGATGCGCTATTTTTCTTCTTTTTTGCAATAATGAAAATTGGGCTGTTGCGGGTGTATTGTCATCACTAATGTACACGGTGCGTGGCAGGTCAGCCTTGGGCGCACCGATATAATCCGAGGGCCATTGTCGTGGTTGGGCTCTCGCGGGTGTTATATTGTGCATCGACGCGCTCGGAGTACGAGCGGGGGGGACGAAGGCGCGCGCGTGTCATTCCATTATGTAACACGAGAACACCCCCCGAGGCGCGTCTCTGGCAAACACCATTATGGCCCTCCCCGAATTTATGTACAGGTAATACCGATGTGTAAGTACGGGCACACCTCCGTATATATATACATACGTCCCTCGAGTGTAATTTATACCCCTGGAAAGAACCGCAATTATTTTTCAAGGCTGTTTGCCGGGGGTAAGCACACGATTTTTCTTTTTATCCTGTTCGGACAGCCGGGAAAGTAGAGCGGGCGTAGGTGCGAGAGAGAAATAATGATCATCCGTGGCTTGCTGGAACACCTGCGTGCGATAAACGGGAGTACATAATATTTCCCTCCCTCTTCGAAAAACATACACAGGCCGAGTTATCGAATGTACGTACGCACACTCCGATGCACTGTCCATTATGTACTCGCGTCTCGGGCAAATCAATTGAATCATCTCTCTGATGTGCCGTGCACCGATGCGATTGCAATTGCATTGCGGGTATAAAATGTACTTTGATTTAATTATCACGATAATTTACACGTTGCGTGCCATTACGTGCAAGGAGGCTCGCGCGTCGGGTGAACAAGCATGAGGAGAAAAAAAAAAAAAAAAAGCTGTACAGCACCTTACGCGCTCTAGTTTTTTTAAATTAATTAACGGGTAGGTTGCTTGACGTGAAATTTGAATTCACCGAATATCGTTACAAGCAGCCGTATGTACTTACTACCGGTATCGGTGTCGAGATATTTTTCCTTTTTTTTTTTTTTCTTTTACGCAATATATTGATTCGCTCGTGCTCGCATTCACATGCAGCAAACGCGCGCGCGCACCCACACATATGTAGGCACACGTACGTGGCTTGATCGGCTTTTATATGTATATATATATATGGATGCAGGAGCTGTTCTGTGTATCTTTGATGTATGTGCCATCTACACACGTAGGTACGATTGTGAGATGAAAATTTTGGTACAGTGACACGCCGATGGTGTGTGTCAAGGAACGAGTATACGTTTCGCTCGTAACTATGTAAATTTTTTTTTTTTTTTTTTTTTGCGTGTCTCTTTTCCTTTTCCCGGGTCATGAAACATTTATGCTCTTGTACCGTGGAAAGAATAACACTGTCCGCGATTCGTACGACCGTTTTCTTTCCTACATCGTTTTGTTGGAATATATTACATTGTTTCCTTTTTTTTTTTTTTTTTTTTTTCCACATCATGGTAAGTAACGGCAACTCTCAAGGTGTCTTTGTTTCGCATTGCCAATTTGCCCGTGTATCTCTTTTTCCAACATTTTTCCCGGCATACACGTGACTAGGAAGTGCCCCCTTTTTTTCAATTAAGCTCCTTTTCTAACAAAACTTTACACGCCCGGAAAATCCGGCGCTTATCCGATAAATTCATTAGTGTGTAAAAATAAGAGGAAACAACGCGATGGGCCAACAAGAGGGTAGCTCGCCGCTTTCTTTCCACATATATACGTATGCACGTTCCATTTCAGCTCTCTTCCGCTCCGCTGTTATTTATTTTTCTCCCCGCGTCCCTTAATTCCTCGGTTTCCCTCCATCTCTATTTTTTCTTTCTTTCTTTCTTTCTTTCTCCCCTCCGGTTCTTTTATGTACGTATATACATACATAGCCACTCCATCACGACATTTTCATCCCTCGCGAAGATAACACATTTATTATTTTTCCTACCGAATCGTCCAAATTGGATCTCCTCGAGTGCTCTCGATGACAGGTATATATACATATATATATGAGACTCGAGGTTTTTCATTTGATTTGTCCCCCACGCGCCCCTCCCTTTCTCGCTTCCCGATCCGAGTTCCATTTATAGATTGCGGCAGTAATAGCCCGTCCGAATTGGGAAGGACGACTACGACCTCCCAACTATAAATTAATTGTCTCGATATTGGAAAACTCGAGCATCGCGATGAATGAATCGTGGCATTATTCCGCTTTTCCCTTTGCGCGAATAACCATTCGGGGTGAAAGTGCCCACTTTACAATTGACAATTAGAATTGTCAAAAAAAAAAAAAAAGTCCTCTAAAAAATTCACACCCAAAGCACATGCCATCAAAAATTTACAGCTTTTCCATTCGACTAGTCGCTCATGGAATAGCAGCAAGTCAGTTTTCGCGACGGAGCAAAGAGCGCGTACATGCACAAAGTGCGCAGCAGGTGTAATTCAATAAAAAGCTCTCGCTTCGCCAAGCGAGCCCCGGCAAAGGAGCTTCCGGAAAATCCCCCCTTCCCCCACCCAACTCCGCGGCGTGAACGCGTATACATATATACATGCATAAGCAGTATTTTCAAAATTATCGGAAACCGCGTGCAAACTTCCCATACCAGCAGGGTCGTACAATACGGGGGCGGGTAAAAGTAAATCGTTTCGTCGCACCCGCACGTACACGTATAGGATATACGCGTGGTGTTCACGGAAAAGGCACCTCTCTCTCTCTCTCTCCTCGCCCGTGTGTACTCGGCATACATGGCCGCGGGGGTGATTTCCTTCCGTGGGCGTGTAAGCTCCTGCGAGAATATTAGGCCAAGCTGCGAGGGGTTCCCCGTGTAACAGCTCCGGTGGATTGCCCCCCCCCCCCAAGAGTAACCGGATGAAAACGAAAGCTTTCCACTCCCTTTGACGATTTTCTCGTGCAGCCTACCGGCACTCCTTTTTTTTATTATTCGTCGCGTTGATTGACAAGTAGTTGGTATGTTGCCACGTTTTGGTCTCTGTCGAGATCGACGTTTGTTTATTTTTAATTTGAACAGGGAGAGATAACATGTCACCGGGAAGCCAAAGAAGGGAAGAAAGGTGAGCTCCGGGTCGCGGCGAGCAAGTTAGACAAAGGGACAAAGGCTGTGTACGTGCATTTTCCAGGTGCGCGATTGCCCGACGAAGGGAGAAAGGTATATAGAAAGGAAGGAAGGAAGGGAGGAGGTAGAACCCCCGATATGGTGGAGATTTCATTGCTCCCGTCACCATTTGCGTCTCCCCCACCCGCGAGTCGAGAGAATTTAAAGCTTCGGCAAAAGAGCGACACTCGGCACGTTTCCGATTGCGCGCGATGCAGCTACATTTCCCGTCGCCTCGGTTTTACCTCACAAAAGATCTCCGATATTACACGCAGGGAAAAACGCCGAGTTTTTTTTCCTCCCCCCCCCCCTCCCGTGTGTACCGATGACTGATTTGATTTACTCATCCGCGACGACTTTGCGGTACGGTTGATTTGAACTCCTGTGCTTATCTGCCGCGCCTCTTTTTCCCCCCCCACCCCCCTCCCGTCTGTCTATTTATATACGCGCGAGGGTGAATCATTCGATCGGAAATTCAATTTAACTTGCCCGTATTACGGTACAACCGTGCAAATTTCATTGTACCGATCGCGCCTCTTTTGCCGTACGGGGACTAAAAAAATAACAAAGCATATACCAATTGTAATAATACCATCCGCGTAATTTTGTTTTGTTGTCGATCGGTAAAGCGCGCCAGCAAAAACTAATCGTCTGTTTCAGTTTCAGTTGTACCTCGGGTTAGGGGGGGGGGGGGTGACAAGTAAAGTAAAGCCTTACCAATAGCCGAGCCCCTCTCGAGACCACACGATGCAAGAGTTTGAGGATCGCAAGCGACTGTGGAACCACTGGGTGTATATGTGCTGTCACAAATTTCGGCACCACTCGTTGGAAACGCGTCACCCTCGGACCACGAGCTTCCGTACGGAGCGCATCGGCAGTCGAAACTGGCACAATTTGGGGCGCGGGTATATCGAGGTACAGGAGCCAAGCTCGGCTCCCCCGAGTTCGCGCGCGCGCTTTCACCAAGGATCACACGTATGTGTATACACCCTTTGCACCGTGCGAGCGAGGACAAAACCTCCTCCTCGTTGTTGTTGTTGTTTTCACGCAGTGCCGTGTTACGTAACGATTGCGCGTGCCAAAAACTCGGAGGGCGAGACAAAGCGGCGGTATATGCAAAATCGCCAAGTGTATGTATGTATATTGACGGGCGCGCGCCCGACGCGTACCGAAGCAGGGATGCTGCGAGACTGAGGGGGCTGGTTTCTGCTGTAGCCGCGATCGTGGCGCCCGCCGCAGATGTATACAGGCAAGCCCGGAGAGGGCGCAACCCCCGGAAAAACGGGCCAGCGCGACAGAGAAAACGAACGGGGTGGTTGGGTGGGGTGGGGGGGGAAGATGTGCGCTACCGGAGCTCTGTGTGTATAAGTGGCGGGTATGTATAGCCTGCACGCTGACCGTCTATTCTTTTCCGCCCCCACCCCCCGGACACGGACGCACGAGTCGACTTTAATCGCACTGCAGCTTCAATTAAGCTCGTGGTCGGTCCTCGTTCGGCTCCCTCTCTCTTTGCTCCCCAAAGAGCCCTTGTTTTTTTTCCCGCGCCGAAGATCCATACCGATTTCTCGATCGATCGACCCCTTAGGGGAGAAAAAAAATTGTACTCATTTGACACACACATGTGACGTTTATTTGTTTTTTGTTTTTTTTTTGTTTTCTCTGTATGAGGTAATCAGTATGTATAATATAGTGATCGTACAAAATATATGTTCATGCATGTGTACGTGTAAACAATCCCAGCTGTGGTATACATTCAACTTCTTCGCGCGACTTCTCTGGTCTCGTTGCCGACGACAATGTAGTCGACGTTGGCGTTCCCGTCTTCGTTCCGCGAGTCGAGCCGATCCTCGTGCGTCGAAATTTTCTCCTGCAACGCCTTTTCGAGCGCGTCCCAAGTAAGCAGCGACTCGTCGTTGGGGTGCCCCTCGGGAGTCCCCCGCGCATTGCTCCCAGGCCTCAGTCTCGAGAAGGTGCTGTTGCAGCTGACGCTACCCCACAGCGACCAGGTCCCTATACCCCCAGAGGAGTACCACATATACATATATGTATACATGTACATAGCGTGGCCGTGTGTGTATACCTTACCTCGAGCGCTGTCCGTCCAGACGGGGGTGCGGCGCCTCCTGATTCGGGCGCGCCCGACTGACCCCGTGGACGGCAAGCTCGACGACGCCAGCGACAACGCGTCCCACGAGGGCAGGTGGCTCCTGCTCCTCAGACCCCGGCTCAGGGTGTCGTGGATCTCGAGGATCTCGCGGCGCAGCTGCAGCTCACGCTCCAGTACGACGCGCTGCTCCACTCCCGGGGAGGGATCCCTCGTAACCGCTGCTGCCGGCTCCTCGTGCAACGCCGACTCGGACCTGTTTGCCAATCGATATTTGATCATGAAAAGAGACTACAGTAGAAGAGGGGAGGGGGGGGGGACTAATTAGTTACGACCGGAGGAGAGCCCTGATGGAAATTCACCGAGTCAGCTCGTCGCCCGATCGGCTCACGCCCGTTCGATAACGTCAACAGCTGTCGCCCGTCGACCTCACCCCTCTCTCTCTCTCTACTTACCCGTATGCATCTATGGATTTTGGAAAGGGGTATACCTATGTACCGCGGGTATATGGTACGAGGAAATTAATCGGAGGATCGACGCACTTGGGAGTGTAGAGTTGTCGGGGCTCGCTGGTGGTAGGGCTCTTGTTGTTGAGCTGGTCCGGGCAGCTGATGGCCCGCCTCCGTCGTCGAGCCGCGTCCCTTTGGGCCTGCTGTACCAGCTCAAGCATCGACGTGCGCTCCTTCGGTGGCAACGCTTGCGCCGCTTCTTGCAGTACCTGCGATGCGTTACAATATTACATACTGTCATCACCTTTGTCATCGATACAATTATACTTTTAATACATATTTGTATGTATAGGCATCGGTTGTAACGTAAAATGAATGCTCCAAATGAATAGCTAATACGTGATGCTTGTTCTTCGTTTTGTACATACGTGTATACAGTTTCGCTTGGAGCGTCAAAGCTGAGATAGCGACGAGAGCAGAAGAGAGAAGCAACTGATGTGTGTACCGCTGTCGTGGCACGTACGAAGTGCGGTGGGTGTGCGGCTTTCCCGGGAATTACGGTGCGCGAGTTTAAGCCAACGATTCAATCAAACTATAGTGAGCGTGCACGCGGCCAAGCAAATAATCAAGCAGTCACTTTACCCCCTCCACCCGCTATATACTTACTTCCTCCCGGTGCGGCGCTTCTAAAACCCCGAGTTCATCCCCTAGAAAACCCGACCGAGCGACTACTGTGTGTGTATATGTATGTACATAATACTATCTGGCGGGTGAACCCCAATATAACTATATTTATACGCAGCATATATACATACACTATACAAGAGGTGCGCGCTCAAGCCAATAAATTGATTGGGAGTTAAGGTGAGGACTGTGATCTCGCATGAGTAGAGATCGGCATCCAAGAGTTTGGATTTCTTTTGGTGCATAAAAAAAAATACTCCACGAGTGGAGCAAAAAAAAAAAAGCTGCTGTGTGTAGGTCATGCACCGTGCATTGTCGTTTCACGTACGTCAGGATCTTGTTCGTCAACGCCCAACGTTGGATGTTTTTCGAAAAGAAGAGGTTACACATCACGCGCTGCGGACAAATCGATAACGGATCATCCGGGATATATAATATATAATCCAAGGACTCGCGCGACCGAGCCGTCTTTTCTCGTGAAGTAGATTACCGGTGGCATACCTGCGCGCGTATATTATTCATGAGGGGGTGCGCGTGTGTGCCAACGGAAGCCGATGCGGGATTTTCGCGCCTACACGGAGCCCCTTGTGGATATACAATGAAAACATTTTTCTCTCCGGCCGCGCCGGGATTTTCCCATCATCTATACACAATGCGCTTTGCATACTTGTGTCTGGATAGGTAAGTATAGATACACCTATACGCGTAAAAAGCATCGGATTTTTTGGTTTTATACATCTAGGGTGTACGGCGTATTGGATTTAGTTTGGCAAAGCTTATTTGATAGCACCCGCTGAGCACCGGTCGAAACAAAAGAAACGCATGCAAGTGTAAAGGGAATCAAGTTGATGTGTGTACATGCATCTATATGTATACATATGCATGAGCGCATGGTGTACAAACTCACCCGAAACTTGTTAAGAGTCACCAGAGCCGGGATCAAGCCACCGGGGCCCCTTTGTCGGCCTCTTCGCCTTGCCATCTTGGCGACGTGCGTCAAAGGACTCGCGTCCCTCAGCTCGATGTGCCTTGGCGTACCTTCTGCAACGGTATACACACGGCTTTCAATTATCGAACCGTCAAATCGAATACATACATCACTGCTTCGGCTGTAACGACCTCGCATTCAAAGCTCGGTGTCGAAACTTTTGGTTTATGCAACGGGGAATAGTTATTAAAACTCAATAAACATTAAAAACAACACAATCAATTTTTTCTTTTCTTTTTTTTTGTTTTCCCCCCAGTATATGTATAGCACATACGGGCGATCGAGAAAACGTGTAGCTGTTGACTTGAGCTACACTTCAGTCGGGGGCCAAGAGGCCAAACGTCGTTATCGAGTTTCGCGACAAAGGCCACCAAACGAGGAGACTTTGTTTCCTCGAAGGGCAGTAGAGGGGGAGGGTCACTCCGCATTCGGATGGATGTATACGTCACCTCTGCCCAACTCCCGGTCGAGCATCAGCCCCGGCAGAGTGTCGGTAGCCGCCATCAGGCTCGTCCTGGCGGCGCTCGCTCGCCTCACCGCGCTCGTACCGACGCCCCTGGCCCTACTCCAACAGAGCGAGCCCGGCCCTCCGTCCTCCTTGGCAAACTCCAGCTGGTACCTGTACACTCGAAAAGACGGATAATCATAGCCCGCCAGCCTCAACAACAGACGCGGGAGGTGATTCACAATACCAGACCTGAGTACCCGCTCCGAGTCGAGAAAGACGAGGCTCGCGGCTCCTGTGCGCTCGAGCGTCCGTGCGACACCCTCGGCCCAGGCCCAGCAGCCCCGGGCGAGCGCCTCGGCCACGCCCCTTGCCGGTGGCAGCTCGCCCGCACCCACCAGCTTACAAAAGTGCCCCAACGAGCGCATCTCCGCGGCGCACGTGTCCCGCCTGCGCCGCCAGCTCTCCACGTGCCAGGCGTTCTCTCGCGCCGCGCTTGACAGCCTCCCCAGGTACGGGCGCAACAGCGGACCCAGCACCCGCTTATCCCTCTCCATACCTATGATGACGTATACTTTTATAATACAGCCCCGTTGTCGTGTAATATAAGGTCTCACACGCGATTATAATATGTATATACCGTAGTGGAGCCACTTGAGGAGCGCCTTGGCCATGACGGTGTGGTCGTCCAAGTCGAGGTAGGCTGTCTCCCGGTCCCGCCTCACGATGTCGACCAGCACGTCGACCGACCGCTCGAAGAACGCCCTGGCGCAGCTCGTCTTCCGCTCCGCCCTGGACGACCCGCCGCCTCGCTTGGTCCTCCTCCGTCTGGGCTTCCGGCCCGTCACCCGATGGCCCTTGGCTTGTCTCAGCGCCAGGCACACCAGGTACACCAGGTTCTCCGTTGACTCGCTGTACGCCGCCGAGCCGGCCCCCGACCACACCAACGAGCTCCACGCCTCCGATGCGCTGTTGTTGTTCTGTTACCCATAAACATGTGTATACTTATGTAGGTATTTATTGTATACATCTTCCGAATGTATGGAAGAAGATAAAAAAGCGTCCGAACCCGTAGAAGCGAGTCCTTGGCGCGGAGGACCTCCCCAACGAGTAGTCCGAGGTACTGAAGCTGACGGGTGTTGTACTCATCGGGGGGGGTTCTCGGCGACATCGTCGCCATCACCTGACGCCAGCGGTTCATCAGTTCGCGTTCCAAAAGCTCGGCGCTGCTGCTCGAGGTGGCCTGCTCCGGGAGCCACTCGACCGAGTACGCGTGCAGGGCCACCAGGTAGGCCTCGAGTTGGCGGGCCTCCGCGGCGTAAGCCTCCTCGCTCTGGACCAGTCCTCCTGTATGGAATTTGCAACACCATGTCAACACGAAGCTATAGGGTATAAGTGTGTACTTATGTACCTCGGGTCGACTGGATCATGAGGTTGCAGCCCGGCTGGAAGTAGCACCGTAAGTTTTGACACTTGAGGGCCTTTAGTAGGTCGTCGAGGCACGAGATGACGTGCTGGGAGACGCCCCGGTCGGACGTCCAGTCGGCCAGGGGGTCCTCGAGCCGCCACCAGTATATCGACCTGGCGATGTGCCTGGAGACCAGCCTCAACCAGCCCTGCGTACCATTTGTTGTTTATTTTATTTTATTTTATTTTTTGCCCTTTCTCGTGCATTTCTTCATTTTTACGAGTGTTGAAAACAACGAGCCGCTCGTCGGAGTTCAATTAAAAAGTTCCGATGGCTACTTCGAGAATGGGAGCTTTTTCTCCATTAGGAGGGGTACACGGCTCGAATGACGGTGGCGGCAAGTGGCGTGAAACATCATATCCGTTGAAAGAGGCGGGGGGGGGGGACGAAAAATCAAAGAATTTTCTAATAGAGGTGAAGAAAAAAGAAAGGGTGGGGGATGAAAAATCACTGTCAGTCTGGTGGTGCGGGAAATAAAAGAGCGGGACCAGTGGACCGGCGCGAAAGCTCTCGGTGCGAGCGATTCAACTTTTCTCATTAAGCCGCGCGCGCTTGTTTAAGCGCGACTATATATATACGTGTACGGCGGGGCTTTGGAAAATGAAGCAGTTGAACAGCGGACAGGCCAAAACTGAGGCCAAAAAGGTAACATAGTAGGTACATTTGTGCATGTATTCTTTGATGCATACCGTAGTTTTTTTTTTTTTTTTTTTTTCAAAGGACCTATACTATGGGGTGAAACAAGAACTGGCTATTGGATTTGGGATTATTTACTTTTATCACAACGTGCAAAACACCATTTATTTTCCAAGGATTGAAAAATTTCATTTTCCTTTATCGTGTAAAAAAGTTTTTTTTTTTCATAAATCACACGGTTACGACCTGAGCAATTTAATAATTAGCACTCTCCTGACTGATGAAAAAATTAATATTTAAAAAAGTTTCAAAATTTTTTCATTTATGTTTATCCAGTACACAGTTTAATAGTGACGAACTACAGAATTTTTATGTCGAAAAATTTGCATTTCAGGCGTGACAACTACATTTTTTACTATTAAGCAAAGAACTTGTAAAAAAAAATGTATAGTACACTGGCAAAAATGTTTTATTTTTACGCGATCCACAACTTAGTCACATAACATGTATGCCTGAGGTGTAAGTTGTAATAATTATAATAATTTTTTTTTTTTTTTTACTTATACATTTTCAATTTCGAATCAGAATTTCCTTTGTTCTCGAAGCAAGACAATGTTTTGAATAAAACAAACAAAATTGTTTCAAAAATATATTCTTCTATTCATCACTTTATATAATAACAACACTTGTTACTTGATCTATTGGTCAAAACGCCTCTTTCTCAAAAATTATCCATGTTTTTTCACTATAGTTGGACCATTTTACAAGTTTGTAATTTTTGATGTTCTTTAAATTCAAAGAAGGACATTTTGTTAAAAAGCCGTGGCTATGGCTTTGTAGTTATTGGATATTTGTAATTGCCACTCAAAACGAATGTCACAAAGAGTAATTAATAACTGGTATGAAAAAAAAAAGAAAAAAAAACCTCCTATACCCTTTCAGTTACACCCCGCAATGTAAGGAGCAAAAAGGTTGCGAAAAATAAAAAATTCCTTGATTAAAAATAATGATAAATAGTACGTATCGTTTATACATGACTCTGCAGGGCATACCTTACGTTTAACGGAAAAGTCGACCGGCAGTCTGGCCCGTAGCTGATCGATCACGTGCATGAGGGCCGCCTCCACGATCGCCGGTACGCTCTCGTCGCAGTAGTGCTGACGCATAGCCACCTCCGCAGCTAAAAGCCGGATTCTCCACAAAGTGGCCCGCTCCTCGCACCGGTAGCCCTGCCGCGGAGCCGAAGCCACCACGTACATGCCCTGCGAAATCGACAATCGTCACCCCACGCGCGCATAACTGCATGTACTTATATATATACAGTTTAACGATCCTCACAGTTTGGGCAGCCGAGTAGTGAAGAAGGGCGTCCGAGTGGTGGAGGGGTATTCGCCTCGGGTAATCGGCGCGAGCCGGCCACGAGTTAACGGAGGCCCCGACGAGCAGCCTTACCTCCACGTCCCGCGACTGCAGCGAGCCCTCCAGCCCTACTTTCAGCACTATCCCGCTCTCGTCCTCCACTATGGCGATCCTGGGCTCCCCGATCTCCGGCCCCACCTCGGCTACAGCCGATCGACTTTGTTTATCACCTGTGCAGCGTATACACAACGCGTACGAGATATTAAATATACCTTACCCGGGCCGTAGAAGACTCGACAGTGCTCGGGCTGCTTGAGTATCTTGTCCAGCACCTCGGCGTCGACGACCTGGCCGGGGGTCGCGCAGAGCTGCCCGTCATCGGTCGCACCTGTATTGATGCGCGCAACGACTAGTATACGGTGTTAATGGAACTGTTCGCATTTTGTGTACATTTATACGTACGATGAGGCCGTCTCGTGGCGGTGGCGAGGAGGGCCGCGAGTTTGGCCTTGACGAGGTCGCGTCTGAGCCGGCCGTCCGGGCCGAGGAAGTCCGTCCAGGGGCCGGTGTCTCCAGTCCTGAGGCTGAGGCGCGCGTACCCCGACAGGGCGCTGTCCTCCTCGACGCTCAAGCTCAGCCCGCCCTCCGACAATCCGTCCAGTCTCAGGAGGTACTCGAATCTCAGCTGCTGCTCTCGCGTTCGATCCCCATGTGCATATTTGTTTATTTTCACGAGTGTCCATCATTTTCGAGATTTTTATCATTAGGTAGAGGGTTATGGGTTTCGTTGTTTGTTTATTCATGTGGGAGCAGTGGCTTTAATAAGATGAATTGAACTTTCGCGATCAACGCGATTTTTAAGCCTCCTGTACAGCATATCGCGAATTGTCGGTGATTTTTTTTTTTATTACAAGAAATCACAACGTAAGCTGTATTTTTTTTTTTTTTTTTTTTTTTTTACTAAGATTACAATACATACTTTCAAAAAAAATATATATACCACAATAATGATATGGGCTAATGCGAGAAAGCGCATGAAATGTGGAACATATTGGTATATCGAAAATATTTGTTATCGATCGTTATGAAAAAAAAAAAAAAAAGTACGAATCATAACGTGAATTGTCAAATGAGAATATCCCTTTTTCTTGAAGAAAAGAAAACCACCGACCCAATTGGCTTGTACATTGATAATTATATTGCAAAGAGGGACGGATCCCACCCAGTATCAACGCGATCGTTCGTTTCCATCCTCTTTTGTTTTGTACATCTGCAGGTGCAATGAAACAACACATCTCATTACTTCCTCGCCGTTAAATCCTAATGCATCGAGCGCTTTTCCGCATCACCCCACCCCCCCCCTCATCCAGCTAGCAAACAATCATAGGCCCCGGGGCTCCCTCCCTCCCTATTTTCCATCCACCCCTTTTCATTAGCTCCCCTTTTGTCTCGTCCCTTTCACTGCAGTTTTTCACACACACACAGTCACCCCTTCCGGATCTCTTTTTCCCCGATCTTTCTCTCCGCTCCCCCCCCGTTCGTCCAATTCCAGCTTAACACCGCTCGATTTTCCTTCCACGAAACAGACGTAAAATGCCGGCGCGCCTCGCTACTTGTTACCTTTGCGCGGAGCTCGAAAAACAAATTGGCCCGATCGGCGGACGAGAAAGTGCACACAACGCGAGGGTGGAATAATGGAGGGGGAACCTGTTCTTTTTTTTTTTTTTTTTTTTAATTGACGAATTAAATGGATGCGTGTTGCGTTGACACCCACCTCTATTCTTCGGGGCTCGTTGAGCGAAACGAGAAAGGTGGCTCGAAACCTACTGTCCAGGTTGCCCACTCCGACTACGAGTCGCTGGACGAGACGCTCGACGGTAGCCTCGACACTGGCCGTGGATCTAGAAACTATTTTTTTTTTTTTTTTTTTTTTTTTCCACGGTAAAACTTTGTGTCCCGAGCAAGTTAAAAGTCATGTCAAAGTGCGGGTACGCATACCTTGGCGATCTCTGCGAGCTAGTTGTTTAAAGTACTCGTCGAGCTTGTTCAGCTGCTCGGGCTGGAAGTGCACCTTTCCGCTTGCAACCTGCAGCCCCGGTCCCGCCTTACTCCCCTTCTTCTGCTGGTCTTTCGCGCAACTGCTGCCTCCGCAACCCATTTTTCAACACTGGAATACGCTAAATCGGTAGGACACACTCGTTTTCGAAATTAATGTTGGAGGTGTAGTTCGGTCGACGTGCCGAACCCAACGGTGTTGAGGCGAAGCATCTCGCGATCAACAACGATTTTAGGCACAAGAAGCATCCGATTCGAGTAAAATGTACTTCAAGCGTGAGACACCGCTCAAATATACTTTGAGGGATGGGGTGTTTATCACATTTCACAATTTAAATCGGCAAAGAGATTTTTATACAAATTACCAACATTAAAAACAGGCACTTTACATTAGACGGATTGCGCGACGGTTGCATGATAATGATACCTGCAGCGGGAATTGACACATGTACACATAACGTGCTGAAACATATGCGCGGCCAGTCCGAAGTGTACCCAACAATGAACTGGTACGTGCGAGGTGTGTATAGTTGTAACACGGCCTCCACGATCGCGTAAACGTAACAATAAGTGTACAATCGGAACGAGTCCTGCACGCTCGCGTGGACATCCACGCAGCGCCGGAATTGCTTCCGCGATTCCAATTGTCCGCGGCGAGAATCGACTTCCGCTTTGCGCTCCCTCCTCCCCATTATATATGCCTACCGATCTCTCGTCGGCTTATATACCTCCTGCTGCCTACTGTTTAATACGCGCTTATACAGGTACACCTGCGCTCCCGTCCGTCGGATTATGTGTGCACGTCCGCACGAAAGATTATCGTTTTTACGGAAACTTGTTTGTTAACTCGAACGAGTGTTACGTAAAGTATATAATATGTAGCTGAGCTTTAAATCAACATACGTATACAAAGCGGTGGCGCATCAAAGGATTATTCTCATTTTTCTACAGCCGATTTGATTGAAAAAATAAGAAAATTAATTCTAGTGTTTACTAGTATGGTTTGATTACTTTTATTTTTAGTTTATTTTGTACCAACTGAATCCACGTTTGTAGTTCCGAAAGCGTTGTTTTTTTTTTTTCCTATATATGCATATACTTGACTACAAGTGTACTTATGTAATAATACAAATTCTACTGTGACCAACTAGTATGTACCTCATATTACGTAATTTTGTAACTTATTTACGCGTAAAATAAATATTTGTATATATTTTTTGATACCGAAAACAAAAACATCAGCGAAAAATAACGATTTCACAGACGTTGACATTAATTATTTCTTTGATGCACTTACCTTTGCGTGGTTCGTAAAAATATTTAAAAATGCACTTAATGAATCCATAATTCACATAATACTTATCAACAAGAATCGAATACCGTAATTTTTCGAAATTATTTATTAAAGGAAGGAGGCGACCCAGTAGAAATATATATTGTTTAGCCAATAAAAATAATAGTCAGACTTTCGTTGGTGAAAGAATATTGATCGTGAGGGTTGCGAATAATATTTTAACTTCTGATGTCATTTATTATTCTAAAAATATAAAAACTTTGAAGGCAAAGCTTTTTACGCGATTTCATGTAATACGTGTACAGTATATGTCTATAAAATACAGTGATTTGTTCTCGAGAAGAAGAATTTAATTAATTTGTGTCACTTTGTAAAAAGATAGAAACAATATAAGTTTCACGATATCATATAATCGTACTGTCACAGATTATTAAAGATATTTTAAAGCGGATGATGTGTGTTAATTAATATGTACCAACATAAGACGATAGAATTTTTCCGTTTGCTCCAACCGCAAAATTACGCACATATATACATATTAAATTTTAAAAAATGTGTAAAATATATGGACAAATTTCATAGATTTGTATCGGTTTTCATTGTTTCAGAATTAGTTCAAGTTTCAGTTTTTTTTACAACAGAAAGTGTGGAAAATTGAAAATTTATACGTAAATATATTGTATAATTTTACCATAAATTTTCATCAACATCAACCAGTTTTTTCTCCACTTGGACGATTGTAGCTGATAATAATAATTCTAATAATACATACACACATACTTATGTAAAAATTGGACGTCTCCAACATTTTGACACTCTGGTGGTTACATAGGTACCTACCTGACTGAGTGACCCTTTTAGAAAATATATATATAGATATATTTTATCTTAGGTTTTATACATAGCTCGTTAGGTATTTTCCCAACTTTCGTGAGTCGTAATACTTGTAATATGTTGTTTTAGTGTACAAATTCATAAATACAAATACTAACTCTCAATTTATAGTAAAACACATTAACTGTGCTATACTACTGTTGCAAGTTGTAAGAAAGTGTTGCTAGTTATCGTATCATGGCATGCTGATACATAAAAACGAATAAGTGCCCAAGTATTTATATACATTTGAATACAGATACACAAAACTTGGATGAGCAACGAAGTAGCAGGAAAACAACAACAGTAGTGGAGCCATGGCTTCGAATTACATCAAAGATGAGCAGGGTAAAACATTTTTCCACATTGTTGCCCGCATCTTTTTATAACCTCAACAATCGTCTCCGGTTTTGACAACAACCGACCTGCTTCTCCGCACTTCCAATGTTTCTTTGTGCTCTCAATCTGCCGAAGCACTTTGCCAAAAGCTCTTACGCTCTTTCTAAATGCAAAATACAGCAACGTCTTTGACTTCTGTTAAACTTTTCATACATAAATATCTCTTCAACTTTACACTTCTGTACGTACCTACCACTTTTCTCCAATTACAAGCTAACTTTAAGAAAATTTATCAGTGTTTGAAACTACAGTCATTTATTAACATCGATACTCTAAACGATAATTTTGATTTAATTTATTTGTTTTATGCTTTCATGGGTTTTGAGTAAATTTCGATTAATATTTTACGTATGCCAACAGGAGATACCTTTATACCTGCAAGTCAGAGACCAGATGGAACTTGGAGAAAACCTAGACGAGTGAAAGATGGCTATGTACCACAGGAAGAAGTACCGCTGTATGAAAGCAAGGGAAAGCAGTTTGTAAAAAATAAACCAACTTATCCTGTTGGTATGTCTCCGGAGTATGCAGCATCTCTCCAGGCAAAGAGAGAAAAGGAGATTTCCAAATCCAACCCTATTCCAGGTTTGGTGATACAAACTGAAACGAAGAAGAAAAAAAAGAAAAACAAAAATAAAGGGGTGGCAGCTGTGACGGAAAATCTTGCCAAAACAAAAATATCTGAACAGTCAACGGCTGTGAAAAATGAGCAGACTGCCAATGATAAGCCAACAGTACCCAGTAACAAATCCAAAACAACTGCTAACAATAGTAGTACAGTTTCTGGGACGGCAAATAAACAATTATCTTCTGTGGATCCTTTGAAAAGGTTGAAAAATTTAAGGAAAAAAATCAGGGAAATAGAATCTCTGGAAACTAAAATAAAAAATAAGGATATTAAAAATCCAGATAAAGAAATGCTCATGAAGGTTGCAAGAAAGGCTGAAGTTCAAGAAGAAATCAAACAACTTGAAGCTAATCAATAATATGCTTCATATTGGAGCTTTTATGAAAAATAAAATAGATTTTATCATTTTGTATTATATTAGTTGATATCTAAACTGTGACCCCCAAAAAAAAAATTGGGTTGTGATAAAATCTGTTTTCACAATAATTGCGACATTGCTAAATTTTTACTTTATCTTTTATTCATTTTGGTAGAAAATTTGAAATTTCAATAGTTTTTCTATAAAAATTGTTACAATCTGCCAGTGGAGTCTAGACTTATATAACGAACAGATTGATGTATGTATACATTTATTTTGGTTTGGTATATATGAACTCATAACTTGATAAATTTTAAAACTCCATCGACAAAAGAAAAACATTTTTTTAACAAATGAACATCTATCAAATTTGTCAGATTTCAAGGCGCTGACTGACGTGTAAATATTTTTACAGCTGAATAAAGTTACTATTATATTAATAAAACGTTGCATAACAATTAATTTTGTCTTAAGAACTAAAATGTCTTGCTGCTGTGTCAATATACGTGTGTTAGTTTTTTTGACTTTACTGGCTTCTGTACTAGTAACAATTTATATATATTACCCTGAACTTATCGCGGGTATAAACATGGGTCCAAACCAGACTGTGAAAATCAAAGATGCAGATTAAAATTGCTTGTTTTTTATCAGGAAAAGGTGTTGAAAAGGTAAGATCAGATCAAGTTGAAGGGTTAAAATTAAAAATAAATATTTTGAAAGATGAACTACAAAATTTTATCAAAGAAAAAATTATTAAAATGGTATAAAATATTTTATTTAAATTTACTGAATTTTATGCGAATTTGAAAACCATCTCTCGATAATTAAAGTTTGTACACACATCAATTTTATTACTAGAACCACCGATGCACAAGACTCTTTGAGGCTGCTCTTGGTAAACGACGCTGTACACTGTGTTGCTCGAAACCGGAACTTTAGCAAGTGTCACACCTTGATAAGTTAAATGAGAAAGGTATGGCATTGCACCACCAGCAATTACTCTTTCTTCAAAAATATTTGCAACATGAATTCCTTCATCAGGCAGATCAAACACCGTTGCTACTTCCATTGTCCTCAGATGCCACAGAGATAATTTTGGACCTCCACCACAGAGCTAGAAAGAATCCAAAAAGATTTTGTATAGCATAGTTATTCAAAAGTAGACACTCAGTGACTATTTAAAAACATACTAGCCAATCATCGGTGAGATCTACAGCACCAATCCATTTGCCCATCTTTGATCTCGTTACTTTGTTTTCCAAATATGGCTTAACAACGTTTGTGTTTTCCTTGTTATTGAGATCCCATAATCGAACGCTACCATCTTCACTACCAGATGCCAATTGTTTTCCCCTATCCATTCAAACAATTATTGAATGATTAGTTAAAGTAACAGACAAAAGTAAGTGTTGAGAAAGAACGCTAATACGTACGATAATGAAATGCTGTGGATAAAATCAGTGTGACCAGATAAACTATTCAATACTTTTCCATCCTCTAAATTGATAATGTGTATTTTGTTGTCTCCACAACCTGCATAAATCAAGTGATTTTCTTTGGAATAACTCATACAGTTAACATCTGGTTTTTCAAGACTGTCTCTGTAAAAACAATATTTATAACAATAACAACGAAAACAGAAACATTGTGTCATTGTGTTACAAAAAATTGAATATTTAAAGCTGACAAAAAACCTTTGTGACGGAATTTGAATGACCCAAGAAGGTTTTATTTTCATGGATTTTGAAGACGTAGCAGCTTTCCAATCCCATCCAACGACTTCACCACATGCTCCAGTGATTAAAAAATTTTCGGTGGTCAGCATGCTCTGTACTTTTTGATCCGGATGAGCCTTAAATTGATAAGTGGGCCCCTGTGCTTCATTGTTGTCCAATTGCTTGGGTCCAAGCGCCGAGAACAAACTAATTCGAAAAAAAAGAAAACTCAAAGTATTTCCTTCTTAAAGTAAAAAAAAGGATTGGATTATTGTAGAGCAATCATACTAACTCGAATACTGATATATCGCCGTAAATGTTACCTGCCAGTAAATACCGGCCATCCGGAGAAATGGTTTGACACATTACTGTGTTGTAAAACAATTTTGAAGTTAAATTCTCATGCATGGTTGCACTTTGGTATTTTAACTGTTTCACTGGTGCACCAAAAGTCAATTAATTAATAGTTTTATTTTCTATTTATTCAACGTGCAAAACGTGTTTACAAAACTCTCCTAGTTTTATTATATATAGGTTAATGTAAATACTGCTATACTGCTACAGGTTAAGGTAGGTGTACTCTCTTTTGGTCCTTGATGGTAGAAACGCGCTAAAATTTTAATCAAAGGAAATAAATTATTTGAATTTGCGCTGAGATTTTATAAGTTTACTTTACAAATTTTTATTTAATTAAATTAATAATTTTTTAAAGTATGGAAACGCAAGTATGTTGTATTAAAATTTCTTGCACGAAATGAATTACAGTATGATAAGAAAAGAAACAGGCAATGGGTGTATTAAGATGTTCCGCAATCGCCGCCAGCCACTTACATATTTATACGTACAACGTGACAACGTGAGTAGTCTATATTTCAACGTTCCTATTTTATTGGGTTATACTATTCCAACGTTCCTGTGTTATAAATTTTATAAACCAGTCGCAACATAAACCAACGGATAGAAAATAAAAATTTTATTGTCACATACCATTTGCGGCAAGATTAGAATTTATCTTCCATTTGAGATTCGATCTTTAAAAAATGGTTTTATGGTCGATTTTCAAGTAAAATATTAATTTTATTGTTGCTGCAAATGGCATTTTACTATACGACTAAACTATTTTTGTCATCCTTTGTACTTACAAAGTTGCAACTGGTTTATAAAAACGAGCACATGGCACTGCTTGAGTAAAAAATAAAGAATCAAACAATATCATAAGCATCAGTATTTTATTAACAGTATTACACGCACATCATACATAAAACAACCTTTATCGATTACAAATATGTAGTATCCAACAAGTGTATGGAAAAGTTTTCGGTTATGTTATATTTTTTTTTTTCTTCTCTTTTCTTGAATTTTCTACTCGTATTTTACGGATGGTCGTAATCTGTATGCCATGTCCGTGTTATATTATTGTTACTGCTTCGTCTTTCCTTTCATGTACTTATAAATCACGCGTTCTCATATCATTAATCGCTTTCGGATCATTGTATTAGTATACATTTTTTGCTTGATCACACAATGTACAAAAGAGAGAGATGGTCAAACTATACAAAAAAAATTATAAATAGACAACAAAAAATTCGTTCAAATAAAATCAGACTCCTTTGTAAAAAAAAAAAAAAAAGCCTACACTGTATAATGTAGTAATAGTACTTCTACTATCGTAAGGACAAACGCGAAGTCATATTTGAAGAAGAAAAACGTGTTTAGATTTTTTTATTTTTTTGTAAAAATTAAAAAAGAAAACAAGATCACAACTTTGAAAATAATTTACTTAATGATGTGCAAAAATAGTAAATGCAGCGATTTATTTTAAATAAATTTGACACCGTACACTTACGAAGACATTAAGTATTTTCATTTCATTACGGTTTTAAAACACATTTGCAGCATTTTTTAAACCATCATTAAGGTAATCCGACGGTCACTATAATTTGCTTGAAAAATTCATTATGTACATCATAACATTAAATAGTATGCTTTCTCAAAAGCAAGGATTGCATACTTATATGTTTTCTTCAAATTCGGCAGAATTCGATTTAAATAAAATCTCATTGTATACAAGAACAATTTAACTTGGATCAATATATTAAACTGTTTTTGTATCAATTACGATTATTATTTGTAATCAAAATTATCATAAAAAAAACTAGAAAAATGTATATTTTTAGGCTATGATAAAAATATATTCATTTCAATTTTTGGAAGATAACGTAAAAAAAGAGAAAAAAATTTATGGAAATGTTTACAATTACAATTGATTGTAGATATTAAAAATGAGAATTAAAATTAAAGCCCTCTGCTACAGAGGAGAAAAGCATTTTCTCTCAATTGTTGATTACAAATTTTGTTCCTCGATTATTTCTGCACTAATTTTTCTGCTGTATTACTTTTTATCCCCTAAAAATATAAAATGTTCACTGCCATCTTCGCGGAAGATTGCTTTCATTTCTCTTTCTACCCTTTTACAAATACTAGTTCCGAATAATTGGTTAATTTTTTTTAAAACGATATTGTCGCAAAAAGCACTAGTCGTTCAAAACGCTTATTTGTACAATCTTTGCTGTTGATAAAAAAATTTGGTTTTGTAGGAGTAAAGTTTTAAATCGACCGTTCGTTTGACAATATTACATCTGATCGTCAATCCTTTAAACTTTCGCAGTTACGAGTTTAACAGTCACGTGGGAAGTTCTGATAAAAATTATCATAGTAAAAACTTCATCTATATAAAAACACCACCAAATAAATTCAGCTATGCAATTTCTGGTGAAATTTCAAGTAACAAATAAAGAAATATTTCAAAAAATTTTAACTATTCAAAATAAAGACACTAATTATAAAAATTAAATTATACTTGACACTTGTGTTTCGTTTCTTTTGATAATTAGACAAATTTACCTATTTATTTTGACCATTTGAGCAACTATTAAGATATTAACATTTGTCTTTTTTTTCTCTATCTCAATATTACTATACACATGAGTAATTGATTTCATCTATAGTACGTACTTAATAAACAAATCTTTACATGGATCAATCTTAAAGGTTCATTATTTGTGATGCTTATGAATTCTTGTGCTATTGTACTGAAGAAAACATACACCATTAATATTGTTAGATTATTGAGTGTTACCATGATTAATTGTAATGTTTTTCAAATTTGCGTGGTTGCAAAATTATTTTGTTGTCATTTTAAAATTAATTTAATAAATTTGTTCCAATATCTCGATTACTTCAGAAGTATTCATGAATTGTATCACAGCAATTTATACATACAGGAAAAAATATAATAAAAATAAGCACTTGTGCAGGTAGCAAAATTCGTTAGTTTACATTTTTTGACAAAACTAAAGTCCGTTCAGATTGGTGCATTAGACTTTACTAAAAATACTATAAGTTTATATTCACCTTGAAACTACGCACAGACCACGACTCGTCATTACTCTTCATTTTCATTGTTTAATTCTTTTGTTTTTGTATGATATTTATACTTCAGTGACAAAGGCGATATTAAAAAAAAAATAAAAAAACTCGAAGGTAAAATAAAGTTAGAACATCACATTAACAAACAAAATTTTTTTCAAGCATATCAAAAATATAAAGTTTCAGGCTGGATATTTATAGGATTGCTGGAAAACTTTCACGAACTGTAAGCAAAGTATAGCATACAGATAATTTTTCGAATATTTCATAAGTCTATTTCATCTGATAGCAGTACAAAAATAAAAAAAAAAAAAAACACAAAAATTATTTGCCAAAGCTTGTCGGTGGATGAATATGATAAATTAATTCGGATCTTACGGAATAGGACTGCGGGTTGAAGCTACACGGATCGTATATTTTTATGTCACTTGATTGTGGCAACAGGTTGTTTGTAATTAACTTTGACTTGAGATGATTAATGAGACCAGGTTTTGCGCTGTTTCGATCCAGCTTTCGTCACAAAAGGGTTTTTGACGAGAAATTTGCAGCAGGAGCTTTTGTGATAGAATTTTCGGCAGCTTTTTACGCTGATCAGAGTCTTGACGAGCAGACAAGTAAATGATATTATTATTGATGCTGACGGGAGAATGTCGCATCGCAAAATCAAGATCTTTGGCTTGATGTAATATCAAAGAAGTTTTTCTTATTTCACTGGGACATTTGAGCGTCATATTAACAGTTGGCTATCTCGAGGAATCATTTTTTCCTGCACAGTCCGAATGATTGTTTTTAAAATTCAAAGATGGAACTGTTGACACAATTACCCAGGCTTGAATAATCATTGGATATTGCTAGTTGGTCGTGAGATGACACATAAGTTGAATATTGTCTTTGTCTCGGGCCCTTTGATTCAAATTTATTGGATAACTTTTTGATTTCGTTATGATTTTTCTGTGATAAAACAGCGCCATAATGGTTGTTTGAAACGGAGGTCTTAAATTCGATAAAATTATTGCAACTAGCTGTACTAAACGTCGTCGTCATATTTCCCTGTAACATGGGTCCTTGTTTGACTTTACCTACTCCGGAAATTGGGCCTGAACTTTTGTCAAGCTTACAATTCGATTTGATCTTGAAACTTGAATTATCATTGCTGGCATAATGAGATGCAGTGTGACTGTCTCTTGCTGGATTTTTCGACAATGTATTATTGTTACTCTTGTTGGACATAGAATTTACAGCAACGGCTAGTGATAAATGTAATGAAGCACTGGCTCACTTTTTGGTCATGATTTTCAAGTATTCTAAAGCATTCTGAGCTGCAAAAGCTTGAGCATCTTTACTCGTCAATCCGGACCCATAACAAACTGCAACCGGCAATGTTGACAATTGAACGAGACATTGACATTTTCCTGCAACAATACAAAAAGTTAAATTTTTTAATTTCATGTAATACAAGTAATAACTAGTAATCTAATTTTGATGACTGATTTATTGAGGTAGCTAAATTATATATTTTTTGAGAATCAAGATTTCATAAAGGGGTAGACAAAAAAAACTAAGTGGAACACAAAAAAATCAAGTTGTTAATAAATACGACATAAAATAACAGTATCTCAAAAAATTCGTGCACGTTTTAGTTTTTATAAATAATATGCTTGGAAGTTCAAGTGCTTGAAAAGATAAGCGCCATCGTCTGTGGAATATCACCCTGATATAATATAAGAACAGTTTTATCTTTGCAGCTTTTATTGTAACAAGTGTTTATTTTTTGCAATTAAATATCGTAAAACACTTTTTTATCATATGATACCTAATTGATTCATAATCAAAATCTTTATACGCAATATAGTAACAAAAAAAATTTACTCAAAGGGTGTCTTATGGTTCATTCTTTAAACGAAATATTTTTAATTTCTACTGCAACATAACCTATCACATAAAATTATCATAATAAAATAGAATATAAATTACTAAAAAAATATTCGGGCAGCTACAATTAGAGCAAATTCTTTAGTTTGACACTTTGCAATGAATTAAATAAAAACTTAATAAGACAAGCAGTGGATGGTTTGATATGCATTTAAAAATGACTCTAGATATTTGCACATACTTGGAAAAAAAGCGTTATCTAAATCTTAAAATGTTACAGGTCAGTAAGAGCGATTCCGACAACTACTGTAAACAAGATATATTTAAATTCAATACGAATCTTTAGAATTGTGCATACAACAAAAAGTGTTCGATCAAGTGAATTGTACTTTTACTCGAATTAGTTGTAAAATATAAAATGTCAACAAATTTGAGAGCAGCAAAAGCTCAACTTCGAGAAAAAGTGAAAAATATATTGGAGAGTATTGATGTCATTGAAAAAAAGCGACAATCCCAAGTAGTGTATGAAAAGGTAATTTTAAAAAAAAACAAAAAAAAACAAAAAAAAAAAAAATGACAAACAATTTTTTCAGTTGATGTCTTTACCACAATACAATGAAAGCAGAAGAATTTCCATCTATTTAAGTACATCAAATGAGATTGATACAATATCTATTTTAAAAGACATATTTGCAAAAGGAAAAGAAGCATTTGTTCCACGTTATAACAAAAATAAAATGGAAATGGTTCAACTTTATTCAATGGAAGATTATGAAAAATTGCCATTAACAAAATGGAATATCAAACAACCAGCAATTCATGAAAATAGGGAAGATCCTCTTGAGACTGGTAAGTATACATACACATTACAAATATTATAAAATCAAGATTAATACAATATCAGTGTTAATTTTAAAGGTGGCTTAGACTTGATGATACTGCCAGGGATGGCTTTTACAAAAAATGGAAAAAGATTAGGTCACGGGATGGGTTATTATGATAAATATCTTGAATCTATCGCATTGCATAAAAAACAAATGCCTTATTTGATAGCTTTAGCTTTCAAAGAACAATTATTTGAAGATATTCCAACAAATGAAAAAGATATTATTCTTAACACAGTCCTAACAGAGTAAACGAAAAGTAATTCTGTTTCATAAAATAAAATTTTACTTACCGTTTATCGATTTTTCTTCAATATCTACATAAGTCACCTCAAATTGCTGTTCCGAAGCGATTTCCTGTAGGAACTGTACTAAGTTTACGTCACCATCATTCAGACATGTACTCTGAAACATGAATAACACATTTTTTTACTAGTTTCATACAATCACTTAATATTTCAATTAAATATATTTGTGTAAATTACTCATAATTAACAAACCTGAAGTTCAAAAAGCTTAATGCCTGTGGAAGATTTCAAATTCTTGTGGAACTGTGATACCTTGTGACTGTGCGTCGTAGTCAATGTAGCGATTTTACTATCTTTTAGAGTCGAATAGTGAGTACTTACATTAACGTTTTTCTGCACAATCTATAACGGACAACCAATTAGAGAATGAAAAATTTAGATAGAAATAAAATGGCAAAGTGGAAATGAGTTTTAATTTCAAAGAAAGAATTATTAAATAAGAATATTAAATTAACATGATAATTTACATCCAAAGTATCTATTGTATTGGAAGAAAAGAATGTCCGTTATAGATTTCTAAGATGCAAGGACAATCAAACTTTCTTTAGATTATCAAAGAATCACTTCCACATACTTGTTCATATACATGCAAAATTACTAGAATATTTAAGGACAAAATATAAAAACTTAAATTATAAAAACTTTTAAATTTCAAAATTGTTTACTGCACACAGACAAATACATAAAAAAAAAAAAATAAAAAAAAGTAACAAAACAACTTATTTAGCATAATCCTTCATTTTACGAAAAACCACATTACATGAGTACCTTGAATATGTATGTAAATATGTATCTCCATATTTAAAAAAAATTATTAAAGTGGTATTACAATTCATTTACATACAATTAACATAAACTTTTGGTATTAAATTAACTTCATATTAAAAAAAAAAAAAAAAAAAAAAAAAAAAATTTGGGACGTGAAAGCTACACAAGGCAAGTAATGAAAGCAAACAAAATGAATTATTACCATCAAATAAGCGGTTTTTATAGAACTTTGAAATATTTTAGAACCAATTTCCAATGAATGCAATTGAATGTTCTACATCAAACTACAGCCCAAGTTTACTATGAGAGAAAAAAATGTTTACCTCCTCTTCATCTACAGCTTGAGTACAATTTGAAGTAGCCTCTTGTAATGATTGCCACATCTTATGTGCAGCTTGCCTTTTTGCCAACTTTTTACTTTTGCCTTGTCCAACTTGCTTGTATTTCAATATAGAACAAATAATAGTGAACTGTCTTTCGTGAGGTAAGCCTTCTTCACTTTCCATTGAATACTTTGGAGGAGGCCAATGACGAGACATACACATTTCTTGAAGTGAACCGATTGGATTATTAATAACTTTTTCTTCACCATAATTACTTTGAACCTCTTGGTTATTATGGGAGCTTGTTTAAAACGTATGTAGGTTGGTTAATCTTGTACATTAAAAGTAAAAATCGATAAAATCAATAAATATATAATCATTGACTTTTTACTTACTCGGAAATGCTGTTTGGAAGTGAGCTTTCAGTATTCTCAGTAGTATTTATTCCAATAATCTTATCGAGCACAGCTTTGGCAGCAGCATGCTTAGCTTCTTTTTTGGATCTACCTGTACCCATAGCTTCAACAAACGAATTTTATTTTATTTAACTATTGTAAATTTTTTAAAATTCAAATTAAAGTTAAATAAGTTTGCAGAATTGCATAAGATAAGAAGACAGCACTAACCAACAACGTCAGCAACAGTAACACGATAGCGAAACGTTGGCTCATGGATAGCACCTTCAATCTGAACAAGTTCATACTTAGGTGTGGTACCTCTCCGTGATAACAATTCTTGTAAAACAGACACGGGCGTTTTACTTGGTAAGGCTTTCATTTCCAGCCTTGCTGCCTCATCAAGTGGTAATGCTTCAGACATTAATGCATGCATTGTAACTTTAGTTTTAGTGCGTCGATGAGCATTATTAGAATGATTTGGTAGCACAGCTCCAGCCATCATGTTTCCTTGACGGATTACTTCTATTTGAGTATCCTAATCAATAAAATTATTATTAGCATTATTCATGTCAAAACAATATTAGAGTATTTAAAATTCATTGGAAAAACTTCGTACCATCATAATATTTGGTTGTACTTGGTGCCTCAGCTCTTCCATTATAAACTTCTAAAATTATTAATATTTATAAGAGTACAAGTCGAGTAACTGATAAGATGTATAAAAAAAAAATAAAAAAATAGTAAATAATCCTCTTCAGTTATGCTTGTACTAGACTATCTCAGTATTAGCTTGTAAACGAGACGGAAATCAGAACAAGTATTCGCATTATTAATTTAGATATTGGAAATTGTTGGAAAAGCCGGCTTTCATTATAAATTCACTTATTAGTCGGCCATTTTTGTTGTTAATATTAGACTAGCCGACATACTGTCGGTGTGCGCACATTGTAAACTTCATGAAATTGTGAAACACGTAATTTAATACATATTTTTGATAACGCACATGTCTTGTGACTCTTGTGTTGACAATACAAAAAATTCAAAGTGTATAGTTGAAGATATCCGTCAGGTATACAACTACGCAGACGACGTAGACCCAATTGTAAGTCAGAAATTGATTTTTCTGACATAAGTACGCGTTACACATCAGTCAACAGTCAACAGTAATTTACAACCCTTCATTTGAACATATATTTCAGCCACGGGCTCTCTATGATTTACTAGTATGAAGTGTATTTTCCTGTCTAGAGTGTAAAGTACTGTAAAATTACGTTTCGGAGCAGAAAAAAACATACACAATATAACCTGCAAGCTTAATGATCGAATAATAAATAAGTAGTAGATAAATTAGTAGCAAATTAGAGAAGAGCTTACTTTTTTTCACAATTGTAGAGCACTGTCAGAAAGCCGCAAACGTTGTTTATTGTGACAGCGGGGTGTGTTGTAGGTAGACGCTGATCCACCCCCTCGGGTGTTTGTGCGCTTTAAAGAGATAATACTGACTGATATTGACAGGAACAGGATATAGCGCCAACAACGACAACAATAGTGATGCTGCTGTTGCTGTTGAGGGGAGCTCAACTAGCCAATGTTCCTAGCGAAAAGCGAATCCTGCTTTTTGTGATCGATCCAAATCTCACAAAAAGCTTGATCCGTTTGACGACGGGAAAAATGGTCAGTCGAGCTGACTTCCTCGTTCGCGGTGGCTCTTCTTCTCTGAGGTCTGAACAGGCAATGGGTGTATATTGTTTTCTGTTCCGCAATCGCCGCCAGCCAGTTGCGTACGTACGACGACGTGACAACGTTGCGTGGTTGGCGGCGCTACTGTCGATTTACTGGTCATGTGACTGATAAACTGATGTTCTTCAGAACCGGAAGTAAGAACGAGTAGTCTATATTTCTTATATGTCTATAGAGGCATACTTCCGGTGTTATACCATTCCGCCGTTCCTGCTTTATTGGATCAGTGGGGTTATACCATTCCAACGTTCCTATTTTATTGGGTTATACTATTCCAACGTTCCTGTGTTATAAATTTTATAAACCAGTCGCAACATAAACCAACGGATAGAAAATAAAAATTTTATTGTCACATACCATTTGCGGCAAGATTAAAATTTATCTTCCATTTGAGATTCGATCTTTAAAAAATGGTTTTATGGTCGATTTTCAAGTAAAAGAATAATGTTATTCTTGCTGCAAATGACATTTTACTATACTTACGACTAAACTATTTTTGTCATCCTTCATACTTTGTACTTACAAAGTTGCGACTGGTTTATAAAAAAGACCACATGGCACTGCTTGAATTACTATTGTTACATGACGCCTAGTGAGAGCACGCTTGAATACGAAAGTCAAACTTTCAACTCACGAAAGAGAAGTTTGTATGTTTTTTTGTTAAGACTAGAATAAAAAACTTTTAAAAATGAAGTTCGCATATAAGGTAATTTTCAACTAATTTATACTATTTATTTTTATCCCTGCTACCTTTTGCTAAAAGACGTACTGATGAAATTTCTTTTCCATCAATTTACGTATTCCAACCTACAATTAAAACTCAACTCTGTTATATTTTATTTTTTAACCAAAAAATTTGTAATAACACGTTTTTTTTAGTTCAGTAATTTATTGGGATCAGTTTACCGTGAAGGTAATTTATTATTCACTCCTGATGGCATGTCAGTTATCAGTCCAGTGGGAAACAGAATCACAATATACGATTTAAAAAAGTGGGTTAATATTTTACAATTTTTTAAAGCTGCACTGTTATTAATATGTATATATTTTTTAAATGATGATTGATATCTTTTTTCTAGTAATAAATCGCAAACTTTACCAATAGAGAGTCGATTTAATTTCCATGCCTTGGATTTGTCACCAAATGGTTATTCACTTATAGCTATCAATGAAGGTACATTATAATTAAGACAATTTAATTTCTATTGAACAGATACCATATTCACTGTATTTATTTTAAAATTTAATGTTCACAGAGGGTGAAGCATACGTCATAAGTATGATCAGTAAGGTTGTGATTCATAGATACAGATTTAAGAGAAAAGTACAGTGTGTCAAATTTTCTCCTGATGGCAAACATTTTGCAGTATGTAAAGAGGGCACTGGTAAGACATTATAACTAATTTATGCTTTTTTTATTTTTTGTGAATAACCAACAGTACCAATTAATAAAATGAATTTTTAGTTTTCATTTTCACAGCTCCTGGTTTGTTAACTGGAGAATATAATCCATTTGTTATGGAACGAGTTTTTCATGACTCTATTGACGACATAACGTGTATTGAATGGTCTTTTGATTCTAAGTTATTACTTGTTGGTTCAAAAGATAAATGTGCAAGATTGTATAAGCTTGATAAATGCATGAATTTTAAAAAGTACACATTGGGATCTCACTCCGATGTCATAGTTGGATGTTTTTTTGAAAAGAGTAACTATGATCTCTCAACTGTTTGCAGGTAATTTTTATTTTTGATCTTTTTTGAATTTTAAGAATTTTATGAATCAATTTGAAATAAAAATTCTAAATTAAATAGAAACGGACATCTCCAGTTATGGGATTGTTCCTTAGAACCAAGTGACCTTGTTTATGAACCACTTGGTAAAAAAATTAAGCCAAATGACAGCGACAGCGAAGATGACGTGGATTTAGACAAAGTTCTAGAAAAAACAGAAAAGCAAAAAAAGATTTCTGAAAATAAACCATCAGACGATGAAGAAAACATAGTAATGGATGAAGTAAGAAATACAAGGAGTAAAAATAAATTGCTTAAGGAACAAGTTAAAAAACTAAATTACTCAAAATTAGGAAGACATTATTTGTTGGATGAAGTACGTAAAAATGATAAAGATGCTGTTTTAACTGCTGCTGCTTATCATCAGGAGACTCGAATTTTAATTGTTGGATTTAGTAACGGATCTTTCTTCTTGTACGAAATGCCAGAAGTTAATATGATACATTCACTGAGGTACTTGTTACACAAATTATTAAGTTATTGATAATTATTCTACAATTAATCCTGAAAATGATTTTTTCTAGTATAACAAGTCATCACATTTCTTCCATTTCGATAAATTCTTCTGGCGATTGGATAGCAATCGGGAGTAAAGAATTGGGTCAGCTACTAGTTTGGGAATGGCAGAGTGAAACTTATGCCATGAAGCAGCAAGGCCACAGTAGCAACATGAACTGTGTTGCTTACAGTCCCGATGGACAGTTTATTGTTACAGGTGGTGATGACGGAAAAATCAAACTGTGGAATACATCCAATGGTTTTTGTACCGTAACATTCCATGAGCACACATCTTCTATTTCTGGAATATTGTGCAGCAAAAATCGAAAATTCATTGTATCTGCCTCTCTGGATGGCACTGTTAGAGCATATGATTTAATGAGATATCGAAATTTTAAAACTTTTACGTCTCCCAGACCTGTACAGTTTGCTTGCGTTGCCTTGGATCCAAGCGACGAGTTTATTGCTGCTGGAGGACAAGATGTTTTTGAAATATTTTTGTGGAGCATGAAACTGGGAACTCTGGTGGAGGTAATATCATCAGCGAAATTACTTTTTCACAAACATGTTGCTTTAGGTTTTCTGTTTATAAGAACAATATTTACTATTTTGTATTATTTTAGATTTTAAGCGGTCATGAGGGTCCAGTCATGAGTGTGGCATTTAATCCTAATCCCGCAAGTACCGAGTTAGCTTCGGTTTCGTGGGATAAAACCTTAAAGTTTTGGGACGCCATAGAAAAAGGATCGAGTCACAATACAATACAATTGACCTCCGATGGTTTATGCGTTGTTTACAAACCAAATGGTGAAGAAGTTGCGGTGGCAACTTTAAACGGCCAAATCTCATTTTTTCATTGTAAAAGTGAAACGCAAGTCGGCACAATAGAAGGAAGGAACGATTTAGGCAGTGGACGATCAGAAACAGATTTAATTACTGCAAAAAAGAGTTTAGAAGGAAAGGCTTTTACAACCTTATCTTACACAGCTGACGGCAATTGTATCTTGGCTGGTGGACAGTCGAAAAATGTTTGTATTTACAGCGTCAAAGAATCCATCTTGTTGAAAAAGTTTGAAATTACTCAAAACAGATCGTTAGATGCTGTTGATGTAAGTGCGATCGATTTGCTATTAAAAATTATTTATTTGTGTAATCTGGAAATTAATTTTTGGGGGTGTATTTTATCAGGATTTCATAAATAGAAGAAAATTAACGGAGTTTGGAAATCTCGGTTTGGTTGAAGAGCGTGCAGAAAGTGAAGGCGGTAATGTCGCTTTACGATTGCCGGGAGTCAGAAAAGGCGACTTGGCGAGCAGAAATATGAAACCTGAAATTCGAGTTTTTTGTTTACAATTTTCACCAACAGGTAATTGTTAATCTCTTAGAATAGTTATCAATGATGTTGATAAAGATTTTTAATTTTTTTTTTTTTTTTTTATGTATTAGGACAAGCTTGGTCAGCAGTAACAACAGAGGGTTTATTGATCTATTCATTGGATGTTGGATTGGTTTTTGATCCATTCGAGCTTGAATTGGGAATAACGCCTATGACCGTAAAAGAAACTTTAAGAAAAACGGATTATTCGAAAGGTACTTGATTTTTTATGTATTTACTATTATAACGTATGCAGATCTACCCCTAAAGTTTCTTATATGACTAAAAATGTTATTCTCCGTCATTGCAGCTGTTATGATGGCCCTTAAACTCAACGAAGTTTCACTGATTCGTGAAGTGATAGAGAATGTTCCTAGATCTGACAGTAAGTTTTTAATAAATAAAAAAAATTTTGTGTTCAGCTTATGCTTACTATTAAAATATTGATAATGATTTAAATTTTAGTTGTACTGACTGTGGCCAGTGTGTCTGGAGCTTACATAGAAAGATTGATGAAATTCGTTGCTAGCGAATTAGAAGAATCGCGGCACATACATTTTTACTTACTATGGGTTGAATCAATTTTAACCGAACATGGACCCAAGGAAAATGCAATATTCAAATTACCGACATTGTTATTACTGCAAAAAAACATGCAACAAAAATACGATGATCTCAGTAAAATGTTAGCTAAAAAAATTTACTTTACAAGGAAAGATGTTTGACATTTTTAATGTTTATTTCACAAGTGACTTTTAATTTTCAGATGCGACTTCAATCAGTATACCATTATGTACCTCCAGAAGTTGAGTCAGTTGAAACACAGGAAAAACAACAAGGAAATCCAGGATGTGATGTCGGACAATGAAAGTAATCACGAGTCAATGGACGTAGATTAATTAGAGAAAAAAAATAGCTAGGGCAATTCTTTTGCTCAACATGTACAAAGTGTAATTAGACAAATGACTTTTCCATCTAATAATCATGAATTTTTTAATAAAGAATTAATATCGCTCGAAAATTGATCTACCATTTGGATGTTTATTCTCTGGTGGTTGTGGTAAACAAAATTTAGAATAACTGCGATTGATAAATTATATGAAAAAAATTAACGACTTTATTGAAAAAATTTGCATGTAACATCGTCTCTATGTTTCTACATAAGATTCAAGAAAATAACGCGTCAATGCAAGCAGGTCGACTGTTTGACAAAAGCTTCAAGCTCTCCATCGTCCATCGTAGAGGAAAAAGCGGAGCGAATCGTATCTTCTCAGGTCTTTTTCAGCAACAGGATCGGCCAGTAGAGAAAACTAAAGACCATGAAAAGGGTGGGGAAAATGATGCGACTGTACTTGTCGATCTGCTCCGCTCGGTTCTTTGGTCTCCTTATCAAAACCTCGGGGTCCAGCCAAGTGTTCTGCAAAAGATTGCGGCTACCCGCTCGCTTGTTTCGCGATTTCGGCGAGTACACGGATTCGTAGTCCCACACGGACACGCTCTTCTCAACGATCGACAGCCTCTGCAAGCCATTGTACAATTTCATCAATTTAACACGTCACACTGCATAATCACGGTTCTCATAACATCATGTTACCGTAGGCAAGCGTCTGTAAGCGTTGAAGGCCTCGCACTCCCTCTGGTACTCCAAATCCAAGACCTTGACCACGACAAACTCGCCGAGTGCCGAAAAAACGAAGAACATGCACCCAGCCATCCAGAGATCCAGAGCCTGAAAACAGCCGGTAACGTGTGTTTTTGTATCCATACTTGCAGTATGAATATAAATTTACGTACCTTGACGTAAGCGACGGGCGGTATGTCGCTCTTGAGGCCGGTGAACATAGTGACGAGGGTGAGCATGCTCGTGACGAGGAGCGTGATACGTCCTGGGATGGCGTCGAGGCCGAGCCAGAAGCTGAACCAAGAAAGCATGACCACGAGACTCGAAGGGGCGAAAGTTTGTATCAAGTGGTGGCCGATCTGACGCTCGAACTGGAAAAAGACCATCAGCCGCGAAAAGTTGCCTGCCCACCCACGCAACGATCATTCTTTTTTTTTTTTTTTTTTTTTTTCATCTCGCTTGCGCATGCAGAAATAAGAGCGCTTACCATTTTTCTCGTTTATGAATATCACCGACTCGCCCGCCTTGAGCGGGTTTTCCAAGTTGTACTGGAGCAGCTTCAGCTCGGGGTTGACGACGACTCCCTCGGGGCCCCATCGGAGGCTCAGTTTTTCGCTGTCGTAGGAGACTGGAAAGCGGAAAAAAAAAACAACCAAACGAGTTGTTTGTCCATAAAGAACATTTTTTTATTTTTTATTTTTCTAAAGACAGGGAGAAAGAAGAAACTCTCCCGTTACTTTCGGCTTTCGCGAAGCGGCCTTTTTTTTTTCTTCTTTAGCACTTTGCACACCGGCGTCATATTATGCACAATCATAGTTGACAAGTGCGCACGGTGTAGTAGGCTTTAGGCGCATGTAACGGCACCTACCTTTTCTCTCTCTCCTCTCGATCTTCTACAAAAGGCTCTCATTTTTTTTTTTTTTAATTGTAATTTCAGTTATTTGCTCTACACACAATTGAAGCAAAATCGAGATCGGCGCTCAAGTGCACCTACGTCACGTATTATTATGCAGATTTACGTGTCTGGAGGAAAAAAAAAAAAAAAAACTTTCATCCGCAAGATGTGCCTCTCTGGGAGAGGGGCCCTCCTTTTCGCTCTCCTATGGAGCATCTACATATTAATATGTACACACAAGCGCGCGCCGATACATCCGAAAGTCTAGCTGTATAATAAAAATATATATCTCGCGCGTGGATGCCCGTGCGCGTGTTGTACACACGCTAGATCGAGTCGGTCACTTTAATTTTCAAACCGGAGATTCGGGGGCACGAACGATTTACGTGCTTTCTCTCGCGCGTCCCGTTCTCCCGACGCCGCCGATACACGTCAATTTTTCCATATTATAAATATTAATTGACCCTCCGCGAGATTATTTTTTGTTTTTTTTTTTTTTTTTTTTTTTTCAATGGAATTTCTCGTGTAGGTACGTACGGTTTTATTTTTTCGACCCGAAAAACAAAAAACAAAAAAAAAACACAACGACGCGCCGAACAAAAAAGTAGGCAACGAGGAAAAACTCACAGCTTTCGATGTACATCGGGCAAACTTGCATGTCAATCGGATAAAATTGAAATTCCATCTGACAGGCGATAATTGCGTGCATTCGCGCCGCGTAACGGACGGTTTTATTCCTGTAGAGGGTGACGGAGGAGTGCTTGTTGTTAAGCGCCGAGATCTCTGGAAATGGACGTTTAATAACGGGCTTTCAATGAAAATGTTACTTTGGAATAAAAGCCGTGTGATGCTCGGACACGACGACGCGCTTACCCGAGACCTTGGAATTCAAGAAATACGGGTCGGGCTGCCAGATGTGGTCGAAAAATTCGGGCGGAAGCGTCACGTAGTCCTCTCCGTCTTCGAAAATTTCGATGGGCATCCTCAAACGGGACTCTGTCCAGGTTTGGTAGATAAACATGTCGACCCTGAAAAATTCTTATCTTTACCTCTTCCCCGTTTTACTCGTTTTATGTGCACCCGCGATTTTTGTGCCGTTTCACAACGACCGCAATGTATACTTGAAGTTTATTTCACTTGGAACTAATTTGATTGTGGTAAAAATACGGGAAGTTTTTACGGATCGAGTAAACGACGATGTAGTATACTTAACGAGATTACCGAAAATCCATGTCTTCGACGTTGATGGAGTTTATGTCGACGACGAATATGTTGAAATGCACGACCACTGGGGATCGGCCCTTCGTAGGTGGTCTTATTTCTGAAATCACAGGCGTATCGGGGATACATTGTATACTCGTGTTAAACTGCGCGGAGTCGTCAACGTACCTTTTATGTAATGCTCAGGCAAAACCATCCTCGGCCACGTGGTATGGTTCTCCCCGTGAGGTGCATAAGTACTAAAATTATAAAAAAAGGAGTTGTAATAAAAAACGAGGAAAGATGTGCTCTCGATGGAAAAGCATCGGGAGGCGCTCACTTCATGGAGAAGACCGCGGTAAGGGAGCCAACGATGGTGGAGTACGCGAGAAGACGTGAGACCAGAGTCGCGCTCTTCATCGTTACATCTGAGACAAGACAGTGAGGATGTATCCTAGAGGACCCAACGACCGAGAAGAAGAAGAAAACGATGCGTGCCGATTAATCAATTGGCGGCTCGTTTTTTCCAATCTAACGCTTGATCACCGGAACCGCTGGTAGTTGTTGCCGGCTCGACGATTAATTTGTTACACGTCAGGTGCAGACATATATACCCACGCAAGCTAAAATTTCCGTCCTCTTGCGCAATAGATCTACACATTTGTTGTTATATAGCTTTTCTCTCCTGTGACAATATTGTACCTTTATACTATACGTTTTAGCACACCGTGTGTTCCACCGATCGCATATATCGATAGATTCCGTGTATGGTCTACACTAAAAAAAATGATCAATCCGGGAAACGTATGAAAAAAACTCGCCAAAGAAAGACAAACGTCGAATTTCAAGCGAAACGATGCTATATTGGAGGGGGAAAAAAAAAACAGGTCGCCGGTGGACGATCGCAAAGTAGCATACGTAAAAAATCTGTAAAACTGAACTGCCCACTCGTGCGGATTGATACCGAAGAAGAGCAGAGCGAATGTGTTAGCACTTATACCTTGCGCCCGGGCATTGTCGCTTTCGTACATTATGCTAAAATTTCTGGTGCGCGAATACATGCGCGCATTCACGTTGTACTGTATAAAGGCTTACGTAAACTTTTGCTTTCTAAAGTAAGTGTGTGTATATAATACCTATATGCAGATAAGTTGTTGGCACCGCGTGTTCGCGAATGTATACCTATCGGTGTTACAGTTGTGCCGTTTATTTTGTTCTCAGGGTACTGGTGAAAACCAAAGAAAAAGGCGCAAAAACGATCGGGACCGGGGAGGGAAGGGAAGGGAGTATGTACAATAAAGGACACTGCATCACGGTGATGCTGCCAATGCCTGTGTGTACGTATATATATATATAAATTGTACATGTATAGGTACCCACTTGGTCGGACGAGCGCAGCCGACCTCAATCCTCGATCGAAGATGACTCGCGCTTTCCCCACCTCCTTTCCCCAAGATTGGACGGATGGACCCGTCAGCTCGGATCCAGCCGAGAGACCCGTAAACTCGTGGCATAGCCGGTACCGTTTCCTATACATACACCCGTACCTGCCTACGGCTCGCGAATCCTCGTGGGATTTGCCATTTTTTATGTTCAACCTCCAACAACAACCGCTTATACCAACACCGATTCGTAAAAACTCACATTTCGAGCCAAAGATGGGTGACATTTATTGTTTCAGCTGTTGTTTGGTTTGGGTAGACGAAACACTTTTGATTTGATCCGTAGTATCGAGCTTTTACGCGGATCGGTAACCGGAGGCGTCTCGAGATGATCTCTTGTAATGACCAAACGAACAAGACGAGTTGATTTAGATTTGGGGCGACGGGTCTCGTGGGGATTTTTTTTCTTCGATTTTCGAACCCGGAAACGGCTCCGAAACTCGCGCGTCAAGTTCACATACGAACGGTTCCACGAAAAAAAAAAAAAAAAACAAGGCTTCCAAACGTGTATTTTTTTTCTTTTTCGAAAATTATTTTCGTACTTTTTTGTATTAAATCTTAATATAATTTCAAACAGATAAATCGTTTTTTTTTTTCCCCCAAGTCACGCGAAAGCTAGCCTCGACTAAATGGGTTTGACGTTGAATGAAAAAAAAAAAAAAGAAAATTAACGATTGATACGTGCGGTTATATAAATTCTTGGCTTTGGCGAAAACAAACAATGTGACTCGTGTGAAACAGTGGCGCCTAGTAAAAACCTGAAAGCTCGAAAAAAAAGTGTGTCACGTCTCATTGATATTATTTTACGATCTTGAATTTTCCTGCGCTCCGAAGGCCCATGAAAGACACCTAACTGTATATCTTGCTCTCCCGAAAGAGTTTTCCGATTTTGAGTTTACCTAACTGGAGTTTTCCGTGGAACCGCTCGTACAGAACCCACGTGCTTGCATATTATGAATAAGTAAATTTATATCATTGTACACGTATACATATATACATATGTATATCCATACACTTGCCGCAGAATAAATTATAATAGAAACGATCGAGGAAGTTGATCGATCGACGAGCAAGGCGTTTCTAATGTTTTTTGAGTGGTTGTATTGTTCTTTTTTTGTTTCTACCAAACATAAAATGTACGCCACGTATTACATTGTGATGAACAAAAAGACACGACAAGTAAGTAGTTGTGAATCGGGGGAGAAATAGTGGATACGTTGTATATACAAGTATGCGCAGATGGAGCAATCAAACAAGGGTCCAGATCACCGCCAGCAGCCACTATATAGAGGGCAGTGCACCGAAAGAGCGTGAGAGAGAGAGAGAGTTCGGGTCGGGGGTAGGTATTGATTGCACCACGGCGTTGTTGTCGGCGTCGTCTGGCAGTGAGGTGGTTGGTGGCGCGGGCGAGCAAACGAGTGTGCATCGGCCGGCCTCGATACCATTACTTGACAACTCGCGTATACTTAACCCTTTTGCTCGTGAACTTGTGAACAGCTCGACATGCCTGCAGGACTCCTCGTCGGCATCGTCGACGCGTAAAACCCCGCGCAATTTTGGCACTGCCTGCCTCGAGCCGATACACGGTCCATCAGCGCGCCCACAAGGTTAGTGCCCTGTTGAGTTTCATCCCCATCATTGTACGTGACTACATGAGTATAAGTAGCATATATTATATTATACGTGTATCTACATATTTATGGTTCACAAAACATATTATATACATACCTACCCATGCGTGTTGAAGGTCGTGTCGATTTCGGTATGAAAACCCGAGGCTACGGAAAATATAAGAATTTTACTTAGTTTTTCACGCGTACAGACTATAAGTACCTATACATGCTCTAGGTAAATTTTTTTTTTCTTTTCATCCCTACATGGCATAATATGTATGTGTATGTATGTATTACACATACAACCACGTGACGAAATATTGGAGTAAAGTTGTTACGGCACGGTGTACTCGTTATACATATTGTACATACAGTAATATATGCCTTTACTTACGCGAGGGAGATAAGCACGTATAATTATATACAAGTGTAAACCCGTTGATAACGTCGATAATTGCGGTTAATCATCCGCCATTTGTGTCAAAAGTCATAGACGCGACAGGTGAACTCTGCGGGCTGTGCAAACTTTTGACACGAATGGCGATCATATGTATATGTAGTGTAGACACATACCTACCAATGAGCATACTTAGTGTTTATTCTGCCAAATTATTTTTATTCTTATCGGTACGATTTAGTGGATCTAATAAATAAATGGAAAGGCCAGCAGTTAATTGACATCTCGGTAAAAGTAAAAATTAATTCAATTCAGGGTCTTTGAAAAGCCCGACTTTGGATACTCTTCTTACCTTGAATGAGTATACGGTGTATATATATAATGGACTGTACTTTTCGCAGTCGTTTTCCCCCCAACCTGTGGAGTTATAACTGTCGATAATTCTATTAAACCTTTACATCATGGAATCGACTAAAAATACATCATTGGATGGTTTTCATAAAATGCAAATGGTTGAGAACAACTTCATTATCATATGGACAGGGTATTCTTGGAGAAGCACAGCAAATTATTCTAAAATTAGAATACCTCTCCAAATTAGGATACGTGTTAGTTTTTTTTTTTTTTTTTTTTTTTTTTTTTCGATAGATGAAAAGTGAGTGGTGTGTTTGTCTCTCGCTATCGTAAAACGTCGTCAAACCATAGTAAAAATTTTTCCCGTTTTAAAAATTGCCAATCCAAAATTAACCACATCTCGAGAATGGTATACGTCACATCTTCCTAGAATTAAAATCACCGATGTACAATAGAAGATCACTTTTTCTTTGAGGTAAATTTTTTTACCAAAGCCATGGAATTAATGACGATTGAGTATAAAAATTAGTATCAAGACTACATGCAGTTGAATCATAGGGGATGCCCACTTTGACGTTCGATACTTGCTGCTCACACCCCTCACACGTGCACGCTTTCATGCATACTTGTATAAGGGGTGGTTTAGAAGCAACGCTCTTTTGCAAGCATCAATGCACAACCATATAGGTGTACCGTAGATAATTATATCAATATGATTGAATATCTATCTATGTATATATATGTATATATATTCACAAAAGCTGCGTATCCGCGCGATGATAAATACGAGCAGCAGCTAGCAGTGGTGGCGGCGTCGGCGGCCGATGCTGGAGAGGAGAAAGTCAGTCAGTCGTGAAAGTGTCGGCTTTTGCATCCTTATTTTTTGAGTCCTCGCTCTTACACACAAATGCGTTTTCAAAGTCTTCGGTATAATTTTTCTTTCATTCGCGGCTACTTATACACACGCGGGCTCCGTTGCGCAAGCCACCGATTTAATTGATATAGGCGCGTATTTGCCTCCAGGATTTTTCTCTTCTTCTTCTTTTTTGTTTTTGGTTTTGTCAGTCGGCTAATAAAACATACTAATCGGTCAAAGGAAGTGATTATGGTTGAGCTGGTTGTTTTTTTTTGCGCAAACGATAAACTGTCGATTTTTCGTCGATGCCACTATATAGCAAATCGAAAACGCAATCGACGTACTTGAGACGCTTGCCTCGGTATCGTTGGCATTCCGCGAGGTTTTTCTGTATCGGTAACGCAGCTGCAGCGGTATCATTGTTATTATTGTTATAGGTACCCAGCAATAGCAGCGTCAGTCGAGCGGAGGATGTAATTTAACACTTTCACTGAAAGTCCGCGAGTGCAACGCTCCTTGGCGCTCGAGGAGAAGTTTAATTTGACCAGAGGGAAGGGGGCGGCCGGTGTTTTGAAAAGCAAAAGTTGATCCGTGAAAACCCTCTAGCACGTATAATAAACCAAGCCATTGTCACACAGGCCCTCCTCCCCCCAGGGATTTTTTCCGTTTCACCGATTCGACATCGGTACCTATATACATGATAAAAGTCGCGCGCGGGAGGTACACCCATCATCACATATACTTACGTGGGGGCAAAAACCAGTTTTGTTGTATACATACATAAATACGTTACGCGCTCGCACGCGGGCAGACCCGGCAATTTCTTCGGGCGCTGATTAGAAACGCGTTTCATGTTTCAAGTGCAATAACCTTGCGAGTATAACATCTGCGAGATGGATTTTCTAATGCACTTATTCGCGTAATATCGGAGAGAGGGCGAAACAACAAAACCCAAAAACAAGAGTCGGGGATATTGGTTTTTTGGGGTTTTTTTGGGGTTTTTTTTTTTTTTTTTTTTTTTTGGCGTTGTTTTTCATTTCATCGGAACGAATCGCGTATTCAGAGTGTATAATGCGTACACGTACACACGGAGGGTTGGGAGGTAAAAAAAAAAAAAAAAAAATTCACTCCGTCATAAACCAAAGAGAACGTGTAATATTTATAAGTAAGCTTTTAAGAGCTCGCATAATTTGTAAACTTGTGACTTGTCACGCGAGATATCTCTTCGCAGATTGACAGCCGTCTCTTACTCCTTTTTTTTTTTCTTTTTTTTCATAAGAATCATCATCAGAAGAAATTAAGTCTCGCCGCGTATGTTTATGTACAGTGATGAATAGAGTAGAGTGGAGTACATAGATAGATCCACACACATTGTATAGGTATGGGCTTCAGAAAGTGTTGTTCGAAAGTGCCTCGACCCTGCATTTGAAGAGCCGCGCGATGCATGCATTATACGTTATACACGTGTAGGGGAGAAAGGTGATTTCATTCGCGGATCTTCTTTCTCTCCGCCACAGTATAGGTATACTTACACATACACACTAAACTCACTATGATCCCAATGATGATGATCACGATGTCTCTATGCGGTCGCGGTTTAATTGTAATCGTTTTATGGCTCTCGCGTGGATGCTTTTTTTCATCTTCCACTGCACGCATTTGCACGCATCTCTCGCCCCACTCGATATCTAGGTGCCATTATTGGTGTGTTGTATAATTACACACGTGTAAATATGCAACAGATACAATGAATGGTTTGCGGGCTACAAATAAACTTGACCACCGTGGGTGCACTCGTATATAACTGTTTCACTTTCGCTGGCGTATGGGCACGAGATGTTCTGTAGGTATATATGTTATTGCCTCTCATCCTCAAGTATACGTCATAACGTCCCTCGCTGCGCAGCCACTCTGATCAGCTGTCCCGGAGAATGCATCGGTATACGCGTGTAAACCCGTTGGTATAGATTTTTCGAAAACTCCACGCACCACCGCAACTTGCACATGTATTTAATTTTTTTATTTTGACGCCTTTCTAAAAACAAAGTATATATATATATTAAGAGAAGCTCATAGGAAATCAAAGTCGAGCCGTTCAGTCGTAACGTTGATTCCTTTGGAAATATTTGTGCGGCGCGACAAGGAGGAGATGCACACATATACGTACATACAATAAGGTGTACGGGTATATATATAGTAATTGCTAAAGTGCCGATGGCCGTAAGAAGAAATAAAATCCAAGAGGCGCAGGTAGCCGAGCTGAGCAATAAAAATAAACGGGTACGGTACCTTTGTCGTTATCATCGGGAGCGTATATGTATACACTAGTCGGGAAAACCTCCAACGGGAATGATGGAAAAGTCGGGTGGGTATAGGGCTGTAAGAAAAAACAAAAAAAAAAAAAAAAAAAACACAGGTGTATCAAAATATATACTAGTGTATACAATTGTGATCAACGAGACTGGATACACGTACATGAGCGCAGAGCTGCAACGCGCTTTTCTTTCCTATACATATAGGTATAAAATTTCTCGCGCGTTCTTTTTCTACCACATCATACAGGTGGTATATTGCGGAAAACGCGGGAGAGGAGCGAGGACTCGGGAAGAAAGTATATAATATATACACGAGCCGAGGCGCGCTCGGACCTAGACATTGACCTCGAAAGTGGGAGTCCGCGGCGATAGCGGTGTAAATGTCTATACCTACACATTTTAAGTACTTATTCACTACGTCCTCTAATGCCCTGTTATGTTGGCTGCGCCAATATATACACCTATAGGTACTCGCTTTCATCAAATAACAAAACCTCGTTATAAGATATATCGACAAATGCCGAAACGTCGATTTAAGTATATATTCCTGCAGTCTCTAAACGTATGCTCATTATATTTACGCATAGGTAGACACATGTATATGTTTGGATGCAATCTAATAATTCGAGATGGGAAAATTCGCATGAGCCACATTAAATTATTGTATTTTATTCCTGTCGACGTGCTGTTTTTTCACGTGCGCGCAAAGTACGCGTTATTTTGCATTTTTCCAATTTTTGTTTTTGCCCATATTCCGAAGGAGCAAAAAATTGCTTGGAGTTAAAAATTTAAGTGGCCCGTAAATTATGCGAAAATCGAGAGGATTTCCTTTAGTTGGAGACGGATCGGTATACATTGTAATCACACACGCGAGCGAGGAAGTCACTTATTATGTAAATACGGTAATAATCTTTGGATGATTTATGATTGGCTTTGGTTCATACAAATATGCGTATTCATTGCCAACTAAAACGTGACCTTTACCCCGGTCTTGAATTTTTTGTGTATTTTTTTAAATTTCAAACTCTATTATATTTTCCAGCCCATCTACACCGATCATTCATTTTTTAGATGACAGAAATCATATCTAAGCTCAAAATTTTGAGGAATACACGTACCTATGTACGCATATAAATCCGTGATAGAAAGGCAAAAGCATAGAGCGAAACGAAAGTAAAAACAACGTCCGCGGATAGTTTTCGAGAGCTGTACGGACGCATAACACGAGGTTCGCTATTACCCGGTGATGGCTAGTACACGGCGTGTAAGCGGTGCACGCACGTTCGTAGCTCCGATACGAGCAAATAAAAAAAAAAATAAAAAAAAAATAAAACGGAGGGAAAAAGGAAGGGAGACAGGAAGAACCAGTCCCCCGATGACTTTCCGCAACACCGTAGCGCACCGCGTTACGCGCGATACATATATGCGCACGCTCGCCCATTACGGTGCTCGGCTACATCAGTCGTGGAAAAGTGTGTGCATGTACGAGTACTTTTACCGAATCGTATGTGTTATATAGCGCCCGGGAGCAAAAATTTCCACGCGTAATAAGATTAATCAAGCCGATTTGAAGATTTACGAGCGCGATTAACGGAGGCCTTTCATTGCTGGGTGCACTCTGTGGAATCGTAGAGAGAGACGCGCTTTTGTCACCAAATACCTATTCACGTTCCGAAGAACAAGACGTTTCTTTTTCCAAGAAAATATTAAAATCTTTGTCGTTTCGCGATTTTCGCGAAAAACGTATAATCGTGCAACAGGTGATCCGTGCAGTACAGAGGCGAAAGAGCTGGTTTTTTTTTTTATCTGTGGATTCTGATTTGAAATTATAATGGGATACCGCGAGCTGATACCCCCCACGTGTACGATAATATAATGATAACAGTGTAACAGGTAAAGGAGGTGCGCTTGCGTTAGCGAAAAAGTATGGAAAAGACACGGATACGAGGAAGAAGCGCGCGCGTAATTGCGCAAAGTATATACACGTATATAGGTGGTGTCCCATTACGAAACGACTAAACGCGGGTTTCGTCACTCTCTCGCGGCAATGTTTGAAAAGAGCGCAAATATTTTGACCCCTCGTTAATATGTTTCCACGACACGCGTTCGAGTGTATGGCTCGATTGCGTGTATCCACAGCGATGCACTGGACACATTACCATCGGGGTGCGAAAGTGCGATCTCGCCAGATAATTTTTCCTACCGATCGCGAAACTTTTATCGCCATTTGACGAGCCGATCTATCGCTAACTAACAGCAAAGATCGTTTTGTTGATCGAGAAAACTAAGCGATCGCGCACTACGAAAATGAAGTTTTCAACACCGGCCGATAGATCGGCACGAGGCTTGTAAACGCCGTGCAAATTAGTCTCGATCGAGAGGCAGGTAGCGTATGTACGAGCCGATCGGTAGCTGATGGTAGGAGGGAATTCGTCGCTGTATACCCGCTGATGCCTAATTAATCGTGAAAGAGAGAAGGGGGCGTTAGTGCCATATAGGTATTACTATAAGGTGCCATGTACGGTGGCATAGTTACGACTCGTATAATGCGCTTGTACCAATGTACATCAGCACTCGTCGGCCCGCGCCTCTCTTTGACTCGTGTACTTATCTATCCCCGACAGATTCCCCGAAGCGATTACGTGCCACTTTTTGCGCCACGGCGTGGCACGTGCGTATACGTATGTACTTTTACTCTATAGCTTTTTCGCACCTCCTATTTTTTTCTTTTCTTTACCCTGCAGAATCGTAAAGCTGGTGGAAATTAATACAACGCATCCAAAGGTCTATTTCGAGAGGACGATCGGCTCATCGCCTCCGTATATGTGATGGATTTTCTTGAAATTTCGTTAATTGATGTACCGTCCGCTTCAGAGCCTTTTTTGCGCTGAATCGATAAGAAAGTGTTACGGTTGAAAAACAAGTACCCGGTTATTTCTTTATTTTTTTTTTTTTTTATTGAAAAAAAAAAAGAGTTTGGTCTCGATGTCTAATGCGATGCAAGAGTTTGAACGAGATCGAGTAACTGCTCCATAGGTGATGGCGGATAAGGACGAGATGGAAGGTAAAACAAAAACTCGTTACTCGGAACACACGAGGAAAGTCATTAGTAAGTAAGTATATCGTCTTGCGCATCCACCTCGATCCACCATAAATTTAAAGATTTTTCTTTTTTTCCGTGCACGATAACTGTGTGTGTATAGGTAAAACCTAACCGATCGGCTCATCCGATTTCCATCCGAAATCAATCGAGCCCAGAAAGTTGTGTGGGTTAAACGGAAGTTCTTTGAGAAAAATCTCATTGACAAGAAATATTCAACATCGAGCCCGATACATTTTAAGTGTAAGGTCTCGAGGACCGGAACGCGACCGCAAGAGCAAACAGATCATCCCAGTGATAATTCATGAGCCTACGGCTAAGAGACGATCCACTTTTTCAAAAGTTATACTCTATCGGGTCCACCTCGTCGTTTGCTGTACGCACAAACATCGGACGTATCCGAGAGGATCCGAGGTTATTATTTGTTCAAAGGCACGAAAGTTGGCCCGAGGCTTACATGGCTTTATACGCGTACCGATGATCGCTCCCAACGCAGAAGGAAAGCCGTCACGAGCGCGCATTACTCATCACCGGTTTCGACAGGGGATATTCAGACTCTTGGCTTTAAACTGTAGGTATATGATAATTTGCCACGAGGGACCTGTCGGCTAATCGATCCGAGCGGATCAAAAATGACACGCGTTAGATGCCTACGTACACGGAGTTAATGAGCCACATACGTATATTTGTGTACAAGGTGTGTACGAGCGAATCGGGAACGCGAGGAGCGACCGGGAACAGGTTTCATTTCGGGGTTACCCTGCGGGTGATAGAAACAAAATAAAATAAATGATTAAAATGAAGAAAAAAAAAAAAAAAAAAAAAAAAAAATGTATTTCCTCCCGGCAACCTTTGGGTGAAAATATTAAGGTCGCGAGAGTGAAATCGCTGAAGCTTCAACTTTTGTCCGGAATCCGTGCAAGGAGCGATAATGTATATATACTGGGGAGCCCGATCGTTGCGTTACAATACATATATACATACGTGTGCACGAAACCAAAGATATACATACATATGCATACAAGGTGCCGTTCTACTCTTTTTTTTATTATACATGCACACATGCAGCAATGAGCGCGATCATCAAATTCCTTCGCACACTTTGAGTGTGATTCCAGGTACATTTATTAAGCGGACGAAAAATCTGCTTCGACCACATTGGTAAACCAGGTCGCAACAAAGTCGCCCGATGGATTAATAAAAAAATAAAAAATGTCACCGTAGCAGTGCATTATTTATAGCACACATACCTGCGCGCGTCTAACGACTCATGTATACCTCAAGCGTCCATACGCATAGTTAAATATGTCATCTGCATTTTCAAATTTTTTGCCTTTGCGTTATTGTTAGTGATGTAAGTAAAATTTGCGTCCAATACTATTATCACATGTTTTTGTGCGCATAATGTTTATAGGTACTATTGTCGCGCTACCAAGGCGATATGGGTAACATATGCACATGCTGTGAGGTAAATTTAAGTACTCCAAAGAAAAATGGACCAAGGGGGTGTGAAGAGAATCAAAATAGGATAAAATTTATCGAAATCAACGAAAAACGTGTATCAAGTGCCTGCATGGGCGAGCTTTCCGCTGGTGCCCTTCACTGCGCCATCCACGTGGTGATGGTAAATCTCCCCGGGGGGCATACATGTACTCTCGCGAGGTAGAAAGAAGGGGTTGCCCGTTGGGCCATCGTCGTCGGACCCGCCAACGTGATCGACTCGCTCGAGCCTTTCGAGCACAGGTGCACATCACTGCACACACAACCATCACCAGCACAGCCGAAAGTTTCCTCCCCCCCCCTCCAAAGTCCCCCTCCTCCCTGGGCATGATAGGTGCCTTTCGGGAACGGAGCCGTAGGTAGCTACCATCACCACCACCACCAGCGCGGCTACCGTGGACCAAGCTTATAAAGTATACCAGGAGGAGCGAGCGGGCCTGAGTCGCTGGCACTTGGATAGAGAGCCACGCGCCGTGTGCCACGTTGTGTGTAGTCGCTGTGCTGGCTGGCTCGGGGACGGTCCACCAAAAAAATCGGCGAGTCGATTTTTTTTTTTTTTTTTTTTTTTTTTTTCCCTTCGAGCCACGAGATCGTTGTTCCGATCTCGCGAGCCGATCCCCTCGATTCCGTTGAATTTCAACGCGCTCGCGAAGTGATTGCCCCTCGAACCCGCCCGCCAAGGACTTTCTATTGTATACCTGTTGTTGTGCACCGCAGTTACATCCTCGTACATTTGCATCTGACCGGAACTCGCTCGACTCGAGGTAAGAGAAATATTGGGTTTATAACCAGAGGGCTCCATCCTCCGCAATGTCATTCTCCCGCGCCTTACTTACTTACTTCGCACTGGCCCGAATGACCGGCACGCGCTCTTTCTTTCCTCCCCCCCCCCTATCCTCATCGCACTCGTTACGATCTTTCTCCGCGTGATTGATGGGATGAGTCGCCGAAACAACGACTGAGCTTTTTGCTCTTTCGTTTCGACTAACTAACTCGCGAAAATTGCAAATGTATAACGAGGCGACGAAAGTGGGACACGGACTTGCCTCTGAGCCAAAGTGGAACTGCAAATCGTTTCGAAGCTTGCACCTTTTTTTTTTTTTTTTTCCTTCTCCCAAGTCTCCGATAGAGTTAACTCTGCATCGAGACGTCTCGGGTGATGCTTTTCGCGCCGAGGCGATTAAACGAGCGCACACTTTTTTTTCCTCTCTTTACGACGATTATCGCTATTACCGATTTCGCACGGATCGTACGCTTACTCGTGATTGAAAAATTGTTTCTATGGTAACATTAGCTTTTTCGGTGCAACGTGGCATAATTGAATAGTGATTGTTGAAAATAAATTGTTTGACGAGCGGTATAATGGAGCTCCGTGAGAAATTACGGAAAATCGGTGCATATCGGTATGTACAACTCGATGCAGAGAGCCTCTTCCCAGAGACAAGATCGAATAGAAAGTATACGAATGCATTAACCATCGGGAAGAGAAGCGGGTGCTGTCATCGAACTGCAGCTGCTGCAGCGGCGAAAGTTTGCCCTTGGAAGAAAGGTCCGGTGGAAGTAGGTAAAACCGCGCTGTGTTTGCGGTGCCGTTCTTTGTGCGCTATGTATATATCTCGATACCCGCGCAATCTCTTTCTCTCTCGTGTACTTAATGTATTCTCTCATCGGCCAATCGCAGCAGTCTGTACTTATTTATACACGTGCCTATAAACCTGTTGTACTTAATGGATTTATTTTTTCTAAAAAAAAAAAAAAAAAAATCGTCTCTACGACTTAACGATCTCGTGTCTGACAAACGCGCCCGTTACGTGTTACGGGGATACACCTACGGTTTCGTAACTTTAACGAGCTAAAATTCAGTAATTTTTAGAAATTTGGGTGAAAGTGTCGCAGGGGTGGGGAGTGATTAATCGAACGGCATACATCAGATCGGATCGGTATAGAGCGCGGAGCACGAGAAGCCGTTAAGTGGAGCGATCGTTGTCCGAGACGCTGTAAAACGAGTTCCGTAAGCAGATGTATATATATAGTCGGGGGGGGGGGGAGAGGGGAAAGGAGTGAGAAGGTACGGTATCGGTCATGGGGCGGCGAAGGAAAGGGGGGGGAGAGGCCCATGGTGCGTATCAGCTATATATACGCACCGCATCGATCTCACTCTCGGTCTGGAGGCCAAGGCCCCCGCGGTAGTTATACGTACGTATACATATATCTGTAACTGCTCTCTGCGGTAGCGGCACATGCTGCATCAGCTAGCTCTCGCGTCTCACAAATTACGGAAGAGACGTAGAAAGAGGGGGTGAGGGGACGACGAGTTTATCCGCGGCGAGCATCAATTTGCACTTTCTCCGCTAGCGGGGCTCGGAAAAAAGGCGGAGTATAACTCCTATATATATACACCCACCAACGCCGCGAATAATACCTATACGCGTGGGTTTATGTATATACATACATATAAATAGAGACTTGGGCACTCGTTTCGTTTCCGCATATCAAGTGAAACTCCGTCTATAATCTGCCGAGTGCACGCGAGCGTTCAACGATCGCGCCGCTCTTGGGGTATTTGTACTCATACGAATACCGATTCCTACAACTTGCACGATTTTTCCCTGCGTCCTTTTCTATAATTGCCGATTGAACCGATTATTTCGGCTTCTCCGCGTGTGAAGGATATCTATATCCGCATGTTAAATCATTGGTATGCATCTTGTGCACGCATGATTATCACGGGATCATCTCGTTCAACGGTGATCACTGAAAGCTTTAATGTTTTATTGATGAGAGATATAAATTTATGTGTGTTAATTAGGTAGCAAGAGTTCAGTGACACGAATTCCAAAGGAAAGCGCACGAATTTCGTTCGCACGATTAACATTTTTTAATAACCAAATGCGTTGCTTGGGATTTCGGGGATTCAGGACGTGTTTTTTTTTCTTTTTAATTTCATGACGGTCGGCGGTGCGAGTTTCTTATATCTGTGCACTACTAATAATAATAATAAGTACTTTTTCTAGTTGCGCTCTCGCGCGCGCTATAAGCTCGGGAGCGATCATTTCCGAGTGAGAGTGTGAGATTTCTCTTTCGGAATCGCTGATGGGCGAGCGTGCGTGTGCGCTCTTAATCACATCTGCCTCGATGAGCGTGTAATGTGCACTTCCTGGTGGAAAAAAAAAAAAAAAAAAAAAAACATCGCCGTGAATAGTTTTTAGGTGCATCGTCACAAAACACGCGCTGCTTTCATGTGCTATGTTTGGTTGTTTGTTTACAGGCAATGGCGGGTCTCATCAATTCGACGACCACCTTCATAAACGACGCCTACGACTATTACCTCTGGACGCTGTCTCTGTCGGGTGAGGACTTTTTTTTTTTTTTTTTAATTTTTTGCAAAGTCAAGTACACATACAGCAATTGTAAGTGGAAGCTTGAAAAGTGCCCGATCGGCAGTTTTTATTTTTGAGGCTCGAGTCGAGGAATTTGTTTCGCAACCGCGCCTCGGCTCGAGTTCGGCTGACTCTGCGCCGCACATTTTCCCGAGGAGTCAATTGCAAATATGCGTACATATTTGAACTGCCGTATATTTGTACGGTTAATTTGAAAATAATTTTCCGTCTTTCGCAGACGAGCGGACCAAGGGATGGCTCCTCGTCGATTCGCCCAAGCCCACGGTACTCTATACACTGCTGTATCTCTTCATCGTGTGGTCGGGGCCAAAAGTAATGAAGCGCCGGAGCGCCTTCAGGCTCACCTGGGCCCTCGTGCCCTACAACCTCGCTATGGCCCTCCTCAACGCTTACATTGCAATCGAAGTATGCACGAGTTTCTCCTTTTTCTCTCCCTTTCTTTTTTTGTCTACTGTCACTTATGAGCAAACGTTCCGTTGTAGCTGTTTGTAGCCTCCACGAAGTTACGCTACAGTTACGTGTGCCAGCCGATAAGACACATATCGAGGCCCGAAGAGCTCCAGGTAAAGTTTCAAGAAAATTGATAAATCAGTCAAAGAAAGTTAAAAAAAAAAAAAAAAAAAAAAAACTCACTCAACGCAATTTGCTCCTTACAGATCGCTAACGCCGTCTGGTGGTACTACTTTAGCAAGCTCCTCGAGTTTTGCGACACCTTTTTCTTCATCCTCCGCAAAAAGGACAACCAGCTGAGTTTCCTGCACGTCTACCATCACTCGACGATGTTCTCGCTCTGGTGGATCGGAATCAAGTGGGTGCCAAGCGGTTCGAGTAAGTTTACATTACCTATCTTTTTCTTTTTTTTTTTTTCTTTTTTTCCTTTTCTTAAACTCACGCGTGTAATCTCTCGCCAGCCTTCCTGCCCGCCATGGTCAACAGTTTCATCCACGTGCTGATGTACTCGTACTACGGGCTATCGGCGCTCGGGCCGACGGTATCCAAGTACCTCTGGTGGAAAAAATACTTGACCATCCTCCAGCTGATTCAATTCACGACTGCCCTGATCCTCGGCATCAACGGCATCAAGAACGGCTGCGACTTTCCGCTCTGGATGCAGTACGCCCTTGTCATCTACATGGTCTCCTTCATCGTTCTCTTTGGCAACTTTTACGCCAAAGCCTACATCGCCAAGGTATGACATGGTTACAGTTTTTTTTTTTTTTTTTTCTTCTCTTCGTCATCGTTATCTTTGCATCAGAAATACATGTGTATATTGTTGGTTTCGCAGGGTAAACGGGCCTACGCGGCGAGGCAGTTGCAAAAGGAGAAGCTCAAGGCAACGGCCTTGGAAAGCAGCAGTAACGGCAAAAAAGTTGGCAACGGGAAAGCGAACGGCCACAGCAACGGCTACACGAACGGAGTCACCAAAAAGGTTCAGTGAGCGGGGGACACCTACAGTGTGCCTTATATAGGATTAATTTCAATATATACATACACAGGCTGGCAAAAAAATTACTTTTTGACTCGTTGTCGAATGCTCCGCTGGTTGTTAGGTAGAGAGTTTTTTTGCTTGCCCCGTATCAGTCGAACGACAAAAACTTGTTGGAGGCAGAGAATCGAGCGGATCGGTTGTTCGGGGCCGCTGTAGATGAGTTATTATTATACATTATAGTTCGCAATAAGTGTTCTTTACCATATTACCTATTTCTCTGTATCCTATATCCATGTACATACCTATGCGTATAATACGTATATGTATCCTTGCCTGGAAAGATAAATGGTCTCGCTTTTTTTTTTCATCACATAGTCAACTTGACTCCTTTTACATCGTAAAGCAAAGTTGTTCTTTTATTTTTCCCAGGCAGTGGTATACGCATGGAAACAGGCACGAAATTAACCGTTTGGAATATAAATATACCTATATCAATTGAGATGTGATGGTTATCGGAAAATTTTTAGTCGAACCAAAAACACATGCTGCTATTACATCATATTATACTACTGTTAATTTTTAAGTGAATAAGTCTTGCGAAGAAACAAAAAAGGATTATTTAATAATCGTGATTAGCAAGTAACAATAACATTAATAACAATTATTATACTTAAAATGATCATGATAATAGTAGTAGTAATAATAATACAACACAAACGAAAATCACATTGTACAGGCGTTGGTGTTCACTTTGACTCGTTTCGTCAAAGATTTTTCTACAAAACTTATACATATACATATTATGTAGTTATAAATTATATATTATACGCATTACATACGCACAATAAAGTGTATATATAAATTTAATACATGTATGTACGCACGTAAATCTAATTATAATATGTGTGGTGAGAATAATGTATACGTGTGACTATATGGTAACATATATGTATATTTATGTTGCACGCAAGCACGCGTATGTACATGTATTTAGTTGTTTTGAAATTTTTTACAATGCTTACACAATTTTACAACGTACAAAAATACCAAGTTTAAAGTACGATATATAACTGTACTCTTGATTCTACATAGTATACATCAGATGATAATGATGATGACGACAATTGTATACTGCGTGCAATTTATTTGATACAAATTTTGTGTGAGCTTAGATCAATTATCATAGTTGACCAGAAAAATATATTGAAAGAAAAGCTTGATGATGTGCGAATGGACAAAAATGGTGAAAAATCGGATACTCGCACTAATAATGTACACGTATTACGCGCAGTAAAGAAAAAATGAAAATTAGAATTAAAATTTGCTAAAAGTCTACACATACCACGTTTTTTAAACAACTTTCATTTATGTTGGAAATTTACAATGTTCAAAATGAGACAAAAGAAAGCTGTAAGATTATCGTTTGGATAATTAACGTTGTTTCTTGTTCTTTGTTGAAAATACATTTGTATTTGTTGTAGACACCTAATATGCTCAATACCTTGTCAATACAGTACATATTATTTTATTTTACACACATTCCAAGTAGAAATTCGTTTTTCAGTCTCTAGGAATGATGTTTGTTTTATTTTATTATTATTATTTTTTTTTATTGTTTAAGTTGTGGGCAATAAAACAAAAAGACTATCGAGTCATCAGCTGGTACCATATTATATGTAACAAATATTATTGTTATAAAAAAAAAAAAAAAAAAAAAAAAAAAAAAAAATCGTTGCTGAGCAATGTCTTATTTAAATCGTTTGCATTCGTACTTATTTTTATATAACACTCTACTCCAAACACGTTTGAAAAAATATACGAGCGTCACGTTAATGTTTTAAATTTATTTATTTATTTCGAGTTAAAGTACAAAATTTCAAGTACAATCAGTGGCATTTAGCACCCACACATAATGAATCGTATAAAAATTACTTTGTAAATTAACGGATATATCACCAAAACGTGGGACTCGATTATATATAAATAATTATCAATACTGCACCGGGATAATTCTTAATTTAAATAAGGTAAATTATTTGGCCGTCGATCCTACAATAGTAAAACGTATACATTTTCCGGATAACAATATAATATAAACCTTAGGCATTATAAACTTAGTGCGTAGGTCGCGTTCAAGTACGGTTCCTTAAAACTACTACGGCCAGCCAGACGGATCGGATTTTCCCGACCAACTTCTTGACGTGGCAGACGAGCGCGAACTCAATGGGCCCGGACATGACGTGAATTTTCGTAGACAGCAAAAAACCGGCCAAGTCCTCGAGATCGGTGTACCGCACCCTGACGACGAACCCGTGTGTATAATACGCCCTGTAGAGTTGGCGCAGCTCCTTCTTGTCGAAAAGCGGCTCCTCGGCCGAGGAAGGGGAGTCCTCGACCTTGTCCAGAGTCTCGCGCAGAATCGAGTCGGCGTGCCGGTTGAAGATCGTCGGCAGCCCGAGCGTCGTCCGCCACTGGGAGAGACTCTGCCTGAGGTTTTCCTCGATTTCCGCCGTCACGTCGGTCTCCGCGTCCTCCCTCGCTGGCGCCAGGTTCAAATCCACGGCCTGGACGCTCCGAGAACCACCGGCTGGAGCGTTGGTGAACAGTAACTGCCAGTCCTTGCTCACCTTCGGGTCGTACCTCATGTTCACGGGTGCCAGCGATTTCTGCGAGTTCTCCCAGATCTGCGTGGAATAACGTATCGATTGGCGAGCTGCGGAACAGCTTGTAATTTATTTCGAAGTGTTCGTACTCAAATAAAAAAAAAAAAAAAACAGCGAAACGCACGTTGTGATGGTTAATGATGCGCGAGACGCTTATGAGCGAGCATCGGTTGTCCTGCAGGTCGTAGTGCTCGCCGTTCTCGGCGTCCCAGAGGGTGGCGTCCGCGTTTTCGGCTATCGTCAGGGCGTAAGAGGCCCACTTTCTCGTCTGCGAGGATCCTGCGCGGGCGTAGTTAAATTTAGAGCCCGATAAAATCGAAATGGCCAACAGCGATAATACCAACCAAGGAGCACGTAAGATTGTAGGCCAAGGGCGGCGAGGAGGGCGGCAAGGAGGGCGGAGCGGCCGTAGTGGTCGACCTTGTTGAGATTGAGGGCCTGCCTGGGCGTAAGGGGCCCGTAGTGCACGGGTAGGGGCGCGAGTAGCATGACGAGGTTGGCCGCGTCATCGGGTCCCTCGACCTCGGCCAGCCTGTACGGCACGACGAGGCAGCGCTGGATGGCCTTGCAGAGCGCGTCCACCGAGCTGGTGTCGATCTCGCGGGTCCCGAGGGTGCCAACCTGCTCGAGCTTCATGAGAACGTAGATGCGCGTGTGCCAGTGGCCCGGGCTCGCCTGGACGTAGCCGAACGAGACGCTCGGACTGTAGAGCGAGGACAGGCCGATCCAGCGCTCGAACTGCTGCAAACTGCCCTGGTCGCTCTCGAGCGGCACTCGCGCCTCCCCGAGCCACTGCAGACCCCAGACCGGGTGCTGGTCGAACAGACGGAGCTGCACGCAGGGCTCGTAGCTACTGTTGGTGTATCATGGATGCGTTATTTATGTATTCCCTCGAAAATTGACCGTGTAGGCGATGAGCGGCTCACCTCATCGGCTTGGAGGTGGGGATCTCGAACTGGAGGGTCTGCTGCCAGACGGGGGCTGGGCCGTCCGAGGTGGTGGTGCAGCGCAGCATGTCGGCCCACTCGACCTCGACGATCGGCTGTACGAGGGCCGATTCCTCCCTGAGCGGGACCTCGACGCCCCGGAGTATCGTCACGGTGAACACCTGCCTGTAACGCCCGGCGTGGTGCGGCTTCGGTATGGCACTGCTCCTCGACGAGGGCCGGAGTGGCCGTCTCTCCTGGAACCAGCTGCGCACCGATATGTCCAGCAGTGAGAACATCTGCTCTGCCACCACCGTGTCCGGCTTCTCGGCCTGCAGCCGCCTCTTTATCTGAAGCGTGTACGTAGTGAAGTTGTATAGAAATGGTATTAAATATTATATTATACGCTACTGCTTGGGACGGCATTTTTTGAACTGTTTTTTTGACCAGAAAAGAAAAAAAAAAAGCAACCAAATTTTCTCATTTATAGCTGGTTCAAGCGCACATCGAAGAAACAAAAAAGAAATAAACAAAAGCAACTAGTTTGTGGGCAGTTACCGCCTCCTGTCGCTCCCCGGGCCGGCTGGGCGGTAGCGCCGTCGCGAGACACAGGGCCGGATCGTGTAGCAAAAAGTACCGGGCCTGCCTGGCGCTCTGGTGCCTGTCTCGCCTGAGTTGCGCCAGCGAGTAGCAGTTCCTCGGGTCGTTGGGGTCACTCGCCGAGGGCGTGTACAGGTACGTGCTGGGCTCCGGTCTCTCGGGATCCGAGCCCATGATGCTCAGCGACACGGTGCACACAACGAGGCCGGAACGCGGCCGGCCGGTGGCATCGCTCATGGAAAAATCAATCTCCATCCGGCGCTGCTTGGCCCGCCTCTCGGGCAACGGCAGCGGCAACAGACCACTCGCAGCCCCACCCTGGCTCTGCACCTGCATGCTAAAGTTGCTCGAGTCCAGGGCGTTCCTCACAAAAAACTTGTGCAGCTTTCGGTTGAACGGCTGGCTCGTCCGGCAGATGACCTTGCCCCGGAACAGCAGCGCCACGCTCGCCACCTGCAACGCCGTGCCCTCCTCGTCCCGGACGACCACGTCCCTCACGGCGATCTCCAGCAGCTTACCGTAAGCTTTCCCAACTGCCACTCCTTCGTCCTCTGACCGAAAGCTGATCTGGCTCTCCAAGGGGTAAGGCTTCACCACCCGGCTCGTCAGCGGATTGTCCGAGATCGAGTAGAACCCGTCCTCGCGGAACGATTGCTTCTCCACGGCGGCGCTTCTCACTCGGCTGGGGCTGTGCGTTATCACCCCGCTGTCGTCGATCCGCCGCTGGAAAAAAGCGCTCCGGTAGCACAGGCTTAGGCTCGGTTTCTTCTCCCGCGACGACGACCTCTCCTGCAGGCCGCTCACAAAGTCCGTCGTTCGCTTGCTCGTCGCCATTGTCGACCAAGGGTCGTTACTTGCTGCCCGACAGCGACCAGCTGCGACTGTCTGACACGTGAAATTTGTTTGCACCGTTTCGCGCCACGACGTTACCGTGGCAACCAAATGATACGTCCACTAATGTTATATACTACTATACCATATGCTACGTACGTCTTCCTTACAACCTTATGCGCGTTTTACTCGCTGCATGTACGACATGAATTTTGACGATGCGTACATCCATCACCACACGGTATGTATAAAAAAATCATCAGAGACAATCGACCTCGGCCTCGAAGTAGCCCAAGTTGTGGTTGAGAAAGCTAATCCTCATGAGGTCCAAGACGTTGGCCTGGCTGGCGAGCAGCTCGGCCCTCCTGTCGAGGTCAAAGCCTCGTTTCCTCGGGAAGGCCCGCTCGGTGCTCACTTGTACGGCCGGCACGGCCAGGTACACCCTGGCAAGGTCGCCGAGCCTCGGGAACAGCCGGGAGTGCCGTCTCCACCACTCGTTGATCCTCGAGTCCATCGGGACGACGTCCTCGCACAGGTAGTGCGCCAGCTCGGCCTCCACCGCCTTCTCTAGGCTCGGCTTCTGCTCGTCCCCCATCCGCGCCAGGTACTGCTCCAGCGGTGAACTCGCCCGCTTCCTCGACCTCGGCACTGGTGTGCCAGTGGTCTCGAGCATCTTGTCCCTGACGATGTCGACGACCGTGGGCCTCTCCTCGTCCGATAGCAGCCTCGTCTTGAACCTCGGGTCCAGCACCATGGCCACTACCATGGACTCGTTGGCGTTCAACGCGCGGCCGAACCTCGAGCACATGGCCCCGCCGAGCCGGTCGGCGAGACAGTCGTCCAACGAGGAAGCGGACCTCACGAGCTCAAAGACGGCCCGCGCCGTCGGTATGTACAGCGACAGGGGCGGGTAGGGCTCGCCGGAGAGCATCTCGGTGGCCTGTCTGAGGGGCGCCAAGGTCCCCACGTAGCGCTCCATCGACTCCCAGTCGGTGTCCGTCAGCTGCAGGTCCGGCGACTCCTGGAGAAAGGCGCGCACGGCACCGCGTAACCTCAACAAGCTGTCGAACATCTCGTGGATCGAGTTCCACGAGGGCACGACCTCGTCCCGTAGGAGGCTGCCGCCGGTGGAGGACCCGGACTTGGACCACAGGGCCGAGAGGAGGCGCTCGCACTTGGTCCTCAGGGCGTTGAACTCGTCGTGGTGGTCGAGGGCGTCGTCGACGGTCAGCTGGAGTAGCCGGGCGAGGCAGGGGACGCGTATCCAGTTGGGGTTGAGCTCCGTGGCCTCGACCACGTTGTGGCCGTTCGCGGTGACTATGTGGACGACGCGGCCGCCGTCGTTCGGGGCCCCGGCGAATCCGTACTTGAGCAGGACGTTCTGGATCAAGTGGAAGAGGTCGTGGGCCGTGTTCCAAGCCCGGGGCAAGCTCTCGAGCTGCAGGAGAAAGTGCCGGGGCTCAAAGTCGGCCGTCCAGTAGTGGGCCGTTATCGACATGTGGTCGCTCACGCTACGGCCCGTCCACCCGTCGATGCTCAAGGCTATCTGCTTCACGCCTTGTTTGTATTATGTACACGCGAGGGAATTAGTATGGACGCGCGGGCCGATGACGAGTCGAGATTACCTTTGGCCAAATCGCTCCTTACGGTCTGTTGGACCTTTTGCTTCACTTGGTCGTACATTCGCGGCAAGATGACCTCGTAGAGGTGCTTTTCGGTGGGGAACTGGTAAAAGGGCTCGGTGACTCGTAGGGCGTCCCTGGCGCGCTTTATTTCCGGGGACGTGATGGGGAAGAGATCGAGCGCCACGGAGAAGGCTATGTTTTTGGTTAATTTCCGATTTTTGGTCCAGATTTCGTTGAACGAAGGAGCGGCGCGGCTTTTCGCTCTCGTCGTGCCTTTGCTCTTGTTCATTTTTACCGGGAATTCGATTTCTTTCGGATTTCACTTAGTTGCGAGGAAAACGAGATCTTCCGTGTGTACTTATTTTTATTTTAAAACTCATGACTATACTTCTAACGTAAATATAATACAGGTAGGTAAAGGGATCTAAAACGTATAGGCTATAAAAAAAACTCTAGTCTACTCATATACACGTCCTGCTGAATGTCACGCGCTAGCTTTTGTTTCGTTTGCGTCAAAATTTCGTAAAAATCGATTTTGGTGTCATGTACCTATACCTGATGTTACAAACAAAACCATTTTAAAAGGTGAAAAAAAATCAGTTTTCGCACAAAATGGTAAAAATGGTAAGTAATAATGGATTATACGCATTCGATTTTGTGATATATATGCCATATATTATATGATACGTATACTGACATAATTTCTTCTTTACCGGCGTCCAAGTCAAAGAGTAAATTTTATTTCTCGGAAGGAGCCCACAGATGGCTAAAAGCGGTTTCTACATGGAATATGCAAAACCAAAGTAAAAAGTGTACCAATTATTAGCAGTTTTTAATATTATTCATTTTTATTCGAACAATTGAATAAAAATTATTTCAAATCGCAAAAAACACAGCTCCCATTTGAGAAAATCCTCGACATCGGCTACCGATAAAAAGCCAAAAGGTTTTTTACTATCCACCAAGAATGTCGATCTTAGGTCTCGGAACAGATGGCAGCAGTCGACTCGTACCAAACGCACACACGGGACGTAAAAACGTGAGATTCGATCAATTTTTACTACACAACTGTGGTAAAAAGACAAAAAAAAAAAAAAAATGCTTGATAAAAATTTAAAGACTCGTGATTTCTTATAGATCAAAAATTCCGTCAAAAGTGCGCAAAGCTCATCGCGATAGCGATCCTGCCGCGAATAGTAATGTCGATCGGTACAAAGATCGGATTCGAGAAAATTGATTTCCAACTTGGTGCGCAAAAAAAGACCTTCAAAATGGGAATGGATCAAAAATCGGATACTCTACGGGCACCGAGTATACAATCACTCGGTGTTGCTCCTAATGCCTGCTCTTATCTCGTGTGTGCATACACCCAACCGTAAACGATCCCCCCGAGCAGGTGGGTCATCAGGTACACTCGCTGGCTCTTGCAGGCTATTTTTTATATAGGCGGAGCCTGACCGGCCGCCTGCTGCACGGATATGTGTATATACCTCTCCTCCTCCTCCTCCTCCTCCTTTTTGTCCTCGCTTCGATGCAATGGCCGACTCTTGGGGCCTTATCCAATGCGTGCATGCACATCATTTCTCCCTCGAAACGCATGTACTTACCCACATGATACCTTAATTTTTCAATCTCTCGCTTGATTTTGACGAATCCAAGTACCGTCACGCGAGGAAGAGCGAAAAAATCGGCAGCCAATGGGCACGTGGGATCGTAAATTTTGTCCTCATGTATATGAGTAAAAGACACAGCGCATAGGGGGCCAACGTTGATGCAGAAGAGCGGCAAACGTGCGAGGGATTTTAAGCATCGGCTTGCTATATATTTCTCCCGATCGCCCGTGCACATTTCTGGGCCCTCGTTCACTCCTCATCGGCGGTACTTTGGCCTACGAGCAAAGAGTATATGTGTACCTATACATATACTTGCTAATACACGAAGCGTGTGCGTGGATACAGCGCACATCGGACGGGCCATAAAAATTTTTTGGAAAAACCTGGCCGACTAGCGAAGACGGGGACGCGCGTGTATATGTGTCTATAATATAGACACTCGGACGAAGGAAGGTCGGCAGAGATTCCCCGTTATACTCTCCGCAATGAAGTGCAAACGTGCTGCTGATGTTTCTTGCCGTCTCTCTGTGCGTTAGTATACGTGCGTCGCTTTCCTTTCTTCCTGCTTCCGATGCACTACTGCTATATATATGTATACACGGAGCGCACTGTTTGCTCCCTATATCTGCCAAGTCCCGTTACCCGATCCTGACGCACCGGCCATATAAACGCGCACCTATAAGGTACACATTTTTTCTCCGCCGCTGTCGGGGCAATAAAATGCGCAAACTTTCCTGATGCAGCCTCTGTCTGTGCGCGTCCATATAATGAGTATATGTATACATCCCCTGCACCGGCTATGCGACTCCAACGTGAGCCACCCCTCGCTTGTTTTCCTCCTGCATCGGCGCCCTTTTGACACACGGGAAGGAGAGAGCATGATTATACCTGGCAGTAAATTTAATATTGTTTAAATGTGGTTTGCCGAGAGTGGCCCCCCCCCCTCCTTATCTCCCCCTCTCGATACTGCCGAAAGAGAAAAAACAACTACACTGCGCTCTCGGTTTTTTGGATTTTTTTTTTCCCTCCCCCCAACTCCATCATGTCCGCATGCGAGAAAGAATATTTGTCAGAAGTTACAATAATATGTTTTTTTTTTTTGGTTAATCGTATCCACACGAGCGCGATAGCAGGAAAGCTTTGGGTTTTTTTTTTTTTTTTTTTTTTTCACTTGCACCTCCGGAGAGCGGGACGTTTTGTCGTCTTACGCCGTCTGCGAGCGATAAGGCGCAAGGGACTGACGCGTGTGGGTGGCAAACAAACGAGCAAACGAGGACTGCGGGATTAACTTTCGTTAATTGCTCTTCGAGCATATGATTTTTCTCTCTCGTGCTCGTTTTTTTTTTTTTTTTTCAATTTATTTTTGTTGTTTTTTTTTTTTTGTTTTTTAATTTTATTTTCGTCTCGACGCGTGTGTGTGTGTGTTTTTTTCGACTCGGCGCGAGTGGATTACACTACAACTTTGCAACGATAATGATATGCTATAGGCACTCGCTCGCGACACAGGTGGTGTAGGAGCAAAAAAAAAAAAAACAAAAAAACGAAAAAAGATACGAACGAACCTCAAAATAACAAGCGAGACGCTTTTCGAACATTTTGCAAGCTCTTATCGTTGTACTTACTTACGTATATATTATATCGACGGTTGGGTAAAAGACAGAGCCAACTCAGATACTTGGTGAAAAAGGAGCCAACTCGAAATTTGGGTTGAAAAAGGAGCCAACTCAGGTTCGGATTGAAGAAGCAGCCAACTCGGGAGTAATTTTTTTTCATCAAGTTTTGTCGTGGTAGCACTGAAATTCACAATATAGGTATACCTAAATAAGCGAACAAAGATTTTCCATTAATCCAATGGTTCAGAAAAATAATTTATGTTATTGTAATAGAGTGTGCTACACTCATTAAATTATGTACTTTACAAGTCTGCTGCGATTAGACGTAATTCTATGATCAGACTATGGACGTAAATCATTTTAAATGTTCTTCAAAAAATTTTTAAATACTTTTTTATTTTCAAACATCGTGTTAAATAAAAAAAACTTGTGTTAACTATACAAATGTTTTTTTTTGTGAACTGTAGCATGAACAGTTATTGTAATCTTTAATTTTTCTCTACTATTAATACACTAAATGTATGTCAATGCGGCACGCTACTTCATAATACTTTCATAAAAACTGTGATATTCTTGTGGGATGACACCACTCTGTCACATATCTCTAAGATTTTTTTTTTATTATTTAATTGAATTTTTGTATTGTATGCTTTGTTAAAATAAAATAAAGGATGACCATGGTATTATTAAATCAGATTTGAGAGGCAAACATAAGAACAGATAAAAAAATAACGTATAAAAAGCACATATTTTAATAAGTGTAGTACGCTCTATTACAATAACATAAATTATTTTTCTGAACCATTGGATTAATGGAAAATCTTTGTTCGCTTATATAGGTATACCTATTGTGAATTTCAGTGCTACCACAACAAAACTTGATGAAAAAAAATTACTCCCGAGTTGGCTGCTTCTTCAACCCGAACCTGAGTTGGCTCCTTTTTCAACCCAAATTTCGAGTTGGCTCCTTTTTCACCAAGTATCTGAGTTGGCTCTGTCTTTTACCCAACCGTCGATATATAATATGTATAAATACGAATGAATTAAAGCGGCGCTGCGGCGTAACGTTTGTTTTTCTTTAATCGAAGGAGCTCGAAATAACATTAGTCGTTCTTCCTCGAGAGGGGAATGCGTGAAAATATCGCTCGATCGAGTTGTACAGAAAATTTGGCAAAAAAAAAAAAAAAAAAAAAAAAAAAAGACACGTAAATTTAAACAGTCAAGAACAAGAGAGGGAGGGAGAGAAAAGACAGGCGTAAGTGCTACAGAGTGACGGCAGAGACAAACGGTAAGAGCGTCATCGTTGTAGGGGACGAGGGAGCTCGAGGCTCGTGAGGGCAAAGGGCTTTTAGCCCACTAATTTTATGTAAAGATATGAGCACAATACGTATACCGTCTCTCTCCACTTATAAGCTCGTGCTATATATTATGGTCCCTCGCTACGTTCTACGTTGGTGGCTGCTTGCTGGGCCCGAGCGTGCCATAACTTCGTGCCTATACGTGTATATCTACTAGCATCGTGTGTCCCGCAGGTGCCATAATCTACTCTCCGGTACGGATTTGCGCACCCCCTATCCTTGCCCCCCCCCCTCTGTACGTGGAAACGTAACTGCACTGCACGAAGCCCATCGGAACGAGCATCAGCCAACTATGCCTTGCTTCAACTTACACTTTGGTATACTGTATAGTGCATACTTATATGTCACCCTCTCCGCATAACTGAACTTTCGAGCCTGTGAACTATAAAACTGAGCATATACTACATATATATACAACAACGTTTTCGAGATAAGGCAGCCCTTGGTAGCTATATAGGTACGGTGAATAACTTTTACTTACCTGCCGGGATCTCAAGAATTTGGATACTTTCGCTTCGCGTGTATACATATATATATAGTTCGACGTGCACCCTTTGAAAAATGAAAAGGGTGACGTATATAAGGCACTTCTTTCTCTCTCGCGTAAGTGCAGTATACTATCCCTGGCTCCCACGGCTGCACGTAACGCGGCCTGTATATGTATGTACAGACGTTCTTATGCGAGGCGGCGTATAAAAGCTTAGCTGCACACACGCACATTATCCGTACTTCATTTGGTACTGCATATATATATATATATATATATATATATATATATACACCTACGTACAATGTGATGCGAGCACGTACATACATACATATAGGCCGAGAGTAATTCCTCTCCAAAGCCAGCATTTACATCCTATAGGATGTATATATATGCAGTGCAGCGAGTGAGCTTGTGCGCGCCTTTGGCGAGCCTTCGTTTTATTGGAGTCGTAAACAGTGAAGAAATAATAAAAATAGAGAACAACATTTTTACAAGTCGATCATTAAAGCCGGCTCGGCTCACAGGGATATATATATATACATACATCACGTATCCTCATCCGTACGCCAATTAGGTATAGCGTTGTTTCGTTTCCCTTGCCCTGCTGCTACTTTTTTTTTTTTTTTTTCGTTTTTTTTTTCCTCTCTCACTCCCTATATATTATATATATATCTTAGTATCAAGACGGAGAGCTGCATCGTGATGCCTCTTCTGCACGATACGGCGAAGCTCGCGTGTTCCTCCTCCCCTGGTCGCTTTCTTTTTCCTCCTCCTCCTCGACCACCGCCCCCAGGACACGTTGTACGTGCACGTTATGCATGTATATCTACAGCTCGGGGGCCTCTCTTTTTTTTTTCTGTTCCTATGCGTTTGTATACACAGGCCGCCGGAAAAGTTTCGTGCAACTTTTTTTATATATTATATACATACCGTCCGAGCCGAGCTGTAAACCGATTAGGTGTATACCTTTTTTTTAATGAACGCAGCGGCCATGCGAGAGTCGGCGCCCTGTGACGCGGTCGATCGAAGGGCGCACAAGCTGACACTTGGGTGCCTTTTTTTTACCCCTTTTTGATCAAACGCGCAGCTTTTCTCGGAATATACGTGTAATAGGTATATTACGCATTACTATCAGATCCAGACCTCATACATATAGGATTGGATAATGAGTATATATATTATATACAATAATTATCTCGTCCGACCTTTAAGTGTGCGCTCGCCCGCGACCGACCCACCCCCGGTTACCCAACCGCGACGAGCATCGTTTCAAAGTTATTATTTAGTCTCTCGTCGCGTGTATTATTTATTGACGTGATGTACACCTCTGTTGGTTATACATGTATACATACGATGCATCGCGGGCTTTGTTTGCTCGTATCAACGGAGCAATAAAAGATTATTATTGTGTACGTGTTTTCGCGAACTGCACGGGTGGGGCGGAGCTTAGCCGGGTACATTTTTCTTTTCTTTTTAGATGAAACTGGTATATCCGTCCGTTTGGTCAAAATTGACCATTTTTGACACGTGATAAATATAAACCAAAAAGCAAAGCGAGTTGTCTGTTTCGTGGCACTTTTTACAGTTCGGTTTTCTTTCAAAAAAAACAATTCACAGTTGCACCCACCATTGGCATCAATCGCATAAACGCCGTGCGATGGCGCTTAGACCCCAAAGTGCGGCTATCCCCAACCCCCGGAAAAAGGGTACACCCAAACTCACCTCATCTCGCCTCCAAATGACGCAGAGATAATCAAGTGGCCCATGATAATTGAACGCTCTTTGTCCGAGTCTTCAGCTCTGGCTTCATTTTTACAGTCTACAATAAATTACACGAGTTCACTTCCTCCCCGTGATGTTATATACCTACACGTATAAGCCCTTCCCGCTGTTCCTTCCTATCGCTGCACCAACGGTTCTTCCCCCCAATAAAGCTTTTCCAAAACTCTTACCCACACCTATACATTCTATACCTACGGAGGTACAACATATCTTGTACCTATTACGTGTATATACTTACAAAACGTCTCGTTACTCCTGCCCCCCCCCTCGCTGCCTCCGTGCCGCCTTGTTCTTTTGTCGTGACATTTGGCGGCAATCAATTAAATTGGTACATCGTAAAAAAATTAGCCCCTCTCTCTCCGAGAGGATCACCGTCGCTTGTTTGATTGCAGCGCGGATTTATTTTCAATACAAGCAACAGAAGCAGTCCGTAAACTCTTTATTGAGGGGCAATATTACCCCCGCAGTGCTATACTTGAACCATATTTATAGAGTATATTATATGGGTATATACCTATATACACACGTATACGGCCGGGTCCTCTATGTATCCTTCACCTATGCGCTTTTCTTATATCATTGTGCGTCCCCTAAACGCTACTTTATGAACTCTTGTACGTGTAAATTAATTTTTTTTTCTTCCGTACGCGAGCATCATCCCTGTATATTATTTGCCATGTCCTGGGAATAAAAATGGTTTTTTGGGATAGAAGTTTTAGAAAAAAAAAAAAAAAAAAAAAAAAAAAAAAAAAAAAAAAAAAAAGAAACAGGAAGACGAGAGAAAGGGGGGAAGAGTATAGGCGCAGAGGACGTTATTATTTATGCACGCTCGCAAGATACGGTAAGCTATTTACGACACCGAGGGCCCAACTGCGATGAGTAATATACGGCAAGGGACGGGATGCGCGGGCGTGCATGCGTGCGGTACGTGATCGCTCGGGAGGCGAGAAAAACGTGCAGGTATAAGTTTAAATAATATACATACACATATAATATAATGTACCTGGGACATGCAGATCGCAGATGGGGAGAAAAGTTTTTCGCAGGTCGTACATCTGTGGGGCGTCTTCCTACAGTACCGTTATGATGGGTCTTGGGTTCATTAGCGAAAAGCAGAGGGTGAAAGGAGACAAATGCGACCGAGCGCTTTGGGGGTCCTACGGACAGAAATCTCTTGGATACCTATGTGCGTACGCTCGAGTTGTCCTGCAGCGAACTCTAACAGTATATATGTGGAAGGTACGTCGACGTGTACACTAATGGATCCATGAAAAAATATCCTCTCTATGGGAATCGAGTAATTGAAAAAAAAAAAAAAAACAATTGTTATAACAATCGGAGAGTTAGCTCAAATGGTAATTTTAATTTTCGACCACGGCTATTTCCCATACACGACTAATGGCAATAGCTAAAAAAAACCATACACATTTATATTTTCCAAAAGCGCGCAACGTAATGGGTCACCGATTTTTCGTGGAGTAGTACCAGTAGATCTTGGACTGCCGTCTGCAAGACGCAAACAAATAATAAAAACTCTCCAGCTTGTAATGAGCGTCTCTCGGTATGTATGTGTATGTACAATATGCGTGTGCGGGTATACACGCGGAGACTCGGAGGGAAGGAAAATGGTCCCTCCGTGTCGGAGGTTCGTGCGAAGGGTGTGCCTCGCAAACAATATAAGAGCAGAGGCGGGGGGGGGGGAGACGTGCTCGAGGATGGCAAATTTTCCGAAAGGGCCTACGCTACGCACAACAGGTATATGTATAAATGCGTACAATGGCCCGTGTACACGAGGGAAAGATGAGGGGCCCCCTTCTATCTTCGGGCCAACAGAGCGTGATTTTTCGTCTGGCTCTAACTGCTTAATTGCAGGGCAAAAGTACCGTTAGGCACGTCGTCGTCGGGTATATTATATTGGTATAGGTACGCATGCTCACGGGTAGTAGTTTTTCCTTGGTCTCGTCATGCCCAATGTGCGGACTTGCTACGGCTTACGAGTGCACACAAGTATACAGGTACACTGATACCAACTGCAATGAGAAAGTAACTCTCTTTGGGACTCTATGCCAGCTTTCCTCTTCTCTCCCTCTTTTTTCGTTCTCGAAGGAAATTTTCGAAACGCTCGTGCGATACAACTTATTTTCGTGAGGGAAAATGGCAACAGCATATTATAATATATACACGGTACGAGTCTCAATGGCTTTCAAATCACGAACAATAATTACAAATTGCACAAATGGCAAAATTGTCCCGTGGGTGGGTTACCCGTGTATATATATATATACATCAATACAACAGCTTTTGACGCGCGCGAGTCGTCAACCCCCGCTAAAGCGCTTACTGTATTATCTCCATCTATACCGCTGCCGGTGATGCTGGTGCCGCTATTGCACCTCCGGTTATTATTTACGACGTTAAACTGCTTAATTTATTGGTTTGCGCTGCTTTACCCACAGTTTGGATGCGATGCGGCAGCTTACGCGCTCGTCGTATATAATAATGTTATAGACGAGCGCTGATGTGTTATATAAACGGCTTACGCGTGCACAGGTAGGTACACTATTACGCGTGTCGTAATGTACAGTTAATGGTCAAAAAGGGGATTTTTTTTTTTTTTTTTCCTAATTATCGACCACGTTTTATCGATTGTTTATCGAGGAACCATTTACTTTTATACGTTACACATTGTATACGATCATCAATATGGTGTACCAGCAGTGTATACGGCAACAACTTTTTTCATGCACCGAACGCACGTGTGTCCTGATTATAAACTTGATACTACAGTCACTAATTTGTGCCCTGCAATTTTCCTCGTGGGCATTCAAACGATCCGTATTTTTTTTTTGGCATACTAGACTCGATCGAAATTTCTCGCAATTTGCTAATAATATGTTTATCGTCATTATTTGGTGTGCCGGAGACCATGTCTTATATTGTCAGTTTTAGTTACAGTAGCAGCCGTTTACGAGTTAACAGCCCGTGGAGATTAACGATCCGAGTGTATAATATAATAGTTGCAATAACAATAATGCATATATAAGGTGCCAATATGAAATATATGAACGGAAGTACGAATTGGCGAGAAAAGGGTTGCAATCGGGTAAAGCCGCACTATACGACTGTCGAGCACAATTATCTTATAAATTAACCCGAGCCGCGGTTGAAGGTTTGTTTACAGTGCACCGAGTGGGAGACCACCGCTGAGCTGCGAGCCAACGCTTTTCAAGTTTCCCATAAACAGGATTATTTTGTTTCCCGTACAGCTTTACCATCATCCAACAGTCTTGTATCATAAGCCCTTTGAAGTTTATACGTGTATGCCCTAACATTTGCGGTTTCATGCAACATTTTAAACAGTCGGCTGCTAGTGTGTAAATCATCTGCGACGCGCTTGATGTACAAGTCGTTTACATTTGATCCAGTCGGACTAATTGTTATGGCGCAATAGCTTTATTACGTTTCAAACACTTTGAATCGCAGTATTTTTTTTTTTTTTTTTTTTTTTTTTTTTCTTCACGACTGTACTCTTAACAATCGAGGATACAAATGTTTGGGGGGCAAAGTTTGTTTTATTTTCAAATACGGCTCATTATTTTTACTGGAAAAATCTTGGGAGTATAAGGTAAAAGCACGTAATATGAAACGTGCCCATATTATGAAAACTCAAGATTAAATAATCATGAAAATTCTAATAATAAAAATAAAATATACTGAAGAATCTCTATAATACTACCGTATCAAATTAACAAAAATAGTAAACAATTTCAAACATTATTGTATTGAAAAATATATTATTACGAATCCGGTTTCCATAATACGGACAGTTTGAAACATAACTTGCAATTTGTGATGTTCCTATTTATGAAACGCACGAGCCCATTTAATTAACATGTATTTTTCATAATTGGGACTTGTGTCTCATGAATATGGACACAACTTTTTAGCTATTCCATAGTTATGGACATTTTGATCGTGTCAATATTTGCTTATAAAATTATTTTTTTACATCTAAATTTCATTTCAAAAATGTCAATTTGTTCAGAAGAGCATAGCACTTCTATTAAAACCAAAAATTATGGACATATAACTATTTTTTTATTTAATATTGGTCGATGAAACGTAACAATCGAAATTTGTATCCATAATACGTACTTTTACCTTACAGTCGGCATGTCGCCGAGTAATCGAAAAAATACTCGTATCCGGTGGGTCCTCACTTTTATCCGAAGATCAATGACTGTTTCGCGTTCCTCGAGTCGACGAGGTGTACGGCTGTTCATACAAACAGTCTCGTACAAACGTCGCGCGGAAACATTTGTATTTGATAAATATTTCCCCTCTTGGGTGTTCCTGTGCGCAAAAGTGAATAACTGGGTGTAAAAGCATTCATCGTAAATCGGCATGTATTATGGTAATATGCGTATAGACAGTTGCTGCACGTATTTCGATTTAGCCGAGCCTTTTGGCATCGAACGAGCGCTCGCGTGGCTTTGATTTATGAAAGAGCGCCGAGAAAATTATTTTCATCCGCATACGATACACTGCAATTCTCGAACGAGCCAACGCATTACACAGCGCAACGCCTTCCAAACGGACTCTATGTACGCGCGGCGTTTCGAAAGTTTGAGAAGACGCCATAAAATGATCCGGTGTACGTATATGATACATGTATATAATATAAATATACACACGGCAGAGTTCGAGCGCGTGTGCGCGAATCTGTTTCTGCAACGCTGCGCGCGATGCCTACTTGTCTGCGTTGCGTGTCCAAGTCCTCTTTCGGTTTCTCTGTGCTTATTTTCGAAAAATCCCGCGTGAAAAATTTTTTCCAAGTCCTGCCCATGCAGTCTCGGGAGAGAGAGGGAGATCCCGTTATTCCGAAAACATGGCTGAAATTCCTCCGTTTCCCGAAAAAAATTTCTGCCGCTTCTCGTTTTCCTAAACAACGTCTCACGACGGCTGGCTTTTTAATACCCCCTTCCGAACATTGTTGAAAAGATTATGAAGAGTACCTGAACAAAATCTCAATGACAACTGAAAAATTGCTATACGTTTTCGGGACAAGCCGAGTGTTTCAGACAATCTCGGGATTTTCTCGTTCGGTTGCACCAAGCTTGGACACATGAGTCACGAGTAAGTACAGATAAAGAAGTTTCTAAAAGCTGTATCGTAAGCACGTACGCGTACGAATTTCCAAGAGTTGGGGAAAACAAAGTTTCAGAAGGTGATTTTGTAGTAAACATTTTTCGGATCGCCGTACAGTCCCGTGCGCTGAGAAAACTTCAAAGTACAAGAGACTTGTATAGCGATCGGCATTTCAGTGTACCCCCAATGTGACACCGATGCGGTTGTGAGTCAAACTGTTCATCGAAAAAACCCAAATCGCGGGTCTTTTTTCGAGGATAATAAGAAGCGTGCACATCCCCAGAGATGTCATATATGGTATGTTTTCCAAAAGGCGTGAATCGTAAAAATCATTGGAGAAACGTTACATTGTTTCCTCGGTTTCACGACATTTCGAGAATTTCGACGCCAACAGCCTTAATCCTGCTCTCTTTCCTCCGGAGCGCTTATACAGTATATATGTATGCGTGTACCCTTTGTTTCAAGAGCCGAGAAATTCGCCCTCTCAAATACCTACGTATACACGCACGTCCATATAACGCCTCGGAAGAGAAGCGACAAGCCAGCCCCGGCGGTCCGTGTAATGCGCCATATAAGCCTTAAGACGAGCATTATCGGAAAAGTAGGAGTGCGAGGGGAAAAAGGAAAGCACGCCGGGGCCAATATAAATGACTCTCTGCAGCCGATCCTCTAGGTATGTATATACATGTAGTTGAGGCGCACTTAAAGTCGCACGGGCACAGCTGCCGTTTCCCCATTTCTATTATTCTCCTCCAAGTACCGTTACCTCGCTCCTCTTGTCGCAGAAAACCAGCGCGTGGAATTTTTTCTCCGCACAAACACCACCGTAGGATACATCCCAGGCATGTGTCCTGCAAGTGCTTCCAAAATCCGTGGACGCGCGAGCTTCGACAAAATATTTATACAACCGACCAAGTTGCACATTAACGTGTATACATATACTTGGGTCGCTGCTGCCACCGATCATTACTATTATACATATAGGGTACAACATTTTCCAAACTTATACGCACAAGGAAACTTGCGTCCTCGACAGTATACACTGTACGCGCAATGCCCAACTTTTCATATTTTTGTACTATTGACGCACGTCTATATTTTTATTATGTCCGTATACGACGACAACCCGTGCACTTGAACTGTAGAAATTTATATGGTAACGTATAACAGGTGGATCATCCTCAATCCAAGGTCGAGCTCGAGGCTTATCCAGCAGATAAACGGTGTACGCATCCCGAGGTGTACCTGTGTACAGAAAAGTAGTCGGCGTAACTCGACGACAACACACATTATCTTGCCACTTTACTTATAATACTTACTTACTTTTTTGGGCATCAAAAGCGACGTCTGAAAAATAAGACCCAGAGGTCGGGTAATTTGCTCTCTGGGTATACGGTGGTATACATACAGGGCCTTGGAGCAAAAGTGCGACCGGGATATAATACATAAACACCGTTATGACCACTGTGTACGGGACACGTTTGAATTATTGCACCCATATACAATTATTATTGGCCATTTTTGAATTGTTAACTGTACATAATGTGATGTAGTGGTCAAAACGCGCAATAGTTTCTAAACAATTATTAAGCTGCATCGAAAATAATGTAATGAGCTTAAAATCGGTAGTCCGCGTTACCGATCTCAATTTGGATTTGAAATGGTATGAAAAAAAAACCTACCATCCGCACGCTGGGTACAAAAGTATACGAATGTAACGGGACGAGGAAAATTTTTGCAAATAAGCACAAAACACATTTGCATTTTCGTGTACGGATATGCGCAGTAGACAGAGAATCGCGGGAGATATCATATCCACACCAGTGTGTATGTATGCGCACAATCGCAATCTCGTACAAGTGAGTCGAGCGACGCCATCAGGCCGAAGCACATTGGCCAACGCCGGCCGAGCCGTCCTCTCCGGGGCGGGGCCAAATTGGCAGCCTATCCGAACGGCAGCGCCGAGCATCCCTTCCTCCGCGTATACGAGCACGACCCTAGTACAGCTCTAGTCGCTCTGGCTAATGCTGCCCGGACTCCTCAGTTATCCGCCAGTGCTAGCTAGCGTGCCCCAACAAAAGTGTCACATAGACCATGTACAGTCCATACGTCAGTTTTCCAGCCGCGGTGAGTGTGTATACAAGGACCGGTAGTTCATGACAGCAGTTCGATCGGGCGAGTCGCCGATTTCTCGTTGCGATCGTATAACCCGTCCGTCCGAGGTATCAAGTACTTGTACTAGTGACGCGTTCACTGCGGAAGAACACAGTTTTTCATTAATTATGTGTGCCGCGATGTGCGTTTGATTTTTAAGTGGTGCTTGACCATTCGTCCCGTGAATATAAAAAGTGCTTGAGAGTAGTCGACACACGCAACAGCCCTATAAATAGCCAGAGTACATATTGTTATTATTGTTATCATAAATTAAAAAAATTCAACATTGGTGCATAAAAGACCGGGTGACAGTTGTCGAGGAGAGGGCGAGGACCCTCCAGCAGTCGGGCACATGAGTGCGGACATCGACGGTAACATGGTCTCGTATTACAACCAGCCGATGTACAGGCAGCCGCAACACCCGCCGGTGGCCCTCCTCGACCATCAGCAGCAGCAATCCCCGCCGCTGTCCGCTCCCGACGAGTCCCAGCAACAACAACAACAACAACAACAGCTGGTGGTGTCCGATCCCCAGCATCAGCAAACTGTTTTGCCCGAGGTGTTACCCGGACCGCACCAACAGCAGCAGCAGCAGCAGCAGCAGCAGCAGCAGCAGCCACAACAACAGTGCAGCACCTGGTACAGCTATGGCCAGTTGCATCCGCACCATCCCCACCTGCTGCACCATCATCATCATCACCACCACCAGCAGCAGCAGCACTCGTACCTCGATGGCCACGATCTCTGGAACCCGCACGCCCACTATCTCCAGTACCAACAGCACCAGGTCTACCAGCAGCACCAGCTGAGCCAACAACAGCAGCAGCAGCAACAGGCGCAGTTACCGATCGGCGGGGTGGTGCAGTCGCAGATTGATTGGAGCGGCGACGAGGGCAGCGGCCAGCCGGGGGTGATAGTCGGGGCGGGTATGCCCAGTCCCCCGATAACCGCGAGCGGCAGCGAACTCAGTAGCCCCGAGACACCGAGTACCCCGAACGGTAGTAACGGTAGCATCGTCGCGACCGGTTGTACGGCCACACCGACCGCAAACACTCCAAACGGTAACAACAACAACAACAACAACAACAACAATACCAACACCAACAACAACAATACCAGTGGTGGCGGCGTCACCACCCAACAGCAGGCCCTCAGGCCCGGGCAAAGCAGAAGCCCCTACGAGTGGATGAAGAAGACCACCTACCAGCCCATTCCAGGTAATTAGTGTGCACTTTTTTTTATTCAATTCTTTACCGTCTCTCTCTCTCTCTCTTTCGAGTACACCTATGTATAAATTATCTTCTCTTTCTCTTCGTCGTCGTCATCAACATCATTGCATTAATCTTTGGTGGATTAACATTCATATGATTGTACACTGCTATACCATGACGAATCAAAAAGAAAAAAAAACAATACCATTGCATACTTGTACGTTATTATTCACGTTGTAGGGTTTCGTTTGCACTATTCGTTGGGATTATCTGTTAGAGTTCGTATATGTGATGGGGGTAAATCGGCTCCGCGCACACGAGCTCCGGGAATTATTTGAACAATTGTATTGTAGGACACTCAATATTTTTACCTACTATACAGTTTACTCGTTAAATTTTCATGAAACATGAGCGCGAATCACGAGCGACGGACCGTTTCCGCGATAATCCCCTGTATATGCATTATATGTATATCAACACACCAAGATGTCTGGATCGACAGGTGCTGCATGTGTTTTAAAAACAATTTGCCAAGCATATTGGACGTTAATTGTAAAAACGTACAATGCATCGCACACCTGCAGTATAATTATTCGTCGCAACTTCGTATCGTCCGTAAAATCGGGTGATCTCGAAAAGAGCTTCGTTATCGTAGTCCGCGCGCGTAGGCGTTATCGCGCTCGAGATTAAACGTAAAAATTTGACTTTGTGCTTTTTTCCACCCAAGCTCGCGCCGCGGTTAACAGTGTATGGAAACGACGAGTTCTGTTTTGAATCTCAACACCACCCGTGAAAAAGGAAAAATTACCGATTTTTCGATCGCATCGCGCGAGTATTACCGATCCCGGGAACCGGTTGAAGCTCAAGGGGGGCCCAGCACCGATTGATTTCGCGCAATTTTGTCCACGAGAACAAACAATATATAGAAAACAAAAAAACCTGTGTCTGTATTGTTGCAGTGGCGTGCAGCAACGCTGCAACGGCCGCAGCCGAAGAGCTTCACCATCTCTGCACCTTAGATGGTATTTATTTCTCAATACTCACTTCACCACTGTAGAGGTTGCTGTTGTACAATATATACTTATGCATTCGATTGCTCTGTTTTTTTTTTTTTTTTTTTTTTTTCCCGCTACTTTTTTAGTTCAACTTTTCCTACCCTATGTATAATACTACATTGTGTACATGTTTTAGTTGTTGAAGCTTTGCTTACTTTTTCTTTAAGCAAGTCCTTAAAAATATTATGTTGAAAATACAGTACCAAGGAGAGATACGTAAATACGAATTTGGAGAGATTTCGCTAATCGCGAGAGGGGTCGCAAGTTGTGGCGATGGTAATAATAATGACGATGGCGACGCGGAGGGCTGCTCGTCGCACAGCGCATGTATAAGTATACGCGGGAGGGGCTGCGTGCGGAGCCATCGTCGCGCCTCCTCGGGAGAGAGAAAAACATCGGCGTCGTCGGCGTTCCTCTCCCTCCTCCTCCGCGTTATTCACTGCACGCGACGTGTATATAATACATATATATGTATACGCGTACTATAATAGTAGTAATACTCTTTCGATCCAACCGCGTATAATGGCACTGGCGGGGGGTGGCTCTTTCCATTAAAATCCAGCTCTCGTTCCAACCTATACGTTATTATTATACGGACATGGGATACGTCAGTCGGGGCAGGGAGGGAGGGAGGGAGGCGGGGCAGGATGAAAATCGACCGCAGCTGTGGATGGAGTCGCGGCGAGACTGACTTACTCTTTTCTCGAGCTATACTTGTTCGCTCGAGAAAAAAAAAAAAAAAAAAAAAAAAAAAAAAAAAAAAAGGACTTTACCAAGTCGGCGACGACGCTTGCGTGCTACATGCACGCCGCTTTTCAGCGTCTGCGTGGTTTTTTCTTTGATCGCTCCCCTCCTTTCCCCGTTTTTTTTTTGGTTCGCCAGCACTGGTGCTTGGAATCGCGTTTGGCCATTATCTGCATTTTATGGTTATATTGCAGTCTCGGGCATGACAGGCGAACGGGGCAAGCAGGAGCTTTTGGAATAAAAGAAAAGAAGCCTGCTGCACGTGGCCTCCACCGTCTCGTATTATACATACATACATATATACAGCTGACACTCGCGTCCATGGTGTATACACACGTATACAATTGCAACGATTTCGTGCTGCTTCTTAAATTTTTTTTTTTTTTCTCCTCGTTTCATTATTTCTTCCCTTTTGTTAACGCAATGCCTTTTGCGCCATCGGTATATCATTGGCACACGCATTGATAGACCCACGATGTGGAAAAGTTCCTTTTTTTTCCTGGCAAGTATGCCCCGAGCAAAATATTGAGTATTATCTTTTAACATCATGGCACACGTGGCGGTATAAACTTTTTCAACTGAACGCGTTGTTTTTTTTTTTTCTTCTTCAACTAAAAATAAAATGGTCCCGAGCGCAGCAGAGTTCGGTACGCGTGAGAGCCGACGCCATTTCGGCGCGCGAACCGATTTCTCTCCCTTGACGTATACGTACCCTACTTATATACTCGCTCACTACGTTGTTGACAAAACCATAATAGCCGAGCTCGAGCGCGCGCCTCTCGTTCTGCGGTCACTCGTTTCGCAGCAGGGCCTGCGGGGCGTCACAGTCGGGCGTCACGCGGAACGACAGGGCGGTGGTACACGTATATACATATAGGATACAGCATATTGGTACCCAACCCACACTTTGTTCGTGTGCCTCGTGGTGTGATTATGGGCGAGCTTAGCTGTGCCGTCCATGGCCAATCATTGTCCACGAGAGGAATCCTCAGTTGTTACTATACTTACTTTAATGTTCATACATTTTTTTTCTTCCTTCCTTTCTTTACTTTTCTTTTTCCTATGTATTTCCTTTTCTTTTTTTGTCGGTCGAGTCGCCTCTTTGAAAAAATAATGACAAACCAAGCTACGCGGTTTTGTATCATCGAAGGACCATTTTTTCACGCCCAATAAGACACGTATCATAACGCTGTGGTACCTATATAATATACTTATGTTGTTATTGCAAACAAGTATGCATATACAAATGTAAGTTGCCACCAGACTACACACGCGCACACGATGCAATAGACATGCAAGCATCGACACAATCGGGTCGCCGTTGACGAATGGCACCTCGCGGGACGCTACGTACAAGTGCCCATTGGGGAGTGCACGGGGCGATGCGGAGGCCCAGCCGAAACTGATACCGGTACACCAAAAACGAAGATGCTGCTGCACCGACGCCGTGGACAGTGCCGACACATGGACACGTAGTATTGTTGGTATACTTAGGAGAAAAAGGTGCGGGTGTACAAGCTACCCTCGTCGTCCTCGTTGCGTCGAAATTGAAGCCCGCCCGTCCGTGTAATGGGGTGGCAACGACTCCCCCGAGTCCCGTTTTCTTCTCCACTAAGCCAACCTCTCTCTCCCGCTCACTTCTTCGCTCTGCCTTTTTCCCCCCTCTCTCTCTCTCTCACTCTTAGTTATTCGTTCAAACGTCCCCGATTCATATTCTCCTCGTTGGTCCTCGGCTTCTCCCGCGTCGACGTGACGAGCGTGAATCAGACTCACTTTGGACTATATACCATACGCTACATCTTACTCAGGCATATATATCTCCGTCTGATGGATGTATTATGCTCCCGGCGACGACGCGGCTCCTCGTCTTGAGCCCACTTTGTTGGATTTTTCAACGCGTTTAGCGCCTCGACCTGTACAAATACATATATCCTTCATGTATACGTGTATCTACGGCCATCAGCGTCTAATCGGCCACCATCCACAGCGTATAAACGTCGTAAAGCTCATCCTCCAATTAACTACTCGGCTGTTTTTCCGAGTTTTCGAGGGATCCCTCAACGATAAAGATGTATAACATATACGTATTTATAGGTTTTTTCAGAAAATTTTTACAAAACACAGTTTCAATCTCTCGCTCCTGCATAATTATTATACTTCTGTGTGCATACGGGCATAACTCCGAGGTGAAAACAGGTTTTAGCCTATACGTATATAATTATTATGTTGTCTTTTGATGGTCGCTGTGTGTACGGTAATAACTGCTGCTTTATAGCCACCTTCGGGAAGGGTATATATATACACATACTCGAGGGTACGTGCTTTTTAATAGTATATATATACGAGATTTATTCGCGTTAACGATTCGCGAGGGGCCCCTCGTAAGGCTTTTCTTGTTTCACTTTCTTCTCTCCGTATTATCTGATGGTGTATGGAGGATGAATGTTCGCGCAATCGGTCTGATATTGCTGCGGAGTCTTGAGGGGATCAAAAGAGCCGACCTGACGAATTTTACGTGTTTCAGGGCAGTTTTGCCGAGTCGTTGGGTCACGAGATGCTGTTTTTCTTTTCGTTTCAATACTTGAGTTTTAATATCTCACATTATATGCCGTGCCTATATGTATTTTAAATGAGTCGAAAAGCACGTACAGTCGGTTTTTGTGAATTTTGAGTTCAAAGGTTTTCTAATGAAAATATTTTGATCATCTGATTATGGAGAGGAAGAAAGTCAAAAGCCTATGGGATGAAAAAACGTTTTTACAAAAATTTGTTTTGCAAATTGCTAAATTATTCGTGTCTCAGGGTATGATAAGGTTTTTAAACTAAAAAATATCGATTTGACGTGTCAGAGTTTACAAATTGAAATAAAAGTACGGTTTCCAAAACTTTTCATAAATCATACTGGAAAATTATAACATTGAGATAAATGCATCCCTGCAAGTTTTCGTTTGTTTCAAATACGCCGGTTATAATATTTTTATTGCAACTGAGAGATATTTTTCATTACGATGAAATTTCCATCGAAAAGTTCTTTAAATTAAAGCAAGTCTAAAATTAACTTTGCTAATTGTGCTAATAATACGTTAAAAATAATAGCATCCGTTTTCTCGGTAAAAATCAGCCCAATTTTATTCCTCACGTTTATAAAATATTCTAATTTCTCAACGAACCGCGCGACAACAACGCAAACATAATACACGCGTGCTAACCCCAGAATAGGATATAAAAATCATAAAAAAATAACGAAAAGCATGTCATACATGTATGAAAGTAATCGATGTAGCTCTTAAGAGAGTCACATCGGCCGAGTGATATCACATCCCGAGTTCAATGGCAAGTTCGATCAGGTGGGAGTATATAGACAAAGGATGTCGCGATCGTGCGACGATTAAAGGTCGATGTGCATCGGAACACACGTTGCCTGTACGCGTGTAATTTATAAATGCTACATACATACCACGTACGAATTGCCGATATAAAAATTATTTGATACAGATCATGTTCACGCATGCGAAGAACGAGCGAGTTTGCGAGAACACATTAAATCATATGAGAAAAAGAGCCAAGGTGTGAAGGTAGAAACACATGTATGTATTTTTTAATGAAAAAGCATTAAAACGCGAGTAGGAAAAAGGAGGTGCTTGGCACGCATATACGTGCGCTGCACACGGAATACAAGCGAGTATACGTATGACATGCCTAAAGAAAGAGAGAGAGAGAGAGAGAGTGAGAAAGACGAGAACAAGGGGGAGGGGGGTGGAGGCATCTTTGCGATTAGATAAGGGCCGAGCGGGCGGCAGACATCAAAGCGCGACTCGCTAATCCCGCACTCCTTGATAACCGAAGGCCTTCGTAGAAACGCGGCGCAGCTCTTTCTCTGTATATCTCTCACCTGAGCGTCTCCCGCTCTTTGCTCTCCTCCTCATCCTTCTTACCCTCCCGCGCAATCTTGTATTATATACTAAAAAGAGAGTACAATATAGCTCCGTTACCCATATATATATGCGTATACTCGTAGGTAGATACTTTTGGTCCCTTTTCCCTTGTGTGTGTGTGTATAAATATATGCTGTGCTCGCGCACTTCCTTCCGTCCCGTATCTCTCATGTCCGTAACGCGCCCACCTCCTCTCGTCTATACTTGTACACCAAACTTGTCTTCCTCCTCTCGGATATACTTCGACAATTGTTGGCCCCGAATATTGTCACCGCCTGTGGTTGGCTTATCTTCTTTTTTTTTTTTTTTTCTTTTCGCCAAACAGTCCACCAAATGTTACACGTATATACAGGTATAGAGACAGGGTCGATATCGGACTTATCGGCTCTTGTCATCGGAGCCGGGCTATTTGTTAGTTTTACGGCACCTCTCGTTCAATCCGATCTCGGGCGATTAGTATCAATTAGAGTTGACATTGTTGTGCTACGCGATTTTCTCTCGAGTGCCTTTTCATTCTCTCTTTTTTTCTTCTTCTGTGTTTGCCGCAACGAGTACACATAATATATGCCTTTGAGTGGCAAATTTTTGACAATGACAGGGTATCGTTGCAAATCAGCAGTGCCTAAAAATAGAAAAATTCATCTCGAGCCCTTTTTTTTTCCTTCGCTCGGCGCCATAAATTATTCCCATGGATTCCGATGGTTATCTCGCTGTCGTTGCTGACACATTGACCGATCAAAATCCCGATTCCACCTTCCCCCTCAACGCAGTACGTAACATCGATTTGGCCATAAATATCCGCATCAGCTGAAACACGAGGAGGCATTGCCTACTTAGCACTTTCGGGGTGTAAAAAGTCGCTTTGATGGATCCGCTTGTTTCTCCTCCTCCTCCTCCTCCGTCCGACGCTCGCGTTTCTCGTTCGGTGTCCCATGCAAATCTTCATTAGATCATTTTTACTGTCCACCAAAAGATTGAGCTGTTTTTTTTCTCCCCTCCTCGATTCTGCTGACCTCAAACACAACGTACTTGCTCGCCAATTCAATCGAAGAATCGCGTACAATATGTTTTTTCCCTCTTTTCCACTGATAACGGTGTAAACACTTGATTTGCATTCAATGCCCACGTAGTTCTTGTGCAAAAAAAATGTTACATATAGGACTCGAAAAGTTTTCGTTTAAAAATGGGTAATAATTCTTGCTTCTCACGCGTTGTTCCGCGCTTTTATCGAAATACGCATACAGTAAAGTCTACGTACCACGTAATATCGTAGGTAAAAAAAACTACGTAAACATACACACATATACGCGATGGGGCCCAGGGACACGAGCGCGAGGGATTTTATCAAGGCGGTCTTTTTCATCTACAGCCCGGCGTGCCTCTTGTGAGATACCTGTCTTGTATATGTACGGCGTGTATTACATGTGCCTATACTTGCGACATCGCTTGGTCAAACCGCCACTGCAGCAGCTGATAATGACAACCAATACGTGATGTGTATATATATATTTTTTTTTTTCTTTCACCAAGTCAAGTACAAGAGAGCCCCATACTCTTCGAAACTTGACGAAAAACCAATATTTACGCAATTGACGATAATGTATTATGTCACCAGAAATGTAACAGTTAATTGTTACATATTGATATTTCACGGAATTTCATTTTTTCACTATCTCTGATATATTTCGGTGACTGATATTAATATACTATTCGTTACGTTATTCGTGTAGCTCTGGGTTATTGATGTTTCACTGATTTGCAATTAATAATAGTTAAAGTTCGATCACTGGGAATAAGTAAATTGTCGTTGGAAAAATCGGTAAATATTTATATCCATGAAACTACGCGGCGAGAAATTAACAACATAAACATACGTTTCGGAAATGGATAAATTCTTACTCCATCGTCCAGGAAACTTTTTTTAGCACAATTATTTTTGTCGCTGAGAACGCTAATCTTTATCACTCATTTTTGCCGTTTACAAAATTTACTTTGTGAATAGAAAAATCCTCTGGATAACCAACGCGAGTTTACGGTTACAGATTAGTAATTTTAGTTTTCAACACTATCTCGAGGTAATTCCACTGATTTTTCACAAAATTTCCTTATTCGCGGTGACCTGATTTTTGTTATTTAAAACCAACAAAAAGATTTTTTACCAAATCGGCTTAACGGAGCAAAGTATTCCAATTTCATACGCGTGTAAATATACGTGCGATTGAGAATGGCGAGCAAAAATAGAGTAACGGGTAGAGATAAAACGAGTTCAAGAAATCCAATGTAGAGCAGGCTGTACTGTATGAGCGCAAAACGAAAATCCCTCAAGTAAACAGACGCGGAATTCAAGGTCTTTCAATTTTACATTAGGTTTAGCTATTACGTATAGGTACCTATAATATGTGTGAGTCAACACGTATTTCTTCGATTTTTTTTATTTTTTACATATTTTTCATTTATTTGTTACCTGCTACGAGATGGACCTATAGCGTATGCACGATAATCGATGAATTTTATTGTTATAGGCCAATCAATTTACACTAAAAACGCTTTAGTTTGCATGAAAATAGAATTTGAACCGTATAATGTATCGCTGTACTAGTCGCTGCTATAATATTGCTATTCAGGGTTTGCGCACTTGAAAGTTACAGAAAAACAAAACCATTTAGAAACTTTTCAAGACTTGTATAATAAAGATTTTTTTTTTTGTTTAAAGCACCAAATTTTAAATGAATTTTACTAATACGGCGTGTACGAGTTATATGAGATCATGAGCATTTTCAACTCGACTCGAAATATAACATCTATAAACGTTTATAATACGTCTAAAATTTGGTGAGAATAAAAAAAGCGCCATCTTCATTTTTTTAACATTTTTTGTTTCAAGTATATCAGTAGAGGCCCAAATATTTGTAGGAAGAACGCTCATCCTGCTCCTTATTGCTATGAATATTAAAGTTTTCAATTTCACTAAAGAAGCAAAAAATACTTTGTCTCGCACGACTCCAGAAGTGCGCACACCCTCGATGAGCGATTATTTATCGTACAGACGAAAAGAGCTAAAAAACAATAATTGTTAGCTGTGCTATATTTGTATAAAATAGGTTGAAGCAAAATAGTCTAATTTAAGCGTTTCCCACGCTCTCTTTGATATGTTGCAGGCAAGACGCGAACGAAGGACAAGTACAGGGTCGTGTACACGGAGCACCAGAGGCTCGAGCTCGAGAAGGAGTTCTACTCGAGCAAGTACATAACGATCCGACGCAAGTCCGAGCTCGCCGGGGCGCTGAGCCTCTCGGAGCGCCAAGTGAAGATCTGGTTCCAGAACCGGCGGGCCAAGGAGCGCAAGCAAACCAAGAAGCGCAACGAGCTCGAGCAGCGCGACGTCAAGCCGATCCTCGACGTTCACGGGGTCGTCCACCCCGGCCCCGTCATCAACGGCATGACCGGCCTCGGCCTCGGCGGCATGCCCGGCCTCGGCCTCGGTGGCTTCCTCCACCACGGGAGCACCGCCAGCCCCTGCAGCAGCACTAGCAGCACCAACAACCCAACCGGCGCCCCCGCCATCGCCACCACACCCACCCCACCGCCCACCTTCGGGACCCACCACCCGCACCACCACCCGCACCACCACCACCCGGCCCACCATCACCCCCATCACCACTCGCAGTCCATCTTCCAGGCGGTGGCTGCCGCCGCGGCCGCCGGCCACCCCCAGCTCTCCGGCCACTCGGTCCTCGGCATGTGACGCGACACCAGTCCCCCGTCCTGCACGTTCGCGACGGCTGCCGACGCCCTTCCGCTCTCGGACCCCCAATGATAAGCCACGCGCGGCTTAGCTCCAAGAAAAATCATACGTGCAAGAAGATTGTTCGCGTCGGTGAATCGAAAACGTGTACCTATTTACACGCCTTCGCGCGTGTGCGCTGCGAGTTTTCCCCCGATTGGGGGGGAGAAAAGTCGTTTTCAACTTTGATTCGGCGGAGGTGGTCCCTCGGGAGGGAGTGGTGCCGGAACGCTTTGAACTTTCGAAAAACTCGACTTATCTCTCGCAAGTTACAGACGGGGAAAGAAGAGAGAGGGGTGTGTGTGTGTGTACTTGCTTGCTCTTCCGACGGCCGCGAGTGTATAGTTTCATCCCGGCTCGGCGGATTGGAGTGCACGTGGTGGTGCTTCGGGCGCATGTAAATATATAGTGAACGGCACGAGTGTTGTTTGTTGTGCCGGGGGGTGTTTAGGAAAAATTGTTCGAGAGGTGCAATTGTGTACAACCTGCGGGGATCGTCAGTGCCGATTTCGCGAGTGTACGAACCATTTCGACGAATGGATGGTTTGTGACGTGCCCGGAATCGGGAGATCCGAGCTCACCTTCATCGAAGCTTTGGGAAAAGAATAATTTCTTTTTTTCTTCTTCTTTTTTTTTTTTTTCATTGTACATAGAGCATATGTGTAATACCGATGAAGCGGAGAATTGTAGATGTGATGCTGATATGAGTTGGCGCTGTTGTTAGTTAATTTGCAAAATTATATATTATTTTATTTTTTTGTGTACGTAGGCGTATTCACGGACATTTTATCGAATACTTATGTATGTAATGTGTACGAATTTAATATTACTTTCATTCGACGCATTGATAGGTTCGTTAAAGGGCGCTCCGTAACATCTACTCTTACGGAAAGTTGTTTCATTTTTATGATTAGCAATATTATCATTATTATTATTATTATTATTATTATTATTATTATTATTATTATTATTATTATTATCATTATTGGTATCATAATGATTATTTTTTTATATTATTGTATTTATTACGAATTTTATGGGGTAACGTGTCTGTTTGTTGATACTGAAAAAAAAACAAAGGTAAAAAAAGGACGCGTTATCCTGATAAATTGGTTCTAAATATTTTTATTATATACTGTATACACTTTAGTTGATCTTTAACTCCATTTTGATTGAAATACTTGAAAATTGCGTTAAATTTGTGAATTCGGAATCTCTAGAAAAGTTGTATCATCTGAAAGTAATATGAAACTATTAAATTTCTTGATTCAGTGAAAAAAAAGTACTAGTCTTTCAAAAATAATAATTTGTTTTGTACTTTATGAGAATTGAGTGATTTTTCATTTATATCATGGTATTACTTGAAATTGTTTTACAGCGATTGACAAAATATTACTCAGATTTCAAATGTTTTGTCGTGTTCACAAAAACATTATTTTTTCCGCCACCTTTGAATTTCATCGTTTTCGATAAACGCGATCAATTTCCATCACTTCATTTTATAAACTTATCAACTTTACCATTTAAAGTTTTAAATGGGAAAAATACATAAATGTATTAATGGCACGCCAATAACATTGGAATTTGTAATTAGCACGTAATACGTGAGGTATGGCCTTAAACGCGTAAGCAACGAGTGTGTGCGATCGTTGTGTTTCCAACAGCGATCGGAGGAGAAAAGCTTAAGTTGAAAGGCTTGATACAAATAAATGAATAAATATATAAAATAACGTGCCTTGAGCATTTTCTCTTTGATATTACATTGTTTTTGTTGATAATGATATAGTATTGTCGAGTATAATACGCGTTTGCGATAATCGTATTTAAAAGACACTTTACTCATAGCACTGTAGAGAACAACTATGGTTTGCAAATAATAATGCGTAAACGGTGTTAAACATGATGTATCGTTAAGACACACGCGTAAACTTGAAACGAAAAGTTTCGTCTGATTTTATTGTTTCGACATTGTAAATACTCATAATTGACCGGAATGCAAGAGTGTGAAAAAAAAAAAAATAAAAAATAAAAACGAAAAGACGCAAAGAAAGGCGATCGACTCGAAAAAAACAATGAAGAGTTGTAGTCTTGATTTGGTGATGTGATTGAAAAAAAAAAAAAAAAAAAACTTAAAATCTGCGATCACACTATTCGTTTCGAAATAAAGAAAATTTGATAAAAAACAAAAAAAACAAGGCTATCATTTTTTGTAACACATGACCTCCTCGAGCAAATGTTTATTCGTGTTTCTCAACACCGTCTTGATTTTGTAAAGGAAAAAAGAGAAGAAAAAAAAAAAAAAAAAAAAAAAAAAATTGAGCACGAAATCAGACTGCGATCAACAACTGATATACTACCATCGCCAAAACAGCCAGATAAGCAGCTCGACGAAAACAAAGATGATACAAAATTATAACAAGACGAGCCTCGAGCGGAGAGAGAGAGAGAAAAATATCCATTACACGTAGGTATAAATCACGAACCAGCACAGAAGCAAACAACACTTGGTAACGAGTAAGTACATCACCACATAATACAGTGTGAAACGCAAATAGGGGAGTAACATCATACACAGCCTGAACTATACATACATGATAAGTTGCCTCTCGTGGATCCACGTGCTCCTAAATATACATGAAGCCACATATAGACGTGGGTATATGTATACCTCATACATACATGTGAATCACAAATTCCGTTTGTGTTGCAAACAATACCGTGGGTGTGGGCGCAAAGTGAGGGAGGGGTCGGGAAGAACGAAAGCACGTACAGGGAGAAAGAGCGCAACGAGTCTCCGGAGGGCCCTTGACGTAACTGCCAGATCGATGTGCCCCGGCATTAGCTACGAGCTGACATTTTTTTTTCTCTCTCTATCTCTCGTTGAACGCTGTACTCGTACTCTATGTGTGTACTATGTACTGTCCGCCACCACAGCCATCACCGGGATTTAACGTCGATATTTCACCAGGACGACTCGCTCCCTTCGGCTCTTCGTTGTTATGTTGTTCTTCGCTACTCGTTACAGTCGTCAACTCGAGTACGAGATAAAAATCATCCGACTTGGGACAATGTCACGACTGACTCTATACTCGGGCACTGCAAAGTCTCGCTTAAAGAGGAAGATTTTTATACTTTACGGGCAATATTTCGTAGCTTAGAAGTAAAGGTGGTAGTTTTTGCCGAATAAAAAGTTTTGGTTCGAAGAAAGCGTGTGAGAGCTACGTCACCGTGAATACAAGTGAGTTTTTTTTTTTTTTTTTAGCTCTGATATCCATTGCCAGCTCAAATAAATAATTTCAAACCGAAATAGTTAGTCAGGACGTAAAACAATGTTTGGTAATTTGCCTCCTGTATGGAAAATGTTCGTTTAGCTTACTGGAGTTAGTAAACTAAAAAAATTATTTTTTTTTTTTTTATAAATTTTAATTACATGCATGTTAAGATGTTAATTCAACCCATTGGGACGCGCGTAACGATAGAAGGTTTCACAACAGGTGTGAAATGGATGTATCTTACGAATCGTATAAATAAAATATGGCAAAAAATTGAGCAAAAGGTTTCTCCAAAGATAACTTGCCTAAAGAAAAACATTAAAAATACTACGCTTGGAGAAACCAATACAATAAATCCAAATGTGTTTGTATGAAACGTTTGAAGCGTGTGTTTGGATTTTCTATTTTTTATAAAATCATGTAGTACACAGTAGTGCTAATGAGCACTTGACGAATGACTAAACCAATGGTTCGTCAACTATGTAACCAGCTCTACTGGACCAAACAACTACTCTCCAAGACTACAAAGTAAGTTTTTGTCACGTTTCGCAAATTTCTTTTTCTGTTGAACAATTTTTTTCTTTTATAAAATTGTTCAAATAAATTGATGATTAATTGATTACCAGCACTATTGTGATGTAGGTCATACGTGTACAGAACTTTGAATGACATTTTCAACTACGCCATAACACGCGGTGTACCCAAACTTACAGCGCGCGTATCACAAGCCTTCCTTGTTGGATCACTCCTGTTATTGGTATTTTGGGTGGAGCCGTGAACTTTGCACAAATGGAATGTTTACCGTTAAACAAATCCCTTGTCTGGTTTCCGAATGTCCATCGGACCAAAGCCGTATTTGTCTCGATCGAAGGAAAAAAAAAAAAAAAAAATTGGAAGAAGCAAAACAAGTAACTCTATAGAAAAGAAATCGTAAACTTTTTGTGCGGCTTGTATATACACGTATAATATACAAAAATAAGCCCGTCCGATAGCCTTGAGGGAGGCATCAGAAGTTCCGAGAAAACTCGTATAAATTTTAACACGTCCGAGAGTTGCCTTATATTTTTTGATACGTTTTAACATCTCTCGGCATCAGCGCGAGGAATTTTACAAAGAGGAAAAAAAAAAAAAAAAAAATAGGAGTTTCCGACGCGCGCCCGGGACTCTCGGAGCTGCGGCGAAAAAAGAAAAGCTCGAAAAAGGGGAAAAAAAAGGGTAAATAAAGGGATAAGGACGAGGAAAAGGATACAGTGCCCGAGCCGGCATCGGTGTATATAAACGGGTGTGTATGTGCAGGGAACAACAAAAGCAAAGGAGCTGCAAACGAGAATGGCGCGCGCGCGGCACCGATGGTAATTGGACTTTGGCTAATAGCTCGGGGGGGAGGGGAGGGAAAAAAAAACCTTGAACTTTGCCAACCAACACGGACTCGCCTCTGCATCCCTGCAGGTATATTTATATGTATACAAGCGAAGGTACGCGTGTAACCAAGTTAATTGGCAAAGTTATTTTTTATGGAACTCGTGTATTATAACTTACAAACAACTATGGATATATAGGTACACTCATACTTTGCGGTGTAAGTTTTTATTTTTGATTATCCTGAAAATGGCAATATTATAAGATGGAAAATCCTCGCTTATTTAGATAACATTCGACAAGTGGATTGATTATTTTGTCAAGTGCCATAAAATTTACAACCCACCGCTAACTCGACCGATGTACAATATCATCTCGCCTCAACTCATATTCTCACTATATACATGTACTTTGATATCCCATTCGGTGAAACGCTTCGCATTTCCCTTTAACATCGATTTGGTCGCTCACTTTTACGATTTTTCGCATCGCGTTGCAAAAAAAAAAAAAAAACATCAAGCAAAAAATCGGGCAATCGTAAACATTTGTTTTCCAACAAAATATTTTATAACTTACACCGAGAGAAAAAAAAAAAAAAAGAATATAGCGCAAAAAGTCACAGGGGAAAGTAAAATAGATGTACAACAAACCAGTGGGTATATAATATACACACGCGCATATTTTTTTTCCCAGCCCTAGCTCAAAGAAGCGCTGCACGGAGACGCCCAATAAAAACGTACGGGTTGCCGGACTGGCTTTATTTTTTTGCCCCACGCCGATGCGCTCACCCCACAGGAGGTAAGGGTATATATATATACATAAGTATAAATAGGTTGTTGCGGCTCAATTCAATAGCTTTCGAGGTATGTACATATAGGTATATATGGGGCGACGGTGCCAGTGCATTATATGCTGCACCCATTGGTAGCGAGTCTCGGCGAATGGTATATCCGCGCTGAGAGTCCCTTTCGGAGCTACACTGTGCCTTGGATACGATCGACCTAAGCTAATACCGCCTATATGCGTGCAGCGAGGGAAGAGAAGGAGGCAGCGGCAACGAGAGAAGTGGGCATCGGTGTATATGTGTATAGGTGCACAAACGGAGCCGGCTTTTCAGGACTTTTTTTTTTTTTTTTTTTTTTACGCCGAGAGCCGTAAGAATGGCGAGCCTCGGCCTCTCTGCAGCCGATACTCACGTATATATGTACCCGATGCGGCTCGATCCATCGTTTTTCAAACATTTATTGGTACACGAGCTCGACATTTTTACACCGATCGCCCGAGTCTTTGGCCATTTTTATACTCTTTGATAAGTTGTACCATTTTTCTTGAATTGACTCGCTGGAAAAAAAAAAAAAAAAAGAAAATGTGTCTTATTTCGGAGAGTATAAATAATAAAATTCGAGTCGAAAAATATGCAACGCAGGTATAGACGTACGCGTTTTAGGCGTATATATGTATATCCTCGATTTTATTGTTACTTTCGTGGTCGCGGTTCACATCATAAAGTAAAATCGTAACGTTCACTGTAAAATAAACTGGTTTCTCGATTGGCTTTCGTTTATTGCTCGGCCAATGTGGTCGTTTCATAACTTGTATAGGACCCGCAATGTTGTATACTCGAAAAATTCAAGCTGTGCCGAAAGTTTACACTTTTTTTCACCATAACTACACTGATATGTTGTTTCTTGAGTCTCCACGCCTGCATATTGCCGATGCAGAAGTATACACAAAAAATACTGGATTGAAAATTCCATGACAACGAACGACGAGTGCGCCGCGAAAGGCGGGCGTGTATACCCAGATTTTTAGCTGCCCCGTCTGACGGACCTGTCCAAGAATTTGATGAGATAATTATTTCTAAGACCGAGTAAGAGCATCGTCTCCTCGCACAGATATACGTGTATATGTATAGCCGTCGTAAAATAAAAGATCAGAGGCTAACGATACCGATCAGCGCCAACAACGTTTTCGTTTCTTTTACGACGCCCAACTTTCGAACCCAAACTCTTCCGCGTATACCTCTCGTTTCGATTGTTGTCTTGGGCTAGAGAGAGGGAAAAAAAAAAAGAAGCGACCCTGCAACGTTATATCGCGGGCCGCGCGTTAAAAACTCCCAAACGATCCTATAAAATCAACCTCGTAACGAACCCACTTCTAAGCGTATACGCATATAATGCCCATCACTTTGTGCGCTCGATCGCTCCTATACATTATATCCTTCGCCCCGTAAACTCGATGAGTGTATATATACAATACATTGTATGGGCATATAACGAATAAAAAAAGATGCAAAGAGCACTCCACAATAGTATCGGTATGTTTATTATCGAGTCGGGCGACTATTGGCCAGGTGCATGTCATGCAGCGCCAGCCTTGGTGTCAAAATCATCCAACCGCGGGTACCTACATTACACGTCAACAGCATACACCGATGCACACTTTTGGTAATAATTAATTAACTAGCAAAAAATAAGTGTATTTATTCATCTGATAATGGATGTTATTATAAAAACAGGCTTTAGGAATATCACGCACTCGATTTGTTTTAACTTGAAAGCCTTAAAAAAAGGTAAACAGTTGGTTGAAAGTAGTCATGTGTGCGATGTTACAGAATTTCAAAGTGATGGAGTTAGCAATTTGACAAGTGCCGTCGTAATAAGGCAGACCTCGACCTCGTTTTATTTAGATTATTTTGAAAATTGTCTATAAGTTGCATTGCACATGAAAATTACTTTTATTTACAGTTGGATAATCATTGAAATTTATGTAATTTCACTCCATTTGTCTTTGCCCTACTGTTACACCCACATTTCATAAACGTTCAAATAATAGAAATCACAATAATGATCATGTCTCATTTCGTATATTTATCTTTCTTTTTGCCATCTGCTTCTGAGAGTGTGCTCTGGATCGAAAACTAGAGAGGCTTCATTAATAAGTGTGTTGTTACATTGAAACATTTTACAACCGTTCTTGGCACCACATAGTTCATTTTTTTACATTTGTGTAACTGCAATTTCATAATATTGATACTATTTATGCATATGCATATATTCTTTCCTTAATTAAGCAAAAATGACAGTAATTTGGTACCCCAGGTTTCCTGTTTACTTGCACCTGGTCAATATTGTAAGTGTGTCGCTCTTATAGTTGGTACAGTCGTTGCTTGCATTTTGAGTGACATGAAGAAGGGACCAAAGTAGCTCTACGAACGAAACTCGCTTTAAAAAATGGCCAAACGCCCCGATACCATGAGGCATCATATAAGTAAGTACATACATTGGTATCAAAAGTGCATGCGACGGAGCGACGGCGAGGGTGCACCAAAATATAAGTATCCTCCGCGTTCTGTTTTCGAAAGATCGGCTCCAAACGACATCTCGCGATGGGCTCGTAGAAGCTCCTAAGCAAATATACGTGGTGCAATCCTCAGTCGATCTTTGGGGTGACCTTCAAAACGATTGGCAACGCGTTACATATTTCTTACAAAGCGATGACAGTCTGTTGTTGTTTTGACAAATGCCAAAATATAATACGGCATGTATTGACACAATAGAAGTCACCTGTATTATCGACCATGGCATATATGTATATATATATATATTTCGTTGATTAAAGCTTGAAATACTATCAAAGTAATGAAATTCAAGGAGGTGGATTGAAAATTCATTCGCGTATCGGCTGTTGTTAAGACTGAGACCTGTTTGCTCGGCATTAAATTTGAATTCAAAAATTTGAAGGAACATTGGAAAAAAGCGCACTCAATCGAAATATTAATAAAATGGAAACTAAAAGTCATTGAGATGAAAAATTTCACTGGGGCTAACGAATGGTAATCAAGTGCCGATTTTCTCGCAAGAGCTAGGTGTACTAAAGTAGAAGATAGAGCACCAAGATTATACGTATACGTACGTAATCGGAGCATTAGAAAAGCGCAGCTGATAGCGGTTCGACCGTCGGAAGGAGTGAAAAAAAAGCGAGAGACTGGAAGAAGGGTATAGAGAAGGATGGAGAGCACGTACATGGCTTGTGGGAGCAGAGAGAGTGAGTAGCCGTATCACATAATATATGTATCTAAAGGCGATACGTGAGCTTGATGCTGTACACGGACAGAGAGAAACAGAAAGGGGACTGTATAGTTGATACACAATAATATGCGCATCAGATCAGGCACGGATTTTATCACGGGCGAGAGCTTAAAAACTACCACCATGCGCTCTGCGTGGATGCCGTTAATACCGTTCTTGCGTGTATCGATATCGGGTAGCTCGACGGGTTCGCCACTGCCGGATTCAGGCTTGCGATCTGCTCTCTCTCTCTGCTGTAGTTGTATAGTTATCCATCGCACTGCAAAAAAGGAGTACAAGAGGAGCTCGAGCTTGCGCGTGCCAAGCTCTCTTTTGCGCTGCCCGTTTTGTTTTTCTTCCTCGCGGTTAGCTGCATGCGAATACATATATCTCTGAACGAATTCCGTCTCGGTCATCATCCATCGGGCCGGCCGGATCGGGAAGCCTCTCTCCGCGGGAGGCGTGCTCGACCTTCGTGGACTCTTTGCTCGTTCCGCCACTGTACACGCTGCTCTAATCCCATTTTCTCCATCTCACCTTGCTCGCTTGCTTATTCATTGACTCGCGTTACTTCGATTTGCGCTGGTAGGTAAGCACACTCATTGTTTCGCTTTTTTTCACTTTCTCTTGGCCATTGGCTTCTCTTTCGAGGTTCTATTTTGAATTTTTCGGCTTATTTTCAACGTACGAGGCTGATCATCGGAATATCATTGTCCTCTGCTATCGATTTTACATGAAGGTAAGCCACCAAGTTTACTTTTTAATTTTTTTTTAATTTTTTTTTTTTTTTCATCGACGTTAAACGCGCATTAAAAATAGTATAATTCAGTTGATAAATAAGTTGACAATTATTTTTTTAGTTGACACTGGAAAATGTCATCAAAAGGCATACTGAGCATCACTGAAGTAAATGCTCTACCAGTTGAAAATTTCGAATGGCTGTTTGGCAACGTGGTTGAACTATGTCCCGAAGCTGCGTCCAGTGCAGCTAAAAAACGACCATTCCTTTCGACTGAGGATCTTAAAAGAGCATTTGACGAGTATTTGGATAAACTGGACAACTCTGGTACGTCATATTCAATCAACAAACTTGTACAAGGTGCATTCTGATTACAATGAAAGTATCATCCACTCCACAGAAAAAGAATTAGTTTTGTTGAGACACCCAGACTTATCTAGTAAATTATCGGAAGAAGATAAATTGACCACGGAATCGCAGAGTGAATTAAAATTCGTGGACCTAAATGCCATTACGAAAGATGATAAACAAACGCTATGGAACAATAATTATTTGTGAGTACGATATTTGCAAGCCATTTTAATAAGCCTGTACTACAAAAATAATTTAAAAAGTTTTTTTTATTCACTAGATACACAGAAAAATTTAGGTTCCCATTTGTTATTTGTGCGAGAAAAAACAATATCGAATCTATTGTTTCTCGACTGGAATCGCGATTGAGTAATTGTAGAGATACTGAATTGAAACTTAGTATAGAAGAAGTTAAGAAAATCAGTCGAATGAGAATAGACGATTTGGTGTGGCCTGACTTGTAATGGATAACGTTATTGTTGTTACACTGTGTTACTGTTGATTTTGTAAATTTTATATGTATGAGATTTATTAAAAATCTTATAAATACAGATTATAAGGCAAAGTATAGATCAATATTTATTAGAAACAATTATCACTTAAAAGCAAACCTTATAAGATTCCCAAACTCTTTTCTACAACAGCGTGTGGTTGTCCCATTTGTTCCCTGAATTCTGATGTGTTTAATATATCTTCAAATCTATTAATTACAAATATTTCATACATTAGAAATAAATATCAGGATAAATTCATTAAAATTAAAAAAAAAGTCAACTTACCCTATGTCTTCATCTCTTCCAAGTATAACGTCACGCATCAGATTGGATGACGGTAAGAATGGCAGCCTACCGATTTTTTCAGATGATTTCAATTCCATTGCCAAACGCATTGGTGCATGTAAACCTTGTGTGTTGCGAAGCATAAGCATCTCCATACGTTCACTATTTTTCTGGTACTGCAGTGATATTAAAATTAAAATTATTTTTTAGAGAGTATTTTTTTGAATCGACCAAAGATACAATCCATATCTTACATTCTTTTCTGATGCTTCAAGCGGGTGTGAATAGCCTATTGTTTTTCTGGTGGCACTCAATCTAGACAAATATAATTGTGGGTCAAGACAAGTTTTATGGAAGAATACAGGATGAACTTTGTAACTGCTTACCCCGAGTCAAAAGGACTCTGAATTCCATAAGTATTGCTGCTGGTGTTGGGTTCTTCAAAACTCTTGGATGTTGGCTTTGAGGCGAATCCGAAACTCTGGAAACAACATTGACACACTCGAGTCAGAATTTATAAAAATATCTTGTTTGTTAAAACGAATAAAAGATTTGTAAAAGACAATGACTCAACACTTATTAGTCAAGAAGGAATACTGGAATTCAAACAATAACCTCAAATAAACAAATGACTCGAATACCAAAAGGCGAACAGTTAGAAATGAAAATTATACATAAACTACGTTAAGCTGTAAAAGAAGATTGCGGCGTACCATTTTGTTGACTTTTTTAACACTTTTGTCTACACGTTCACTAGGTATCAAAACCTTAAAATAGTTCTTGACACTTGCTGCAACTTTTTTAACCAAAAGCGGCTTTTCCACTAAAACTGAAGAGTGAGAAAGAAAGCACACACACATATGCAAGTCATGAAGATACCGATACCTGCGAAACCGTTATTATCGACTAGCAACAATTTTTATTTTATTTATTACAAAATTATTATGCTGCTCTAAAATGTTGGCAAATATGAATTCTTGGTAACCTTTTTTCCATTCTATTAATTATTTTTATAGAAATTACGATGCCATTAAAAAAAAAGTGTATTTTCAAAAAAATAAAAAATGTGTGTGCGCATGTATACGCGCAGGTGAAAAAGGCGCCAAGATACGTTATTGACAAAACAAACGTCAAGCGCACACCCGCCGCACTCGCCCTTTCCTCATTAGCATACTAACAAAAAATGTTCAACTGAACCCTAAAAGTACCAAAGTTAAATTGTTATGTAAAAGTGATCGCGAACAAACTACTACTGAGTACGCGATAAAAAAAAAAAAAAAAAGTACGAAATTCATATGAAAAAATGGCCGATTATTCGCACAGAAAGAGCACAGTGCGCGAGGCGCTCATCGGCTCGAACCTGCTGTCGTCCACCCAACGAGTCAACGTAAGGTTTTATATCAAGTGACAATAATTACCTCGTACCCACACGCGATGCCAAACTTGACCGATTTTCATTTTCGTTGTTGGTTGATCGTCTAAAGGATGGAAAATTACGGGGCAGGTACCTGTTTCGCGCGTCCGTGAGGCTCGTCATGGAGTACATCGAGTGGATAGGCAGCGAAGCGCTGATGGACCGTGAAAACGTCACCGCCAACGTCAAACTCGCCAAACAGAGGAAAGCCTCAAAGCTGGACCTCACGGTCAAGGTGCATCCACGCGTGTGAATTTGTCCACGTGTGCGGCGAGAAAAGGTAACAATAATGTTTGTTTGTTTGAAACGACAATCGCCAGGATCGGTCGATACTGCTGCTTTCGCCGGACAAGAGGTCCAAGGAGGACATTGAGTACGCGAGGTCCGTCATAGTAAACACGAAGGCGTTCAAGAAGTATCCGGAGGATATAAAGGAGTCCCTGGCTGCCGAGTGCGGTTACCAGTACGTGCTCCCCCAAAGGACCGTGACTCGGCAGGGACACAAAGCCACGGCCCTCTACTACGTCGTGCGAGGGACACTCGATATTTTCAAAGATGTCACCGACAAGACCACGGGTAAAAGTTTAAGCTGTGATCATAGAACAGATGCAATTTAGTTTAAGCTTTTACATTTTTAAATTTAAAAGAATATTTATATATGTATATTACAGGTAGTTTTAATGATTGGTAATTTGGTAAAAAAATTTTACAACGATTTTTTTTCTTCTTTGAAATATTTACCGACTTATGAATTATGAAAAACTATCAGCTGTGAATCATAGCTATTTTTGCATCTATGTTATTATAGCTACATTATTGGTATTATTATAACAGCTATAATTACAGCTTATTTTTTTAGCTAATAATTTTTGACATGTACTTACTCAAGCAATCGGATTTTCAACAGATGACGATCAATGATGTAAAAAAAAAAGTTATATCATATTGAGTAAACTTGTATTCGATAGGCCAGATAAATCAAACGATCGTCGGATCACTGGAGCCCGGCGATATGTTTGGCGAAATAGCACTCCTTCACAACGTACCGAGAACAGCGACAGTGGTGAGCAGAAGTAAGGAATCATTTGATTTAAAATGTATTTAGTGCCAAATGTATAAGGGATAAGTACGCGAAACTCGAGTCTCATTTTTCATCGCAACATTTGTTTTTTCATACTACTTTCACGCTGCGTAACATTTCATGGCAAATAGTTCGCGTAACTCCCAAGTATCCCTGGTAGATTATTAATAAAAAAAAAAAAAAAAAAAACCGTGTATTAATTGCTTTCTTTGTGTGTGCATACAGCGGCCATTGACCTGTTTGTAGTATCCCGAAGTGCGTTTAACAAAAACTTGAAGAATTACCTTATGGAAGAGTGGGACGTGCTTCGCGATGCCTTTGTTAATTTCAATTATTTCAAAGGCTGGAGCGAAGATACGATCCGCGAGTGCTGCATTTTGAGTAAAGTGATAAACTATGATCCAAACGAGGTGAGAATCAAGCATTATAAATAAAATTCGCAAAATCGTTTGGTTACAAAAAGAAAAAAAAAAAAAAACAACTGTTTTTATCCTCGATTGAGGTGCTCTTGGGGGACGGTCGAGGAATGGTGCACTACGTATACTTCATTCTTTCCGGGGAGTGCAGACTCGTGGAGCACATGCTCGTTGATAAGAAAAAGTCGTCCGATGGAAAGCAGGCCAAGTACAAACTCTACGACAGTCAGAGCATAGACAAGAATCCCACTAGGCAGCGCAAAACCAGGAGTAAGATGATCGTTGATCTCGCCTTGAAAGACGACTTCCAATCGATGATATTGAAAAACATTGCTCAGGTGCATTTTACTTGTGTATTGATGTTTTGGTCAATTTTGTATTTTCGTGGCTACATTAATTTTTTATTTTTTTAGAACACTGATGACAGTACAGTGACCGCGGGACAGCAAGCGTCGGCGACTGATAACATTATAAATTTAATATCGTCCAAGAAGGACGAGCATACAAATATTGCTATGGAACGAATCAGCGTGATCACTGTAACTCTCCAGGATGTCGTAAGTTGATGGTGTAACTGCACGTGTAGTTAATTTTTTTTTTTTTTTTTTTTTTTAATTTTCTTGCATTTATAAAATTTAGATAAACCAATGGCATGAAATCACCGACACCGTGGAGATGTTGATGAAGCGGCCGTCCGTGACAAACTTTCGGTATTATCCGAAAAGCGTGGAAACGATATTTATGCAAATTTGTATTCTTTACAGAGGTGCATGTTTTGGATTGGGTGAGTTCAAACACTTTTCTTTTTTTTTGTGACAACATTATTCATCGATATTTTTCGTCGATTTGAAAAGGTGAACAAATGAAAAATCGCCGAATCGTTTCCATCACGCCGGTAAAGTGCCTCTTGATTCCGCGTTTCTGGTTGACGAAACACAATCGAGCCAACATATGGGAAAGGGTGAAAAGTTTCTTGAATTTCAAGTATCCCAGCCATCAAGAATTATTTCATAAATTCACGAATCATAAAAGGTATACTGATAATAATAATGATGTTAGTTTAATTTGGAAATTCATCTCATGATCTATGAAAAATATTTCAGGTGGACCGAGTATAAGAAAAATTATGTTCAAAAGCTTAGGAAAGAGAAGCGCAATTTACCCAACGATACGAAATATTACGATGTACCGTATTCAATTAGAATAAATGAAAATATTGATAGTGACTAAATTATGGAAAAAATTTAATTGGTAAGAACTCCATAGTGAATAAATTAAAAGTTTTTTTATTTTCAGAATATCATGTACTTTGTTTCACTTACAGAATTTTCCAAATAAGGTGATGGTTTCAGTGGCAAGTAAAACGAATGGCTTAAAAATTTGTACATAAAAAAACTTTAATTCTCAGTATTATATACATATACTTACATTACCTACACAATAAAAAAAATTCTAATTTTGAAACGCATTTATCTGTGTTAAGTACGTACATAACAGTGATTTGTAAAAAGTAGATTGTCGTTGTTTGTTTTTAATCATTATTACCTATATGTAATAAGTTTAAATACTCAAACATAAACATTTTTTGGTAAAAAATTTTTTTTTTACACTCACACACACACGCGCAGACACACACTGCACCAACTGATACATTTAACCGCAAACAAATAACATTATGAAAATGGCGCAGTCGTAAACTTCAATGATTAACATTATTAGTATGTAATAGCGCTCTCAATGTACTGAAACACTAAAATTCATTATAATCGCACAAAAATAACTTAAATCGCGGATATACAATTACGTTGATTATAATTACACATGTAAGTATAAAAACAATTTGATTGTATAATAGGATTTTTCAACACTGAATTAACAGTTCTCACGGCTCCAAACACTATTACCTATACACACATACTTCTAGGCGTAAGAACTTGTGCGAGAGTTTTTCAACAAACACAGTTTTATCGATAGTCATGGTTCAACGTAAAAAATAGTACAAAAATACTTGTTCGCGTCTTTATACGGACTTACAGTGCTGTAAATTTTTACAGATATGCATGTCGTACTTGCAGCAAATAAAAAGGGTCCCTCTACGGGTTATTCTTCTTCCAAGGAACATCCGTGGAGTTTAAATTAGCAGATTCGACAAACAAATAGCTTGGATTCATAAACGTGTCCAGCGCTGAGCGGTATTTACTTCTCTCGGTTTCCCGCTGATGAATATTGACGTAATTGTCTTTTATCGGTATGACGATGGTCGGCTTGTCCGTGTCGTCAACCCCTTTGTTTTTCCCTTCCGCCCGCAAATTGTCGTTCACTTCCATGTTTTTCGGGGCGTTGCAGTAGCCCGAGTCCCTGTCGGTCGACAGTGACACGTCACCGCTTTCCCTATCCTTTTTCCTTTCGGCCTCGCGCTGCTTCATAAATTCCTCCCGTTTCTTGCTTATGTCGATTGGCTTCAAGTAATTATCTTCGTCCTGTTCAGGCTCCGTCTTGATTTTTGTCAGCATCGGCGTGTCCTCGCCTTCGGAGTGAACATTCCTGGGACTGTCGCCAATCACGGTCAAGTAGGCTGGATCCGCGGCTCGAGGCGAGCCGTTCATGTAGTCGTGCCGAGCTGGAACGTACTCCACGTCATCCGGTGACAGCATCATCGACAGGTAGTCATTCTTGCCCTCCAAGTTGCTGGCTTTGTTCATGCTTTCGTACATGTAGTTCAGTTCCACGTAGTGCATTTTGACGCCATCCTCCAGTAAGTCGCCGATGCTCTCGACTAGTTCTGTGAACGACGGCCTCAGACTTGGCTTGGCCTTCCAACATCGGATCATGATGTCGTAGCTGAAATGGAAGAAGAACAAGTGTAATTTTCGATGAAAAAAGAAAAAAAGAGGGAAAGGGGATAGCTTCTCACATGTCTTTGGTGGCATAAGCGGGCTGCTCCATTCTGTAGCCCTCGACGAGTTTTTGGTACTGCTTCTCGACTTCCATGCCAGGGTACGGGATCTCTGCCAGAGTGAAGAATTCCCAGAGAACTATGCCAAAGGACCAGATGTCTGACTTTGTCGAAAAGACCTGGTCCCTGATCGACTCGATGGCCATCCATTTGACCGGCACCGGGCCGTTGCCCTGCTTCTTGTAATTGTCGTCCTTGTACATAGTCTTGGCTAAGCCAAAGTCGCAGATTTTGACGACGTTGTTCTCCGCGAGTAAGATATTCCTCGCAGCCAAATCGCCGTGCAAAACCTTCCTTCGGGAGAGATATTCCATGCCGCGGGCCACTTGGAAGGCCCACGAGAGAAGGTCCTGCGAGCAGATGGGCTCGAGATTCTTCTCTTTGTAATCACCCTCGTAGTTGGAGCGCCATCCCGGCTGGGAGTCGCTGTGATCGAAACCAACGTTAAGTCTCATCGGGCCACTGATATTCTGAGTATCAGCGCAGTAGACGACCGACTCCCCACTTGGTTCGCTATTGCTCGAGGCAGTGCTAAATTGGTTGGGAAACGTCGATGTTGGGTGTTTTATTCTGTTGGCAGGAAACAATCATGAACGATTGAAAAAGTTTAACGTCATTTTTACCGATTTCTCGTTACATGTCGATTAATTGTTATATTAGTCAATGATTTATTAATTAACTCGTTTAGCTTTCAAATGAGTCAGTCATCTTGTAAAAAGTCAGAGAAATTTTATCAAACGAATTCGTCAAATCGATACCTCTTTGATTCCTTTCCAATGGATGGATCAATTTTACCGGTCGACGGGTCGATTTGATCGATGAAATTTTCTCGGTGACGCAGCAGATAGTTTTGCAGATTTCCAAATCTACAGAATTCAACGATAACCAAAAGTTCACCTAAAAAAAAGGTTTAAATAATATTTTTCAAACAAAAGTCATCAAAACGATGGTGCGAAAATACTTACGTTTGGCAATATTTTTGGTACAGGCGCCAAGAAGATTCACAACATTCAGGTGCTTTCCCAGATGCACCATAATTTTTAACTCACTCGCCAGAGCACGAATGTAAACTGGTTCTGCACTTTTTCGGACCATTTTCACGGCCACGGTCGTAACGGGCTCGTCATCGATGATCCCATATGCTTCTGCCTTCATGACCACCCCAAAGGCACCACTTCCCAGTTGTTTTCCTTTAATGAGAAATATCACGAGTTATTACGAAAACTGGTAATTTTTTTTCATTCGGGAGAACTTGGAAAATTTGTAAATACCTAACTTTACTTTTTCCCTCGGAAATTCCCACTTTCTGTCATACGGAAGGAGTTCCGCTTGGTCGTCCACCATTAGCTCCGGATTTATGCAGTCGAGCGCTCCTTCCTCGAAGTACGTCAGACCAGCTTCCAACAGTTGCTTTCTCATCAACTTCAAATTATCATAGAATAACGATTTAACATTAATTTCTATTAATTTTAAGAATTTGTTTTTTTTTTTCCCCCTACCTTTTCATGCCGTACTTTTAGGCAAAAGTAAATCAAAAGAAAAGTGAGAACAATGATCAAGCAAACTATCATTCCGATCCAAAGCCATGGCTTTTCAACCCCTAAAATCGAGACGAACATTTCAATAAAATACGACACTTTTGGCCTGATTCATTGAAACAACAGTTTTTGACATTGTGCAAATGTTTTGCTGTACCTTTAACGATGAATTTTTGGGATCTTTGAACCGATCCAAAACGATTTCGGGCGACACACGCGTATTTTCCGCTGTCGCTTTCCAACATGTATTTTATTATCAATTCCTGGTTATCGGACACAAGGTTGTACTGTTGTTCCGACAGTTCCAAAGGCGCGTCATTCTTATACCACGACACATTGGGTTTTGGCATTCCTCCGACGTAACACAGTAAATAAATCGAATTGTGAGCTTCTCTCGATGACAGAGTTACTTCGGTGTCGTTCATATTGACATTGATAAAGTATGGCTCTTTTGGATCTGCCAACGGAAACACGAATAAAATCATGTTAAACTGCATTAAAAATACGAGCAGTAAAAAATTAAAAAAATTATAATTCTCATGACTACCTTCGAGGGCAAGCAAGTAAGATATTTTATTGGTTTGGTAATCGAAATCCGTCGCTTCGCAATAATAGTCCAATTGATCGGATAGCTGCACGTTTCTGATGGTGAGAACAGAGCGGTGAGTGAATTTGGTATCTTCCGAGGTAACTTTTATTCTTTCTGAAATTCGATGAAAAGATGAAATTTGAGCAGACTATGATTTTCCAAAGTATAAGGGTATTTTAGAACGAACCGGAATTCACAACCAATTCTCCTTGATCGGACAACCACATTACCGAAGAAAAGTTGTAATTCACAGCAGCGCATACTAGAGTAACGTTGTCGCCTACGGTCAATTTTCCTTCCGGCTCTATGATCCCAAAGGAGGCGTCGGGTACTCCGTCTTAAAAAAACAATTTTTTAAGCTCAGAAATCGATATTTGATCAAACAACGTAATATATGAGTGTACGTACCGGTAATAAATACATTTTGTTCCACGGAATCGCAGGCGTATACATTGCAAGCGGTGCAGTTTATTCTGCCAAAGGTTTTCAAGTTTGTCGTTACTTTTGAGTTAACTGTTGTGTTACTCTGCCCAATTGTTTCCGTACCCTTGGACAATACAATTTTTATTATAATGCATACAATCATGGATAAAAATTATACATGAAAAGCGAAGATAATCAAAGCCAACCTTGAGCTCGGATTTCTCGCAGTCGTCTTCGGATTGAAATTTCGGGCAACTCGTGAAAAACCACGATATGTTGGACATGGGATAACCAAGTGCTTGACAAACAAATGTTGCATTCTCGCCGAAGCCGTAAAAAGACTTGATTTCAGCCGTATCTAGCAGAGCCCATGGCTTAGCTGAAATTAATTATTAATAAGCCGTACAAAGAAAAGTATCAAAATAATTCAACGAAAGATGGTGTTGTACAAGTACCGTGAACTTCGAGACTAAAATTCAAGTGTTTCACTTCGACGTCATTGTTCGCTTGAAGGGTGTAAATCCCCATATCTTGGATCTGAACGCTATGTATCGTCAAACTAGTCGCCGGTGGGACATTTGTCACCGTAAATTTGTTTCCCGATGAAATTTTCTTACCATTGGTGCCGAGCCTGCAGATTTTCATTTTTCTTTTTTAATTCCACCCAACACAATATTTGTCTTAATGCAAACAAAATAAATAAATTACCACGTGAGCGTTGGCGTTGGGTACGCATTGACGTGGGCTGAAAAAGTTACCGAATTGTCGGCGTGTACTATATAGTGTCTGTTCTCCTCGTCGGATGTTAAATTTATGTACGTGTTATAAGGATCTGTAAAAAAAGGATATCATACACCATGAAAATGAAGGGTTTGGTATTAAAACGTAGGGGTCGCGTGATATTCACTATACCGTGTATTTTAATGTAGACATTGGTACTCGTGATTTCCAAGGGTGCCTTCACTTGGCAAGTGTATTCACCCTCGTCGTCGTAAGTTACGTTGTTCTCGATTAGTTCAGAAGTGACCAATCTAACGCCACCTTTTTCTTCGTGAACCGGATCTAAAATGATCCTGGAAGTCTACAATAATGGCACACGCAAACGGATAAGCAAACAAGTCGATCACGAGAATAACAGATAGTCGTAATGATGCATAAGGAAATAAATATATTCAATAACATACGGAATTTCGTGGTGTCTTCCAAGATATGCTGTAGGGGTTTTCTATTCCCATCTCAACGACGCACTTGACTGACAGGGTCGAACCAGCGGTGACGTGCTCGAGACCGTCCGTCTTGATAATTGGCTTTTTCAGCGAATCCTTATTTATGATCAAAAGGTAAATGTATATCACTTGCGATGAAACGTCCTCATCGGTTTCACAGGTGTAGTAATCACTGTCCAGGATTGTGGTGTTTTCAATGACGAAACCAATTTTCGGATCGAAAGTTATCCTTTCGCTCGGCTTGAGGTTCTAAAGCGACGGAAAATCATAGGGTGCCATTATTTTGCCATTTTTCAATGAGTGTATAGTAAAGAAATCGTATGCACATTACTTTGTTGAAAGCCTTGAGATTCACGTGGAATCTAGGAGAAGTTGGACGGCAGGGCAGAATGGCCCGGTTCCCGACGTGCGCATAACGTATCACGTAGCCGTCGAAAATTTGGATGAACGCGCTTTCATTGGCTGCACCGGAAAAGAATGTGTATGGCGTTATACGTGATACATATGTGATTATTATCGAAGATAAACGTGGTACATATTTTTGTCTCACAGTTTACGTAAACGTAGGTCCAACTGGCATTTGGATCGTCGTAGTCTTTGCTCGTTACGTTACCGTCGACATTGGCGCAGCCGTACCAACCGGTGTCGCCAAAGACGGTCGATCGCCTTTGAAACTTTATTTCCACGCTATCGTCGCTCTTGTACCTCGAAATTTTGTGCTCCGACGTGGTTATCTTTTCATCGAGTGACACGGAAAAAATCGTTTTAACGATTAATTTTTTATTTTTTTATTTTTTCTAATTTGCCATTAAACTCACATTGTCGTCCTTGTCGTCTTCCGGGTAGTAAAAGTTAACATCGCCGAAGCTCGTGCAGGTGATTTCCAGAGCCTCTCCCTCGTTTATCTCGAGCTCCTTGACGTTCGGTTGGAGCTGGGGCTTGTGTCCCAGACACCCTGTCGTTTCCATGAAAAATTCGTGGTGTGAGCAACAAGTTGGTGGATCGATACGGTCTAGTATAGTTTTGTGGAGGAAAAAATACGCATGGGCCCAAATAGGAGGATCAGGAAATGGGAGTGTACGACGTGTGTCGCGGGCGATAACAAAATATATACATTTCTAGCCGCAACATTGGGCAATAGATGAGTTCCCAGCTCAGTTGTGATCGTGGAATTTTACGAGCGAGTTTTTGTAAAAACAAATGGTAAAACCGGTAATTCGTGTATTACAGTATTTTCCAGTGGATTTTCACTAGGTGTGTACATATTGCGCGCATTGGAGCAGTGGTAGCTTCAGAGGAAGTCTTTCTTCCCTTTTGTGATAAAGCGTGTTCATTATCAAGGCAAATGTATGGATATAATATATATATAATGCATATGTGCTCATGCAGATGCTGTACAGCCACTGTGTACTACATACAATGTCGATGATACTAAATGCGGCCAGTATGTTTTGCTTATTAAAATACAATTTTGAAATTCAAGCTATTGTTCGTTTTATGTGACCAAGCAGCCGGAAGTTGGGGCATTTGTGGAAATTTTCTTTGAACTCGTTTGTTGATCGAGAAAAGGATCAAAGCCAGCAGATGGTGATATATTGAGCGCAGAGAGAGAAGCTGCGGTGGCAGCCAATTAGTCATTGACGTCAAAACTATTTGGGAGAAATTTTTTTAATTTTATTTCTTAAGCTTTCACAGATGGGTTCATACATTTTTTTTTTAACTTTCACTTCCTGCAACTTTTTTCTTTTCAGTTTTATTTAATACTCGCAAAAAAATTCTTCCGATGAGGAATGCATCGTCTTTTTTTTTTTTATACGCTGATTTTAGTGAATTTTTAGATACGTAGTGCGACTTGTTTTCATTTTCAAGTTTACTTGGGGAAACATTTTGATGAAGATTAATTGTGTGTTTACAAAAATTTGTCATAGTAATGAATTATTTGAATACATCGTTTTTTGGTCAAAATTCTTTTGATGCAAAATTGCAATTCAAACGTTTGAACTAAATAAATTTGGAATGCATTACAGGTAAGGGTTTTCCCATACGATAAATCTGTCAGGAATCCACTACGTTGTGTACAGCGTACGTCACTCAGATCACATGAACCTATATATACACATATTATACGTGTGCAACATCAGGTGTATGAATCCCGAAAACTCATCTCAAGTGTTATACAAAGTAATTTTGTACTATCACGTGCACATATCCATGAATTACGTATTTGCGTATATAATATGACAAAAGAATTTGCCAGTACATGTGTATAGTATACATATATATTATGCAAACATAAATGTAAATCGGTAAGTTATTTTCCATACTGATTGATATGTGACTTTAGTTTTTTTTTTTTTTTTTTTTTTTTGAGACAAAAAATGTTCTATATAAATATAGTACGCGCAGAATTGCAAAAAGAAAGTTTTTGTACTTTCTCGAGTCATGTCACGAAAATACGATTAACGACATATGCTTCCCAAATTTCAATGGAATATTAACACGTGAAAAGTATTATTACCACCATCTGTCAGCACCATTTGACTATAATTGAAATAAAATTCCATCAAAAGCTACTTCTATCCCGTGGATTTAAAGAACATCTTACGATGGAAGCAAATGCTTAAACTCGAGGTAAAATAATGAACCAATCAAATATAGTTCAAAGAACTTTAATATTAAAAATAAACAAAGTAGCAAACGTAGGTGTATATTATCTTAGGCATGAAAAAACGTGGCTTTTACAATGAGCATCGGATGTGTATATTGTAATACAAAGATCGTGACGACGATGATGATTAAGATAAAGGTGTGTCGCACAGCTCGCGAACGTATACGCTGCAGAGGATAGGACCGTGAATGAGTTGCTCTCTTATGTTACGTAGGTATACATTGGAATGTCGATTTCAAGGCTGGATACACCATACGCGCGTACACGATTTACGTGTCCAAATAATTATGCGATCCGTATGCTTTTGCAAATAACTCGTTTAGTACGGGGCGCGTTCAATTGGCGATGAAACGTTTCTACCAAATTTTTGCGCAAGATGACGTCGAAAGGATGACAATTGAGTATACCTCGTTTCGCGACTCATTGACGACCCGTCCGGCCGCTCGACCGGTTTCTCGGACAAAATAAAACGTGACATCATCGGTTCCCATAGACGTGCCCGAGAATGTACACTCACTTACCTATACCGTACGCGTGAAAAGATATATAAGTATACAGCGACAGAGGAGAGAAAAAGGAAAGCCTGCTGCCGATGTGGATCGCGATTACAAGAGAGATCGGTGCGACGGCTACGTAACATGTATATACACGTGAGCTTCCAACAGGTGTGACGGTATATACAGGTAATAGGTTGAATTGTTGACTGAAGGCTACAATGTGACGATTACGTGCCTGCAGAGAGTAGGGCAAGCGCGAGGAGGAGCCACAGAGCCCCTCGTCCTTGGGGGCCCGACATCGTCCTACGGGTGTATATCTCCGGCTCGCTGGGATCGGACGCACTCGATACGCACACCTCACATGGAACGATCGATCATAGGCGCGATCGCGCACCAAACCGATTTTATGTATAATACTCGTACGCGCCCACTTACCGCGTGTATACGAGTGTACTTTTGAGCGCGGGTTCCAGCAGCCGAGCCGACACTGCCGAGCTGGAGAGCGCGCCGTTATGTCGCCGGAGCGCGAGTCGCCCGCCCTTGTCCCGCCTCCCTCCGCTGTGTATATGTGTCTCCCCACTCGCCGCGCGTTCCATCGACCTGGAGTCGATGCATACATTTTATACTTCCACAATCTTTTCGAGGCTGGTACCTATACATATATTTTTTCGGTCCCTTATCATTGCCCCTCCTGGATAATGTGCTCGCATACATATGTCGCGTTGAACGGGTCCTCTCCTTTCGAGCTCCGCTGTGACTGATTATTGCTGAGGGAGGGAGTAGCCTGCACCGCAGTTGTTTACCCGTCGCGGACGCTCTTTTTAACTATAGCCCGGGATATTTTTGGACCGGCCGATCTTATCGGTATGCGCGTGTGCTCGTTGTCCAGCATCCAGATTTACACACGCAGAAGCTCGTTTTGCCGTGGTCATTGTTTTTTGTTGTTGTTTGTTCTCGAATGTACGGGGAATTAAAAAAAATACAATCTTTTCGTACGATTTATAAATCGCCTCGTAAAAGGAGGATCAATTTGATGCCGGGAGAGAGTCGATCGCGACGCGCTACTTGCAGGTGATTTTTTTCATTTTCACGTCACAATCTGTCATGCTTACACAAAGGTATACAGGATCCACTTGGTTTTTCCGAGTCTATTTCGATCGAGTGCTCGATTTTGTAATAGTAATACAATACACGAGCCACTCTGTGAAAAAAAAAAAAAAAAAAAAAGAAAATTTTATACATGGTATTTTTTATGCCTTGGAATCGGACAATTTTTTTTTTTTTTCTTTCGAGGTATACTTACCTTAAAAATTTAGATTTTTACCTTTCCTTTCGCTTGTAAAACGCGTATAAACAATCAGTTTTGCAGCTTTTGGTGCTTTGGAAAAGCTTTTTATTTCCTCAAATTAAATAGAATCGCTTATTAAATTTCATTGTACTCGATGAGCCACTTAATTAATTAATCATTTCATCATTGTCTTGTAGTACATATTAAATTTTAAAATTATCGCATTAAACTGAAATTATTAATGTATGTATATATATATATATTTTTTTTTTCTCTAAACTTCTACAAATCATGCGTACTGTGCGCTTGTACGTAACGAGCAGCAAATGATTAGAAAGGAAGTCCTTTCCTTTCGCGATAACAAAGCTGATTATCATGTCAGCTTATGTTTGCGAACAAAACAAATACGATAAAAGAAATCTCAACGAATTTTTTTATGATCATAATTTTTATCGAAAATTTCAATAAAACTGTGCCAAAACGTAAAGCGAGTTACGTATAGTTTTTAATTTTTTGGGAAATGTTTAAAAAAACAAACAATGTGTAGGTGTGGAAGCATTGATGTATTTACTGTACTTGTTCAATACATAATATGATAATATATTAGTTTTTATAACAAACAATAAATTATAAATTCCATTTCTTCCATATCAATAGAGTTATATCCGCAAGATTAATGCAATTAAAATAATACTGTTTGGAATTATTTCTTTGAGAATAGTAAAACCATCTATATTTATTTTTATTTCACAGTGCTTACATAACTGTATATAATTTTTCTATTTTTATTTGTATGACCTAAAAATGCACCTGGCTTGGTATAAATTACAATAGTAAAGTTTTTCAAACTTTATTACACCTAAATATCGGACTCGGAACAGTAGCCATCATAATTAAAAATGATCCAAAAAACTACATTGATTTGACTGAATATGTAGCAGTGGTAAAAATATTGCTTATTACCTGTACTTTCAATGTAACATTTGGCCCTAAAATTTTTTTAAATCATCCCTTAATTGCGTCTATTAAGTTGACCTTAAAAAATCAACTGTGCATACATAACATGAGAAACTGAAATTTTCCAGCACAAACAATAATAAAAAATTACTGTGAACGGAAAAAGAATCAAATAAAATAACAATAAAACAATAACATGCGCATATATTTTACAGATAATATTGCTCATAAATTAAGAATAATTATCGACCCCACCTATGTTATTCAGTACTATAATTCTTTACTAAGAGGTATTTTTTATCTTTACAAATAATGGCTAGAAAAATTTGAATTACCAACTATTTATCTAGGTACCGCTTCAGATGTACATCAATAGGAAGTAGTTTTTGCGAGGATTAAGAATATTTTGACTAGACGGATTATTTGATATGAGCCATGAATATAGAGCAAATCTTAGAATATTATTTGACCGTTGTCCATTACCTAATGTGAAAATAGTACAAATCCTATTTCCTCTTATAAATCGTAATAAAAATTTTCATGAAAGACTGAGCACCTGATTTTAAATTAATGTATTCACAACGAAAAACTTTTTTTCAATTGAAAATTGTGCTCTTGAGAACCAACATTAGCGAGAAAACAGTAAACTAGTATAACTATAAAATTTTTTTTTTTTGAATACTTGTTATACCTCATGGCAATCAAATTAATCAAGTAAAACATTTCCATTTGCCTGGCTTTCAGCCAATTACCTGAAAAATTTTCTTATCACTAAAAGTTAAGTTTATTTATCGTTACTTGTAACTTTGAAGTCATTTGGTAGTACAACATATCACTTTTCGATATATTTCTCTCTTCATTTTATGAAAAATTTTTTGATAAGAACTCATGAGAAAAAAAAATGAGTTGAGTGGATACAATCCTGTGTAGCTAAAAGTGATTAACACAAACATAATCATAAAGTAGCTAGACATCCTAATGATTTCCTGATGCTGGAAGTTTCTGGTAAAGATACAGCCCATTTTCTCAGTGCAGTAAGTAAAACGGAACTTGTCACGAGAATCGCACCACCCACTGAATATTTATTTGGTATTTCATTGAAAAATAGTACTTGCCAAAAAAAAGCAAAAACAATATCTGCTGATCTAGCAATGGCAACTGGTCCAGCCTGTTCCATCTGTAGGGCTAAAGTTAGTAGAATTTGTCCACCAAAGCTAAAAAGAGCTAAGGCTACCACAAGTAACCTGAGAAAAAAAAAAAATTCGTTTTCTATACTTCAAAGACAAACACCTAATACTTTACTTCATTTCATTGACTTACGTACCTGTCAGTGCCGCATCGTGGCAAACACATAGCTCCGATAGCCCAGGTGACAACAATTGTCTGAACAAGTGCAAAAGATCCAAAATTTGTCATTATGATGGAAAAGTGCAGTCCTTTGAGGGCTCTCAATAAAATATAAGCGTTAGCTCCAAACAATGTTGCTGTAAAAGCTGCAGCTGCCCCCCACAAATCAGCGTGCTCGGTTTTTTCATGATTATCAATCAATGACACAACGGTATGGCCAAACAGGAGAGGTGGCCTCGTTATGAGAACTACTCCAATCAATGTTAGGCAGACAGTGATTATGTTGAACAGACCGCAGGGCTCTTTTAAAAATACTCTCGCAAATATTGCCACGAATACAGGCACAGAAAAAACTATGACCGATGCATCAGCCAAGGGCATGTGTCTGAATGCATAAAAACTGAGCATCAGACCAGTTGTTCCAACAAAACTCCTCAATATCAACATGAGGCGTCGACCCTTTGGAAACGGATGTTCCCCTTTGTAGATTAAAATTGGAATTGCAGGCAGTAAAACTCCAACAAAGCGAAAAGCAGCCAATTCCATTGGATTGATCTAGAAAGTACAATACTTTTTATTATTAATTTTATGCAGCAATAGTCAGATCTTTGCATCAGGGCAATTTTTTTATTATTTTGTAATCAGATTAGAGGTTTGCTTACATCAACCAAACTCTTGACAATGACACTGCAAAGTGAAAAAAAGAGCGACGATATGGTTGCCAAGAGAAGACCAAGGTACGGGCATGATTTACAGTTGAATGTGTAATAGCTGGTAGTGGTCGGACGGCGGCGAATAGATTGGCACTCAATTTCATCATCTACTAAATGCTGCAACTCTAGATGTTCCCGCATTTCTATACAAACGTACAAAATTGTCTAACTGATATACTGACAAAAAATATAATAACAATGACACAAATAAGTCTATAATAATATCCATACCTTGCAAATTAAAATACTCTAATGTCCGTTACAAAGCACAGTTCAATTTACTTAGTCTTCAAGTGTTACAGTGATGTGCGATTTCAATGAGTGTCAACTGAGCATAATTGCAATTCACCTCGATTAGCAACCTGAATGTTGACACTTTTTTTTGCTTGTGCATCTAATCATTGAATATCTTCGAGCTTGTAGTCACACTTTTTGAAGTGTATGTAAGTGAACCTTCAGCTGTCTTGGATCTTTGTAAGCATAACTTTATTTCAACAAAAATAAAACGGAAAAACCTTCAAGGATCTAACGATTATTTATTAGATGAGCAAAACGTGCTGCTACTTTAAGCTGAGAGGGTAATAAATTACTTACACATTATTTAAACATCTGCAGACCACATCACTGTCATTTTGTAAGCATTTGATAAAGTTACGCAGGTGTGCTTAGAAGACGCGTGCCTGAATCTGTTATTGCGGGTGTATTCCGCAATCGTCGCCAAGCAGTGAGACAGTTACACATATACATATACGGCGTGAAGCACAAATAGAAAGAGATGAGCATCGAACGTAGGTATTTTTTTCTTTCGCACATGTGCGAGAAAAACAGATACCCACGTTTGGTGTTGTCTCTTTCTACTTGTACTTAAGAACCGGAAATAAGAACGAGTAGTTTATGTTTCTTATATGTCTGTGGAGGCATACTTCCGGTGTTATACCATTCCGCCGTTCCTGATTTATTGGGTCACTGGGGTTATACCATTCCAACGTTCCTGATTTATTGGGTTATAATATCCCAACGTTCCTGTTACACTATTCATTCTTGTATCAAAGATAAATTCTGCAAAAAATAGCCACCTGCAACGAGCACGTTGAGCCCGTGCGTTGTGCATGGCAGTTTTGTCCGGATATCATTAAAGTTTGGATATCAAATGGGAACTCGTATTTATTTGCATCACTCATCAAAAGTTGTATTTTTCCATTTTTCTCTACGAGTTTCTCATCAATAAAGCTTAAAATTTGGATTCAATTTATTATTTGAATTACAAAGACTCGTCGTCAACCCTTGTTTTTATGAAAAAATAATTGTTTGTATTAGCAAATAATTTTGTAAAGCAATAATAATCGTATGGTGTTAAATATGAAGCTTTTGCTTAAATCACGTCAGACTCATGTCTTTACTGTAAACATGGCTTTGCGACTTGAAATTTGTATATTTTCGGAAAAATTCTTTAATTTTGATTAGCCTCGAGGGACCCCTTTTGAGATTACTACATATTTTCGTATTCGTCGAATGGGGGGGGGGGAGAAGGCTTCTTAATTCGTATGTACAAACGACACCTGGTGAGCAACTTGTTCACTGACTCACTGTTTCACTATACATACTACTTGATGTTTGCAAACAATAATTTAGACATTTAGTTGTGTCCTATGTGTTGTGTATATTTAACATGTGTCTGATGTGTCGCGTTATAAATAATTTAATGTGTAGAATTGTAGATGTGATTTCAAACGAAAACTAAAATAACTCGTCGTCGGAGCTGTTGTTAATCCGTCAGGGGTGTAACTGTGTACCTATTTTCCAAGTACTACAGTAAAGAAAAGGGAAAGTTCGTCGTAAATTAGTTGATTACTTAAGTTAAGTAGCAGCTCGAGAAATCGAGTGTGAAAATGCTCAGTGGCTGGAAAATGAGAGAATTCAAGCTCACCTAACGGGAAATGATTTTTGACACTTTTACCTTGTCTGCTCGACTGTGCAGTGTGGGTTCTCTTAGTATGTGATGTCTTCTCCCGAAATTCTTGTTTCACTTTGTGTAATTCGTATCGAGATCAGGGACTTTGATCTGCCCCCAAAGGACGCAAGTAAGTATTATTTTTGTTGTTTTTTCTGTTCTTTATAGAATACATGCTCAACTATTGTGTGCTGTAATGGTTTTTTTCTGGAATATCTATCGATTTTATTCAACTTGTGATGTTTTTTAATTAGCTGATTTGTTTTAAGGTGCAATGGAAAGGAAGAACATGCAAGGCTCCAGAGAGCCCAGGGACATAACTGTAGAAACTTATTCAGATCCAAATGAGAGGCCTTTGCCCATACTGCCTCAAGGTTCTGGAGTTACAAGCAAGTCTCATTCGATCTCAAGAGAAAATTCGGAGGAAAAATCTTACGCTGCAGCAGTTTCAGCCTCAGCCTCGAACATGGATAGCTCTGCTGGTGCAGCTGCTGCTTGTAATGTAGCTTCGGACCAAATCAATTTCATCTCTGGAAATCCCTTTGTAGAAGTCAGCAAAGGCATATTGCACCTTTACAAGGAAAAGTTAGTACCTGCATGCAAAAACGTTTTCTTTTCCTCTCTATATGCATAACTATAAATCGACTAATATTATAACTTGTATCATAACTTGCAGCACACTCACGGAGATGCGTTCAGCTGCCAATCAAAGTAACACGATTTGTATACTCTCTGTTCCTGCAAACATGACCTGTCATGACTTAATGACGTTTACTGCTGCGTGTCATCAAAATATTCAGTATTTTAGAATCATTAGAGATGGAAATCCCAACCATTATATGGCTCTTTTAACTTTTCGTTCATTGGTATATTAATTTAAAAAATGTTATTTTCTCACATTCGATTTTTTGCATTTAAAAAATTAAAAAAAAAAAAAATTTCCTTACAGACTGCTGCTAGCGAATTTTATGAAACATTTAACGGAGCTGCTTACAACTCATTGGAGCCAGAAATCGTTTGTCACATGGTTTTTGTTTCCAAAGTCGAAACTGCTGATAATGGTTTTCCACTTTCTGGACACACTGAATTACCATCGTGTCCAGTGTGCCTAGAAAAAATGGATGAAAGTGTCGATGGAATATTGACTATACTGTGCAATCATACTTTTCACGCCAGCTGTCTTGTCAAGTGGGGTGATACATCCTGTCCCGTATGCCGTTATGCTCAAACTCCAGAACCAATCGCAGACAGTCATTGCATGGAGTGTCGTGAGTATTTCAGATTTTTATTTTTAAATGAAAATATTCTTAAGCTTATTTTACAATCAAATTTTTATGTTACCATTTAAAATAAAATACTAGCTGGGGATTCGACTAATGAAGCACTATGGATTTGCCTGATTTGTGGACACATTGGTTGTGGTCGGTACGATCAAAGCCACGCATTCGAGCATTATAGTGATACACATCATTGCTACGCAATGGAGTTGGGAAATAATAGAGTGTGGGATTATGTTGGTGATCACTGGGTTGACAGGCTATTACAAAATAAAGATGGCAAGATGGTAGAAGGAGGCCAAGAGTCATCCAAAGGTGAAAGAACAGCTGTTGATGAAAAGGTTGATTCTGTACAGTTGGAGTTCTCTTACATGTTGACCTCACAACTTGAATCGCAGAGATTGTACTTTGAAGAATTAGTTGCTAAAGTGGAACAGAGAAATGCTAGTGATACAAGAGAGCTAACTGAACGAGTTGAAAAAATTACCGAGGAAAATTCTAAGCAAAAGGTAATCTTAAAATTACACGTAAATTAATAAATTGAAAAGCTATCATGTACTAAATTTTCGCTTTTTTTTTTTTTTGTTTTTTTAGAACCAGTTGGCAGCTCTAACTCGAGAAAAACTAGCAATTGAAAAGAAGCTACAACATTCAAATGCTAAATTAACACAAATTCAAGCTCAACTAGCAGAAGAAAAAGAACTCAGGAAGGCACTGCAAGATAATCAAACATCTTGGCAAATCAAGCACAAGCAGTTACAAGATGAAATGAATGTTTATAAGGAGAAGAAGGAAACAGAAATAAATGAGTTGAACGAGCAGTTACGCGATCTCATGTTCTTCTTAGAGGCGCAGAAGCAGATTGAAAACTCGGCTGATAAAGAAGAAATCGCATCTGGTCGGATTGTTATTGAACCGAGTTCAAACAATCCCAAGTCCAATCAACCAAAGAGCAAAAACAAAAGAGATAAAAAATAATGTCTTTTTTGTACTGTGAGCACTTCGTGAATTATTGTTCAACGACTTTTTACTTGTGAAATGTTAGTTTTTTAATCGTAAAACCGTAAATAAAACGAATAATTTTTAATACATAAATAGAGTTTTCTTGAATACTCCAATGTGTTTATAATTTTTGATCCATTGTTTTTTTGTAAGGACGTTAAGATAGTCATAAAAAAGACAAAGTATTAGTAATTTTTTCCAGTTTTTATTATCATATATAGATCATATATTTTTTTTGAAAACACTTAATATAATGTACTTATAATTATATCGTAAATTTTTGGACATGCTGGTTGGGTCAAGAGCCGTGACTCTGTTTCGTGGAGTTTTATTAATCAATTTTTTTTTATTTTTTTTTTTTTATTTAAACTTCAAATACGAAAAATTTGAAAGTTCATAATTTTTCTTGAAAACTCGCTCCCAAATCACGACCACGTTCTTCGCTTGGTTTCTTTTTACTCTATTTATCAACCAACTTTTATAATTCGCGCGACATAGTAATCGAAAGTTGCAATTGAAAATTCGTTTCTTTACAAGTATTCCCCCTTTATACCTTAATAATAAATACGTCACGATTAAGAAACGACAGACGCGCAATCAATCGGCTGAATCGTCAGTCGATTTATTGATCGTCCATCGGATGAACTATGTATACCAAAAGCATATTATACTCCACACCGCAGCAATCAAGTGTAATTCCTTTATTATTTTTTTATTTTTTTTAATTTTCATATCTTTCTCTCTCTCGCTTTTTTTTTACAAGTGTAATATTGACATCTGTATTCTTGACGAGCTCGTAATTACAAAATGCTGCACGCAACGCATTGTTGCCTTTTTTTTTCTAAAACCGCACAAGACTCCACCTTTTTTAAGTGTTGAGCAAATTCTTAAGTACAGGTCAAAATTTTTTCTTCGTGAGAGCGAATAGTCTTTTTCTTTGTAAAATTTTTATCTATCGTTAGTATTTAACTAACGTGTGCGTTCAACAGAATTTGTCATTCGGAATTCATACAATAAGCATACGCATTCTTTTTTTATCTGAGTATGTGTGCGTAGAATTAGCGAAACCTAAGTGTAATTATTGAATTCTTTGGTTTCTTTAGTTCCGTAATATTCTTTTTTTTTTTTTTTTTTATAAAAATAGTAAAATTGCGTCATGCAAAAAATAGCAGCGACGAATTATTCCCGAATTTTCGTCTCCCCCCCGCATAGTGCAAATTAAATTACAACACAGTTTTTCATGAATTTTAATGACATGATGAATTAAGCCTATATGCATAATAAAGTTTCTCGCAGATGGATTGGGTAATTTGCGTTGTTAGAAAAGATTTAAATTAAATTTAAAAAAATACACATAAGCTCCCCACCATCCTTACGTACTTGAGATTAATTGAATTAATCAACGACCTAGCGGATTTTCTCTGGAAGAAAAAAAATCTTTTTTTTGATGAGTCTTTTATTTTGCTTCGTTAAAAAATTCATTACCTCTCTATTAATTTATTTATGTATTTTTTCATAGCTTTACGACATATAACAATTACATTACATTCAGCTTTTTCAAAATGTGTCAACAGGAAGATTATTGGTCTCCGGACAGCTCGGTGACGGCATTTTTATGCAAATATTCCGTTTAAGTTAATTTGCGTGGTCACTGCACGTTGCGTTCTATGTTATCTATTTTTTTTTTTTTTTTTTTTTTTTTTTCTTATATTCCATATCGAAGATGTTAACTGTAATTCGTATGAGTGAAGAGGCAAGGAATATATATATATATATATATATATATTTATTGGGAAATTTAATTTATTTTAGTAAACAGTTGTTTTTTCTGGATCAGGCAAATTTTCCTTTTCTCCGTCATATTCAAGTTCCAAGTGCGTATAATGCATATACCTATAATTACGTATATGTACACTCATCACGTCATAGCAAACATCGGTGACTATTTACAATATAAATACAATCAATCGAATACTATATATATTAAATAAAATTTATTTATACGTGTATTGTGTCATGTCTTAGTATGTCGTACTGTTAGTATTTCATTTTTTTTTTTTAATATTTATTTATCTGTTTCCAAAGATTCATTACAGCAACACGGTTAACAATAATTAGATCAGTGGCGTAAAATAGCGCATGTTAATTCCTACAAAGGTAGTGGTCGTGTGGATATATTTTAACAATTATGGGTCGTGGCCGCAGAAAAAAAATTATTTCTCTGCATCTCGACTAGAAAAAAAATTCTCTCTACACCTCTGTCTCCTCGACTTTTGGGCTGCAGATATTTCCCAACTATACCTTCCCATTTTTTTAGCTGACATGAATGATGCATAGGTAAACGTTCGTTGTGCTCGCTCTCGTTTCTCTCTATTTTTCTCCCCCCCCCCTCTAATTTTGGATTATTAATATTAAATATTTTATTTTGTGTACTAATTAGCGTGTCTTATTATCTTTCCTACTCACACATTTTTCCATTATTATATATCGTTACTCGCGGTAGTAAAAAGCTAGCGTAAAAAAGTTTCTGTCAAAAGCATGAGGTACCTTTGTCATTATTTAAAAAAGATTTTTATTTTATGAATTATCAATAAGCACCACGAAAAAGATTTGGGTGATTGATAACGAGAGCGATAAATATTCGTGTCTGATGATCCTGATTTATACAGTATATTGATCTGCGATCTGTGCGTGGTAGTGTATGAGTTAGAATTTTTTTTTTGGTAATTAAAAAATACGAGATTTAATCTCTTTAATTTTTGATTCGACTACTAATAGGAGATTCGGGTCTCTATACTTTGACTCCTTACAACTACGTTTTATGTGAAAACGAAGAATAGATTCGTTTTAGTGTGGAACGTTTACTGTATATCATTCATTTTATTTTTTTTAATAGCTTGGCGTGAAAATATTTCTTCATACATATATTTATTAGAGCAGTATTATTAGTTTTCCTTAGATTAATTTTTTTTTTATTTTTACAAATATTTAAAATCTGCAAGAGTTGATCTACTAAACTTTTTTTTTTTTACAATTTTTCAAAAGACTTGACTTGTAAAAATTTTAAATATAAAAGTTTTTATAGTATGTTCTTACGGTACGTGAATAATATATTTAAAAATTTTCATGTAGAACTACGGAGATCCATTTTGAAAATTAAATGTGATTTAGCAAGGAAAAAAAGAGAGCGACAAATTTTATCATTGACAAATGAAAACAAGCAATCGAGTTTTCTCTTTTATCTCGTTATTTCATTCTCTATCAAATTTCATAAATTTCTTTTTCACACTTGTTTAATCCTACATATAGTAATCTGGTATTTCTCTTTTTTCGTAGTGTTTTTTTTTTTTTACTTGGTTTTTTATTTTATTTTATTTTAGTTATTTTTTTATTAAAAAATAGTAAATTAAGCATCGCGCAAGATTGCGATAGCATGTAGTTTTTTAAATTACTTTTTTCTTTACCCTCTGCCCTGCTTCAATTTATTTATGGAATACAGTGTTTTTTCTGGATTCTTATGTTATTATTTATTATTTTTTTTTTTATATAATATATATACGTGCAACACAAGATTGTGACGTTGCGTGTTTAGATGATCACAACTCGAAACTGTTGCCCAATCGGAAGAAACCAGCCGTTGAGCTACAGAATGCAATAAGTGTCAGTCTCAACACTCTCGTTTTTTTTTCTCGTATTTTATCCTTTTCATCAATTAATTTTACTTTTAAAATCCTTAAACTTTTTCAACCATTCAAAAGATATTCGTCTATTTTCAAGCTCGCTCTCGTGCCTAACGATTGATTTTGTTATTCCTTTTTGAAACATCTATAGCAGAAATATTCATCTAAACCAGACAGTCAAGCCGTTGTTTCCTATCTAGCCATATAGATGCTACTATTTTTACTTATACATATTGAATTGTTTTCAGTGTTTACGATTTAATTTTATCCGGTCTGTTTTCTCACGCACACGCACCCTCGTCTGTTTAGCACATGTGTGTAATCTTTTGCTCTCTCACCCATTGGCACCAAACTTTTATGATCAATAAACTCGTGCTTCGCAACGTTTATTTAATATAGTCCGGCAGTGTTTGGTCTTTACGGTCAATGAATACCTACTCGAAAGGCAGATGTAGATGCGAAGTTAAAACTCACAAGAGAAATGTTATTTTGCGTTTTTTTTTTTTTTTCTGATCAGCTTTATTTTTACAAATAAATTATATTCATAACAAAAGACATTTTCTTTTTTGTACTTCCGCAAACGATGTTTGAAAAAAATGTACATCTGTTGGTTAATTATATAGGATTGTTACACTTTTAGCAAGTTACATATAATTACTCTTTACATATGGCACGTAGAAAAAATAAGTGATACTATCGGTTGGTGTGTATATGTACGTGTGTATGTTTTGTGTGTGTGTGTGTGTGTGTGAGAGAGACATCGACAGCCTGAATCGTAATTGACATGGATTTTTAACGTCTCACAGTTGACGATTCAGTTTGTAGGTACAAGGAAAAAAACATATTATAAAATAACGTTGTTACGAGAAGTATAAAAAAAGTCATTGTAAATAAAGCGTCTTGCATTAACATTGAGAACGCTTTGAATAAACAGCGCATTTTTTTTTTCTATTAAAAAATATTAATTGATGTACACAATAACTAATAAAAATATACACTTTTTCTAGATATTCATATAATTATATATAAATTTAATTCGACTTTCGTTTGTTTAGCGTGACCTCGGTATGTATATCTTATCATATATCATAATATAATAATCTCGAGGAATTTTGTGATCGACAAAAGAAAAACCGAATGAAACATAACACATACATGTAAATGTATACATATATTGTATACCTGGCGCGCGACACGATTCCGATGGCCGCTGAAAGAATATTTATATTTATGTATAAACTTACAATGTGTTCGGCTTCGATAATTACTGTCGCTTTTTTTTCTTACAACCAATCATTGTAATAATAAAATACCCCGAATTTGCCTCGGATGTATATACGCAGTACATACTCATAGTAAGCACAATTACGTGTATGTATATTTATATAATATACGTCACTTTTATGTCGACAAATAACGAATTTCTTTTTTTTCTCTTTATAACTATATTATATAATATTCATACATTAATATGTCATTTACTCCTGTTTTTTTTCACGCATACATATCTGTCTCAACATCATGCATATTTAGATTAAAAATCTTTTTATATGTATATATATATATATATATATTTTTTTTTTTTTATTTACGACAAAATATTCGAACGTGGACGCTATGATAGTGCTAGGGTACACAACAAACTCGTGATTTCACAATTTTACATTCAAATCTCTCACGTTTTTTCATTAAAAAATACCATTTTTTTTTTTTTTTTTTTTTCCTATTTTTCTGCCGTTGCACCACATGAAAGCACCACGAAAAAAAAAAATCTCTTGTATACACACACCGTCAGTCAACATCCCAGCCTTGTTACGTGCCAAAGAAGAAATTAATCAAAAAATCAATCCACTAAAGTTGGAGTGCACGCGCGCGCTGAAAGAGATATTTGAGCAGTTCCCTGTCCCGAATAAATCACGCGTTGGTTCTCAATGAGCGACCAATTTTTTCACCAATTAAAGCTATGTATTGACTAGGTTCATCCACGGCCGCTTCTAATAACTTGGGCGTGCACTCCTCTTTCTTTTATCTTGCCACCAGTGAGACTGGATTCCTATTACATTGGCTGAGATTTATGTCATCCATTCATTCATTTTTTTTTTTTTTTTTTTTTTCTACACTCTCACTGCAAGCGGTCGCTTCATCTCTTAGCATCCAAAGCGACGTTATCTTTTTCTTCCTATTCATTTAGTCTTTATGTATATATATATTTTTTTTTTCAATAAGTATAGTTACTAATGGCGAGTATCGAAATAAATATCTAAATTCCATGTTTTCCGGCTTTCCTTGCTGGACCTAGCCATCGCCGCCTCCGAATCGCCGGCTCGTGGCGTCGTGTCTCGTGTACCGAATGACGATGACGATGGCGAAGATTATAATGATAATGGCCAGTATGTAAAGGCAGTGCTCTTTTGGCATCTTTCAAATAACGAACAGCCCGATGGAGTTTGGCAAAAAAGTGTCAGAGGTGGGGCGAGGCGATCCGCCGTGCGGGCTAACAAAACTTGTCGAGCCACCAGATGTTGCAGGCCGAGCTGACTCGTCTTCGTCGGCGCTTGTTCCCGGCCGCGTCCAGGGGCTTCTTAACGAAGCGCACGTTGTAGGGATCCTCGGCGAGCTCCGGGTAGAGCTGCGCGTCGTGAACGTACTCGGCCTCGTAGCCCGTGGCCACGCCAGCCTTGAGTATTTCCTCCTGCTCGGCGACCGTCCACTCGAGACTCGCGAGCGTATTGGCGCGCAAAGCCTCGACCTCCCGGTGCCAGGCCTTGTGCACGGCATTGAGCTTGGCGTGGTGCAGCAAGCGCTGGCGTTCCTTCTCGGCAGTCGTACCGTAGCGCAAATTTATCACGTAACTGGGCCCGTGGATCTTAACGTCGCTGAGACCCGCCGAGCCCGAGGCTTCGTGGAAGGTCGTGTTTACCTGGCCACCCAGCCGCTTGAGCTGGCCCTGGTCGTCAGGGGCGCGCCAGGTCTCCTCCTTCACGAAGTAGAACGCGTCCTGCTGCGAGGAGTGCACTACAAAGGTGAACGGCAGGAAGTAAGACTCATTGAACACGCTCGTGAAGACGTCCCGGTAGATCGGGTTGGCCGAGGGCACGCTCGAGACGACGGCCTGGCCGCTCTTGGTGCGCGACACGAGAATACCCCTGCCGAAGGGCGGATCCGAGCTGGCGCCCAGCCGCGTCGGGATAAGCTCGCTCATGTCCTTCTTGAGGGCGGAGCGCGGCGGCGCGGACAGTCCAACGGCGTCTGCCGAGTGCCGCTGCTGAATGTAAGCCAGGAAGCCCGACTGCACCCCGAGATTCGTCACGTGCTTTTTCTTCTTCTCGCTCTCGCCAAAGATCGAGCCGCTCGATTCGAGGGCCGGCGGTACCAGGCTGCTCGGAAGGCTCTCGGGGAATAGCTGAGGCGCGAGGCTCTTGAGGTCGTAGCCGAGGTTCGACAGCCAGCTGGTGTAGTCTGTCGACAGTAGGACAAAATTGCATTGAGACTAGTGTGACTTGAAATGGATTCATAATTTTTATAAAAATAAAAAAAAATAAAAAACTCACCTGTGGGAAGATTACTTTCCGAGGAACGTTGAACGTCGATAGGGTTGTTGCCGTTGAAGCGGTAGAGATGCAAGTGCGTCGGAGTTTGCAGCCTGTCGAGGACGTTCTCCCAAAGCGGGGACATCCATTGGCCGATGAGCGGATCGTAGACCTTGCCGTTCGGCATGTGCACCAGCGTGGTTATCTGTTGTCGAAAAAATGTTGTTCAAGTTTCATCGAAATCCAATAAAAGTGTAAATTAGAAAAAGCTGTACTCACTTGATCGAGCAAACCACCGCAGAAATCGACGGGTAGATAGAGGTACGGGTTGGAATCGTAGACAATGTGCCCGTATGGCGACCTCATGATCTCCCTGATGCCCTCGCCGTACTGATTGAATATCATGATCGGTGTACCGCACTGGTCTGTCGCTATGTAATACTTGTTGCGATAGACTTGGGCGAATATCAGATGGCCCCTGTCGTCGTACAGCAGAGACATTAGTTTGCCGTCCCGAGGACTGTAGATCTGACTGACTTCGTGGGGCCTCTTTTGGTTGTTGTAGAAGAACTGGGTCACGTTGCCGTAATTGTCCTTCCGAGCGGCGAGTCTATCGAGGTGATCGTAGTAGTACCTCACATCAAACCTGCCCCGCTTAGTGGCCCGGACGAGCAGGCCCTTGGCGTTGTAGCTGAACCTCTCCTCGCGGGCATTTTGTATCACGAGACCGCGGCTGTCGTACTTGTAGAGGCCCTCGCCGAATTTTACGATGCGGTCCATCGAGTTGTACTCCATCGGTATGGTGTTGCCCCGGTAGGTGAGGGCCAGCATGTTGCCGTTGACGTCGTAGCGGAAGCCCCAGGGCTCTTGGGCCTCGACACCGACCAACTGGCCGTCGCTGTCCCACGTGTAGTTCTTAACGTTGGTGTAGGTGTTGACTCCCACGTTGCGGGTGTAGGTGCGCGTCTGGTTGATCCTGGCGCGCGAGTCGTGACTGAACTCCATCCTGAAGACCTCGTGCTCGTAGATGGTCACGGTGATCTGAGTAACGAGGAAGCGGCCGTCGACGGTGCGCGAGAACGTAGCTGTACCGTCGTGCAGCGCTGTCGTGTTCGCTTGAGGCCGCGACACCTTAAACTGGCCAATCAACTCTAGTGCCCCCGTCCGCGGACTGTAGGCCATAGGGTGGGCGGGCAGCGCGAGGCCCCCTATCCTGCCCTGAACGCCCACAAGTCGGAAGTTGGAGTCGTAGTCGAAGGTGAATTTGGCGTTGCTCAGGCCCGTTTTTGCCCCAAAGTCGATGCGCTCCTCGACGAGGAGGAAGAGATCGCCACTGTCATCTACGCCCCCACCACCGGTAACACCAGCATTAGCAATACCAGCGACGGCAGCACCAGCACCCGCGCTGTACTGGTAGTCCCACTTGTAGTCGAGGTCACGCTCCGAGTGCACGACCTCCGAGGGTAGGCCCGAGTCGGCGTAGCGCATCTCGCTCTTGCCGTCGCCGTGAACGACTTCGGCGAGGCCACCCGAGCCGTGGTAGCGATAAACGACGCGTGCCCCGTCTCCCGGGAACACGGTTTGCAACAATCGGCCGTCGTGGCTGTAGTGCTGGAGGTAAGAGCGCTGGCTACCCGGTGGCGTGTAGGTAAGCCGGGTAAAACCGAGCGAGGCCTGGTAGGAGAATGAGTGCCTCGTGCCCGAGGGCAAGACGATGTGGCGCAAGCCTCCATCCTCGTCGTACTGTAACCCAAAGCTCCGGCCACTCGGGAGAGTTATGTTGGCCAGACTGCCGCTCAGCTCGTCGTACCCATAGAGCCTACTGCCACTGTCGTCCCTACCGTCGTCGCTGCTGACCTTGGCGAGCTGGCCGTGGCGGTCGTAGCCGTACGACTCGCTCGAGGGTCCCCAGCGCCAACCCTGGACCCGGTTGTAGCGATCGTAGGTGACGTTGAGCGCCTCGCCAAAGTCCTCGCGCGGCTGCCAGAGCAGGGGTAGTCCGGCCGGGTCGTAGCTGACGGTGAGCAGGGCAGCGCGGCCCCTGTCATAGAAGGTCTCTCTACCGTAGGCTTGGTCGAACTCGACGCTCACGGCCCGCGAACCGTTCACCCAGATCTCACGGCTGAGCGTCTGCTGGAGCCGGCTGGGATCGCCCACGAGGCCGTAGCTGGTCGTCATGACGTTGCTCAGCTCGCCGAGCGACATGGCCCTGTAACTCCACATCGGCAGCAACTCCGCCTCGACGGGCAGCGCGGCCTTCAGCAGCGGGTGCTTCGTTGTCGCAGCGCTCACGATTTGTCCACCTCCCGGGAGTTCGAGCTCGAGGGTGCCGTTCGGGAAAGCCGTGGCGCGTCTCACCGTAGAACCTGTTGCACGACAACCAAGGGTTATCAACAATATTGTCACGATATGGCAAGCGAGAGAGTGAAAATTGATTTTTAAGATAAGGGAGGAGAAGAGCAGCAGAAATTGCCGCGTTGTAAAATCAGATGCACGTACCGTCGGTAATGGTGAGCACCTTGGAGCGTTCGTTTTTCATCCTGAACTCCATAAATCGTTGTTTATCTCCCCATTTGAGAGCCTGAAGGGGAGCGGCCACTTTAACGGCGAGGCCCTCGTCGTTCGTGAGATCGGATGTCAGCTTGATTTTTTCCCCGGTCGGCAGAATGACATCTGTTACCCGACCCAGATCGTCGTAGTTGTACACGTAAGTTTCGCGGCCCTGGAAAATGCCGCGATGATAAATTTCAGTTGGCTGTGCAACACGTATATATGTATACATAAAGTATTACGCCATTCGCTTTATTCGATCGTAAATCCCTGTATGAACGTCCCATATAAACGAGCCGTATGCATAACCCGCGTCACAAACTTTGCACCGCGGCCCGATAAAAATGCATGAATAATTTATTCAGCGGGCCATCGCCATTGTCGCGACCGAGCAATCCATTTTTTACGTATTACATTAAATATTAAAAGTAAATCAAATTACGTGCTCGTGACAAAACCCGACCAGTGCGAATAATAGTGATGTCATCGGGTGGACTCACCCCTGATCTGCTGGTAAGCAGGCCTGTGTCGCTGTCGTATCCGAGGGTGATTTCTGCCCTACCCTTCTCCGACAGCCGCTCCAAGAAGCCGACGCCCGATATCTTCAGCTCGGACTTTTGATCCTGGGTGTTCTCGATCGAGCTCACTGCGTTGCTGTAATCGCGCAGGAACTGTATCTTGTTTCCCGCGCTATCCGTGACCGTCGACAGCTTCCCGAAACTCGTATTCTTGCTATAGAGGAACGAGTAGCGCGTCTTGCCCGACGTCAGGTCCTTTGTCGCCACGTGCTGCCCGTACCTGTGTATTCATGGTATTTTTTTTTATTTTTTTTTTTACTCTCCTCCATTTTAGTTATTAACAGAATAATTAAAAAATCGTAGTATTTTTTTTTTTTTTTTTCCAACCCGAGGAGATACGGTTGCGTCGGCTCATTCGTTATTAAACGCTCGTACGGCACCGTCAGGATCGACGTGCGTCAACTATTTTCAGCCAACTGCTTATTTATTTACAAAAGTGTGGATATCGAGTTACGTGCACTTCCAATCCTGTATATATGCATATACGTATTGGTAACGCGATGGGAAACACGAATTCGCAATCGATATGAATATTTCAGCTGATCCTCGCGCCGTGCGAGCCAAAAGCGCGGTCAATCGATCGTTGCTATTATGTATAGCACCAACGAACAAACAAACAAAAAATTGTAACATAAAGAAAACAAAAAAATGGCAAACGTGGTCAACCAACCTGTTGAAGACGTAGACCTCGTTCGAGGGCGGGAAGGGAATGTTGAACTCGCCACTGTTGTCGTACCCGGGCAAGTACGGCTGGAGCGCGAGCACGTGCAGGCTGCCCTGGTCGGCCACGTGGAGGACGCCATCGGGGGAGACCGTGAGCGCCGAGATCGACGTGAACCTGGCATTCGAGGCCAGCAAGATCTCGGCGTTGCTCGACTCCTCCGTACAGGCGCAGCCTTGAACGGTAGCCACCACCTCCTCCTGCTGCTGCTCGGACAAATCCTCGTCGGCCATCCTGGTGGCGTTGGCTCCGCTGGCGGCGCCACTACACTGGCACTGCTCGCGTGCCGCTGTTCCGGCGGTATCGCGCTGCTGGCCCGCAAAGTGGGACATCTTGCCGGCCGAGTCGACCACGCGGATGCTGTTGACGCGGTGCGAGTCACGTGCTGCTATGTAAAGCTCGCCGGCCGGCGAGAAAGCGACCGCGAGCACCGAGCCCAGGACTTCGTTCGACTTTTTGCGCGCCGCGGCGGACTGCGAGCTGTTGATCAGCTTCTGGAGCTCGGCGCTGTTGGCCCCGCTGGTGCAGTGGAGCGGCGTGCCCGCGACTACCCGCACCTTGAGGTCCCGGGTGAGCTTGAGGACGAGCCGGTCGTCGATAAAGTGGAGCGAGCCGTCGATGGGCGACAAGCTCAGGCCAGTTGGCCACTGCAGCTGGGCCTGCTGGGCTGGGATCGCGCCAACGCAGGGCGCCGGCGACCAGTGATTGTGATGGCCATGATGCCCCACCAGGGTGTGGATGACCCCGTCAGGGTCCACGGCTCGGATGTTGGTTCCATCCGCGATGAACATGGTCTTGTCGGCCGCGATCACGATACCTGCGATCAAACCGTGCGTGCCAATCAACCCAAAACACTCATTTGCTCGGAATTATATTATAATGGAGGGAGCTTTGCTGCCTCGTTGCTGTTACACTACACTATGTACATGTATACGTACAGTTGGGCGCTGCACGAGGGAGTTAATCGATGGCACCCGGCCCTCATTTGCTCCCGAGTAATTTGGAATCCAATCATTTTAATTATTACAGATGCGCTCGGGGATGACCCATAGTGCATGCCAATGTGGAAACGCGCGCGCGCGCGCGCGCGAGATTCTCCCCTTTCCCTTTATATATACATATACACGTATTATACGCTCGGGGCTCGTGAATTTGTAAATTACTCGCGCCTGCCAGACGTTTGTAATTTTAGGGAGCTGCACGGTACGGGCATTGCCATTTTGCGAAACAAATAGCCGATGGTGCAGGTATTATCGCTGCCCGTGTATCGGATACATCGGAATATAATGAAGCACTCGGGTGAAAATCGACCGAGCCTCGACGAATAATTTCCGGGGCTTCTTAAAACGCAAAAGACAGCGGTGGCATGTTTATACATTATACACACACGTATGCAAATATACGGGGCAAAAGGGGAGGGAGTAGGTTATGAAATAACAGAGACGGGGCGGGCTTCGTTCAAAGGCGCTCGAGAATAACACGCCGTCGAATGTTTGCCGTGGGCAAAGAAGGGGGTAGGCGTTTGTTTTACTTACCTTTGGGATGAGCGAGTTTGGCTTTATTAGCCGGACCCTCGTCCCCGCAGTGGCCCTCGTCTCCGGGTATGCAGCGCTCACCGTTCCCCACGACCGGCTCGATGTTCAAGCGCGGGTCTTTGACGTCGGTGAGCGAGAGGGTCCGGAGAATCTGATGTTTCTCCGGATCGCTGATGTAGAGGTGCCCATCGGCCGGCGACACGCACAAGTAGTACTGATAGGCGACTTGCGTGGCGCTGCGAACGAACCACCAAACGAGTTATTTTTATTTTGCCCCCCTTAAATTTCCTACGGAGAAACAATAAAAAAAAAGGCCTACCTGAGCACGAGGACGGTGTAGACGTTGCCCTCGGGCGTGATGCGGCGCACGAGATCAAAGTCGCCGACGTAGATGCTGCCGTCGGGCCCACTGGCCAGCGCCACCGGAGTGAGGAGGCGCGCCTCCTTCGCCAGGCCCTCGAACAAGTCCCGGCCGTCGAGGTCCCTGCGCTTCCCGGTCCCCATGACGACGTTCACCTTGCGCGGGTACTGCTTGAAGTGGAGGGTCGAGCCGTCGCCCTTTTGCAATATACCCTCGTGGAAGTTGTAGTGGTGGTGTATGTCCAGGCCCCAGCCACCGATGTCCGATATGGTATCCTGATGGCTGTCGGCGTACAAGCAAATTACGTTGTGCGTTGTTACATTGATCGCATGGTGCGTATGTATATATAAGTGGTCGTTGATTACCCCTCGAGGCTGGCAGTCTGGGTCTCCCAGATGACGGACGGGCAGCTGGAGTACTGGTAGCCGACCGAGACCCGGGCCTGGGCGACCCCGTAGACCTTCTGCTTGTACACGTTGCGCTTGTTCCAGGCGAAGGTGTGCACCAAGTTGGGATCGGCCTCGTAGGTCTTGGTGTGCACCGAGCCCTCGATCTCCACGTGGACGTGCACGTGGGTCAACGATTGGGGTATCACCGGGCCGGTCAGGCGCATCCGCACGGTCGAGAGGTATCCCGCCGCCTGGCTGCTCCGGTACATCAAGTGGAGGTTCGAGCCCGGGATGGCTATGCTCTCCTGCACTATCTGCGCTCGTGCGACAACAACCCCGAGATGTTAATAATAATCACGGATCGAGCACCCTTTCGAAAGAACTCCCGAATTCCCGAGATTTTTCGCATCGGCTATAACGGCGGCGAAGAAGACGCCCGCGAATTGCTCGAATGTCTCGATAAATCACTCGGCTAATCGCGTAGCGGTTTGTACGAGGCACGAAATTCCTCCGCGGCCAACAAGTCCTACCGGTCTCCCAAAATCCATGTAATTCCACGCGGCCGCGAGACTTGGAAATCCAGTCGTTACCTTACCGAGCTTTGGTTCGTTCGTTCGTTCGGGGGTGGAGATAAAAACGAGGTGGCGGAAGGCTCTACACATGCACACGCTGAACGTGTGTACAGGATATGGGGTGGTGGCGGTGGGGCATTATTATGCCAGAGTAGCTTATCAGGGCTCGGGAGTTTGGAGCTCGGCGCTACTTGTACCGGTACATAAATATATACATGTTGCGGTGGATGGGGGTACAAACAGGACGCAGGGACCGGCTGCAGCCATTAATCTCGGCGCAAAAGTGTTATTGTTGTTGGTGGTGGTGGAGGAAAAAGAAAAGAAAAAAAAAAAAGAAAGAAGCAACGAACCTGAGTTTCGGCAAACACGAGGCTCTTGCCTGGCAGGCCTCCAACCTTTTCTGGCATCCATGTGCCGACGATTATCGGGAAAAGAGTCTCGTGGTCGTGCTCCATGCACGGCCCGTGCTCGTCGAACAAGCTCCCCGAGAAGCCTGGAAAACCTGCGGGCGGGCATCGATTGTACAGTCACACTATATAACACTACACTTATTTGCACATGCATATTTTTTACAGGTGCAGCTCTTGTCGTCGAATATACATATGTAATGTGTATAGGGTTGTATTTTTATAAACTGCGAGAAAACTGCATTCTTTTTCAATCGACCCGTGCGAGAGGGGGCTGATGATATTTCCAGTGAAAAGCGACGGGGCGTAGGTATATACTTTCATGGCAAATGTTTACTTTTAATTATTGCGCGGCGATATACTATATAGACCTTTTCTTCGAAGTGCACGGGGTACCGGCGATGCCGGTTATATATATTCTTGAAAATTGATCAAGCCCCCTCGGTTATAGCTGCTGTACCCTGTAATTATACATATATCTCGGACAAGAGCCACATCGGAGTTATCGCTTTTCAAGTTAACGGGGAATGAAATTTTCCTCGGAAAAAGCAATGGCGAGAAAGTCGGGTGGGGGGGGAGATGCGCAAAAATACCAAGGGGTACTGTTGGGTGTTTACCAATGGCCGGGCTGGGCGGTTGATTAATCGGCCTGAAAGAGTTTTCCTCGTCGGCGATAGTCAGCACGACCGGCGGCAGCACAACAATCTGATTCCAGGGGACAAAAACTGTTCTTGTCATCGGCTTGAAGGGGCTCCTCTGGAATTGCAGCGTCACCGCGCCTCCGCCATTCGCGAGGATGTCGAACCTATTACCAGTTCAATTAACTCCTCAAAGACACGTTCGTTCGCTCATTTGTTTGTCCTCCTCCTCCTCCACCGATACTCCCCCTCTTCTCTCTCTCTTTTTTCCCTCCGTTCCGCTCTTTGTTTCAAAATAGCCCGTTTAATAAAGTCACCTTCGGAGGTATAAATTACTTTTCCCGCGACGGCCCTCGATAATGAAATCTTTCCCGATTAATTTTCGTCCTTATATATATAATGTAAAACCCGAGGCTGCTCGCTAAAAAAGAAAAAAAAAAATCGTATCTCGGATTTCAAATTAATTTTCCCGTCCTCCCCCTTTTTTTTTTCTTTAAATTTGATTCCCAAGCGGGGGTACAATAATAACTCGAGAGAGGGAGAAAAATGAAAAATCGAGCAGCCTCATCTGCTACACGTACAGCTTCCGATCGGACGGAACTTGATCTCACCCAAAGAGAGAGAGAGGGGGGGGGTATATGATAAATGTGAGGGAGTAAAGAGAGTATAGGTATGATTAAAAGTGCCACTCACCATCCCCCGGCTCTGGTCAGGGTGAACCCGAACTTCTGGTCTTTGTCGATGGAGACCCTGACGTCTATTATACCGAGTCCCTGCTCGGTCACCACTTGGCCTCGCATCACCGCAACGCGTCTGTCACAAATTTCAAACATGACTCTCTCTCTCTCTCTCGCTGCTGTTAAAACACACACATCTCTCGCACAGGGCCAGCCAACCGAGCGACACGCGTCCACCCCTCTCTTGCCCCAAAGCTCCATTAAATTACCACGTATAACATATATATTTAAGTAATAAATAAAAATACACAAAGGTGCTATAGAGAGGAGGAGCTCGAAGAGCGAGGGGGTGCGGGTGAGCTGGCCGTGGTTAGCTGGCCCCTTTCATTTTGGGGAAAAGCTCGATCTCCCGGCCCGCGCGGTATACAATGTACGATGTGTATATAGGTGCAGTGCAGCGGAGCGCGCCCGATCGATTCGCCGGGGCACGGCCAGTCAGCCGAGGTGGCGCGTTGGCGGGGACGACGACGACATTGCGGCCGGTGGTGCGGGCATCGGAGAAGCTCCAGTTACGGAAATGTAAAACGCCAAACGAAGTTCGGGGCTGCTGCTGCTGCTGCTGCTTCTGCTCGTGGTCGGTGTTGGTGCCGTTTGTGCCGTGCACTGCCGGCGAGTCGATCGGGGCCGCGCCGGTGGCGCGTGTAACTCTATACACCGGGAGGGCGCGCTTTTTCCCAATTAATTACAATAACGGCACTTATCGTGTACAATATGTATTTTCATGTATATTATTATATTATACGTAATAATCATAAGAACGAAAGTACTACATTGTTACTTCGAGGCGAAATTTAATGAGGTAGAACTCATGCATACTCATAACCATATCATTATAGAGGTGTACATTTTTGGTGTGCGTGTGTCCGTCCAATTTGTCAGTTTGTCTGTCTGTCTGTTTGTTTGTCCGATGTCCACGTGTTTTGTCATAATCACTGTGTGTGTGTTTGTCGGTCATTTCACGTTGTCCGTCCGTACGAGTTGATTGTAGGTGCTCGTGTTCGTGTGAATATATTATGTGTTGTGTGGGTATAATGAGAGAGTGAATCGAATGCAAATGTTTATTATCCAAGCCTGGCACTCGTCTCGAGCGATTTGCCGGAAAACTTGATGCGACAGAAGGTCCATAAGCTTTTTTTTTTTTTTTTTTTTTTTTTCTACTTTAGTATATGTTTATTGTTCATCCCATCGTTTGAACTTGGCATGTGTGTCTTTTGTTTTGTTACTTTTTTTTTTTTTTTTTTTTTTTTTTTTTTTTTTTTTTTCTTTTTACTGCTTTGATACAAACTTAAAGATCTACACTGCTTTTTAAAGCAAACTAAAACCGAGTATAACGTACTTGTTACGTGACTTTTAAAATCTTTATTTTGAGGATCGCTGCTTTTTCTTTTCTTTTATCGTTCGACTAATTGGTGGAAAGTACAGATGATATTCTCGTGGATTGAATTGCCGGCGTTAAAAATATAAATAAAACTGTGTAAGCCGAACATTCGATATTGTTGATGAGTTTTTGCTAAAAGGATTGCCCCAATTTTAAATGACGAGTAAAAGAACTGATGGACAATTAACAACGTAGGACATGGCCAGCTAAAATTATTATTAGTTTGTCGTTAAGGATTTCGCCCCGCGAAAAATGATCAAATTACCAAATGTTCGAAAAGTTTTCATTGTTGCGATGAACGAGATCCGATAACAAGCTCACCACAAAATTTAATGTTTGGCCTGACGTGTGCCTAATTAAGTTATTTAATAACGTAGACATCAAAGACGAAACGGCGTGACGAAACAAACAACGTAATTATAAATTATTAACGAATTTTATGGAACGTTAATGAAGTATGTAATTATTCAATTACCGTAAAACAACGTTGCTATAATATACGATTATGTAAAAGAAATTACATTCGCAGCGAAAAGTTCAAACCCACGCGAAAACACATTTAGGTATAAGTTATCGTCGTTTGAGTGTCTCATTAAAACACTGTTTTATTTATTTTTTTTTTTTTAATTAAATGATAAACGTGATGTAAAAAAAAAAAAAATAAAAAACAAATTCATGCTCATCATTATTTTGTCAGTTTTGAAGGTACGAAACGCCGTACTTTGTGCATCGACAAAAACAACTGCAGGATTTATTTTAAAATGTCTGAAAAAAGAAGTACACATGGAGTACCGCGCAATCATCGATTGCCTATCGAGTCGTGAAAATTATCCAGACCAAACGTCTCTTGGCACCAAAATGAAAATTTACTTTGTAAACGTCAGCCTTCCCGCAGGTCTGAGTGAAGAAGGAGAAAACAACTCACTGATCACCTATATAGCGCTGCCACATAAATTACATACTTCATAAACAGTTATCCAGTTATCGGTAAACGACGCATCGTGAATAATAGTAATAACGTCCGAGACGTCACCCGAACCGCGAGCTAGTCGCTTGAAGGCTTTACGTATACATAACTGTCGCGAACGGGAAGTTCTCTCGGACAGCAGTATGCACTCGTTGGGTGCTCAATGTACCATCAGCCGGAGGAAATAAAAATACCAGTGTAAAAAGCGTCGACGCGCCCGTATCGGATCTCGCGAGAGGAGGGGGAGACCCGCAAAGAAAGAACCAGGGAGGTGTAGAAAGCGAGAGAGCGCTCGGATATATATATATAAGCTCCTCATCCTCTTTACGTTACACCGATGTATCATCATTAACATCGTCATTATCATCGCCCTCTCACTTTCTTTCCTTCGAAACTCCATCGCTGTTACTCGGCCATGTACAAGACGTAAGACAGAGAGAGAGAGTAAATCGCGAGACTTCCTGCACCGAGAAGCTATCGATACGCCGTTCTTTCACTTTGATCTCTCTTGATCTTTCCCCATCTGTCAAAGAGATGTATCGCGATGTATCCCACGTTTCTCTCCTTCCACCACTACTTTCCTCCGTCCTCCTCTTTATTTTTTACTCTTTTCTTTTATTCCTTTCGTTTACGCATCCGTCCGGCTTGCCCGTCATTTCCTCGCTGATACCAACACCTCGGACTTTTCGAGGTGTTGAGAAAAGTTGCCGTTCGAAGCGAGTGACGAGCGGGCCTCAAAGATGACGGACGGATGGACAGCCGAAGTACGTGAGGGTCGAAGGAAGTTTGCAGAGCAACTCAGAGTTCAGGGGTATAGGGTGGGGATGTTGGATAAGTCGAGGATTATAGACGAGACACAGGGTTTCGTTGGATACTTTTTTTTTTTTTTTTTTTTTCTGAGAGAGAGAGAGATGGAATAGGGGTTGGGACGGGGTAGGGAGAGGCACAGTTTTTAGACGCAGACAAGGGGGCAGGACAATTTACACGGGACTTCCGGGTGATTACTGGGTCGATTCATCCGACACGCAGTAATTTTGGTTCCTTTCTCTACTTTATTTGATCTTTTTTTTTTTTTTTTTTTTTCAATTTCTACTAGCTTTACAACTTGTACTTTGCGATTTATTGATTTTTCTTACATTTTTTTTTTTTACTTTTTTTTTTTTTTTTTAGTTTTTCATAAGAAAAAATTTAATTTACTGTAACTAAATAATGATAGACGTTCTTTCTTAATTTTTTTTTTTTTTTTTCTGTGAAAATTTTATCAGCTTCGCGAAAAGCTATGACAAAACAATAAAACCGATCACAAAAAGGCGACATTGCGTAAAATGAAAAAAAAAAAAAAAAAAAAATCGAATGTATCTAATATATATTTGATATATGCTTTAGGATGTTCACTGACTGCTGTTCAGACAAATGGGACGTTCAACACGTTTTGTATTTTGACAAAAGGTGACATGTATACGTGAGTGCAAGCCTGGCAATATAACCAATACAAGCCTGATCAAGATGTTTATGCATAAATATACTGTGATATAGTAACAGGACTTTGTTAAACGTATAAACTAAATAAATATGGCAAGAAGACAAGACATGACAAAACAACAATCTGACGACATACCACAGATACATAGTAAGAATAGGAAAGGGAGGTTTTTTTTTTTTTTTTTTTTAATTGCGTAATTACATGACTTTTATGCAGCACATGGCGTGACATTATTACCGATACTCGACACACGTTGACCCAACTACTTAATCGTTTATTTTTATTAGGTAGAACATCCATACATAAAAAAAGACTCTCAAAATCTAATTTATAAATTTTTTGTATGAACGGAAACAAGAGTAATGAGTCAATCAACGTGAGTCGAATAGCGGATCAAAGAACGAAAACAAGGAAAATTGACAGGTATGACGATCAACAAGCAGAAATGACTTATTATCAAACATGACAATTCACGTAATGTAATGTAAGAGTGAAAGGAAAGGGATACAGCAAACACAAGTATGAAACGGAACAGTAGTAACGCACGTAAATCGAAAAGAAAAAAAACAGTGGCATCATCTCATTGTTACGAATGTTGTGAAGGTTCTGGGAATAAAAATTATTGGAAAAAGTATTTTTTGCATATTGTTTTAAAGATTTCTCGATTGACGCTTATTACTCGTATACTGTAAATCCAAGTGTGTTATCCAATAGAAAGTTACTCATTCGAGGGTGCAATTAACAATTTGTAGTACTCAAAACTAATGAAATTTTACAAAGACAGCAAAAATTTAATTTGCTCAGTATTGTAAAAACTGAGGTTCAAACAGTGATAGAAAAATGTTTGGACAGTATTAGAACGGTAATCATGTTGTTTTACAGTAAAAAGACATTTATGCATTTCTACTAAATTAACAGATTTTTCTATAGAGTGCAGAATGTTGGTCTTATACATGACTGACGAGAAAGTCAATAAAAAAACTTGAGAAATATTCAGCTGTATGGGGGTGGAGTAATTTTTCTTGATTAAAAGAATGAGGTCTCGCAGTGTAGATTTCGTAAAAATTGTCTTGGAGCAACACACTTGGGCTCCCATAGTATACGAGCGATGATCCGAATGGAAAAACATTCCCTTGGAGCGTGGGGGTACCGAGATGATGTGCGGGGAAAAATGGGCAGGAGGATAAGATGAGAAAACAAAAAAATAAAAACCGAGAGAAATCGGGGCAAACAGAGAGAAATAATAAACGATAAGTGCATAGGGTGGATAAACCTCTTGTGCGAGTCGTTGAAGGCGCGGTGTTGGAGGCAAAAAGAGAGAGAGAGAGAGAGACAGATTTATAGAGGGTGGATTGAGACGTGAGAGCGCCAGCGTGCGTGCGTGCGTGCGAGCAGCGTGCGTATGTGTGGGTGTGGATGTGTTTGTGTGGGCGTGTGTTTATGTGTGTCACAATATAAATGCGTGAGAGAGCCACAGGGATGAAACAAAAATAAGAGACACGTACAAATAGAAAGTAAAAAATATATATATATATATACATAACGTATAATAATAATAGTAATAATGATAATAATAATAATAATAATAATAATAAAATGAGAAACGAGCGACGAGCAAAAATTGATGATTTGGTTATGAAAAAAAGTAATTAACTGCAGTTTCAATTGATGCTGAATAAAAACGATTAGCGAAAGAGATAGAGATAGAGATAGAGTGAGAGAGAGAGAGAGAGAGAGCAGAGCTGCAACTTACCGCGGCTTAAAGGAACTCCAGAACGCACTACGTGTGAGAGAAAAACCAACGAGAAGAAGGGCGTTACCACGGTCACATGACTCACGTTAGCGAGCCCGAGCGATTCTGCCGATTGACCCGTGGACCAACCGATTTACCGATCGTCATCGCCTCTGTCTGATGTAATAACAACACCGGAGTCGAGGTGATGCCGCAAAACAATTATTTATAATGCGTGTGGTGTTGTTGTTCACGAGTAAATGAGGAAAAAGGTGTGTAGGCGTCAGGTGGCAGATTCGCTTGGGCTCAAAAAAATACAGAAACATTAGACGTAGACAGCACACGCACACGTACACCCACAAGCGCACACTTAAGTAGTTTACAAAAATCACTCGGCCATTCGCGCCCTGCTCGTCTCAGACACGCACGCACACACGCATGAACGCACCCACTCACGGACTCGACCAACACATAGAGAGACTGTGGTACTTTTGACGTGTATGACGGACACAAGTTGGATACTGCACAATTAGGTATACACACATTGACTGGGAGAGTGAGAGTGTGAGGGTGAGAGCGAGACAGAGAGAAAGAAAAGCTTCTTCTCCTCTTTTATTATTCATACTGTTTCAAGCCTTTTTTCTTTTTTTTTCCTTTTTCTTGTTTTTCAGGCTTTTTCTTTCATTATATATGGCTATTGTTTTTCTTTTTCCACTTCTTCTTTTGTTTGCCTTTTAAGCTCTCTTATTCACGGGCACAGGTACAACACTCAACGATTATGGAAATGAAAGAGGCTCTATGACTGATTCACTTGGAAATTAATCTTTGTTTTTTGTTAATCGGTATGGCAAAACAAATACATACATGTACAAAATGAAAATGGAACGGCAGGGTTGACTAGGAATCAATGAAGTTTTTTTTTTTTTTTTTTTTTCACTACGTTTTCCGCCTAATAAGAGGTAAGTACCATAAACGCAGTGGCGACCGGACAACACGAGTATAAATAACATAATTTTTGCATAATCCGCGATACTCGCGATATATAATATACCGTCTGAGGCGATGTACGTTTTGAGATGACTTTTCTGGACGTATGGTGTACACATTTTTTGCAACCTTTCCTAAATGTCTGCGCAGGGGTTCACTAGTGGTTTAATTTATGTAAAGAAACCAAATGTTTGCATGCAAGCCACCACCACTGATATATAGATTTGAGCGCAGCAATAAATTAAAAAAAAATTCTCTTTATTTGCTATTTTTTACATTTTTTGTGGAATATTTAGATTTTGTTGTAGAATGTAACAAATATAAAACACAATATTGATTGCACTTTGGTGACTACAAATTAATATTTGTCCTCATTAAAAAACTATTTAAACACAATAATTGACTTGAGAACGAATAAATGTATACTTGATTTTTCGACTACTAAAATTTATTTGAAATATTTACTTTTTTTGAAATAAGGGAACAAGCTCTTACAAATTACTGCGAGATTTTTTGCACTTTGAATTCATTCATTAAAAACAAAAAAAATCACTTGGGAGTATTCACTTGGATGGATAAATTTTTTTCTCCAAGCAGTGAAATTTCAGGACAAACGTATATTTTACCATCTTGAATTGACTACTTGAATTCGTAAATAAAAAACATGCAGTAGATGAATTAATGTGGCACACATGAGTTTTTCGAAGCGTTTAATCAAGTGCCGCACGATTATAAAAAGTAAAACGTTCAAGCAACAGTATTTGAAACCCTTAAGCAGACAATTGGAAAAAAGTTGGGAAAAAACGTGTACAAGTATTAGTGCACCGAGTGCTACCGAAGAAGTAGTACTAAGACTTTCACGGCCACGGCGTAAGTAAGTAAACGGGACTAGCGCGAAAAATCACCACGCGTATAATACCCCCTTAAAATTTCCAATCAATACCAAGTATATAATATTATGTGTAGTGGTGGTGGTATGTGTTGGCGCGTTGTATCAGCGATGCTACCGTGCTTCAAATAAAATCGTTAAACAAGCGCGGCTTCTACAAAAAAATGATCGCTCGGCTAAGCTCACAAAAGCCAGCTATATGCGTGTATGTACTATAATAATATATAGAGAGAAAGACAGAGCAAAAGAGAGAGAGAGAGAGAGAAAAAGAGAAATACAGAGAAAGCACGGTAAAAGTCATCTCGGTTACAGGCTGAAGGTGGTGTGTGTATGACGTATTGAACTCGCACACTCAAGGATTAATGTATGAACAAAGTTTGTGTGGAAAAGCGGAGAAAATTCAGGTGCGCCTTGGTTGGACCGAATCGCGTAACTCGACGGGGTGGTGGGCGCACTCTGCGAATTTCGGGTCGCGAGGCCGGAGTGGCCAAATCGCGCGCTGAGGTACGAACAGCAAAAAGCCTGTGCACCGAGTAAGAGGGAAAAAGCTCACGACATCAGATTTCAAACTTGTGTCAGTCATACGACGTTATGCGGCACGACGACGGTGGTATAATATAATTATATGTTACACATAAGAGAGGCCCGTGGGCTGGCCGGCCGAATCGCGAAGTATACACATACAATATAATAGGTATACTCTGTATTTTACTGCCCCATATTCGCGAATCTCTCTTCTTGTGTGTTTGTTAGTGCTCTGTCGTCGCCTAAATTTATTACATCGAGTCGAGCCCGCAAGTTCGTTTCATACACGGTGTAATCCTCTGATCGCCTGTGTGGCGCCACGCCGGCTGGCAAAACTCTGCGGGCCCGCAGTGGCAATATCACGATTCGGCCGGCACAGCTATACGACCCTTTTTTACTGCCTAGTTATCCATTTTTTTTTTTTTTTTTTTTTTTGTTGCTCACAGCAACCTCATTAGTTTATCATGTAACGGACTACTCTTTTTATTTTCCTCTCGCTTTTGTTTTGCATGCTTTCTGGCCTGTGAAAGGCTTCTTCTTTCATAACGTTTTTTTTTTTTGTTTTTTTTTTGTTTTTTTTTTTTTTTTTTAATTTTTAGTTGCTTTGAGTTTTTGCGGGGCTTCGAACTGAAACTAAAGCAAACTTATGGTTTTTGGTTCCCTGTACGTGCACGGGTTATTGGAAATTTTTTTCGTTTTACTTTTGTTTTTTATTCAGTTCCGGTTTTTTCGGAGCTCTTTGGTCGAAAAAATGAAAGAACCGAAATCGATACACGTATTTGCTCTTTGTAAAGTAGCGAGAGCTGATTTTTCGTCTTTTCTGATATTTCACATAGGCTTTCCGACAAATCTCTCGCGTAGGATTGAATCATCGAATTTTTTTTTTTTTTTTTTTTTTTTACTTTCAAAATTATTTTTTTAACCAGAATGAAAAAAAATGATGGGGAAAGAAAATTTGAGCTGTAACAAAGCGTTCATTTAGTTTCAGTTGTCAGCCAACTCTGATTGAAAGCGCTTGTGACGTTTTTGATGTGAAACGTAATATTATCCAGCAAATAAATGTTGGCAACTGTGTAATTTATTTTCATTTGCACGAAAAACGAAATAAAACTTTTTTTGATAGATACTGCAAATAATAACACTTTTTTTTTTCTTTAAATGGTGAAAAAGTAAAACAATGCATTTATCTAACGAAATTGATTACGACTCTTATTGATCGGACAGGAAAAAAAAGTCAAAGGAATTAGTTGCCACAAGAAAAGCATAAAAAAACAACGTGATACTCGACCTATCTTGAAAAAAAAAAAAATAAATAAATAAATGAAAAAATTTAAATAAATTAAAAAAAAGTCCTTTGACGTTGTTAACTTTATTGACAGTCCCGCTAGTTGAAGCCACTGTGGGCTCAGAGAAGGGTTTGAGGTATTGGGTCAGGTGGGTTATACACAAAAGAGCAACACTAGACGACGAACACGAATCCCGCCAACACCAGAGGCACTTTGAGAATTTCACAGGTTCCCGCACCCCGGGAGAGCAGCACCGAGAGAAACAAATAACTTGAAATGCTTTGACTGCAGCCTCGTCGCGTATGGTCGAGTAGCTCTCTATTATTACGCGAAACACACGAGCAAAGGTACACGGTACGACGACTTTCAACAAATACATATACATACCCAAGCACTTTGGGTGTGTAACTCGATGTATATCCGCGTGAATTCGCGAAAGCCCTAAGAGCGATTGTGCGATGTGCACCCGAGGTAAGTGTAACCAAACACAGAAAGACGCGCGTATACGAGCAATCGAGCTGAGAGACACATCCGATTAGAAAAAAAAAAAAAAAAAAAAAAAAAAACGTTTGTAGAAACAACGGTGATGGGTATGAAAATAATATTAAAAATAAATAGCCGAGGTGGTGCGAGTTAATTTCCTCGTGAATTTTCACGAGCGCAAGGAGCCGGTTCCACCGCTCGATAGGATATCCCCATAGCTCCGGGGTAGAGAGAGCGAGTCGAACGGAAGGGCAAATAGCGGGTCCTTTGATCGGCGTGCTTCCGAGGTGATTTCAGTGCTTCTGGCATTCGCAGGGGGGCAAGAAGGGGGAGGTGATACACAGGGAGCAGAGGAAGGCTCAAAGAGGGTTTTCTCCCTTTTAGTTTTTTTTTTTTTTTTCTTTCCTTTCCTTTTTTTACCATCCTCCTTTTCACTCTTATACACTCCATGATGTATGTGTTTTTTCTTCTTCTTCTTCTCTACATACTATGTACTTTTCGACTCACAACCCCCCCCCCCCCAAATTAAACTCTGCTCTTGTTGTTTTCCGCTTCTTTTTTTTTTTTTTTGTTTACCTTCATCTTATCCGTCTCTTTTTTCTCATTCGTGCCAAATCCACACTTTGCATTTAATGAAACAGATTGGCGGGTACGCGTATATTCTCCTTCTTATTTTTTCCTTCCTCCTCTTTTCTTCCGATCGTGCACAGCCCTCCCACTTCAGACGCTACTTTTCTTATCCATTCACGTTGCGAAGGGGAAGGAAGGGGATGCTCGATCTCGGCTCGTTATAAAAGATTCTGCATGAAACGCGAAAGAATTCCCCGAGCCCCTGCCACGGGTAAGGTCTCTCTTGTTATTAATTTTACGACGAGATTTCCCGCTTTGAATGCTAAAGAGGGCGCAGCGACATCGGATGAAAGTGCCCTTTTTATGCTGATCTTGAAAATTTTGTTGAAAATATTATATACGTGCCTCGATCGATCATCCTGGCTGCGTAAATTCACGTTTGTGTATACACCCATCACGAGAACACATGTATGTCTCTAGAGGCATGCAAAGAATAATAATAATAATAATAATAATAATAATAACAACGTGATATCCCAAGTCTAAGATAAGTGGCGCGTGTATTGTTGTACACGTATTGATTTACGCAGCCGAGGCCGGAGGAAAAAGTAAGAAGAAGAAGAAGACGCGCGCAAAGGAGGAAAGAGTCGAGCGGGGCTCTCTATATGTATATGTATCCATATATACAGGTGTGCGCGCGTTCCTCCTTTTCAGCTCGACTTTTTCCGACCTTAATTTCACCCGCCGACCGGGAGAGTTTGATTAAAAATTTTTCCTTTCTTCCCCCGGCTGGGGGCGCGCGCGCGTCCCTTTGCGAACGAGCCCCCGCATTTATACGTTGATGTATACGCGCAAGTGCACGCCGTATATCTAATTCGATAAATAAATGCACAAAGGAGCGGTCACACACGTGCGGAGCCGCCGCTCCTCGCTCTTGTACCAAACTCATGTAATATCGCTCATATAGGCAATATTAATATTACATATTACATATAAATAATAGATAAAGTATATATATATATCATATAAAATGTGTACGTAATTAAGTATAACAGAGCGTCGCTGATGGGGATGTATATATATATAACGTACGAGTGAGACTCCTTACCTCTCGCTGTACTCGTCGATACGGGCGTAGCTCTGGACGCTGTTCTCCTCGATGAGGAACTTGACGCGCTGGTAAAAGGTGGCCGTGACGCTCGGGGGTTGCTTGCGCAACAGGACCTCGACCGGGTCTTTGCTGGCTATGCACATCAAGTGATCCGCGCACACGGATTGCGAGCAGCACTCGCTGTCCGAGCAGTCTTTTGTACCATCTGCGAGGATCATCGATACAATGTAATATACTTTTTCCTTACTCACCCTTGTGAAATTTTTATCGTTTACATCGGGAATGATTAACGTTCGACCCCGTGCTAAGAGCGCAAGTGGGCTTGACGATAATTTGCGATTTCCCGTTTGGGTGATCGTAAAAATCTTAATCGCCCACCGAGATGTACATATATAGGTACGGAGGACTCCATTGTATTATTGTGTGGTAATGATACCGCAACACGAGACGTCTCGGGAAAACGAGGCCGAGCGCTATCATCTGTGCGTATTGAGCGTTCGGGGGGGGGGGGGAAATTCGACGCTGTAATTGCTTAATTTGCAGTCCCGCGTGCAGATACGAGGGTATACGTATAACAAGTACCCATACACGTGCGATACATCCCACGCGGAAAAAAAACAAAATTTTATTACCACCGCGTTCAGTATGTAAATTTTTGCTCCAAGCGCCTTCCATTGTTGTATACGCATGCACATGGGAAGCGAATAACGAGATGATTACGGCCCGGCATCCCAACAAGTATACACACCGAGTGTTTCCGAGCCGCGAACCTTTGATAATGCACACTCTTTACGAGTTGATGCGAACAATTGATGCCCATCGTGTTAGCGTCAATTAACCAAACAGATGTAATCAAACGCTGCAGCGCTTTTGGGTGTCACATACAATACTTCGATTGTACGTCTTCCCACATGCGCGTTTATTTTCACACAGGCGATCGGAAAAATATTTTTCACAGCTTATGCATTTAAGATGAGTATAGGTGCAGTACTTATTCATGGTTTTATTTCTCCTTGATATTGGTCGACATCATCGCGTTGGCAGTTGCCGATGGGGTAACTTTTCCAAATTTAATAAACTCGAACAATCCAAAGTTACTTCTGGCTCTCGGCGCGAAAAGCACGGGCAAGCCTCTCCCCGGCTGTTTTATTTTCCAATTGAAAACGGAAAAGGACTGTCTAGCGCGGGCATTATTTGTGGTATCGGTTATTGGAGAAAAGAGCCGTGCACATTTCAAATTTATCATGAATTAAAAAAAAAAAAGGGAAATTAATTGAATGCCGGAGCTGTCGATTTGAAAAATCCGCGGTCTCTGTTATTATTAAAAGGAGGGAAAAAATATAAAAGCCGAAAGAGCGAGCCAGTAGGCGGAAGCGTTAGCGTATTAATATCTCGCATTACGGGATTGAAGTTACCGCATCCGCGAAAAAAGCGCGGAATTATTCGCTCGGCAAAATTATAAACATCGAAACGTCACGGCATCATCCCCGAAGCGCTCGCACAGCCGCAAAAAGCTCTCTCCCGGAGCACAATGCAGGACAGGGGCGCGACACGACAAAAAGCCGCTCTGGCAAATGGGGGAAAAAAAAAATTTGCGGACCCCTCGAAAAACGGCATTTATAGAGGGCGAGCGCGTATATGTGTACCACTCGGAGAGGAGGGTGGAATATTGAAGCGAAATTTATTTGATTATCTCACCGCCATCGTTGTCTATGTCGTCGTCGCAGTCCATTTCAAGGGGAATGCTGCAGTCCCGGCCGGCCCAGCCGGGCAGACACTCGCAGCTGGACTCCCCGCCGACGGGCGTGCACGAGCCGTGTCCGCTGCATTTGTTCTCGCAGCCCGCTGAAAAGGAAAATTTACGCCCCGAGTTAATCGTTTTACTTCTCTCGAGTGCAGCACCCGGCACCTACACCACGTACACCCTCTGCCAAATACAGGTAGCCCCCCCCCCGTTTTTAACGAGAATTCCTCTTGTTTCCTTCGTTTCTCTTTTCCACGTTTCCTCCGCTACAGGGTACTATTTTTTTTACTCTCCGCGTCCCCGATCGAGCGACACGCGTTATAGTGTATATTAGTCTGTTGCCGGCCTTTTGGTATTTCAGCCGAAAAACCTTTCCCGTATCGACCCGAGCATCCGTATAGCTCCGGGTCTCACCTTTTCCCCCGAAAATACCTCGCGTAATGAAAACTCGATAAAAGGAGTCGATAAACAGCCATGACGTGGACTTACGTAGAGTGCAGTGCTTGCCGTTCCATCCCTGGCTGCAGACGCAGGTGCCGTTTCTGCACTGGCCGTGCTCGGCGCAGCGGGGGTCGCAGGGCTTCTGGTCGCACTTAGTGCCGGTCCAGTTGTCGTGGCACCTGTTGAAGATGATACATAAACACTCGAGAACATCCGCAAAAGGTGGTACAGCGGTGATGGGGGTGTGTATATGTATATAACGTACTTGCAGCGGCCCTTCTCGCATGTGCCGTGGGAGCCGCAGTCGAGACCGCAGCTCGGCTGGGAGCAGTCTACGCCGGTCCAGTGCTCGTCGCACACGCACGAGGCGCTCTCGAGGTCGTAGGTCCCGTGGTCCGAGCAGCCGGGCAGGCACTTGTATACCTGCTCGTCCACCTGGTCGCACCGCTCGCCCTGCCAGCCGGCCTTGCAGTAGCACTTGCCAGCGACGCAGGCCCCGTGTCCGCTGCAGCTTGGGTCCGGGCAGTCCGCTGTAGGCAGCACACATTTACACCTTGTGTTTTATTATACATTGTTTGTATTGCTCTGCCCTACATGCTCTACCGTTATTGGCACTCTCCATCCCAAGTTGATAATATACTTTCTGATGTGTATGCACTCGCACGGTGTACGACCCGTACTCAAGCTAAATGAATTTCAAAAGTTAAGCGGTCGCGTGTTTGCGAATTTGTGCTTGAATATTCATGAAACTCCATCGTTTGGAGGTTAACTGCGACTTTGTGCTGGAAAACTGATTTCTATATTAAAAAGTATCGGCAAAGCAGTTTTGGTGAACGCGTCGACAGCATTTATCGTGTTTTTTTGCATCGTATAATTGCATTACGGTTCGTAAAAATTATATTCATCGCATGGTTTCACCTCAGAGTTATGGCAATGAGAAATTTTCTTTTTTTTTTCCTGCAAAACAATGAGAATGTTTTTTTGCATTTATATATTTTCCCGCAGCTCCGCTCCCCCGGTATTGTACGTTTATTCCGATTCGCCTCTTCGTTATTCCGTTAAAAATAAAATGTTCAATAGATACCTACACGTAGATTCAATTTCGCGTTATCGGATTTGGCATACTTTAATGCATCCAACTTTGCCGGACAAAAATACCCACATCCGTACCGATCGCGTACTGCGCGTGAAAATCGAGATCTTCGATGATATTATTCTCACTTTTTTTTTTTCCTTTCTTTCTCGCTTGTTCTCGGCGGTCTAATTTTACTTGAAAAATGGCTCATTCGATATTCATCATCGACCGTCAATAATTGAAACATCCGCTGTCACATCTGGCACGCACGCTGATTGTACACAGGCCGGATATATACACGCAGAAACGTCGAAACCGACGGTGATCTCATTGCCGATCGAATGAAATCGGAATAATATATATATTGCACGCAAATACGCGTATAGATTTGTCGGGGCTAAATTATGATTAAACGTCGCGGCTTCGAGTTTCCGGTGCACGGCGAGTGCCGCGCGAGTAATTACAATACCGAACAATCAAAATTGCAAATTCGCATGGGCAAATCAATCGGGGAAGAAGAAAGAAAACCGGTCGCAGATGACCTCGAAGTACATCCACCCATGTATAATCACCCACCCCCCCCTCCCCCAATCAATTGCGATTGAGTCGAGCGCAGACAATCACGTGTATATAACATGTGTTCCGGGAAGAGTTGCCGAACAAATCGGGCCCAAACAGCCGCGTGATTGCCGTAATAGCTCAATCTTCCAAACTATGCCCGCAGTTTAGTTTCCGAATAGTATACGGCCTATAGGTAAGTACGGACTCATTGTCATTCCCCCGCGAAGAGAAGGGGGAAAGGGGGGAAGCTCCGAAGTTGCGTTATAAATAATCCACGCGCAGCGTCGGCGACTCGGTATGCGCTAGAGATGGACGCGAATTCACGCGAGGGAGGCTTTTTCTCATCAAGCTCCCCCGTAAATCCAACGGGCTGCAGGCTCGGACGGATTATAGTCCAGGGGGATGTGGGTGTACGTATTTAATTTATATGCGCGGTGGGTGATACTCACGCTCGGAGCAAAAGTCGCCCTTCCAGCCGGGGTTGCAGACGCAGGAGCCGCGGACGCATTGGCCGTGCTGATTGCAGTCGGGGACCTGGCAGTCGCCGAGCGGGATGTCGCACTCCGCGCCCTTCCAGCCCTCCTCGCAGTGGCACATGCCGCCTCCGTACTGGCCGTGGCTCGAGCACAGCACCCGGCACATGCTCTTGCTGCAATCGGCGCCCTGTTGGGAAACACACACATTGTCACGTCGACATACACTTACTTTTTACACGCTCCAATTTTATTCATTATACTTTATATTATATACATGGATAAGTACAATCGATGGACATTGCGGCGCTCCAATACGTATAGCTTGTAATACCCAACAGCTGCAGTGTGTATTCATCAATACGTTATATTTTACGAATTAAGGGATTAACTTGCATGCACGCTAACATTAATTACACTGTGTACCTACATCGAAAAAGCTGGAAAACTATCGGGATAACAGCTTATTTGGACTGTACCAGTTTTAACTTAAAGCATCTAATGGTAAAAGGTGAGGTCCAAAATTATTACGTTTTCATTCATTTCGAGGATCTATTAATAAAAAGAAGAGAAAAAAAACTCCTGGTTATACCATTTTAAAGGTATTTTCGACAAGTTAGGGGTGATCCTTCAATTTCATGTCTATATGGAGAAAGATGAAGCTTACTGGTTGAAAGTGTTGGACATGAAATTTAACGTATTGCTTGCCTTTCATGTACAAAAAAAAAAAAAAAAAAAAAAAAAAAAAAGGACTGGCACTAGATGTTATTATCACGTAACAGAGACGACAAAAGCTCTTGGCCGTACAAAGCTCGAGCTTTATTTTTCATTTAATACATCATGCACCAAAGCGTGAAAAAAAGGGCAAATGTGACTGTGTACGCAACACTAACGATAAAAGAGGAAGAAGGAAGGGAGGAAGAATCGTAAAATGTTTTTGCCGCTTCATCATTAATTAAGTCTAATCAAGAAGAAAGTCCCTGGCGTCGGCACCACCGCCGAGACAAAGGTGAACTTTTTTTCCGTAAAAAAAAGGGCAAGCAGCAAGGCTGGTTGCTCTCGAGGCGGCAGTTGCATTACAAAAACATCCTCGCGCCCCACATATATACATATACACACCTACCGTATATTATATGTATATGCACGCTCGCGCTCTTGATTCCTCCGTCGCGGAAAGAGCGTCTCTACGGTGCGACTTTTTGATTCCCCCGGCCCGCGCACTGCCGCACCTTTTTTTCCTCGCTTTCATCCAAACCTTTTTTTTTCTTTTACACTCCGACCCTACTGCTACGGCAGTCAACCCCTCGCGCGACAATGCCCTTATATATAGGTACAAACAGCACAGCACAGCGGCGTCGGGGTATCGCTGGGAATGCGAGTGTGTAGGGGCTGGGACATTGTTGCTGGAAGACACGCGACGCAATATACGGCGCGACTCGCGCTTACGTTTGCCTCACGTGACAGGGCTGCATGCACACGTACTTACACAACGAGGGTACGGTAAGGGGGAGGGGGGGGCTGGATTCGTTTTGCGGCCCAGATTTAGTGCGCCGACCGCGCGAGCTCGTGAATTTCGCGGTTGTTTTGAAGCCCAGCTCCGTCCCTTAGTTTCCCTTCGCCCCGTGGGGCTGCTTGTGTTTCTGAATTTCCGAGAAACGAGCGCCCGAGGGTTATAAGCGGGTAAATGGATTTTTTCCTTTTCTCTCCCTCCCCCACCCTCTTTCGGTGCAAAATGTCGGATCACCGGGGAGGGGGGGTCAACTAAATAAATTGAAAGAAAACAAAAGTGCAAAGTCGACTTTGCGCCCCGGCTATTGTGTAATTGATAGTTTTCACTAGCTCGGCCCTCCGCCGCTGGTAATCCCTCCGGCAAAAAGTTGGCCGGGGAATTAGTATAACTCCGGGATCGGCCGAGAGCGGGGCTTTCAAAGAAAATATCGTTATGGGGGAAGGACTGCTGCATCGTTTGTCAAGGGGGGGCGCGGGTCCAATGAGGAGGAGAAGTCGCAATTAAATTGCGATTGCTACGGGCTCCAAACCGAGCCGGCTAATTATAACCCGATGGATTTGCCAAGAAATTCAAGTGGAGGATCCCATACGTATATATATATAGCTCGGCAGGTATACTCCCATGCCTAATGCGATTAAGGTAACAACAGTTTTGGGGTGTGGGGGAGGGGGCCCCCATACAATACACAAGTTTCGGCGCGCTGTATATTATGTGTACGGCAAGTCTTTTGCACTCGGCGGGGCTCTACGCCTGTATACCTATAGTTTCGCTCCAGCGCGATAAATTTTAAGCCCTTCCCGGTCTCGCGATTCTCCGGAGAGCTTTGCGCCCGACGTTTTTCGACAGGAAAGTAAGTGAGTAAGTAACCAAGCCCACCCAAGTTACCCCGATGCTCTTATATTATAGACGCACGTATAGGTGAACGCGATAGTATTGATTTTGCAAAAGTACTGGCATTGAGTACGGGCTCGGTGCAAGATTGTTTGAGCGTGTACACCTGGGCCATTTGTTAGCGTGACGGATGTCAATGTTCCGATGATTGGCTCGCATCATCCGCGACCTCGGCGATTTGCCCCGTACAATGGCACACGAGGGCATTTCAGGGCGTCATTTAAAATACACTCGAGGGCGCGTACAAATGGGCGGCGCGCGGAGATCATCTGTCTCGGGACATTGAAACTGCAGGTCCGGCCATTCGCGGCAGGTCGAGCGCACCGTAAGCGCCACGGTATAAGTGAATTGGTTTGCCCGCGCGCCATTGCACGGCACTTATCCATACTTGATGTGTCTCGTAGCGGAGCAATAGCCGTGTGTCTGTGCACCGTGTATGGATAACGTCGGAAACCGCGGAGTCGCAACGACAGCAGATGGGCACCTATATATGTACCTGTACCCTAAAAAAAAAAAAGCCATTACGCGAAAATTGGCAAATTCGAGAGTCGCTGACTGTCTGGCTCCTAAAAACGTCCCGCGGTTGAATTTTACGAGCACGCGCTTGCATTATTTCACGCGCGGGAGAGCTTGCGTGGCTCTAGAGAGTCCTGCGACGCACACAGGGCGGAACAGACAGCGCAGTATCGAGAGTAAGTATCGAGAGACAACAGAGTTTGATTCTCAATATCACGATGACTAACGACATTCCAGTCTACTGCTCTCTCCCCCCTACCATTCCTAATTCTTCTTTTTCAATGCACCAAGAGAGAGAGAGAGAGAGAGAGAGCTGTGCATCGAGAAGAGGTTTTAAAGAGCAGAGTTCATCGCTCGGGTCGGTCGACGCACAAGCAATGAACTCTTTTATCACGCATAAATAAGTAAGACGTAATAATATAAGCCTCTCGCGAGGTAGAGCGACAAAAAAAAAAAAAAAAAAAAAAGAGACAGTGTCGCATGCAAAGCACTCTGCTAACGTTTGTATTATAATATGTAGAATAGCACGAGCAACACCATCATACGGACAAAATAATGACGAGGGATGGGGGTGCACATGTGTGCAGCGTGACGTGAATCACGCCGCCTATTCGTTTTATCGGGCTCATCGAGAGCTCGACAGATATACAAGTATAAGTTACTCTCACATGGAGATATACATATACTTAGGTAGGTCTATGACAATAAGGTTCGGCTGCGCGCGAAAGCCCAAAATTTTAATGACAATTAGTCGGCGATGGCATGGAGAAAAACAGCCCTGCGGTTTCAATGTATATAGGTATACCCTATACTATACCCAACGCGGGCACGTTTAGAGTGGGCGCGTCATTCGAGGCTGATGCATCAGGTGCACGTGACGTTGCACGCGGGGGAATCGTGTACACCCCGAAACGAGACGCGTGAAATTGATAGTCGGAGCGGGCGCGCGGTATATAGGTAGTAGGTATATACAGAGCACCTAAACCATACGTGTAATTGGTATACACCTATGTGTGCTATATATATGCACACAAAAACACGATACTGTACACGCGTATATATGGGTGAACATAATGTAATATAGGTAACGGCGTGGACTGGCAGGCGTGCAAATCCGCGTGTAATGTGGAACACGTTATACTGCTGCCATATTATATATATGTTATGGCCTCTCAGTCGTAAAGGGCGAAGCGCACGTGACGCGCTGAATTCTCTATCTGACGGTAAACTCGGGTAAATCGACAGATGAGGCGTCGAATAATTAAGATAATAGCCTTTGTTGCAGCAACGGCGCTTCTCTTGTAATATATATATATGTATACGTACCTATACATGGTACATGCACGACGACTGATGCTCCGCGGAGAGCCACGATATGACGATATACAACTGTCGCGCCGGCGCGCATCAAGGATCGCGAATTCAGGTCACGTAATATTCCGCGAATCGCAAGCACGACCGAGCTTCGGCACCCCCTTCCCACCCTTAACCATCGCTCTTTCTGCTTGTACGGAGCAACACTCGATTATTATGATTTTTTTTTTTTTTTTGTCGCCCCCCTACGCTCGCGTGCTCAGCTTGGCTCCCTTTCTGCGATTAGGTGGACCCATACACGTACACCTACCCACCACCACCAACTCATCGTCGCTTCGTGTGTACTTACTACTTGCGACTGTAGAAGTAAATCAGGAATTGTTTTTATTTTTGCTGGCACTGCGATGGTGGCCAGCGTGACAAACGAGATCCACGCATGCAACACATCGAGTTAAAATGTAGGCATATATTTAAATGTACTTGTTACTATTTTTATCTAAAACTCGTAATGTCCTATAGCGAATATAACGCGTATACGTGCACCTCATCCTACTTAGGCCCCAATGGCATGGGAAAACCTTGTGGGCGCACGCGATCTGGAAATATTGAACGATCCTTTTTCAAAGATCAGCGCGTTTGAAAGGCGCAGGGATACCTATCGTGTATAAGCACTTACGTACACGGGCTGTAGAAATAAGCCCTGCATGCGCTCCCGAGGTATATATATATATATGGATACGTGAAATAGGTCATGCATACACGTAACCCCCAGCTCCTCTTCCGCTTACATTGATCCGGCAATCGAGCGAAAAGTGAAAATACCTCAAACGATCTCAAACTTTTCAATTCGGAGCACTCGTAATTGCGTCGATGGATTTAATCCGGTTATACATAGGTACCGCTGCTCGCGCCTGCAGTCGAGCCATATGTATCGGCACGCAAATTATCCACTTGTGGAAAATACGCTCGGGCACAAGTTTTGCCAAAAGAAATACGGAAAATTGCGGCCTCTGATCCCCCATTGACATTTTTTTTTTTTTCCCTCGTCCCGTGGGATTTATGGCCTATACGGTTCATCAAGCATCAGTTGCTTGCAGCTCTTTTGCTAATCGAGCATTAAAAAAATGTGAAATTCATTTGAAACTATCACCATCCACGAATTTTCGCAGTTGCAGGCGAGTCGAAAACTCGGGCATTCAGCCGAATTCTCAGGCATTTAATGAAAATTCCGGAGAGTGCGATTGACCGATCTTCCCGATTTCCCGGGTATTTAGCCGAACGTTTACCTAGACACGATGTAATCAATGTTCAAACTGGCATTTGAAATTAAAAAAAAAAACAAAAAAAAAAAGGAAAAAAAAAACAGTTTGCAGAATTTATAAAAAACTTTGAGTTTACCATCCCTGTCGCCGTTGACTTTCCAACATTTTTGCTAAATGCCTGGGAAACTCGTTAGTGTAATGCTATAGGTTTTTTTTATTCACCTATACGTCGTACCCACAACGTGTGTGTATATGTGTACGTATAACCAGAGCACTCAGTTTTTATCCAATTTCTCGTCGCCGAAACAACGGTCCATCACCGCCACTTGCGCCCCGTTTCTCCACCCCCCTTCTCCCTTTCGCGTAACCCTGTTCTTTTTTATTGTCGTCATAAAAGAATGTTAAAGGCCTTTCTTTCTCTCCGTTGCTGCAGCGTGTATACATCATCCCCTCTATAGAGCATTCGCCGAGGGCGCGTAAAAATAGCCATAGCTGTCGTCGTGGAAGACCAAACAGGGGGTGGCGGTGGAGGGGTAATGCACCGGGACCCTTTCTTTTCTACCGACTTGAAACTGTGTCATCATCTATATAGATACACACACCGCATCACTTATCATACATATACGTCAGCAGACCCTCGAGCGCCCCAGACCTGCTCTGGTTGTGTGCATACCTACGTCGTCAATTTTATTTGGCCTCGCAACCTGGGTTGGGTATATATACATATATATATGTATGTATGTATGTATACCGGCATAAATCATTCGAGATGACGAGAGAGGCATTTTAATCCAAAAGCTCGGAGGACACGTTATGTAGGCCATGTGTATGCATGCGAGCTGATGTACAACGTATATACATATATATATATACAAGTGACGCATGGCGAGACTGTGCATGTGTGTGTGTGTGTGTGCGTGTGTATACCTGAACCCGAGCTGCAGCTCGGAGCGTCGTGGGCGCATCCGAGATTTTTCGAAACCATTCGGCCTCTACAGGCTCCCCCTCGTTGCCTCTCGCACTCCCCCCCCCCTGCATCACGGAAATCACGAGCGATTTCAACTTTTCATCACGTCCGATACGTATGTGAGCCACCCCTATGCTCCTTTACATTCAGGAGCATCGGTCGAATCCGTGTTACAAAGTAGCCTCTACGTCGGGTGAAAATACGGGGCCGTGCTGAATTAAATAAGCACCGAGGGAGTGGGAGGGTGGATCGGAGATCGGTAATTTTCCGGAAAGGCAAGCCGAGAGCATAGGTTTGTGTTTTAAAGGACGTCGGCCTCCAACCGGGCCGGTAGCTGGTGCAATTATTCCCCTCGGCGCGCAAACGCGATTTTTAATTAAGTTTCGACAGGCGCGAAAAGCGACAAGTACCGCGGGCACCCCGTCCACTGTTAAAAGCGAGCTTGGTCGTCGCAACAGTGGAGCCCCGAAACGTGGGAGTTCCCTTGGCTGGCTTTGTCCACCGGGGCACGGCCGTGCGGACGCATCCATTATAATGTAACATTTTGTGCGGCGTCGTCGCTAATTTTTTTTTTTCTTTGTTTCATCCCTCTTTGTTTTTTGTCCCCTCCGTTCGAATAATACGAGCTTCCTGGGCGCCGGAGTGAAAAAGAGAAAAGGACGACGAAGAGGAAAACGCGGAGCAGCGGAGGAAAAGAAACAAAAAGGTAGCAGCAGCAGCGAGGGTGATGGTAATGGCGGTGGCATTTTTTTTTCTTGTTTTTTTTTTTACACGCGCACATGTACTGGTATGGTGTGCATATAGGTATACGTCGCGCCGTGAGCATACACCGATGGGTGATGGGGTCGCGCCGTCTCCGGTCTATTCGAGATCGACAGGCAGAATCGCCGAGACGATATGACACGGGAGCGCACACGTGCGAGTGCTCGCGGGATTTTCATCAAAAGTGACGCGCGAGTGGGAAAAGTACAAGCTGCCGGGGGGACCCGGTCGTCGGCTATCCTACCCACTGCCGCTGCTTTGTATATACGTGACGTGTATGTATATATGCACGTAAAACGGGGGAGGGCGGGGACGCGTATAAATCGAGCTATAGCGAGCGAAATAAATAGAGGACCTTTGGCTCGAGAGAAAGGAAAACGGCGCGTGGAAACAGAAAAAGGGCGCAGAGGGAGAGAACGTGTGTGCGGAAAAAAAACAACCCCCGTGGCCTCGTGCGGCGTGTACTACACAAAGAAAAAAAAAAAGAAACGCCAAGAAGACGAAGAAAGGGGTATGATGGCGGTCGCCGGTCAACCGCCAATATATTGTACACTGTGCGTGTTGTACATATCACGCAGGGGCAAGGTCTGCGGGGCACGTATATACATACTCTCGCACCTCTGTACAACCACTACCGACACGCGTTCGTTTCATATGCAGACAATACGTGTACGAGCTTGGTGTATACATATATATTGGGCCCAAGTTAATGAACATATGTCGACCCTGTTTAGAGCCTCCCTCCCTTCCTCACGCTCTGGTCTACAGTGCCGATGCTGTCGTTACTTACACCGCACGCGCGAACTGTATGGCCAAACGCGCAGTGCCCCCGCCATACATACCCCATACCCGAGTGCTGTCCCATGTACCTATATGATGCGGGCGCCCGTAAACCGTAGTGCGGCGTCGGGGGGTGGTAGGGAACCGAGGGGTGCGTACAAAATATATAGTTGAAGGGGGCAGGGCGCGCACCCCAATGCACCCGCTGAGAAGCAATAGGTACACGTATAGAGTGATATCCTGTGAAATCACGGCACGTCACAAACTATGTGTATATGCACGTACACGTAATACCTGCGTAAAAATATATGCCGTGTATGGAACGCGATGTCGAGGACCAGCGTTCAAAACTTTAAGAGATTCGAGGTGACAGATGCACGCATCATACATGTATATATACATATACATATACATAGGTATACGTGCAGAGGAGGCGAGCGGCGCCCGATGTCCCGATAAGACGAATAGGCGATAAATTTATGCACCGGCCATCCAACGCTCCGCAGGGAAATCGCTGTCGTCCACCGGGACGATGGATACCTATATTATATGTACCCTGCACTCTATACGTATATATACTTGTGCTCTGTATATACATATATTCGAAATGTACTCATTTACTCTATAAATCTAAAAGTGTACTCTCGAGTTTTTAGAAATCCTCGCGTTAGACGATGAAGGGATATTTTTCTTTTTCCGTTTTTTTCATTTTAAAAAGATCGACTGTGGAGACCCTGTTGTAACGAAACGAAAAAAAATCACGTTCGATACAAAAGCTAAGCCTACCTATAGCTTCTGATAATTTTATTAGCTCGGAAAATTTTTTTTAGCCATCTTATACCCCACGTTCCTCCATCTCTTCATCAATGTACCAGATTCATCCACAAAGTCAACTTCCAAGGTTCCATGCCGATAATTGGCCAGTGTAGCAATCGAGCATCACGCGATGCACACTGTTTTATTCATCAGAGCCGAGGAAGCGAAGACAACCGGTCACGAGCAGGCGGGTCCAGCAGCTTCATACATATAAATATAAGTGTATATATATATATTACAGTGAGCCGAGAGCTAGATTTATTTCCGATACAATAACTCTTGTTCTCCTTTCCCGCCCGAGATAACAGTGTTGTAGTTTCTCGTGTAACATGTACGGCTATACTTCGCATGTTGACATGGTATTTATTTGTTCGTGTTGTTGAAAAATAATTTTTTTTTTCAATTTCATATGTTTAACATACGCGAGTTTTGTAATATATACACGACGACGAATAGATGTATATAAACGAAGTAAGAAGGGAAGGGCGTGAAATTACAGTGAAGAAAAAATAAAAAAAAAAAAAAAGGGTAAAAACGACGGCGACGGAATTAACGTCGGCAGAAGCGTCGCGTCGCCGCGTCACGGGGTAAAAAACCCTATAGGTCCACTCCACTCCTCCGAGGCGCTTAAAGTATTAAAGGGATAACCGAAGCAGCATCAGCCGGACGAGGCCGGCGAAACACATTTAAAAGTACTCTTTTCTCCCCCCCCCCTCGCGCCACCCGCGTATATATAAGCCCGAATGTCCATTAAAAGCTAAGGAGCCCTGGACGCTATCAAAAAGCTCACGCTTTCGCTGCGATGCTCAATCTCGGCGTCGTAATCATTAATTTGTCGTGGAGGGAAACGAAAAAGTAGTAAGCACCGGCGCATCAGCCGTAAAATACCAAGCCGGACACGCTCGGCCACAGAGTGCATCATTCGATCCCTATACATCACATCTCCGGCGCCCGAGTGCATATATTATATATGTACAGTGAAGCGACCGCACTATAATCTTTGAATCTCTCTTTCGTGCCCGTATAGGTATGATGTGCGCGGGGTACATCACTCTTATATTATATGCGTGGCGAGGCATGTCGCTCGGACGAGGGACCGACAGTATACAGGAGAAGGAACTAACGCAAAGTTGACAAACGGAATGTGCATCCGCTGCGCGTCATTAATCTCGCGGGTGTCCCATACGTGTATCGGAAACGAGGCTCGAAAATATACCTGTGCATGCAAGTGCACTTTGTCGTTTATTCAAGAAGCACGAAGGAGGAGGGAAAAAGAAGCTTCTCGAGAGGTGTGTTGTCGTGATTTTCCGAGCGAATATTTCAGCGTTTTCGTGGGAGCGATTAGCGAGCTTTGGGGCCTCGGGAGTCGCTATTATTCATCCGGAGGCAGGGAGCAGCAGTGGCGAGATAATGGCGACGCCGTCTCTTTGGCCGGGGATCTAAAAATAACGAAGCGCCGCGAGATGGGGGGTGGGGGGAGGGGAGGAAAAAAAAAGAAGAAGAAGGAGGCGGGAAAGGAAGAAGAAGAAATCCATATCCCACTCGAGCCGAGTGGATGAGGGAGAAGTCGAAGAACCGATCGTCCGAGAATCTTGTCATCATTAATCGCCGTCGCGCATGTGTCTCGTCCGCACTCTCGCCGAGGGTTAAGTAGCAACACGTAAGTCTCTCTGCCACTACTGGCGGTGAAAGAGGAGGAGAGGGTAACACGTATATACATGTATATGTACGAGGTGTGTGTATATATACACAAGGGTGAGAGACAGCTGGGAGTCAAGAGGTCGGCTATGGAGGAAGAAAAAGAAGAGGAGGAGGCGCGCCTCTAAAACATCGGTTTTACATTTAGCGTCATCTCTCGAGTGTCTCTCTCTCTTTCTCGGCTCTCGAGCCGTCCTCGTAACTGCCAGGGCTGCTCCCTAATGGAGGAGGCGTGAGCGCGATAAACTCGCCCTTTCCCTCTCGCTTGCTCGTCAAGAGCCCGTCTCTCGTATACACGAGAACAAAAAGAAGAGTCCCTCTCTTGTATATAACGTACAGGGAAACGAGATCTATACGGAACACCCCCTGCAGTGTCTCACGCGTATGCAGGTCAGAGGCTGACGATTGTGTGCACCACCGGCCGATGTACAGCAGAGAAGCCCGTGAGTGTGTCACCTTTGCACCCCCTGTTATACGTTGACACTCCTGATTTCGAGTATCGCGCAGCGTCGTCTTCCTGCTTCCAGTTTCTTTCTTTGCTCGTCTCTCCAGACTCGGTGATGAGAGAAAGATACAAGGTGTATATATACTGCTGGCGCTGGACTGCGAAAAGGGATGGGGGGGGGGGGGGGAAGAAAAAATAGAGGGAGCCGAGAGTGCGCGTATGTATTACTTATGTGATGTGTATACAAGGAGGAGGAGAAGGAGGAAGGCGGGTACCTATAGGCCGGTGCAGTCGGGCTGGGTGTATAGGGCAAGTACGAAGGGGGCGCGTGCCCTTCCCGGCGGAAGGACGAGCTCGTATATCCTCGAGAATACATATATAATATACGTAATCAAAGGAGCCCGAATAAGAAGTAGAAGAAGCCATGCATATAACGCGTAGGGGAGGAAAAAATGAGTAAGTACAGACGGTATAGTTGTAAGGAAACTCGACGGAGTAGAGAGAAAAGGGAGAAGGAATAAGAAAGGGGGATATGCATCGGGAGGACTGTATATAGCTTCTCTGCATTTTTTTTTTTTTTTTTTTTTTTTTTTCTTTCCGACCAGCGACGACGACGACCTGCAGATACTTACCCCACGGTGGATGGAGCACGCCAACAGGATAGGACTGCGAGTGGAGCGCGCAGGGTTGTCTGCGCAGGACGCATATCGACCGGGCTTCGTCCGTAGTACGGACTCCGTACAACCTACATGTATATACATGTACAATAATACCACCACTACCAACCACCTACCGTACGTATATATATGTATATGTATACCAATACACCCACCGCGACGACTGCATTACGTCACGCCGTCGTCATGGAAATCGCCGAATCGAGAATATGCCGCAAGCGCCGGTGTGCAGGTTCGCGCACACGCTCCTCCTGCTGCTTCGGGGGTAGTAAATGCGTACACGCGAATAATACGTGTATACAAGCGGTACATATATATATATATGCATTACATGTATAGGAAGGATTTTCTCTTTGCAGCAATACATGATGGTTGGTACATTTATATACCTTTGTGAGCGCGTGAGTATGGGTATATACACACAACATCTCCTTTCTCGTGCTCGTCCCGCCACCGCCGTTGATGCAGAAGAAGAGGGGGGCAATGGGAGGCAGACGTCGCGCGATTAGGCCTCGACTCGACGAGTTAAATCGCCCGAATTATTCGCCAAGTACGCGCAAATTGTATCCGTAGCCCACCCACCCTCGACTGCCACTGTCGGGCGATGTCTTGATCGTATACTTGTATACCTATACGGGTAGCGTCGAGCCCGCGGAGATATATGGGAAAAGGAAGAATAAATAGCTTCGCTTCGGCGAAGGGGTTGATATTACATTATAGGTGCACGTGTATCCCATTGCAAATAATGTCGGCAGAGATCCCGTTCTTCCATACCTTTGGAGTACGGATAAAAAAATGTTGTTACAATCATTTCAACGGTAATTCCTTCCGTGGATTTATTATCGTTCGTTTTTGCGCTTTTTTTTTTTTTTTTTTTTTTTTTTTAGCAGAAAAAACTCCGGGCTTTTTTCCCTACACTCTTAATACACACATATACCTACTCTATATACTTTTCTTCTCTTCTTCCACGTTTCCCTCATTGTTGTTGTTGTTTAACGGGCTTTACGCTTCGTTTGTCATATGCTCGTACGACGGTTTCTCCTTATTCCTTTTTTTTTCCCCTTTTCTACGCGATTTAACCGAAATTGAGGTGTATTTGCGCAAGGAGACGCAGGAAGAGGCGACGTACGCGCACATGCACACAGCCATGTATAGGGGGGTAGTCGGCAGAGTGGAAGGGTGGGTCACACACTCGGGAAGGCTCGGCGTTGCGCCGCGCGCATCGATTGTGTCCTGCATCGCCGTATATACTTGTACACAGTCGTCGGTGCCATCTGGCTCGGCTTGTACGTTATAGTACATGTACACTCTGTGCACACGCTAAGGGATATGCAATGCCTACACCAATGTACCTACACTACGACAGGGTTTAGCTGTACAATGGCGCGTTGAAACGACACACAAGCAAATGTGCGTACGTATGTGTGACGGCAGGGGTCCGTGGCCACATTTAAAACGCATGTATGGGTAATAAGTCAACAAATGGCCCCAATCTAATGGAGATATAACCATGACTGATACCATTAAATTATATCTTTTCGAGTTTATCTGCGGGATTTCGGGGGCTTACGAGGGCTCGCGTCCATATTATATTATTTATTGTACCTATATATACGCATACCGTGGTACCCACGTATGCCCACATGTATGTATATATATTATATGCACGCGTGGCTTAATCTCGTATCCTGTGGTGTTTCGACCGAGCGCGGGTTTTAATCCCCGCGCATTTGCATCCGTTCGCGCACGGTACACACGCGCCTCTCGACCTCTCGCTGGCCAAACTTTTCTCGAGAAATTTAATAATTTAGAAAGTTTTCCTCCCCGAGAATGCCCCCCCTCCACCCTCCGAAGGATTCGCTCCCGGGGAAAAACTTTTTATCGGTTTTCCCGAGCGCGCGATAGGGAAATTTATAAACTCTTTCAATCCCAACTTCTTATTTCGGGATGTCGGTGGGCGCGCGCGCGCGAAATTTCGGAATCCGATACAATGAAAGTAACGCCCCTCCCCCCCTCACCCGGCAAAGTTATCGGGTGTTATTTTTATCATCCGAGCTCTGATAAACGAATTCCGATGCACGAATGTTTCCCATACGCGCTCGATCCATCGGTGTTGTGGTGGTTGTTTTTTCCCCCTTCCTTCGCGAAATAAGAAACGCCCGATCAATAGGGAAAAACCCTTTTCTCCCCCCCCCTTTACCTTCCACTCGGTGGGCGGGTGCGAAGAGAGAGCCGAGAAAAGGAATAAGTGCAAAAGCTAGTATTTGTTCGATCGAGGCAATTGCGCGAGAGAACCGAAGCAGGGGAGTTAATTGCCGCGTAAAATTGTAATGAGGGCGCGTCGCTCCGGAAGACTGCCTGTAGATGTATACTGCATCGGGGGTAACTGCACTTGGTGCTCCGTTATTGGCCCAGCCCGGGGACCAATCAATTAATTAACGCGCGCCAAGGAATCACTATCTGCGTCGGTAAAACTACAGAGTCAGCCAACTGGAACGACTCGCAACGCGGGCATATATAGGCACACCCCCAATCATCGTCACCACCACCACCAACGCTGTCGCTATGTATTAATATACAACATGTATATGTATATATGTGCGTACATCCCTCGTGATGATCGTAATATAAATATACTCGCTGGTGCGTGGTGCGAAATTGGCAATCGAGTGCCAGCGACGAGCCAATCGAAACAACTCGAGAGAGAGAGAGAGCGCCTGCAGATCTCTGGTTCCTTTTTATTTCCTCGGCGTGCACATAATCCTCGGAAGAAGAGCCCGCACCGAGAGGAGTAGGTGTATACATGAGAGGCGGATACGTATACGGGCACGCCGGCCCGAGGGAGCGCTTACGGGGGCCCGCGAGCAATAAACACCGATTCGTCACTACTACGAAGACGTGTACGCACGGGGGGAGAAATCGTCGGAATTGCATTTTAGCCTACCAATATTAAAATGTCCAAATCAAATTTCGCGTCAAACGCCCGGCACAGAGAGCCCCAACCCCCCCTCGGTCTTTCCTCCGAGGATCAAATTAGAGTTGGTAGTTTGCCGGGCGACAACGGTCCCCCTCTGCATCCCACCCTCCTGATCTCTACACAACACGCACACACGGCTACTGTTCGAAAGGGGGCTCCTTCTTCTCTCGCCCCCGGGTCCTCGTAAAAAAAAAAAAAAAAAAAAAAAAAATCAAACTACACGTCTCGCCAGCTAGAAATTCGCCAACTATAAACAGCTCTGGATTTTTTTTTACGACGAGATTACGTCGCGGCTCGGATATTTTCTCCTTTCGGTCATTCCTAACGATGGGGGGGAAAAAAAAACATGCTCGCCGTGACCGTAAAAACCAAGTGCTCGGAAACACTTGCAAAACGGTATCCAAGCCTGTAACACGTATATATAAAAATGATAGTAATGATCCACATAGTGGGTGTGGCAAGAAAGATGGGTGGAAAATAAATCGAGATGTCAAGAGGTCGGGGGCAGGGGGGGGGCTCGATTAGATCAGATACCAACATTATTTTCGTGAAAATTCACGCTCCACGGGGCACAAGCATCAGAGGGCAAATTGCCACGAGACGCGTACATATACACACATCCTCTTGTCCCGAGGGGGTGGGACTCGAAAAGTACAAATTAAAGTCCCGACGCGCCGGGATCGAAATACATCCCACGGCTCGGCGGGCGCTGTCGGGGAAGACACATCCCGCTAATTCGCGGAGCAAAATCGTCATCGCGGCCTCCCTAATACAGCTCGACGTACATCCTCGAAGGGGTGACCCGATGACGGAGGGAGGCGAGGACAAGAAAAAAGAAAATCTCCTTCGCACCTCTTATCTCCGGGGGGGTAGACACATGGAACGGGGGTGCCCTTAGCCCTCGTGTACATACATCTTTGGGATTTGAATTTAAGTCACGCGGATCAGTCCGATTTGAGGAGTTTTTGCCCTCGCAGGGCCTTTCACCGGGTTAGCCTCTCCTCCCTCCGTATACACACACTAGTCTGTATGTACCTGTACTCTCGGTGGGTAGGGAGCGAGTACAGTCCAGACAGAGCCAACCAAAGGAATTGGTGGAGGGTGGAGCGCGCGTGACTCCGCATTAATTCTCCGATGGTGGGACACGGTTACATTTTACTACCCCTTTGTATATATATACTGTGCCATCGGTATATGTGTATATATATATGTGTGTGTGCACGTATGATAATAATAATAATAGTTTGGCCAACGACTGCTGGCGCGACGAAAATCGTTCCTTATCGCGGCCGGCCGATACGGCCTCGTGGCTGTATCTCTCTGCCGCTGCTGTGATGCTCGGACGGACAGTGGCCCCCGAAATTTCAGAGGAGGAGGGGGGTGCGAATATAATAGCGCGAACGTGTTGATGCTGCAACAGTATAGAGGGCGAATGTGACGCACGTGCCCCGTACACTATTAGCTCGGCTGTTTGCGCATAATAATATGCCGTGTATGCTTGTTGTCGGCAGGTGTCCCGTGGCGCGAGGCTACCCACTCCCGCAATGACTCCCAAAGTGGGATGAAAACAAAAACAGCTCGATACTCCAAGTACATATATATATATATTTTGGTGCGTTTAATGTGTATCCCATTTCCGGCCGTGGGAGCGAGTAGAGTTGGGCCGTAAGCGACAAATGTTGCAGTTGTTTAATTATAATTAGTAGGTACACACGTGATGCCCTCGGAGCCCCGCGATGCTGTTTGCTTTACAATAATACACGGCCGAGGAAATTGTCTGGCGTGCTATACGGTATATGCATTATAGGACCTGCGGTATAACCTAAGTAATGAGTTGCGGTACGTAGGTACGTGTGTATATGTATACGTGTGTAGCAGTGGGGTTACCTATATAGTGCTAGCTCTCGCGCTGAAGTAAGAAGAAGAAGAAGAAAAAGAAGAAAGAGTCCATGCAGGGACGATCGAAGTTGAGCGAGCCTTGAATTTTTCATGCCTTGAATTTTTAATTTCAATCTCGAGATTTCTCGGGCATCCTGATTCATTCTGCCGGCTCGGCTCGTGCGCTTTTTTTTTTTTCTTTTTTTTTCTTTTCTTTTTTTTTCGTTCGCGCGCACCGCTGATGCTGCTGGTATTTTTCCCGTCCGCAGGAAACCCGGCAATTCCGGCCCGTGTTTAGACGTGCATTCTCGCGCCCCACCGGCAAAGCTACAAACTGAAGATGAGATTTCGCTGTCGCGTTGTTATTATTAATTTCGGCGGTGCCCATTCGGCGCGCGTTTCCCCGATCCAACGTGACTTTCATCCCCCAAAATAACTCCCCACAGTATATTTATGTACACGTACGTCACATCCGAGTGAAATTTAATTGTCGCGGTGGATATTATTCACCTCTGCGAGAACGCGGGCAACTTAATTGAATGTTTTTTTTTTTAAAAGGCCATACCGCAACGAAACCTACACACGTGAGAAAAAATTGGATCGAGTTTCTCGAAGCAGCAAAAGACGTTTTGATTGGGGCATCACGAGCAGCGTCGATCCGTTCCACGCAAGTCGCGGAATATTCGTGGATTGGAGCCACAATGTCCATCGAGCGAGACATTCGATGATAATGGTGACACATGACTGACCTGGTAGCCGTCGATGCAGTCGCACTTGCCGAGGTAGCAGGAGCCCCTGCCGGAGCAGTCGTTGGGACAGGTGGTGGATACGCCCTCGGCCTCGGCGACGATGAGCGTGACCTTGTACGGCTGGAGCTCGTCGTTGTAGACCGAGATGAACCAGCGGCCGGTGTCGAGGTACTGGAGTAGGCTGACGTTGACGAGCATCGACTCGAAGCTCGAGCGCTTGTACAGCAGGTGCTGCAGCACCATCGAGGGCCCCTCCTCCGACGGGGGCTGGGCGCCCTGGGTCCTCGTGAAGCTCACGTGGTCCCTGAGGGCGTCCCGCTTCAGCCGGTGGTCGAGCCTGCCGCCCTTGACGAACTCGACAAAGTCGTACTGGGTGACGCTCGGGGCAACGTTGCGCCGGCCGTACACGGCAAAGTTCGCGCCCCAGGGCAGGGTGAGGTTCAGCCGGATGAAGGCGGGCTGCTTGTTGCGGAACTCGGTGCTCCAGAAGTGGTACGGGGGTATCACGGCCGAGTGGGCGACGTTGTACGACTGGAGCTCGCGCACGGCCGGCCATTGCTGGGCCGACTGCTGGATCTGGGGGTCGCTCTGCTGTGGCTGCTGCTGTTGCTGCTGGGACGACGACTGCTGCTGCTGCTGGTCCGCCAGGTCGGCCGAGCTCGAGTGCTCCGCCGTGCTCGTGGGCAGGCTCTCTGAAAAAAGGACCCACACCTTTTGTTTACACGTTCGTCAAGCTTGCTGGACCGTTCGATCGGGGAATTCGGGTATATGTATATACATTGCATGGGGTAAACAAATATATATATATTTTTTTTTCCCAACTTCCGAGATAGAGGGAAGACAATAAAAGGTTTCGAGATACGTGGATTTATTTCGCGTGTCCTTTGTTCCCGAAACTCGCGGGCCGTACGAAGTTTATTGGGAAATAAAGTAAAAATGGCAGCCTTAATGGCACCGGGGTTATCTCAAAAACGCAGGATGCGGGTCCCCCCTCTCTCTCCCCCTTCCCCATTTTTTCCGGGCCCTCTTATTGTTTAGCTCGAAAGTTTTATCTAAATCCGTTTTCCGTAAAACTGCTGTGCCACCCCGTACGTGAGCGTACACAGGGGAAAAAGTGATTTCTATACACAGGTGGCAAAAACACTGGCAATTTCTTTCCTCGGGATAGCGTTTGCAATACAAGTCGAGGAAGGAGAAAAGCGTTTATTTGACATCTTGTCGCTCTCTTCTTGGCGAGGGGGAGGAAAAAGTAAATTAAAACAACACCGAGTGCAGGCATTACGACGAGTTGCGTGGGGGCACGATGTATAAACAGTTAATACTTCTTTGACGCGCCTTTTGTTTCTTTGTTTTTTTTGCTGTGCGGGCCGTCGCTTCCCCATCCCATTGTCGCGATGCGGCACGAGACACCCAAAGAAAGGAAAAGGCAAAAAAGGGAGGGGGGCACGCACCTGCAGCGCGGCAGTAAAATCTGTCACGATTACGCTCGCGTTTTAACCGTACAAACGGAAAAATTTATCCCGCTCCTTTTTCCACTGTCCTCTCCCCCGCCTTTGTCCGGAATTCACGGAGGATGCGCCACAAAGGGGTATAATTTATTTGTGTTACGTAGGCCCACGACTCCTTTGACGCGACCCACTCGAGTCTGGATTCAAGCTCCGCGGGTGGGAGGAGCCGAAAATTTTTCCTCCCAACAATAACAGCGGCATATATTGTTACTGGCCAATTTGAATTAATCCGCGGAAGGGGTTGGGAGATAAATTATAATATAAATTCAAATTTTAAGTCGAAAAGGCGGCGATTCGGGAAAAATGGCGCGGCCGGAGTATAATATATGTATATATACGGGGTATTAGAGGTGCGCGTTAATGATCAATATTGCGCTAAGCCGGGGCGAGAGGGGGAGAGCACGTGATCGCGCATACCATCTGCATATTAATGGCTTTCGGTGTGTTGGGTTAGGGATAAATGCCGAGGGGCCGGAGGAAAGGGGGTCACAGACTCTGAGAGCTACTCTTTGTACGACGAGGTGAAGGAAAATGCTCTCTCGAGAACTTTTTCCCGTGTGTCATCCGCGTGTATCGATCGCCGCCCACGCGACGAGCAAACATTGTTTTTGTCCTCCGCAAGCAGCTTTCCCGGGACGGAGTGTCGCCCGAGTGAAATAATTAAACTTTTTCCCCTCCCCCTCCAAATATTATTTTTCACGTCGCTCGAGGGAAAACACAGGAGGGAGGGAGAAAAAAAAGGGGCATGGTGGCGCTGGCGTTGCAAGGATGTTTGCCGAGTTTGGGCCGTGCGCCGGTGTAACGGGTTATTCGGCAACACCGGCCCGAGGGGGGTGCGATCGATTGTTGGAAACTCACCTTCGGTTGGAATTTGCGTGGATATCGAGTCGTGCGGATTTGCATTTTCGTTGGCGACACTCTTGACGTCTTGCACCAGGCCGCAATTCGTCGTGTCGATTTTGTTCATGGAGTTAACAGCTGAAAACACACGGACACCTCGTTAATACAATCAAATGCATTTTTTCAATATCCCATTCCTCTCTCATTCGCTCACTCTCGTTCATCCGATATACCCGATGGATCGTCGTGGACGCGCTTATGAATATTCAGGCGCTGAATTCGATTAAGCCAACAGTTGCCTCTCGGCTCCTTCGCTCGTCTTCGACTGGTACAGTCGTCGGGGGGGCTTTTGTCATCCGATCGCCGAGCCCCACGAGTACAGGTATATATACTATACATATAGACGTGACGGACGCTCTTTACACTCTCATTTATCTCGCGAACGTCATCTAAACTCGTTTTGATGCTTGTCCCATCCCAATTTTTCCGTGAGGTAGGAAAAATTTTAATTAACGGTCCCGTTATCGACAGCGATTCGCCAAACGAGTTTTATCAGTTTCAAATAGTATCAAAACTCCGCAGAGACGGAGCCAAGAGAAAAGTTATCTCATTTCCAGTCGTGCAAAATGGCATGACAATCGTTGTTGCTCCAACTAGGAAAAACGTTTTTTTGCAGACGAGATGCTCTTTTTTAATGTTCGTTTCACCCGAGAGCAAATATCACGCCGGGGCCAAAAGTAGCATCTCCCGCGCCGCGGTGTACAATAATGCCATAAATAATACGGCAGTCACGAGTGTAGTGTATAAGTATGCCGGGCGCGTGTGCGCGGGAACGAGAAATTGCCCCGACTTTTCTCCGACGATTTCTCCAAAGCCCCCCGCGTGCTCGGCGCGGCTTTGTGCCCTGATTACCCCGAGCGCGCCTCTCGCATCCAAAGAGATAGCGCCAGCCCCCGAGACACGCTCGTTCGAGCCCATCGAATTCCCTCTGCGTGACGATCCCCCGATTGATTGTCGATCGCGCGCTACACCCCCCCCCCTCTCTCTGGCCTTTATTTCAACGACACGCACTGCCTGCAAGTGAGCACCCGAGTATGTGTTTCAAACATTTCGAGTCTCGAGACGCCTTCTTTCTTTTATTTTGTTTGCGGTGAGCTATAGCGTCTCCGAGAAATCCGCAGAGTGCAAAACAATGGGGTGCAAATGGCGCGGGGAAATCACAGCTGGCCGCCAGATGGTTTATTGCACCGTCACCCGGTGCAAGTAGACGTGTATTATTCGCAGAGCCCGAGGAGGAGGAAAAAAAAAAAAAAAAGTTTTCCCGGCCGCCACGCGCCGTAAGTGTGACGTTATCTTTTATTAACGCCCGTGCGAGCAATTTCTCCGTCTCCTCCCGGTCATATTATCTCCCCCCTTTGGGGTAAGGGGGAGAATTTATGGGCTTTCGTTCGCGGCGAGGGCGAAGACAGAAAAAAAAAGAAACTTAACGATTCAATAACGCGAGAGAGCACAGCGGCACATCGTCTTCGTTATCGGATTATTTATGAATTGTGAAAAATCCTAGCCGTTTCGCGTCGGCCGGTGCAGTTACGGCTAATTAGGAAAGAAATCGGACGCCGCTCGGTGTAGCCTTCGGAAATGATAAATGTGTCTCAAGTGACTCTCAACGCCCCCCGACACCGGGCTCTCGGAGGCTCGTGGTCGTTAGCCCCTGCGCTGCTACTTATACGCCGGAGAAGGGGACGGCGTATAGAGAATTTCGGAATATTATGTGTATTTCAGGGGGAAAAGCGCCTTTTAATGTGTCCATAATTAAGTATTTAAATTCGGTATTTTTGACAATGCCTGATGCGTTCTCACAAATGTGTTTAAAAACCCTCTACGTGACTGTTTTTTTGTTCGCTTTGTGTGGATGCGGGACTCTAAATGTAAATGTCAAAATAAATATGTATATCTACTATACGGTGCTTTTTTTTTTCTATGGACCGAAAATTACGACCTTCCTGCTCACGGGGAAATATATGTACACAAAAGCGCCTCGAAAACGTGAATCATGCACTCGAGAGAACATCAATAAAATTTTACATTCGACTTATTACGCTCGTATCATCAGCACGTGATAAATTATTCAAATTCAACAATTTGGAAATTTCATTGCCCGAATGAATTTCATTGCAGCTCGAATGATTTAATTTTGTAATAAATTTATCGCTCGTACGTACGTCGTTATGAAGTACAGAACTCGAACAAACACCGAGGGCACTCGTAACTTTTATAGTTAAAAACTTTTCCGTCGTAACAAAAAAAAAAAAAAAAATGCTAGATACACCCTATCGTTGCGGGCGTGCGTTTAATTTGTCTACTCACAACGTGTTGACACACGCTTGAAACGCTATCTAGTTAACTCGAGCTGGGGGAGTTTTTTCTCGCTTAAGGGCGCTAATTTCCCCTCAAGCTCGTAATATTTACTCGGATACCTTACACTGATGATTACGTTAGAAAAGCTGGATGTGCCAGGATTTGCATGCATTGCCTTTCGCGTGAGTTTGAGATGAATATACAAAGACTGATGAAAAAAGTTATCAAAGTAAATCACGATGAACCGGTGCTCAAAGTTATAATTCCAAGAGCAATCTCCTTCGACCACACTCGCACACGCAAATCACGCGAGAGATTATGCTAGCGATATATATTGGAGTTGGAATCGGAAAAATTGTTTTTTTACAGGCACAACTTTAGAACATAAATTACGTAACGCGTGACACTATCTGACTTTTTTTTTAAAGGTTTTTGCGTGTATTTTGCTATAAAAACTTTATTTTGGTTTTAGCTTGAGAAAAAAACTCCGCAGTAATTTATTAAGACTTTTCAAAGTGACAACTTGATAAATAAAAAAAGGCGTCAAACGTTACTTTATGAATGCTCAAGTATTTTTCCACCATAGCTTGTGGAAGACACAAGTTGTCGTGAGTATCTCCAAAGTGTGTGCGATACGAAAAAAAAAAAAAAGATTTTTCCGATCTTCAACTAGATATTTCTTAGTAATTTCATTCATACGTCCCAATGGTGACGTATAGCAATGTAAACTCACTAGCACAGTAGGTAAGCATCGCGACGAGGGCCACGGTGACGAGTATGAGGGCGATGCTGAAGCACTTCCAGGAGCACCGGTGCTGGCAGCGCTTGTCGATGTGGAAGCGCGACGGCGAGTAGGGCGAGTAGTGGGGCACGGCCGCCGCCCTCATTGGAAAGCCCGGCATGACCAGGGGCTGCGCTTGGGGCACCACGTTACCCGAGCCCCCGCTTCCCGCTGCTCCAGCCCCCGGGCCCAGTGTGCCCACTGGCACTTGTTGCTGCTGCTGCTGCTGCTGAGGTGGTAACCTGCGACAGAAAGAGAACAAGAGGCTGAGTTTCGTTTGCTTCATCCTTACATACATCTACTATAAATAAGAAATTGCTTTGATTTATATAAGTATTACGTGTGAATGACAAGTGCACTATACGCTCGAAGGTATAATCTTTATCTTGGGCCACAGACCGAACGTGATAAATATTCCACTGTACCAAGTCGTACCATCAGTGCATTATCGGCACATAACCGATGCACGTGTAAAGTAATCATCCCTGATGTATTCGTGTTTTTGGGATTCGCAGTCTACGGTCGATTGAAATTTTGCACGTCTTAATTTAAAATCCTGACATTTAACGTGATACTGAATGTAGGAACAACAGGAACCGCCACAAAATGATTGTACATTTATGGAATATATTATATATATATATATTTTTGATAAATCCCCCGAAAATGTTCAGCACGAGACCTACTTTCCCGAGGAGAATGAAATACGACTCGGTCTAATGTAACTTTAAATTGTGATTTATTATTACAGCGTGTTTTAACTCTTGTGGGTAATTTACGTCCATGCATGCCCTTACGCAAATACTCGCGCGCAGAAAAGTAGATGATGAATACACTTCTTTCGAGAAAATGTCGGCTCTGCGGGAACGAAGGAGGAAACGGAAGACTCGGCTAACGAGGACAGGGGCAGGTTCCGAGATTCTAAACATTCGTAAGTACACTGTAAATCCAAGTGTGTTATTTTAACAATAAAATAATAAAGCTGCATATTATTTAGAAAAACTAATACAACAAGTAGATTCAAATATCACAACTGAAAATTATTTTTAATAACATACGAAAACTCACAACACACATACAAAAATTCGTCACTTTTGTTTAATTAAAGTTAAATTAATAACTATTAATAAATATTTTCATCCATCGGTCTAACTATCACTGACCCACAACACTCCCACGCGTGTGTCTTTGCCCAGTACTTTTGAGGGCTTACAGCAAAAAATGACGGTAACCTTTAAAAAATATCGTCCCGCACTCCCGCTCGTTGTGGACGCGAAATCTAGATAATCCACGAGTCCATCCGGGAGCTCATTTTTTTTCCTCGCCCCTAAACAGTCGGCGCCCACGTGCAAAACGAAAATCAAATTTCCAACCTCCGACAAAAAAAGAAAAAAAAAAAAAAAAGAGAGAGAGTCCAGGTCCGAGAGCAATAATACATTCATAAATAACCCTCGCTCCGCGCGTCTGCGTAAATTTCGGGTCAAAAGAGCAGCCCGTCGCCCGAAAACAAGGGGGAAACGAAAAATAGTTTCCTTGATTAATAACAGCGGCGAATCATCCGCAACAGCAAGAATGAGTTCCGGGAAAAAGAGAGGGTCCGTTCTGGAGAAAAAAAAAAAAAAAAATGTCCCTGTCACGTCGAGCGGAGAGAAATATATACATAAGAGCGGTGGGGCGAGGAAACCCGTACGGCGCGGGCGTACGTCAAGCTGGTCTATACGTGTGCACGTGTGTTCGTAATGTGCCCGAGCGTAGGTGTTTTGGAGTTCGAGTTTCAAAGGGTCTCGAATGCCACACGGGAGGGAATATGACTAAGCCAAGTTCGTCCTTGTTACCGAGGCGCCTCACGTCCACGAAGCCACGGTCAACCCTTGGACTGTATATTATTACGTACACGGCCCCGCACAATGGAGGCTCGGCCGCGCGCCTTTTATTTTATTTGTATACACGCACGCAAAGCACTGGAAAACGTGTTTTCCTGTGTACATCTATTATAGCCCGCTGGATGCGAGTCGATTTTTGATTTGGGAGGAAATGACCGAACCGTACGCTTATACTGGCTTTGGGGTTTTTCCACAAGCTGTATGTACTCACGAGAGCGAATAAAGAAAAAAATCGATTTTCTGCTCCGCTATTATTGGTTGTATATATGTGGGCATCTGTAACATCGTATAGGACTTATTTTGCTGAAATATTTACGCGGTTTCTCGAGAAATGCTACGTTTGACGGAAAAAAATTTTCTATTTCCAACGACCTAGCTTTTCTCGGGGAGGGAGGGAAGAAAAAAAACTAAACCAGTTTTGAGTTGGCATTTTTCCACGGTTGCGTGCTTTTTGCGCGATTCCGCTATTACGTGAGAAGGAGATCTAATCTAGATTTTCTCTCGGGGCAGCCCAACTGAACGAAATTACAGAAATTCCGCTCGAAATGAAACACTTACACCAATGAGATAAAAAAAAAATAAAAGATCATTTTTATTGAAAAAAGCTATTTTATTTGCTCGAAACCGAGAAATCAGCGAAAGAGCTAATCGTCGACACAACAAGCGGAGCTCGAGGAAGAAATTTGGAGTTGGGGAAAAATTTTTCATTTGGATTCCGGCGGGGCACGGAAATTTTTTTCCAGAAAAGGAGCCCAACTATAAACGGACGGGCACACATCGTCTCGATCCGAATGCAAGAGGAGGAAGAACGAAGGCGGCAGGAGGTGGTGAGTATGGGCAAGAAAGGAGGAAAAAATTCGTCGTACGTGGCGAACGTGCAGGATCGAAGGGCTCGCTGGCAATTAAAAGCGTATAGATACGACGGAGGAGGAGAAAAAGAGGAACCGGATGGCGAGTAAACAAAAGAAATCTCAATTCGTAATAAAGCCTCGAGTTCTTATATCGAGGGTGTACACGTACATATACCGCCGGCCGGCATTCCTCGGCATTCCCGGAGCGACAATAGAGCCGGCCCCTCGACCGCTGCGTGTTATGCTTCCTCCCGGCGGGTCCGAAATATTTCTCATTTTCACTTATTCAAGTTGTTCCTCCTCCTCCTCTCTTCGTGAGAAACGCTATCAGTCGGCGCACGCACGCCCACGTATACGCACGTAATAATTATCAGAGAAGAAGAAGAAGAAAAAAAAAAAAGGGATGAGGGATGGGTGAATCGCGCGAGTTGGGAGTTTGATCACGTTCAGGCCCGACTGTCAGTGTTGTGACTCTGGACGATCGAGGATGAAGAAACGAGAGGAAAGCCACTTGCCGCTGCAAAAAAATGGGAGGAGGCATCGAGGGGGAAAAAAAAAAAAAGGAAGAAACCCCTCGCCTCCGTGCTCATAGCCGATGTCGTTACTTACGCGCGTAAAGAGATATATAGAAGCGGGAGCTCGAGGAAAACTCGGAAGCAAAGTGTAATACATACGCATACCTATATACACTCGCTGCGGAGAAGATTGGTGGATGGGACACAATGTATACTGTGGTATACGTATAGTGCACGTAGCCGCGCAAACTTTGGTAGTTGCCGATCGGACGATGAGATGGTGGCATCGGCGAGCGGAAAAAGAGAGAGTTAGGACCGGCGCATCCCGAAGGGAGCCCTCCCCCCTCGCTAATGCACAGCCGAGCAAAGGCGGCCGGGAATATTACACCACGTGTGCCGGTAATAAGATTTCGGGCACGTGACGACAATACAAAAATCCCCGCGTTGGCCCCCAAATTGCTCGCCAAAGGGGGCGCGAGCCTACTCGCCTCCTCCACTATCCCCACCCCCCTTCTTTCCATCCGAGAGAGCTATTGTCCCGGCTGCTTTGCCTCCTCTTTCTTTACTCTCTCTCGGCGGGTTAACGCGCGATGCTCTACATGTGCCGGGGAGGAAATCGGGATTTTCGCGCACCGACGCGCGGCCGTACACGTATACATTTACAGAGACCGCAGAGGCCCGTTTCCGGAGTGCTATCGTATTTATTAGGCGCAGCCGCCCCTTCTCCCCCTCCCCCCTCTTTTTCCGCTGTCCTGCGCTAACGACGCGGGGCTCTCTCTCTCTCGAAAAAGTTTGCGGGTGCCGCAGTACGTGTCACTCGAGAGCGAGGTTTTGGTTTTTTTATGCCTCGCCACCCCCGCAGTTGCAGGGGAGTTTTGTTTGCCGCGTGTACCCATTTCGGGTACTTATTAGCATTCGGTTCGTCTCCTGTTATTGTTGTCGCTGCCATCGGGGATCGTGTGTATATATACCTATTGGGTAAATTCCCCCAACTTTTTTATTCACGAGCCCACGGACTTTGGATATATATTGAGATATAATCTTTACGTTGCGATCGACGACGAATAGATTATTTTGCAAGAACATGTGCACCGAATTTGTCATTATAGGTGAGAAAAGCGAGTCTCGGGCACAAAGGAAAGGGATTTAATATTAAATACGCCAACGATATAATATGTAGACAGGCAAATAAATCTTAGTGTTTCAGTATAGGTGCGATAAAAAAGAAATTGCCGTGAAAATGGTTAAAAAATTAATATCGAGATACCTATCTGTGTGTACTTGTAGAGGGGAGCTCCACTCGAACCGTGAACGAGTGCTCCCCTCGGGAGAGCCTCGAAGACGATGTTTATCTCAACTCTATACGTATACTGCGTGAAAAACGGGGAGTAAAGGCATCGACGGCGCCGCCAGTGTAACGTAGCTACAACAAAGAGAGCGTAACACAGGGGGTCTTCGTAGCCATGCCACCCAAGAGTAAGATCCGATATGGACTTGCCAAGGGTTTTAACGACGCGGTCACGAGTGCATTTGCAACAATTAGAGAAGCTGCGTGCGCGCGTCGGCGAATAATGTATAACGAGTTTCGGCTATGATTTCGCGCAAACGGTGCCTATATAGAGAGATCCTCCGAGTCAAAGAGCTTCGCTGCAACTAAAAAGCTTTTATGATTGGGCGACGGAAAAAGGGAAGCGGACCACTCGGCTGGGACTTGTTTGTTAAAAGTTGAGCGGGTTTCCATCCCGCCGATACGATTATTCAAAACGATCGCGCCACCACTCAATACATATATACGTGTATATACATATATGCACGTGCAGAGTTTTATAACTCTCAGACGTCTCTCTTCTCCGTCGGTCGGTGCATCCAATTGGCCGACCACTCGCCGGGCGAGTAAAATAAAAAATACGGCCCCGGCCGTAATTCCATAACCGAGATTGAGATGATTATTTCCGGGGTCGGGCGGGTGCGGGCATAAAACGAAACGTATTAAATTCATGGCCCAATTTTCAAGCGATTCAAGCCGGAAGGGTAATCTTTTTTTCCTCCTTCATCTCGGCTTCTTCTTCTTCTTCTTCATGAACCGGCATCTTTTTCTCTCCGAGGGCGCTTAACGCGCAATTTGTTGTAACAACTTTTCCAATAAAAAACTCTGCCCCCCCCCCCCGGGGGCGCGAAGACCATCAGCCAGACACACTTTTTTTTTTTTTTTTACATTTCCCGGCAGCTACGTGTACTCAAATACGTATAGATGTAATGCCGTCGTCAAACTTTATTAATAAAAAATTTCCCCCCTCCCCTTTCTCGTCGCCGCGACTCTGCCGCACTCTTTTATACATAGCCAAGGAGCTCCTCGACGCGAAGGCAGAGTCGTATAACAGCCAGTGCCAACACCATGGCGTACATAAGTATATATACGAGCGGCGCCGATAATCATCGTAAAAGTGTACCCTAAAATAAACACGCGTAGGTCATATACCGGGTTATGATTAAGCTTTTGTCCCCTCGCGTTACGCCGCACATAAATCCGAGAGAGGGAGAAAGGGGGCTATTTCGGAGACAGGAAAACCCGCAAATGAGCGATGGAAATAAAAAAGCTGCGAATCGGAGAAGTGCCGAGCAGCTGATGCTGGACTCTTGGATTTTACATAGCGGGTGGACGTCAGAGGTAGGTACATACACCATTAGAGGGAAACACCTCGTAAACGTGGCCCCTCCCAGCTGCAAAGGTGCATCGGGTATAAAGGAGAAAAAAAAAAAAGAGCGTACATTATATACCATACACAGACTACGTGCCTTTTTCTGCGGCTTTCGTGCAAGTACGTCTATGTGCGCGCGAGGGAGCTACAGCAGCTACTCTGGCCGGAAACTCTATTTTAACGTAATTGGAGGTTCTCTCTCTCTCAAGACCCTTCCCCCCCGTTTCTTCTCGTCACGACGACGACTCGCAGTGGTACACGTACAGTCGTCCAAAGAGACTCTCCTCTCTTCCGCGTGCACTGCCGCAGTGCATCTCCGTTGCGCTTTTTTTCGACACTCTTGGCTCATCTCTCCCCGAGAGCACCGCTGCAGTGTTGCACGTCCCGGGAAGATGCAGCGGCTTCCCTGCCAGCTTTTGCCTCCTCTTACCGCGTTTTTATCGAAGGGCGCCCACCTCCCCCCGCCACACCTCCCGCTCTCTTGAATTCGAGAGCGGCAGTGTACGGTATTTCACACACGTACGCGGACTGATGACCAGCCGAGCGGTGATCCGAGTCAATTTCGCTGTATTAGGGGAGCCACACTCGTTTCGGTTCATCATCGCGCCCTTGCTGTACCGGGCCACTCTAATCACGACTCTGCTTGCGCAACGGGAATGTGGGCCACTTCTTTTTTTTTTTTTTTCCATTTTCCGCTCGGATGGCTTTTTCGGGCATTTTTTTTTAAACAGAGTCCAACAGAGTTCAATTGTCGAGATGAAATTCCAAACGGATGGGGGATTTTATGGATTTATTTTGGAAAAACAAAAAATTGGTTTTAATCAGCGAGTCTCTTCATTCCCATTGTTCCCACCGCGTCACTTTTCAAGGGATATATACATATATGTATATTATCCAGCGGCCGGAAATTTTTCCCGCACTTTTGTGCTTATCGCGCTCTTATAGAGGAATTGTCGCGTGCACGGGCTAAACGCAGCTTGAGAATAAAGCTTTTTTCCTCTGGGGCGTAGACGGCTGCTCTTTTTTTTTTTTTCTCTTCAACGCGAAATTTCTATTTTATATTCGTAGGGGCAAAGAGACTGTGTTTTAAATAAACGTGCAACTGTACGCGTACGGCTGTGCAGGCGCTTTATTTCAGGCGGCTTACCTCTTATAATGGATTTAACTTATCTAATTTCGCTTTTTCTCTATTTTCCCGTTCTTTTCAAAGTTAATTGCTGCTGGTACATTATATATACACGTGCACCCACGTGTATTTCATAATCATCGCTTATTCGGGTCACATGCTTTACGTGCACACGTGCCAGTCAAATAACATTTGCTTTGAAAGTACTTTGCTATTCGTAGTTTTCGTGCGTAAAAAGAGTGTGCAGTCGCTGGATGCAGTTCAACGAGAGGCTGGAGAAAAAGAGAGTGTTTTTATTTCTTGTGTTTGCATGAAATTCCTCGATTTTTTCATGCATTTATTTAAATTCTGCAAGTAATTTTCAGAACAGTATAGAGCTGCTCTTTTCACACGGCTGCGGCGGTAAATCGGTAATAAAGGACGACAATATTGCATTTTTTTTTTTTTTTTTTTAGTGAAAAAATTTATTCATTTGCAATGAATATGCAAGCATGTACTTTATATAAGCAACATCGATGAATAATTTTCCTCTGATTTTTGATGAATATTAATACTTTAATGAAGATTTTTTTTTTCATACAAATTAAAGTAACAAGTTTGTAAATACATGTTTATAGAGTGAAAAAATCACTGCTAATTTTTTTAAGCGCATAGCTTTTTCGCTGCACGTTATTTTATTTTGCTCACCATACTTACGAATGGTGCTTTTTATCGATTTGCAAAGTACTTCAATCCATCCATTTTTTTTTTTTCTCATGAAAGCAGATTAATTAATAAGAAAATTTTTTTAGTGCAATTATCGAAAAAACGCCACATTTGATTTAAAAAATGGAAACCTTGAATTTTTATGATAGAAAAAAAAACCCAATTATACCTACGTAAAGATTTACATCTAAATTTTGTAGACGCGCTTTTTAAATGTATAATTTAATTTTACGGTAAAAAGCAAGAAAGGTGCTCTCGTCCATCAAAGCAGGCCCAGTGAAATCAATACCCACTTTTCTCCGGAACAACAAACACACAGAGTCGGGCGTGGGCGGACATCACTCAAAATCGGCGTATTGGCAGCAGAGAAGCACTTATATGCCTGTACCTCGTAATGCCAACGCCAAATATACGCTCAGCCCTCGAAAAACCATACACGAACTACAAACACGCTGCGTGTGCACGAAACATCAAGGGCGATCGGCCGATTTGCCGAACAATTTCGTGCAGCCGGCCGATGCTCGCCCGCACTCGTGGAGCTTCCAACAAAATCGTTTGTTGGTTCTCCCTCTCCCTTCCGCCCCCGCCTCCGCTATCGAAAAGCCCATTCGTCCGAAGAAGAAAAAAAAAAAAAAAATCGTAAGTGGCCATTCATTCGTGCGGTCTATCCTCTCTCTCGCTCGCGCTGCGAGGCGCACGAATGATTTTTTACGGTGTGTGCTCTATGGCCAACAGATGCAGCCAGGATCGGCCGAAGCTCTATGCACACACAGGTCCTCCACCTCTCGTCATTCGATCCTCTTCCACGCTCGTGCGCCGGCGAAAATTTATGGGGGCTTCCCGGAAAAGCCGTCCTTTTTTTCTATGCTCGCGCCACATGCTCGCCGCATGCATCCACGTACACCGTATATATACGTACAACACACGGACGCGCCGCTGGCCACTTTTACTAGGGTTTCCTAATTTATCGCTGCACTTGCACGCTGCACGTGTAACACACGATGCACATATACGTACGTATGTGTCCGTGTGTACAGACGCGCGTACAATAGGCGTTGACGACGCCAATGGCCTTTTCAATTTTCACACGCACCACCGATTTTTTTTTTTTTTCCAATCGTCATATTTACCGTATACATATTTATACGTGTGGCTGCTTCGGCATAATGGACGTACTTCGCTCTTCCGCCGCGCAAAACATTATGTGCCGTTATTGTGACGCACCCGAGGACCTATTTTTCATAAATACACTCACATCCACATTTTTTCCTTTGATATATTATTCTTTACAATATTAATTCGATACAATGTACCTATTTGTGTGTTATTCCGTAGCTGTCGATCTGTCTTTGTGCTTTGAGATACACATACGCACCTACGTGTGTCTGCTGCATATACATATACATGGGTACTTGAATACATATTGTGATTGGCGTTTAAAATATATGTACCCGTAAAATTTGATATTCACCGGAATCGACTTGCAAAGACGTTTTTCAAAGTACATATACAAATGTATCTTTCACACCGCATCTATATGCCGCTCATATATTATACACGTCAAAATTTTTCTTGAAAAATATAATCAATTTTTTTCCTTTTATTTATCATTTGAAGTACAGTCAGTCCAAAAAAAATGTTGTCAGAAAATATAACGTACTGCATTTCCAAAAGTAAAAAAAAGTGTCCTATAGCGTTTTTTTAAAATGTATCATATTCCCTAAAAATGTACGTACAAACCGTATTATTTATAAGAAACACAAGTTGGATGAGTATACTAGTCGAGAAGAAGAAAAAAAAAAAAAAAAAAATGTTTTAAAAAGCTACGAAACAATCACATAAGTATCCCTTCCGCCACGTCCCATCGTTCCACCAGCCACCCTCGACGTAACGGTGGCTCACATTGTTAAAGCGTCGCGTGCTCCTCCTTGATTTCCTCGATTTCTCATCATCCGGGGGCCATCGGTGTACACACAGTCGAAGGCAATAGATGGAAGATACACTTGTACACCCATAAGCTTGTGCGCCCCTCTGCAACTTCTTTCACGGACGAGTTGACGCCTTACAAATGAAAGGACCCGCTCCCCTCCCCCCCGGCCATTGTTACGGTTTAATTGTATTTACGTGACGACTGAATGGACACCATTTTTCTCCTCCTCACTGCACAATGCTCCTCATAAAAGTCGTGGAAAATAATAATTGTACGTGTATACTTTTTCCTGCGGATAGCTATACGCGTGTCGTACACTTTATTCTTCCCTTTTCTGTTTCCGTATAGATTACGCATCAGCTTACGCGTCACTCCTTGAAATTAATTCAGCGTCCCGGAGAATCGTCAAATTCTTCTGTCGTGCACCGTATGGTGTGCACACATACATCACATTTTTAATATATTAGATTTCCGGAAAATGTGACAAAGTACTTCATTACTGCTAATTTCACAGTATAGTGCTCATCACATTAGGTATACAGTTTGCAAGAGTATAGGGGGGGGGAGGAGTCATAATGAAAAAAGTTGAACGATCGATAAGGTGGGCCGGCCTAATTGTACGTGTTTCCATCGGAGCCGGGAAAAACGGGATGGTCGATTCGGACCTATCGATCAAAAAACCGGGAGAGGGATGGCGACGCCTGCAACGCGCGATAAAAGAGCAGAGCCAACTGCGAGCGATCAATCAAAAATCCGGAGCAAAAAAAAAAAAAAAAAAAAAAAAAAGAGAGAGAGGGAGCAAAACGCAGTAAATCAACCAATCATCATTCGGCTCTCCTTGGGCGTCGCGTTGAGCGTACACGTGTAAATCAACATCGGAGATGTAACTGCGCGCGGATTCATCGAGTGCTGCAATATCCATAGGGCGCCATCCATAGTTGAGTCGGGGGTGCGAGACTTTAGCCAAAATAGGTATATATACTCGTATAAAACCCCAGCGCAGCGTCGTTAGTGCTCTCGAGTCTTCCTGTCCCCTTCATCATCGGGATGAACAGAAAGGATACGTCGCTTGGTAAAAGAGAGGGGAGGAGGGGGGGAGGGATATTAAAAAAGAGAGAATCAAGCGCAGAGCAGCGGAACAAGGGCAAAAAAGGACAGGAGTTGGGCGGAGGGAAGCCGCTCTCCCCTGCTAATACCCCATACACTATATATATACTCTGCCGTTGCTAAGAAGAGAGTCCCCGTGTACGCACACACGCTTCGCTAGTAATTTTATTTGACAAAGGCAATTCATCGGTCATCTCTCCAAGGCAACTCACCTATAGTGGTATTAAGTATTATATAGGTGGGTACAAGAGAGCAGAGCCTACTCCTCGAATCGAAAGCCGGCCTGTCGGGAATCATTTCACGCGCTGCTGGATGCACGCCTAACCAGAGCTACTTCAGACTTTTACCATCGACCATGACATGTATGGTATACTCTATTGCGTCGATGCCTCATCCATGTGTGTGGGTATACTCACTCATCCACATATAGAGCATGGATATCATGTGTGGACGAGCGAGGGAGAAGAAGGAGACCATGCCCATCCAGTGTATACACGGAGCATATAATATACAATATCGACTACACGGGTTTGTTGTATAATGTATAGCCGGCAAGTTCGGTGCAGTGCATATACTTACTTACTCTCTGTGTAACGAGCTGCAGTGCAGCATCAATGGCACACAGGAGGGGTGGGGGTGAGCGCGAAACTCGAGGCTGGGGGGAGAAAATTAGAACACCACCGCCTCGCGGGGCCATGCAGGATTGCTTATTTATACATATATAAGGGGGAGAAGGGTGAGCAAGGGAGTCAAGAGAGAGGGAGAGGTGCTACCGCAGTGGGTGAACTCGTCTCGAGATCGTGCCCCAATTTGGGGGACGATAAACTTTTTTCTCTCTCTCTCTTTTTTTTTTTTTTTATCGTTTCGCCTGCATCTACTCGAGCCGCTCCTTATTTTCGTTTCCACATCTGGGGTAAGTGTGTGTGTGTGTGTGTGTACCTACTGCGGCAAAACTCGGCGATTGATGTCGTATATATATACACGTTTATACGAATCGAAGCCGGACAGATAGGGCCCGCGTGATCGATCGATCTGATTAATGCCGGGCGCGTGTGTACACACGCTCGGCGACTCCACGAGGCCGAAACTTAATCACGCGCCGTTCGTATTATGCGCAAACTTATTTTCATCATTGCCGCGGGTGTATACAATCGTATTGGGCTAACTCCCGTGATCGATCATCGATCTTCATCGCGCATCGGCACATGACGCGGCGCTGGCGCGTAAACTCCCGGCAAAGCGAAATTTAAGAGTTGTAACGAGTTTCTTTCTTTCCTCCTTCCCGTACACACACACACACACACGCACAACGTGTAGGGTGCACGTGTATATGTATATACCTACACGCGGGGCTGGATTGATGGATAAGGGGATAAAGTTGTCGGAGTCGCGGATTAAACCCCACCTTCGGCGTTTGTGCTTTGGCTGACGCCAACAAGCGAAAAAGGAAAGGGCTTCGATAACAGACTCTTTACGATATCCGAGCAGTTGCTATACGATCAATTGCTCGCGATTTACTTAAGGGGCCGGGGAAAATAATAAAAACGAAAGGAGGGATTTTAGAGCCCGACGGTGTATACATATATGATGTTGCAGTGCAGAGCTTACAGGTATACCTACTTATGTGTGTACGTGTACTATATTTTTTTATACAAGGTATAAGTACACTTGGATCCCCAAATGACACGTCACAGTATAGACACGAGTGCCAACGACAACGTCGTTTTTGCACTTTTTACTTTATGCAGGACGGAAAAAGAACCGAAGGTAGGTATATAAAGACGACGTATTCCCATATGCAGGTGGGGAGGCTCGATATATTGCGGAGCGGGGCTGCAAGAAGAAGCTGCACACGCGCTTACTTTGAGGATGAGGGACAGTAGGTACAATGCACACGAGCGGCTACATAATATATTATGTATAGGTAGAGGGATGAGCAAAAAGAAAAAGTAACATAATGGAGTGCGGATTAGGTATCATACGAGGGATGAGGAGGGGGAGCTGTTACGCGCCGCTCGCGATTCGTCATCGGCATTGTGAATCCCTCCTCTCCCCCACCGCGTCATGTGATGTGGCACTGAGCCGTAATTTGAGAGACGCCCGGATGAACGTGTGCGTGTGTTATAACTCATAATGTACTTGCGCGTATATGTATACAAGGACAACAACCCGAGAGAGAGAGTATAATGTACGAGAGACTCTGGTCCCTCGATAGCTCGACAGAGTCGCAGCAACAACGGCGTCTAAGAGACGATAACGGCGACGGCCACCAGGTGCACGTTACCTATCGGCTCGTTACCTATCGGCCAACCCCGTGCTACATGTTTATACTATATGTATGGAGAGGGCCAAAGGTGCCCCTTCTTTGCAGGCAAGCATATCAGGTAAAAAGAGACGCAAGCTCTCCTACGGGTGTGTAGGTATACGTGTGCATACATGCAACACGCCGTCGATCGGAATAACGAGGGGAAGAGAAAGCAGCACGCGACAGTCAGTCAGTCAGGGGTGACACTGTATTACACGCACTGCATACACCATACTTGTATAGGTACAGAGGTACGACACTTTGTATCCGCGCTCTCAAGGTGCTGGTGGAGTAGGTATACTTACTTGGAGAAGAGGCGCGGATGCGGAGATTAGAGATGAGGCACTGCCTATATATGTGTATATTTATACAGGAGGGAGTAAATAGAGGCGTAAAGGCGGGGCGCCGGTGCCACCAATACCACTACCTTACACGAGACAACGGAAGGTAAGTATAATAGAAGAGACGATTTTTTTTTTTTTTTTTTTTTTTTTTTTTTCTTTCTTTCATTATTCCCATACCCAGGCATGTAGAGATGGGTATCTATAACTTCTCTTCTTTTTCTTCTTCGTTCCTTTCTTTTATCTCTTTTCCCGATCCTCCTCGCCCTTTTCACTCTCGATGTCTATTGAGGGAGGGTGGGGGTTGGGGAGAAAGGCTCTTCTATGACGAGCTCGACGGATCCACTGCAGCAGAGTCCGCCTCACACCTCCTCTTTTGCCTCCCTCCGCCCTTGTATTATATTGTATTCCTGTACGTACAGTCTGCAGTACACAACACCACGGAATATGCACGGTATGGCGCCGATACTACTGCATTATGTCTACACACAATACCTATATAGCTACGTGCATACATATAGGTATGTATAAATTTATGGACTCGTAGGAGGTACACTATTATCGTATGTATACGTCGACAAAGAAGAATATTTTTCCTCCTCCTCCTCCTTTGTGTCGCCGTCTCGGCACCTACAAGAGTCGTCATGGTAAACTTGGTTTTTTTTTTCTACCTTATACTTCCTCGCCGTGTGCAAGTACTGCTGACACCTCCTATCACATTTACTATTAAACACGTACCAATAAGTGACATGGCAGCACCACGTTGGCAAATGAGGGCACCACGATATCGTGCCGGCGAATTAGCACTTGGATAGCCGGGACCAAAATATTTCAATGGCAAATGAAAATAATCACGAGTCAATAGGTCTCAGGAACTATGCATCAAAACTTTTACTTGCTAGAAAATTTTGTACTTTTTGTAAGTGTTTTTTTCTTTTTTATGGGATACAATAGTACCAGCGTGACGAATGTACCAATGAGTTGTCTATATTAGGTATATGTATATAGGCACATTTAATAGCTACTCGTGTTATTAATAGCAGGTATAAATACAAATGTATACAAGTGCCCTTGTGCACTCGCTCGATCAACGGATTGAAAAATAATTAAATTCATGCCACTGCCAACTGCTACGTGCAACTAGAGTGGCCTGATTTATTCGATACCCGATGATGGTTGGGGCCCGTACACAATGTACCCCATTAGACATACACATACGTTTACAGATACATATATATGTATACAGCAGAGGCCCCTCGAGGTCCCTTCTATTTTTCTTCCCTCGACGAGAGGGGATGTTTAAAAAGCTCACGTGCAGAAGAAAGGTGGCCCCGTAATCTGCACTGAAAGAGGAAAACGAGGAGGAGAGAGAGAGAGAGGAGGTACACCTATTGAAAGATAATTCCTTATCCGATCATTGTTTGGCAGCAAAATCCAAAGAGGGTTTACCGTGTATACGTGCACACAGCAGCGACGAGGCCGGGGTTCATTATACCTATACACACCCTATACATATAGGGTACGTCGAGCTGACGACGGGGCGTTTAGCTGATACGCCCGTGTGTGTGTGTGTATGTGCGCCCGGTGCTTCCGCTCGGCTGGCGCACGAGCTCCCTTTCGCGTCTGTGTGCAATCTTGTACACAAGAGCCGAAATTTCTCGAAAGGCATCGGCTAATAAGTGCAGTCGAACGCCGGGGGCTGGATCGAGAATTGGTGATGTCGGGGCGCAAGGGGTGGAAAAAAAAGGATGTTACCCGATGGGTACATCTAATGGGGATCGAGAGGAAAAAAAAAAAAAAAAGAAAAGGAAGGCCGGAAAATGCAATGCTCGGCAAGAGTTGTATACATATATATATAGAGACACCCCGCCCCACCTACTACTTCCTACCGACTATGTACGTACATATCCGCGAACGTGCAGGATTTATAGAGGAGTTTGTCTATTGGTTTTAAAAGTTCGCCCCGTTCTGCTGCTCTTCCTCCTTCCTCCTGTTCGATTCTTTGCTCTTTCCGTCTGGCCCCGCGCGCCTGTTGACTTTCAAAGTTGGCAAGCGCGAGCGAACAAACACTTACGTTTGCGTTTACAATTTTAATTGTTCGATCGGTTTCTCTTCAAATATTCCACTGGTGGCCGGGCGGGAACGGCAAACCCGGCGCTCCCTCGTTCTCATCGGGCAAAGTGCGGTGGAAAAACGCTGCACGCGGTGACATTAATGCTCGAGCAAAGTTATTAGCTCACGATCAAAGATATAATTATATGTATACATTTGCTTTGCCGAGGGCAATTTTATGTAAATCGCTTTAATATTTCTTAGCACATTAAACATCTTGTATGGAATCAGAGGTATAAAATATTTAATTTCCCAGTAAAATATTTACAGTATTGGACTTTTTATTTGATTTGATTTTTTTTTTTTTTTTTTTTTTTCGAAGGATTATCAGAGTCTGATGAATTATACTTATTATTTTGCGCTTTTCGCGAGTTGCCTTTTATGCTTTTTTAACCCTAATTTTACTCTTTATTGTTCTTCCCTCACGAGTTATATATGTCGCGAAATGGAGTACCCGAATGAAGAAAAAAAAATAAGCCAACTACCCAACAATAGTTTAAATTCAGTCAGCCATGCATATAGTACATCCAACTGGGAACAACCACAAGCTGCTGCTACAGCTGCTGCGAAATGAATACTAATTCGATCTGAATTTCACTCGTTTGAATTTCAAAGGCCTCGACTGTAAGTGGTTTTTATTATTATGATGATTACCATGGTACCTATATTATACACAAGAAGAAAGAACTCGTCGCGACAGCCCTCTTTCGGATCGGCATAGACCCGCTCGCGCGTGTACCATATATTAAGCAGTTGCTCGATCAAGAGGCATCATCGTAAAGCCGAGCTATTGACGAGCGCGGCTCGGTATATATAATATTGTACCACCACCGTATGGGTGTATACAACGTGTGGACGAGATAAGAGAGGAGAATCGCCGGAGCGACGGGATCATTGGCGCGACCGTGAGCGACGGCGATACACCGAGGCGTGGCGCGCCCGGGTTGAAAATAAAATTGCCACTTCGGTACAACCCAGTTTGAATAATTGAAAACGAGCGCAGCGAGAGTCCGGCGAGAGCCCTTTGGACGCGCTGTTTTACATTATGTACCCACCACCCGCCCGGATCATTTTGCGCCGGAGTTTACGATTCGTGTATACCTACGTACTCGCGAGGCAGAGATGAGCTGCTACTGCTGTTTCCTCCCCCTCCCCTTTTTTTTCAACGCCATTTGCGCCGGAGTATTTTTCGAAAGTGATGAAAAATGCACGCTTGCATGGGGTGGAAAAATAAAACTCGAGGCGCTTCTTCCCTCAGGGGATGGAAGAAAACAAAAGCAAAAAAAGATACCAACGCGGAATTAAAGTGGCGGAGGGGCGTGTTTGGCAATCAATTTATGTAGAGGCACCACACAGACCCGTGTCTTTCCCAGACATTTTTCAGTCCAGACATCGCTCAATCCCCCAAAGAGAGGAATAGACACACACAAGTATAGTAATCAAGAGTTAATAGAAGAGTTTAATCAAGTCCCCGGTTTGTGCATCGACACAATACGTAACATTAACCACGCGACGTAGGTGGTAAGAGGGGGGGGGGAATTGGTGTGTGCCCCTTTCCCCCCACCCTCTGGTGGGCTGCCTTCGAGACGTCAAATACAATTACCCAGCGGGGCGATAAGATTATCCAACGCGTGACAAATAACGGAATAATGAAGGCTGAAGGCGAGCGAGGTTGCGCGTAGTAGATGGGCTTCAAGTTTGGAAAAAAAAAAAAAATAATCCTTCGGGCCGCCTGTACTTCTCCTCGGCGGAGAAGCAGATGGAGCACGTGCCTCGTTTTTCTTCCGCTCCACGCCTTCGTGCACGGCCGCGTCTCTCCCAATCTCGGTAGAGCACAATTATACATGTAAATTTTTCAAACTGCCGCCGTCGTCGTACCAGTTATGTATACGTATGTAGGAAGGAGCAAGACGAAGCAAGGGGTCGACGAGGCAGGGCGCGAGAAAAGGGACGGCCGAGTTTTCAGTGGTAATTGGACGATTGAGCGTGTCTACCTATATATATATATATATATGCGCGCAGGCAGGGGATGTATTTGTAAGAGCAAGAGGGGCAGCCAATACCTACTCCAAGTTCCAGAGACGCTCGTTTGATGTCGAGTGCGTGCGTATAGGCATTGTACATGGGTATATATATATATATATAATATGTGAGCACTAAGCTGCCTATACTACATACATATATTGAGCTATGGGGGACTTATTGGCGGAGGAGCGGTAGTGCGTTTGACGCTTTCAAGTTTGCGATTGCGCGCCAATGTACCTATATGTATATACGTATATGCATACCCCACGCATCTATCTATCCATCTCGTCTTCGCTTGGTTCGCTTACTCGGCAGTGCAATGTACCCTATATACATATACATGTATAACGGGGTACGAGGGTGCCCGTACAATATGTCTGTACAACAACAACAACAACAACAAAAACAACAACTACCGTAGCAGGGAGTATGGGGATGCGGTATATATACCTATTACCATCCAACAGACCTTCAGAGGCGTGCCAATGCGAAACGCAAGCTTATATTATGTACGTGTGCACACACTGAGCGTGCAGGGTATATGGGGGATGCCTTTACCGTGAGTAGCAGCAATTGTTGGCTCCACACAGAGAGACGGTATATCGCGGGAGACGTGTGCAAGCGCAAGGGGATGCGAGAAGGAGAACTGTCGGGGAAAAGGCTGTACGCGATGCCAAAAGAGGGTATTGGAATTAGAATCAAAGTTGTTTGTTCCCGACGCGCTTCGTCCATTAATCCTAGTTAATTCTAGTTTGCGTCCCCGACGAACTTCAAGGCGCTCTCATCTCACGGCTGTAATTTGGGTTATCGGGTATAGCCTCCACTGTCAATCCAAGTGTGTTATTTTAATATACTTAAGCGTGTAAATCGCCGTCACAGAATTTACACGTTTCTAGGCGTTTTATTCCAACACGCCTCAACTGTGTATTTTCCACGCGCTTCACACGTATTATTGCAATAAAACACACTTATGAGTGTTTCTTTAACACATTTAAAGTGCTTTTAAAATATAACGCGCCTATGTTGTGCAGTGTTAAAATATACGCTATATATGTGTAATTAAACACAGTTAGATTTACAGTGATCTGTTGCTATAAGCTAGAGTATCGCAAGGGAAAACCCAACGCACGAGGATCACGGTGTGCATCGTTGGGTGTAATTGCAGAAAAAAAAAAAAAAAAAAAAAATACAATACCCCTTACGTGGACGGCAATTAATCACGCACTCGATGAATCAAACGGCAAGCATGGATCATCCGGCTTTTCAATGAAACGCACCTAATGGAAAAGAGAATGGATCGAGCTTTTATCGTAAATCGTAATTAATAAGGGCGCAACTTTGTTAAGCTTTGGGGCTCCCATCCTCACGGAGAGACAGATCCACACAAGGTGCGGGATATATACGTATATATGTGTTGTCGAGTAAACGCGGGAAAAACAAAGCATCAGCGTAGAGAGAGAGCATGGATGGAAGATGAATTGAAATCAGAGAGAGATGGGTATATCCGCACGTGTATATTGTACACATATTAAAGGATCTACTGGTGGACGCGGGCGCGACAAAGCCGAGAATGAAATAGAGATAGATAGGATCGCGGGGAGGAAAGGAAGAGGACGGGACAAATATACATATGTATATATACGTATAACGTATTATACGGTAAAGCGAGTGGAGCTCAAGGGGGTGTGTACACCCCCGTATATACACAGGGAGCTGCCGAAGACGGGCCGTTGATTAGTCTCCCCTTTCCGATGTTGATTATCCGTTAGCCGAATATTCAGCAGCAGCCGGGAGAGAGAGAGAGAGCTTTGTACGGGAGCCGGGGAGGGAGGGAGGCTCTTTATGGCCAATCCTTACGACGAATCTGGAATTAATGCCACTACAGTAATACGTTTTCGAAAATAACTCCTCCTCGCTGATATATATGTATGGACTACGTATAGGTACGTGTACGCGCAGCTTCCTCTCGGGCTCTCGGATATTAATTTTGCCGGCAATCTCCCCCACCAACTCGGGCCTCTCCATGCGGGCTGAGGCTGAAAGTCTGCCGCTGACGTGATATCGGAGCCCGGCTCGGGTTCTACGTGACAAAGCCCCGCGTTTATTATGCTTGTTGTTGTTCTTGTATTGTTATTGTCATTATAATGATAATAATTATTATTATTGTTATTGTTATTGTCGTTATCATCATTATCATCTATCAGTTTCGCTCTATTGTCTCTCTCTCTCTCTCGGGCATATCGGACGTGAATCGCAAAACGTTGTTGGGGCCATTATAGCGCCTGATTGTCGAACAACGTGCTCTGCCGTTCCATCGACACTGACAGGAAACACATAACCCAATGAGACCACACATTGTACAGCTTGTGTTTATACATTATGTACATTTATTGGGGACAAAAAGTTCTTAGATATGTATCACTGATAAACGCATCAAAAATATTTTTACCCATTCACATTCGTGGATCGTAAATTCGAGTAAAATATGTTGTTGCTTTCACGCGCATGAATTAAATTAATGTTTTTCAAAAAAAAAAAAAATAAATAAACGAAAATAAATAAAATTCAGTGGAAATAAAACAAGTAGGTATACATCTTTGTCGAGCTGATGAGACTCCGCGCGGTATCGTAAATTGTAAAAAGTCATGTTTTTAAGTACTGTATACCGAGGTCATCGGCACCTGCCGGCTTATTAGACAGCGCGGGGGTGCGAAAATAGCGTTTCATCGGATAATGAATTTGTTGCCAAGTTTAAATGGCATTCGCGATACGAGTTTCTCTCTCTCTCTCTCTCTCCAGTTCTCTGGCTGCCACGCGTATAGCTTACACATCCTCCGCATACGCCGCTACGCTGGTGCTTCTAGAAATAGTCGTCGAGCGGATACGGAAAAGCCAAGCGGTGTAGCAATGCAAATAAAAAGGAAGTGGCAGCGTGGGGGGAGGGGGAGGGATGAGGAATAGCGCGCAGATGATTTGCACCGCTCAAGACTCGGCTGAACTCTGTTGGGCAAAATTACTCGCGCACCCAAAGTTTTGCCTCCCGTCGAGGCACATATATAATACTCTAGCTGCGACACCGATATGCAGATGCGCGATCAAAACATCGGGACGCGACGACAGAGAGACAGCAAGGAAGTTTATAAGCTACCCGCGTGTCTCCGACAGGAATTTACAATGTACGACTCATTAGGGTGAAATTATACTTACAATTAAACGATCTATCATATTTTTATCAAAGTTAAATAAACAAGTCAAAGTTTAAATAAACAAGGCGCGTGTGTTTTTTGAAATATTCAAAAAGTTAAGCGAGTGCGGATTAAGCGCGAACGAGTATGTATATATACTTACCCTCTCGCCGCGAGCCCAACTACAATTCTAGCTCGGCTCTAAATTAGAATTAGTTGAATTTAATTGCGCTTAGCAAACATTCGGTGGATTAAAGTTGTATATCATACACGTGCACGGGATGGTAGGGGGGCGCATTACACTTGTCAGTCTTGATTGTAAATATTGCAGCTGCACAGCCCGAGATAAAATTTATCCATCAGGGGCTCGAGGCGATTATACTCTGGTGAAACTTTTCGGGTCGGCTGAATTGTTTACATCTGTATAATTTTCTGCAAAAAAAAAAAAGAAAAAAAAAGAAGAGAAAATTAAATATGAATCCCCATCGAGTTTACGACCCCCGCATCGGGTCGAGAGAGAGAGAGAGAGGCACTCTGTATATATATGATATTATACTTCCGACGTGTGGATACAGGTGGTCGGTGTACATGTATGGCGAAGCACTAAAAATCACTTTTCATGTACGTGCGATGTCGCAGCCGTATTCCGCACGTTCGAGGCCCCCCCGAAAGGAGGGTATAATTTTTTTCCACCGCTCGCGAGAAGTACGTGCCTCTGCCACTCACACTCGCGGGACATGCGTTGAATGAGCGATGGCGCGAAAGACCGGCAAAGAGGGGGGGGGGGGAAAGCTCCGCTGCTTTCATTTAGATCATATCGCAGCCACCGCTCCGTCTATATTTGTCCCGGCGCACTTGCTGGAAAGAGTCTTTCCGAGTACACCGCACGAGAAAGAGAGGGAGGGAGAGCGCGTCAACGCGTTCGCGCTTTGCCGAGGCCGCGGGAAAAAAGGGAGCGAGCAGCTATCTTCTACCGACTTCCGTTCCCCCCCTCCCTCGATACACGTGCACGCGCCACTGTTGTTGGCGGAAGCGAGAAAACTTAGCTCCAAGGTACACACACGCGCGGTCCGGCTAATTGATGACCTTTGCGATGCGCCGACGCCCGGCCGCAATTATCGGGCCTAATTAAACCCACGCGTAAATCTTGGTCTATTTTTCTTTCGCTACGGCTGCATCCCCCCACCCCCGTTATCCTGCGGGCCGAGATCATTTCCAAGTAGTTTCCGAGGCCAGTGGCCTAATTGTGAGTTACGGGGTGGGTATATATGTTAGGGGGTGGCCGCGGACTTTGATGGGCCGGTTCGATATTTATAGCCCGTTGGCCGGGCCGGCGACGCCCTGACTCACGCTCTGGATGTGTGGTATGCGCGCCTTTCTCGGGGTCGGTAAATAAAATTACGGTGCCTTACGGGGAAAGCAAGTGGCGGCCGATGGAGGGCCAATAACTGCGGAGGAAAACAACCGGAGGGAGACCAAAATTACATTTCACCCGTACCAACGGGCCGTGCACCCTCGTCTACCTTTATATGTAATATAATAGGCCCACGTAAAGACACTCTTGCGCAATATTTCGCGCCCTCCCAACTTACATAAAATGTGTGTACGTGTGTGTGTATATTGTATAAGCTCTCGGCTCTTTCCACCGGCGAGCGTGTCACATGCACAGGGTGAGCCAACAGAGGAGCACCAAGTCTCGGCAACAGGAGGCAGGAGGGTCTGGGGGGGGGGTGAGCTAAAATTTCCAAAGTTTTCGCATGAAAACCAGAGCCACAGGGAAGACGACGCGGAAGGGTGTGGGTCCACCGAAGGAGGTGCAACAAAAAAAAAAAAAAAAACGAGGGAGACTATATACACACACACTGTGCAAGACGAGTCGTTTTGGAAGACGAGTAGGTACACCTACATTTATATATTACACCGAGGAAAGGAAGAAAGGATTTAAAGGGAGGAATAACCACTATTTCTTCTCCTTCCTCAAGGGGGTAGAGGCAAAGTTTTCGGCATGTCCCGGTTTTCCCGTGTCGGCTACCGGTGATGTGTACACCTATACACACGCGCAGCTTGGGGCTACAAGTTTATTTTTATACCTGTATGCCTACCGCGTACAAGTATATAATGTATCGTATACGTGTATACGGAGAGGGAGGGAGGAAGGTAGAAAAGATAGGCACGCGTATACACGGTACTCTCGTTCTTTCGTCCATCGCCTCCTTCCGGCCGTCTCTCTCACCCTCCAGCAGCAGGCTGCCATCCTCTATACTTTCAACTCCCCGCGCGGCTCGATATTGATCCGTTCGTGAGTCGTCGGAGTGCGCAAGAGGGAGCGACCGACCGAGCTTGCAAGAGAGAGAGAGAACGGGAGCGCACGGTGTGCCGCTCGCTCGGTTATTACTTTATGCCCTGTAGATAGATAGATGCAAGCGGTATACGGGGGGGAGAGAGCAACAGAACAGAAGCAGCGCGGGGGCAAAGCGAGCCGATCGGCTGCGACGTGTACACACACACACACAAAGTCATCGGGGGGGCTAGGCTAAACCCCCCTTTGCTTCCGTATTATACCGACACACGACGGCGACGACACGACCCAACTCTCGTACTTCCTCCCTCTCGCCGTCACATCTCCTCCCCCGTCCTCTATACGTCCGTGTATGTGTACTGCGGTGGAAGTAGCGTACTCCTTCGACTTCTCCGATACTATAACCACCACCACCTCCTCCTATCTCCGTGATACGATATCGTGAGCGCCAACGACGCCACTGATGCACGGCGCAGACATTCGACTGCATAATGTGCATACACTCGGCTCTTCCCTTACGTACGCGCGTGCATGCATATACGGTGTGGCTGATGTGTTTCTCGCGTGTACCTATCCATATGTATTAATGTACGTAGCTGCCACCACTGGCCCTCTCGGCTCCTTCCTCCCCGATATAGCCATGCATGCACGCCTCATGACGTCTAGTCCGTGCGATTGACTTTCGACCCGTAGGTATACCTACAAATCGACCTATACCTGGCATTACGTTACATTTACATGTACACAGGGTACACACCTCGTGTGTCTCTTGGCCTATGGCAATCTGTCCCCCTCCTCATTCGAGTTATATTTACCACCACCACCACCACCACCAAGCTCCATCTCCGGGAGGAAACCGAGATACGGGGTGGCTCGTCCACGTACCCATTCGCTTGCATGACCCCGACTTATTTTTACTTTTATATTTACGATATGGACCGATGGTCCATATGGTTGTACCTAATTGAGATCGAGCTGCACTCGTGACGGTTATCATTCAATTATCCACCGATAATGCACTTCGATCATCCGTTCCGTGGTCCTGTCCATACATATTTACCTGCACACATTGTATAGCGTTAATTTGAGCTCGGCAAATTCATACGTCAAAGTGTACGTATACATATACGTATGAGGCCGGGTAACGCTGCTATTGCCCGCAGAGCCATCAGAAGTAAAAGAGGAAAGAAGAAGAGATACACTCGATGTAAATATGATTCTCACCAATGAGTGAATGCACAGCTCGAAAACTAGGTTTCTCACAAGAAACTGGATCAAAATTTCACAATTGGATAATATCCGGTGCACGCATATATTATATTAACCGCACCGAGTGCGACACTGTTAAGTTACACGTACACAAGACTTGTACATTTACAGTCAAAGGGAGGAAAATGAGGTGAGTGTACATGCAGTCGTGCGTGTTAATATAGTACACGGATGGGGGAAGGGGCTCTGCTGGCAAATGATATAGGTTTTCCGAGTTTCGTTATTTAAGTTCAAGGATACCTGCCTGCTCGTTGTTTGGAAAGTTTATACTGCGCTCGCGGAATGTACAGTGTACGCGTAAATAGCACGACCCCAGACTAGCTCTATGGCTTCGCAAATATACCTACTACTTATTATTTTCAGCTGTACCTACTTACTCTTTCGTTGAAAATTTCTCGTTGGTATATCTATATTTGCCTCCCTCCTCCCGCCCACACCCCCCCCCCCACAATCACCTTGATTGTTTCGATGAACATTTTTCTTGTTATGTCCAAGTGTAAGTATACTTCGGTACACCTGCAACGCCATACATCCAATAACAGGGGTTATCGAGCTTTTCATAACAACCCACGTGTGCTGTAATATATATTATTTTTTTAATAATCACTCCCTTCTTCCTCTCCCCCAGTGATGAAATAACAGTTTTTTGAATAACCGCTGTGATGTACGGCACCCCAAATATCAATAGGGCACCCATAGGATTAATAGTTCAATTAAGGATATGAAAAAAAAAAAAAAAAAAAATGGATGGATTTGAAAATTGGTTGCCTGTAATAGCCCAAAATATCAACGTCAAATGTACATCGTAAAACCGATCGAATAACCAGATCAACGAGTAAACTCGTGCGATCAAGTGCGACGTCTACGAGAATGTACAATTAATTATAGTTGAGGGTGGTTGGGGAGCAAACATACCCGAGATTAAGCGACGGGATCACCACCGTTGCGGCTGGCGCGAAGCCGAGCTGTATACGTATATAGTCATGCGCCCCGAGACGAAGGGGGATGAAAAAGTTCGGAAAATCGCAAAGCCCCCGTTTCCCCGGCGATCTCACGGGAAATCGCGGAGGAGATGATTTCAGAAATTGCAACGGGCTCGCGCCACGTACAGTGCACGCTTAGCGGGTATACCTACGTACAAGTTGCTAGGTACCTCGCAGGGAGGAGAAGGGGCTCTCGGGGCGACTCGGAAGGGGTAGAATGTATTTTTAATTCCACCGGGCGAGTCAATGTTTCAGGACTCGCGGAATCCAGCCAGGGACCGAGCACGAACTTCGCGGGCCAGGTAGTACACGCACACTCGGTTAATTTTAAATGTTCATCCCCCACCACTCCCCTCTCTCTCCCCGTGTTATACACACCCACGTACCCGCTTCTTCCTCCAGCTGTCGCGCTCACGCCAGCAAGTTGCGCGTTATCTACCGACTCGCGTGTAACATCTCGTCGCCGAGGGTGAAACTTTGCCCCCTACCGTGTTCCATCGAACCGGATTCCCTCTTTGCGTCGCGTTCGCCGACAGTGGGAAGTTCCACCGCACTCGGATTCGCGGAAGCGCGCTTCTGAAAAATTCAACCGTCTTTATTAATTTAATCCCCTCCCCCCCGTCCGCAGTTTGGCTAATCAAATTCAGGGCGTTTTTTTTTTTTTCCCACGGGCGGCCAGACAAAACTCGATTCGCTGCGTTTATTTTTTCTGGCTAATGGGCTCCCCCTTCCTTTCTCTACCCGCGTGCGCTCGCGGTTCGCGAAATTGAAGCGAAACCCGGGGGTTCCGTTGTGCGGGCGGCCGCGTTCGAAGTTATGTAATTAACTACAATTAAACAAAGCCGCGCGCGTTTGTTTACCCGGCGTTTTTATACAACTCGCGGCTCGAAAAAGCGACGGCCCGTGTATAGTCGTCGACGCTGTGCAAATTGAACAACAAAAATGAAAATATTGCTCGGCGCGCTCCGTCTGTCGTGGAAAGTCGCGTTGTTTGTCGCTCGAAATTGAATTTTTCGTAACGCGCGTCGCGAGAGAGGGAAAAATCATTTTGAATTCCGAATGAAAAAAAAAGGGGGTCGGGGTGGTGATAATGTTTGCGTCGAAACTTTGTTCCCGGTGGGTGGATCCGCAGTGGGCATGCAATATCAAATTTTATCTCCGTACTTCCGACATTGACGGGGCGCAACAAGACTAATTGGCCCGAGGATTTAACAAGTTTCGGCGCCGTTAATTGGGCGATCGCGGCGTTTCGTTGGCTTCGCGGAACTTCTTCTCGCGTATAATACATGTTCTCCCCTTCTTTCGCTCCCGTCATTCTTTTCCACCCCACCGTTTCAAAAGAGTTAAAAATACGCCCCATAACGTCTACATATACACATACACATACCGGCTCGTGGAGTAGCGCGCCCACTGTTTTTTCCGTGGCTCGCGTCTCTCTGCCTAATTTCGATCGCGGCCCTTAACTTTTCATCGGGTCCTTGCGCTCCCCTCGAGACTAGACGTACCCTCCCCGCGGACTGTCTGCTGCCCCCCAAAGCGCGGGGGTGGTCGGCGGATTGATTTATTCATCAGGCCAGCACTGTATACGCACTACCATCCGAGGGTAGGAAATAATATTTATAAAGACGACTGCGCACTTTTGGTCCCTTCGTTACCAGGTGACACTGGGGCTTCGATCGGTGGGGCCGGGGCTGTCACTCTCTGTGTCGACGGAATTATATAGGAAAGACCGCCGTCGTCGAGGTGTATTGGGATATATCCCATCGATCGAGGTATACGTATCGCGTTGTTCATTATAAATATATAAGCGCATTTTTGACGCTCCAAAAAAAAATCAGAGGCACGGCGCAGGTTGATAAATATCGGAGACGCTCGACGAATGTACGTCGTTGCCTTCCATTCATGCGCACGTTGCTTTTTTCTTCTTCATTTTTTCCGCGCGACTTGAAGCCAAGCCAAGCCCGAGATCGGAGATAAAAGGGGACGTATGTTTGCGATTACGCACACGCGCCCGAGTTCGCTTGTGTCATGCGGCAGCGGAGGAGAAAAAGCGCCACTTGACGCTGATCGCGGAAGCGTGCAGGTCGGCCGAAAATAAAAAGCGCCGAGTAGCATTAGCTGGGTGGGGGGGGGGGAGAAATTGCGCGTAGGTATACGAGCCAACGCAAGAAATCTCCATCAGCGGCATCTGGTGCTGCAGCTCGCGCGGGGAATCTCTAATTTAAAGACAATTTAGCCGTCGACGCGCCTCGAGAGCCCGAAATTAACCGTCGCGCGCGTATACCCCATCGTACCTATATAACCAAACCTCGTCATCGGCAAATACGTGGAATGAATATAAAAATAAGCTGTATACGGTCGCACCGCGCGAAGAAGATGCCGGATAGGAGACGAAAGAGTCGAGAGCACGAAAAGACGTCCGAGCCTATACCAACGAGGAGCTTTTGGCAGCTCTACAAATGAACAACCAAAGATCTATCTCTCGAGCTAAAAGTTTTCCTCGAAATTCTGAAATCCAAACACATAGCGTGCACAGAGAGCCTTTTATGCGCCGGCGATGCGTGTGCTTTTACTGTACACACCAGCGCCACTGTTGTATATGTATACATGGGATGGAGATGCGCCCGGCGATAAACTTGCGCGCGATGAATAAATAAATCCGAGCTGATGCCGATCGCTGATGGGCCCTCTCCCCTCTGAGCTCCCGGGCTCTATAATAAAACACGGCTATCTCTCGACAATTCATTTCGCTGGGTGGATTTGGAACGTCTACCTACATATACATATATACAAGTATGGACTGGAGGACAGTGTTTGTTTGTTTGTTTGTTTGCCGTGGGTTTTTTAATTACGAGATTATCGCGCAAAGTAAAATTGGATTGTCGGCGACCGAGGGGAGAGAGATAAAACTGGAAATCAATATTTGTAACGCGGAGCTCGTCAAGCCCCGTCTACGGTACGAGCGAGTCGGCTGTGTATTGGCAATAAAAAGAGTCGTTTGTTCGGCCATTTACGGAACGTAAGTGCCGGGCAAACGAAAATGTGCTAAGAAAAATATAAGTATATATACATCCATCGGGCCTCGAGTCGCTCTAAGCCCATTTGGCCTTTATGTACATTCGTGGGAACGAGGGAGGGATGATTTTATACATTATTGTATTTGTGCCCGTCTGAGCCTGGAGACTCGACCGAAAGCTGGAAAGATCGGGATTAGTTTTCCCACAAGTAACGCGCATCCACACAAATGGAAAAACGTAAGAGGATTACGCATACGTGTATACATTGGAGATGGACGTATCCCATTGTGTGCGAAAATGGTGACGATGACGATGATAACAATAATAATGATGATGATGACAATATGCTGCCACCTAATTCCATTATGCTGCCCGTAATTGATTATCGAAAGAACGAGTGGTACGGTCTACCGTAGGATTAGGCTGTATATATAATATACATTGCTTAATTTGATGTGATATGTGTCGGAAAGAAAAAAAAAATGTCTCAAGCTCAGTCGAGAGTACAAAGGTGACGACTGCAGGGTAACTTCCTTGCGAGTACAATTGACGAGTGCCAGTTGTGTGTTACGACGAATGGAGGTTTGACAACCATTGTGTCGAAAAAAAAGTCTTGGAAATGTGTATTATATACATACATGTAGATGTACCTCTATAATAATAATACAGATGTCCGCCAGCATAATGGCAGTAAATCGACCGACGATGATAATTCGGTTAAACAACGGAAGCCCCCGCGACTCGAATTAAAAATAATTGGCCATTGTGTGGAATCCATCGAGCCTCGTAAATCATGACGACAGAATGACAAAACGTATTTCATGCCTCGCTGGGGCTAGAGTGGCGTGTGTGTGTGTGTGTACGAGTTCGACGTTTGTGTATCGGTGCACATACGCGCGCCCGCGGTGACAAATGATATTTGACTGTGCGCCTAGATGATCCGGCAAAGGAGCCAATTAGATTACCACCACCGGCCGAAACTCGATAAAAGTGCTGTGTGTGTATTCGCGCCTAAAACCCGCGCGATCATTTGATTTCGAGTGAGCTTTTTTTTTTTTTTTTTATTTTCATTTCAATTTAGAACTCGCGCGTAGCACCTATACGTAGTACTCAATCCCAAAGGACGGTGTGAATGTTCACTCAGCCCAATCAATATTGGAAACTTTGGTTAGGCTCATTATTGAAAAAAAAAAAAAAAAAAATGTAGATGAGAAGAAAAAAACCACGAGGGGAGTCTTATTGTTGTTCACCGTGCGCCCCGGAGTGTAAAACAACGGTGATGAAAAATTCACCGGCCGTAGCTGTAATACTCGGGAGATGAGCCAGGTAGACGTAGAAATTCTTTTTGAGCAGAATTAAAGAGCCAGAGGAGGAGAAAGAGTAGGGGCGAGGGCGCAAATGAAAAATGGAATATTTAAGAGAGGGCGCTAATTGTCCCAAGACCGAGGGACATTCGCGTAATTAACACCAGTCCCCCGTCGAGCATTAGCAAATGGATCCCCGGAGCTGTGCGCCGTGCCGTCCATATCGGGATGTAGAGGTGTACGCAGCGAGAGACTGCAGGGGTGCAGAGGACGGGAGACGAGGAGGAGGCGCGGGAAAAGCGAGTCTCTTGAATAAGTAACAGTGAGTGACCGCTCAAGTACGAGCAGACCGACATCGGCCGGGCGTATTACATCGGTGGTGCTTCCCCGCGCTCGTTGTATGATTAAGCACCTATTTAGTGCTCTGTCTGTCTGCTGGATTCCATTTGGCCCCATAGGCTACCTATACATATACATACGACGGGCACTGCTACTGTGCGTGCGAAGGTACTTACGGGCCGCATAAGGAAATGCAGTATTTATCACTGCGATCCGTCGTCGTTTCAGCAGCTCCGTTCGACGGGGGGATGTGTAGGTATGTATATCACGCAAACCCCCTGCGGTGCATGAGCTGGTAGCTGAATTTAACGCACGCTTGGGCAGTCATTCGCGATTTGAGAGTCCCGGAGTAGGTATAACTATACCATATGTATAGGCTATCAAAGTTATTTTTATGTTCACTCGGTTGCATTTACCTTTACAGACATCGCCGTAGGTGATTTTCAGAACAAAAAAACAAAAGGGGGCAACAACAGCAGTCCCGAGTAAGTCGGAGGTTTCAAAGAAAAACTCCCAAATTGGTAACTCAATGGAATAATTGTCACACGTCACATCAAGTAAAGGTACTATTCTATTTCGTTTTTATTTTGTCGCCCTGCCAGATCTTCTTTTTCTCTCTTTTCTATGCCTCGTTGTGCGTAGTACAATAACCTTAAGTTTGGGCCTCATTTTTAAGCAGAAAATTATAAGTTTAAGTAATGCCATCAATTTAAAGTCATACGCATCGACAATCTAGACGAAATAGATACTTATCTGATTTGTTTTAAATATTTCTTGTACGGTTCCAAGAGCAAACAAAAACAGCCAAATAAAAATACATTTTTTTTAAAACATTTATAATCCAAAATTATGGCTTATTTGGCTCTATCTACATTATTTACGAAAATACGGGCGTTTTAAGATTTGGCGATTTTTTTAAGCATAAATTTCAGACTCTCAGCGATGCTACGGCTTCGTACTCGATAGCTATAATGTTCTGGACTGCCTGGACACTTATCTGATAAGTTCTTAATATATTATGTGTGGTTGCAAGGGCCCAGTATCAGAAAAAAACAAAATTATTTTTGTTAATTTTACTGATCCCAAATTATGGCTTATTTAGCTCTATCTTCATTATTTACGGAGATACGGGCGTTTAAAGATTTGACCATTTTTTTGCATGAATTTCAGATTCTAAGCGATGCCACGGCTTTGCAATTAATTGCAATATTATCTTAGACTGCCTAGATACTTATCTGAAATATTTTTAATATATTATGTTTAGTTGCAACGGCCTGATACCTTAATAATTAAAAAAATTTTTTTATTAATTTTGATGATCCCAAATTATTGCTTATTTAGCTCTATCTCCATTATTTACAGGGATACGGGCGTTTAAAGATTTTACCATTTTTTTTCCTGAATTTCAGATTCTAAGCGATGCCGCGGCTTCGTAATCGTTTGGAATCATGTTCTAGACTGCCTGGACACTTATCAGGAATAATCGTAATATATTATGTGTGGTTGCAAGGGCCCTAGTATTAAAAAAAAAGAAAAAAATTTTTTATGAATTTTAGTGATCCCAAATTATTGCTTATTTAGCTCTATCTCCATTATTTACGGAGATACGGGCGTTTAAAGATTTGACCATTTTTTTTTGCATAAATTTTAGATTCTAATCAATGCTACGGCTTTGTAATTAATTGCAATAATGTTCTAGACTGCTTGGGTACTTATCTGATAAATTCTAAGTATTTTATGTGTAGATGCAAGGGCCTAGTATCAAAAAAGTTTTTAAAAAAATTTTTGTGAACTTAAGTGATCCCAAATTATTGCTTATTCAGCTCTATCTCCATTATTTACGGAGATACGGCCGTTTTAAGTTTTATTAATTTTTTCAAGCATAAATTTCAGATTTTAAGCGCTTCCACGGCTTGGTTATCGATAGCTATAATGTTCTGGACTGCCTGGACACCTATCTGATGAATTTTTAATATTCCAAGTGTAGATGCAAGGGCCTAGTATCAAAAAAATTAAGAAAAAAATTTTTGTGAACTTAAGTGATCCCAAATTATTGCTTATTTAGCTCTATCTCCATTATTTACGGAGATACGGGCGTTTAAAGATTTGACCAATTTTTTTTGCATAAATTTTAGATTCTAATCGATGCTACGGCTTTTTAATTAAATGCAATAATGTTCTAGACTGCTTGGGTACTTATCTGATAAATTCTAAGTATTTCATTTGTGGTTGCAAGAGCCTAGTATTATTAAAATTAAAAAAAAATTTTTTATAAATTTCAGTGATCCTAAATTTTTGCTTATTTAGCTCTATCTCCATTATTTACGGAGATACGGCCGTTTTAAGTTTTGGCAATATTTTTAAGCATAAATTTCAGATTATAAGCGTTTTCACGGCTTGGTCATCGATAGCTTTAATGTCTTAGACTGCCTGGACACCTATCTGATGAATTTTTAATATTCCAAGTGTAGATGCAAGGGCCTAGTATCAAAAAAATTAAGAAAAAAATTTTTGTGAACTTAAGTGATCCCAAATTATTGCTTATTTAGCTCTATCTCCATTATTTACGTAGATACGGCCGTTTTTAGTTTTGGTAATTTTTTTTTCTATAAATTTCATATTCTAAGCCACGCCACGGCTTCGTTATCGTTTGCAATCATGTTCTAGACTGCCTGGACACTTATCAGGAATAATCTTAATATATTATTTGTGGTTGCAAGGGCCTAGTATCGAAAAAATTAAAAAAAAAATTTTTATGAATTTTAGTGATCCCAAATTATTGCTTATTTAGATCTATCTCTATTATTTACGGAGATACGGGCGTTTAAAGATTTGACCATTTTTTTTTTGCATAAATTTTAGATTCTAATCAATGCTACGGCTTTGTAATTAATTGCAATAATGTTCTAGACTGCCTGGGTACTTATCTGATAAATTCTAAGTATTTTATGTGTGGTTGCAAGAGCCTAGTATCATAAAAATTAAAAAAATATTTTTTAATAATTTTGATGATACCAAATTATTGCTTATTTAGTTCTATCTTCATTATTTACGGAGATACGGGCGTTTAAAGATTTGACCATTTTTTTTTGCATAAATTTTAGATTCTAATCAATGCTACGGCTTTGTAATTAATTGCAATAATGTTCTAGACTGCTTGGGTACTTATCTGATAAATTCTAAGTATTTTATGTGTGGTTGCAAGGGCCTAGTATCAAAAAAATTGAAAATAAATTTTTATAAATTTCAGTGATCCCAAATTATTGCTTATTTAGCTCTATCTCCATTATTTACGGAGATACGGGCGTTTAAAGATTTTACCTTTTTTTTTTGCATGAATTTCAGATTCTTAGCCATTCCACGGCTTCGCAATCGTTTGCAATCATGTTCTAGACTGCCTGGACACTTATCAGGAATAATCGTAATGTATTATGTGTGGTTGCAACGGCCCTAGTATTAAAAAAAAAGAAAAAAAATTTTTATGAATTTTAGTGATCCCAAATTATTGCTTATTTAGCTCTATCTCCATTATTTACGGAGTTACGGGCGTTTTAAGATTTGACCATTTTTTTAAGCATGAATTCCAGATTTTAAGCGCTTCCACGGCTTGGTTATCGATAGCTATAATGTTCTAGACTGCCTGGACACCTATCTGATGAATTCTTAATATTTTATGTGTGGTTGCAAGGGCCTAGTATTAAAAAAAAAAAAAAAAATTATTTTTATGAATTTTAATGATCTTAAATTATGGCTTATTTAGCTGTATCTTCATTTCTTACGGAGATACTGGCATAAAGTTGTTGTGACTTTGTAGTCGTTTGCAATAGTGTTTCAGATTGCTTTAATCGCTATTCAATTTTTAAAAATTATTTTTTAATTGACGGCATGTGCCTACAATAAGCGAAATAAAAAATCAGTCAGTAAGTTATTTTAAACAATTTAAGTCTACGCTTACCCTATCGCTATTTTTATTATCTACAGAGATTGTCGTTTTTAATTTTTTGCCCTGCTAAGTCTTTTTTTTGTTTTCTTATATCTATTATTTGTTCTTGGTACATGTACAGAGCGCGTCAGTGTTTTATTGTTTGGAATGTAAAAACAAAACAGAAAAAAAAAAAAAAAAAACAATGGATCAACTAGTTGACTAGGAATTTTTTGTTTTTGGATGGAAAAAATTGATTGTTAGGGTGTAGTTGCGCGCAAGCTACGGCAACCCTCGATGATCCTGAAATTTTAAGGGATATCGACCGTTGGCCAAGGGAGACTAAGAGGGAGTGAGAAAAAAGCTAGTGGAGAAGTGTCAAAGTGCAGGTACAGTGCCATACAAGGGCGCCAGATCGCCCAGCTGGTCTACTCTTGGTGCGTCGAATCATGGGTAAATTTTCTGTTTATTCATAGAAGAACGGATGTGTGAATATCACTTGCAACGTGACTGTTGCGGCCATTATGGCTGTCAGGCGTGTGGCAATTTAAACATAAAAAACTTCGATGCTTGATTGCCCCGCCCCCCTCGCACAAAAAAAGGAAAAGTCATTTTCATCGACGATACATATTTATGTACCTATTTGAAGTTGTCTCTGGACGTTTACGTGTACACCTGTTATTTTTACATGCAGTCTTTAGGCGTTAACTTTCTTCTTGCGTGTAGCTCGATGATGAATAAATAACAATCAATAGCTATTCAAGAGAATCGATGGGGGAAAGAAAAGGCGAATTAAAATGCTCGCAGTAAAGGAAAATATAGAGCCAGTTGCTTGATACCATGTGAGTACCTGTGTATGATCACGACGGATGCGTAACATTTTATACAATTCACCACTGACCAATATATACGTTTCGATGTAATTGTCATGCAGATTTTATGTACAAAAGGGTAAAAAACTCGTGTACTCAACGAAATGCAAGTTTTTACAGCGTGACGACTACGTGGTGGTAGATCGAATCGATAAAAGGGAAAATCCCCGGTTCTAAATTGAAATTTTATAAACGTACCAGCGGCCACCGCTTTCATGCTGTTAAAAATTAATTTCTCAGCTTTCGACGCAAGGGCACAACGCGATATTTACAGTGTTGTATACTTAATAGCTCGCGCGCACGTATACGCGTGCACGCACGTGGCAATGGGGCGTGCGCGTGCGACTCTGAGGAGGTGGCCGCTGAAATTACGACAGGAAGCGATATCGCGCAGCTTGGCGAAAATTATTATTCAGTACAGAGGTGGGGAGGAGGCAAAACGGGGTGAAAAATTATTGGTGCTCAAGCGGCCGTGATTATGCAACCAGAATCATACTTGGCTTTGGTTTAAAAGAAGGGCCATTTTTCTGCGTCAATACATTCGCAAACGTCCTCCAGTGTTATTTGCAAATAATTTATTGTGGGGTCATCCGATGGGAGACCTCTGTCACCTCTGTCATTGCCGACCAAACAACAAGTCGAATCACTAATCTCACGGCTTATATAAATACCTCCACCACCCCCACGTAGGTATATATAATTTATGTACACACATACGTGTTATAGCTATATATGCAGGGAGTAAAGCCGTTTGAGCTCCGCACCGCAATTATAATACAGAAGACGAACTGTACGTGCTACATGATGGGGAATGGAGACGTAAAAAGCGAGGCGAGCCAACGTGTAGCTGATGGGAAGCCGGTATAGACGTAGAGCCGCGCTGCCGTAAATAATTCATCCGGTGGCGGTAGGTTATACGAAACTGCCGGCGCTTCGCCCCTTACCTACATGTATACAGTCTAGCGTCGAAGGAGCTGCTCCACGTCCATATACCCGTATGGATATATATTTATCAACAGACAGTGAAGGTATATACGTATATATGTACGAAGAGTGAGCTTTTCCGTCTGTATGAGGGTAAAACACCGGTGTTGGTGCGGTGTGTGCTCGGTGTCATTCAACTGATGAGTCAATTGCGATGCCACCCCCCCCCTCCGCTACCTCAGCGCCGTCAACCCCTCGAACCCATCGTAGCTCTCTCACTTTGCGGTACACACGCCGGCACTTGCCACCCTCGCAATTAAAATGTAACACTTTCTTCTTCTTCTTTTGCTCTCTTTTTCCCTCTGTATGCGTGTGTGTGTGCAACCCCTGACTCGAGGACGCGCCATACACCCGTGATCCCTCCGACTCCACCTTTATACATACATGCTCTTTTTTTCCCTCTATGCACACCTTTGGCTCTAGCGTCTTTCAATGCATTTCATGTATGACTTGAAATATTCATGAACGAGCCATGCACCGTGTATTATACATATATGTATAGACGCGAGCCTCTCCTACAACGTATCTATACACAGTAGCTCGGTTAGTAGCTACATAGGTTGGGGCGCGTGGCATTTTGCAACGTGAAAGACCGATAATTCATGAGTCGACGCGTGTTTATACCCACGTACGCAAGGCGGTAGTTTTTTTTTTTTTATGCCTTTCGAGCTCAGCGGTGGCGGCACCAGTGATGCTACATTACATACAAATATGCCGCATACGCGACGCAAAACACGCGTCTTTTTCTTTTTTTTTTTTTTTGCATCATACTGTATTTTTGCAAATATATATGTATACGCTGTTGTTTCCGTACGCGTTTTTTAAATATGGATCCTTCAAGAGTGCTCTCGTCCCTTTGTGTCTTTCTCCCTCGTTTGCTCCCTTCAAAGTAAACTGCGACAGCGGGGGGTCGGGATAACTTGATAAATCATATACACGAGCTACTGCGCGCGTATTCCATCATGTATAGGTATTATAAAATAGAGATGGGCGCTCGAATCGATTTATCGAGGAGCCACCGGACTACACGTGAATTCATCCGTAGATTGGACGTACGTGTATATGTATATACATACATGCGCGACGATTTAATTAATTTCGATTTGATAATACCTGTACCTCCGGATTTCGTCGACGGCGAGCGCGCTACCACCACTATAGCTACTACCCTATATCGGCGAATAAAATCGCGTTGGCAACAAATTCGTAGTTGTAGGTTTGTCCTCTCGCTTATATACTAATATAATATCCATATGCACATAGGTATTACGCGCGTATACATATACAAACAATAAAATACGTCGAAGCGAGCGGATGAAATCCCTCATTCGTACGAGCGCGCGATCGGGAATGGGCTAATCCCGCCCGATGATTACTCCCGAATGTACAACAGTTCTAGTTTCAACTATTGTTATTGTCATTGTCGTCGTAGTTGTTGTTGCAGTAGTTTGAAAACTCATAACAATTGAAATCGTGATTATAGTACCCGGGGATTTCACCACTACCGTAACCCGATGAGCAAAACTACAAAGTGACGAGTAATGTTTTTATCCATATATAATTAAAGGCGAACCTGAACACGAGCACGTGATTTTCTCCCCTCTGGCGTCCAGCTCTTTGTTTCACCCACTGTACCGTGCGGTCCCTTTGTATTTCAGGTGTCCAATTTATCATCGCAGGTGGACGCACACACGCGCGCAAATAAAGCCAACCCTCTGTCATAGTAGCCTACAAAGCAAACAGTAACGGCTATACTTACGTATAGCTATGTTATACCTGGGATGCAGCCGCAAAAGGTGTTTTGCCACATCATCAGACGCACACCTAACGCTGTGGGGACGAAGAATGAGGCAAGTTAAGGTATAGAGCAAGAGCTAGAGTAACGAGGAGACGTACCTATCTAGGTAGGAATTTGAATGAGGCAGCGCCGCGACGGGACCAAAGAGACTCGCAAGGGAGGAGTCTGCACATGGAAGAGCAGCCAAGGGTAAGTATATGTATACATGTTTATACACCTGTGCACGTAGCTGCGTTTAAAGTATTCGGCTCATTAGGCACGACGGTGCTCCCGGAGATAAGAATTGAGTGGCTTTACGAGCGGGAGAGCAGCTGCCGTGAGATTGCCCTTGCCGGGGAAAGAAAAAATTATCCCCCCTTCCCCTCTCTCCCTCCCAAGGGGTGAAGCGAAGATCATCGGTATGCGGGTCACTATGGTACTCGTTCACCCCCACGGCTCACGCCATACTGAGGATAAAAACGCGAGAGGGTGCAACGGAGCTAACCGTGAAGAAGATGAGAGTAATTTCGACTCTCTCGATATTCGATGGAAATTCAATATATAGGCATTTCGAGGGATATACCTGTGCATGGGTGTCGCCGGTGGCGGTGCCAATAATGGCGATGATACGGTATAGAAGAGCCTCATCCACCGTATGATGTAGGGGGGGGGGTGATGCAGACGGCACACAGAAAGAAGAAGAGGGAGAGAGGAAGCTTGCAGAGGCTCGCGCGCAATATCAGACAAACGAATAAGCCCGAAGCTCATGAAAATAAATTTCGCGGGGAGGGGGCCAAAGGCGCGCGCCCGCTTTATTCGCGACGCATATTTAAAGAGCTTCCATGTGTGCCCCGTATATACATGTATATGCATACCCACTCTGCTCGGGAGGGTCGGCGAGTATAAAGAGGGAGAGAGTCAGAGGGCGCGGAAAAAAGCAGCGCCGCGAGAAAGAGGAGGGAGTGGTACACGTATAGGAAACGGAGAAAAATAAAAAAAAAAAAGGGGGGGGCAAAGAGAGGAGTAGTCGCCGGGAGGAAGCCGGAGGCCTACAGCCCTGTATATGTATAGGGGAAGCGTATAGCGAGGGCCAATCGTTGCCTTCGATTGTCCGGGCATGCGCGCGCGTGTTTATCCAAGGGGAAAGCCGCGGAACCCGAGGGTACATCGGGCAGGAAAGGGGGTGCGCGCTACTACCGCTCCGATTGCGTTAGACAATTGACATCCGCGCGACGCTATGTGGACTCTTCTCCTCCCCCTTCCCTCTGTGTCCTATCTTATCCGCGCTGCAGTGCCGGATACAGCGCCATTTTCGGATTTTCCTCGGGAAAAACAGGAAAATGTTTTGACGCGCCCGAGCGCCGACGGGGGAAAGCGCTTTCCGATGTAACGCCGATGATCGGGCGATGGGAGTCACGTGCAACCGGGATGAACTTTTTTTATTTTTCCCCGAGTCCGCGCCGCGACCCATGAAACGAAATCGTTTTCCCGCGCACCGGCCAAGCCGATATTGACAGTCGAGAAGTGCACGTGTGCCCCTGTATGATGCGAGCCGGGGATAATACATTGGTGAACCAATCCACATATATACATACATCTACGTTTACCAACGCGTTTTTTGCATATGTGTGGGTACGTACGCCAAACAGCTGCTGTACGATATAGGATACACGGAATATATGTATAGGGAAGTGCGCAGGTTGGCTTTTAGGCGCCAGATATATACAGATTACAGCCACACGATGGATTTCGAGCACCAGCTTGAAACTTTCTGCCGTGTGATATAACAGTTATCAAATTTGAGATACGAATGAAAGCTCTTTTTACATCCATCCCCCAAATGGTATATATGGGTAATTTTACAAAATTGTGCAACGGATAGGTATCATATATTATATCCTTGCTTTTTGTCAAATACTGGATTTTCGTGTAATTACATAATATGTATAGGTAAGGCAATGTATGGTTAACATTTTTATGATAAAAGTACATACATATAGGACGACTGCATCAATAAATGACCAGGCACCATCGAGTGACTGAAACGAGAGAGAAAACATATTTGTTGTTATCACATGAGCATACTTTTATGCAATCAGTAATTATCATATAATCATTTTTATCGATAAGGCGATAACGATACAGTTGATGATGTATGTATGCATACGTAAATAATAGCGTATGTGTGCATGGCAGTGAAAAAAAAAAGCAGATGCTGAAAGCTCGGCTTCGTACGTACTATAATGGGTACACATATGTATATATAGATGTTGATGAAAATGATTGCGCGCTTGGTGACGTGATCCAGTCATTACTGGCATTAACTGGTCATTTACCGAGGCAGCCAGCGTGAATGCGAATTCCAATCAAGACTCGGTATACGAGTCGCTAAATTGCTTTCGTTCGAGCGACGTTTTAATTTGGAAGAGCAAATCTTTCTTTTTTTTTTTTTTTTTTTTTTCTCCAAATGACCCTCCGTTTTGTTTTGTTTTTCATCAATTTGAGTGTCCCCCACAACCCCCCACTCTCGATACCTTTTTTTTTTAATCCCGTAAATGACCAGATATTTGATGCGATTGTTGATGGGTGATGACTGATGGAGATTGATGAGACGATCCGTAAACAACAAAAATCCACGAAAATGCGCATGCAGCAGTGTATACGAATACATTTGAATGAATATGCGTACAGAGTTACGCCAACAGCCAGACTGGGTGATGGTAATTCATAAACTTTGATCGGATAAACGAAAACTTGCCCGAGGGTACGAATAAATTTGAAAAAAAAAAAACAAACCTTGGCCACGGTACAATAACCACCAAGATATTTCGATTATATCGTGTAACAGAAAGCCGTGGCACTGATACACGTACGTATCTCCTTGTCGGAGGAAGAGGGAGGTGGCATCAAAACGCTGTGTTTTCGTTGTACATTTATACACGCAGGAGAGAGAGCGACGGAGGCGGTAATCCGAGAAAGAGATATTAGAGCAGAGGCCATCGGATCTCCGCGCCCCTCGGCCGGCGTATGGAGAAGAACATTATTTCCGTGTTTTTTTCCCCCGCTCAGCCCCCTCCCCCTCCGAGAGATAATAGAGGTGACGCACGCCCCCTCGTGCATGTGTGTGGCACGAGCGCGTGTCGCACCCCTCTCCCCCGCGCCGCGGACCAACACGGAGAGGAGATCGTATTTCGATCGATCCCTCGCTCCGCCACGCATCAACTAAAAGACGTCGACGAAGACGAGCGATGAAAGAGGCTCTTACGCGCCGAGTGGACGTTTCGGTGCGTAAGTACAATACCCACCCTCGTACAGATATATACATATATACCTACAATCGCGGGAGCTTTCGATGGCCCACTTTCATTTTCTCAACTGAAGGGAGGATACCATGGTATATAGGTGTAGGCGTGCGTATATTAAGGAATGACTCCGCGCACACGCCGAAGGATCTACACGCGCTGTAAAGGTGTATACGTGCAGTAACCCACGGTCCTCGCGAGGAATCGATTTTCCTTGACGCATGCGCCAAGCGCTCGCGCTTTTGTATCTGTCTTGGCGGAATGAAAGAGCTTTTACAGAGAGAGAGCTTGTCTTCCACCCCCTTCGCTCTATATTGTAGCTTGCAGGGACGAAAAAAAGTCGAGTATTAGGGGGTGGGGAGGGGGGGCAGCGCGAAATTTCTTTTTCAGCCAATTTTCGCCCATAAGCGGGATGAGAGAGGGGACGAAAAACTTGGGACGACTCCCTTCTTCTGCAAACTTTACTTTCGCCAACACCGCGTATGAGTAACTTTTTAAGCGCCACCCTTGTACTTTGACCATCATATTGGAAAAAGCGCGAAGCCATGCGATCGAACTGTTGGGGGTGGCGAGAAAGACCGCAGCTCTGTATATTGTCTGGTGATAAACTCGGGTATAGCTACGAGGCCACGTTAATTAAAACAAATACGGCCCTTTTACGAGCCATCTGACGCACGTACAGGTATACGCATCGCCTACCCCCCCTTTGTCTCCTATCTGCCGGTCCAAAAGTAACCAATTTAAGTGTCACTCGGGGGGAAAAATTCGATTTGCGAGATCCCGATACGCGCGAACCGGTGTTATTTTCAAGAAAAACTGGCTCGTGCGCTACGTGTGCTTGGATTTTCAAAAAAAATGAATAAAATAAAAAAAAATAGTAGCTCGCGGGGGTGAAATTAGAAAAGCGATCGCACGGATATCGACTCGCCGAAGCTCGCGGGGCCGTATTATAAATATATAACCGTACATACGTCGAGAGAAAGCGACTCAAACTCCGCTCGGGAGCGCACACAGAGGCAATTTGTTTCCATAATATGCCTGCTGTACATGTGCAAGTCCTACGTATACGCTACGATTTGAAATATAGCGAGGCGGTGCGCGCTACACGCGGAGAGTACATCATGTTGTACACATCACGCACAGGCGCGCACAGGAGCCCTCGTGTATACACACATACATAATATACTGTATACACCCAACAACTGCAACACTGCACCCCTTGCTCCCTTACTCTGTGCATGTCTCCCCGTTCGCTTCTCCTCCCCTCGTATATTTGGTTTCGACTCGTCCCTCGGCGACGGTACTTCCGGTCCGCGCGCAAGTGGTCAATTAACTCGTTCCTATTTGTATCTTATCGATCGTGAAATTCGTGCGTTCTGAGGAGGGGCTCCTTTGACCATCCAATCTGCGCGCGAGGAGTATACGTGTGTGTGTGTGTGTGCATTGTGGAAGCCCGTCGAGTCGAGGAGACCCTGTTAATACACGCGGAGAAACCGTACACATACGCCACTGGGAGAGAGTGTGCGAGTGTAGCTTAGGTGAGCTTAGTCGAGGACGATTTACACGACTTGATGAATCTACCACCACCTCGTGTATACCTTATACCTACACGGCGCAGCTGTACCCTATACATCTCCCATTGTCATCTAGTGGACGATGCACTAGGAGTAAATAAATTCCAGAGAGGAATACTTGGGTGTGCAAAAAATGATCCCTTACCGCAAGTAGTATAGTCCGTAACCGGTCCTACGACTTTATTGTACCCGCCATTCTAGTCTTAGGTATATACTTGCAATCGCCGCCTTGATGAGTTGATACCACTATAGGTATATATACCGTGTACTCGCGTTTAGCTGCGTCAGTTGTGAGACTGCGCGTACAGTCTCGGTTATTTTGTTTGAAAAAAAAAAAAAAAAAAAAAAAATTAGATACTACGCAAGTGCAGTCAACAGTGTATAGTTACACGGTCGAAACACCAATGAGGCAAATGGTTAAAATAAGTGATTTGACAAGCTTTCCCAACAAGATATAAAAGCCAAAACCAAGGAGAAGAGCTTTCTCTAAAGTGAATTTCCATCTGATGTACTTACCCCGAGACCAAAAAGTGGACTAATTCACCTTTTGAAAGTTTGTAATTAACATTTTTAGTTTAAATTTTCAACCTAATGCTCTACGGATTATCATAGATGACGACCTTTTTTTGTCGTACACGTACAATGGGCATGAGAGATACATGCATACGCATGATGGGGAAGGTTAATTAACAGTATTACAATAAATGGATGAAACAGAAAGAGGGAGGGAGTCGGGCCAAAAATACACACAGAGCCAACCTTTCATTTTCGCCCTCGAGGAACGAAAGGGGGCGGGTGGGGGGTTTCCAATGTAATCTCGCGAGACACTGGGCATAATTTAAATTCAGCCACGTCAGGCCGGGCTGCGGGAAAAGAGGCAGGGGAATTTATCTTGGCACCTTTTCCTTCGTCAAATTGCTCTCCGCAGCAGTGGCAGTAGCAACAACGTCCCCAAGTGCCTCTCTCTCTCTCTCTGTATACATGTTAACGGGAGACATGTCGAGCACGGGTCGAGGGAGGAAGGGTTCGATGCGATATCAGCGTTATCGCGGCCAACATTGTCCCACCTAAATTTCCGGAGGCACCAAGACCGTCCAGCAGCTACACGCGCACACATATATGGACGTGCGATAGGGCTTTTGCTGGGGGGGGGGTGCCCAATAATGAATGCGCGTAAAAGTACAATCGCAGCCCAAGTCGCTCGATAATAATATCACGGCGTGGGGGAGGCGGTCAAGCCAATATCTCCCCTTATAATACATCGGTATAATTTTGGCGTGGCGCCTGCCGTGGCAGCACCAGACACAACAATGGGAAAGGATACTCGAGCGTATTCAATCGGGATACAAAATACGTGCCTCTATGTGTCGTATACGTGCGCCCATCCAAGTGACCAAGAGCCAGGGGGGAGAGAAACGTTTGAAAGCTCAGCCTCCCCTACACACATACATGTATATATAGGCACGTGGGCGTCAAACAGAAATATACCTATACTGCAAACGTCCATATACCGTAGGCATCGGCAACACTCATGTATACGATATATATATAAATATGTTCATACGAATGTATGTGTTCTTGCGAGGGATACACCTATATACATACCCATACGCATATGTATATCTGATGTAGCAGAGAGGAAACGAGGTATAGATCAGGCTGTGTATTATATCGACAGGGGAGCCGATGCGAGTTGTTGTTGATGTAGCATCGTGTAACATTTATGCCATTGAAAACTCAACAAACTCAAAAAAATGTGAAGCTATATGATCAAACGGTAGTTCCTTGGGATGAGCATTGTTCGCGCGATTAATCAAGAGTCGAGGATTTATCGGAGCAACGCGAATGTGCGATATTATTTCGCTTTGCCCTCCCAATCTAATATATCTTCCCGCTCCGCGTGTTATTACAAGATCTTGTTACACCGAAATTAGTTAATTGTATTAGGAGTGGGAACTACAGTGCCGGCAGTTCTCTCCCCGCAGCGGTAAGTAATGCGTGGGACGCTACGAGTATAATCTATAGCGCCCGAGGAGCGTATGTACTTATATGGCGATGGAGCTGAGAACGGCCAAGGGAAGTTTGTCCGGTTCCTCCCCTCCTCTCGACGCGGGGGACACAACTTTTTAGCTCCCGGCTCATCGTCGAGAGCTGTTTTTCCCTTTTCTATCTAGAACCATTACTCGATTGTGTCTTTTTTTTTTTTTTTTTTTTTTTTTTTCCGGTTCCGGTTGCGCATTTTTATTTCCCCCCAAGCGTTTATTATTCACGCGTTGTTTGGCCAAATCGATTAGAGTAGTTGACCTGCGTTTGCCCGTACGTACCTTTGGTGAACCAACGGAGCTTCAAAAAGCGATGCTGAAACGAAATTTCCAAGCTAAAAGCGGGGAAAAGCTGTTTTTGAATAAAGTAATGTTCTGTTAAAACTGCAGGAGGAGAGATTTATTTTTTAAAAGTTATTTGGCCGAAAAATCGGGAAAAAGCTCGGCAGGGGGTACATTGATGCATCGGGGTTTCTCCAACGCGTAATGATTCATGGCCGATTCATATCGCGTTTCTTCCCGTGACGGCTCCAGATACTTCATTTTCCTTCCCCCCCACGTTTGTGTTCTCGAGTTATCACTGCAGAACTGACAAGCTGCGTAGGGACATTTTATCGAAGGCACATCCGAAGATGAGCTTCCGCCCGTGGATGCGGGCTGTTTTGACTTACTACAAATGCTACTCGCTGAAAAAGCCATTTCGTATATCTTGACTGATATTCCAGCAGATCTCCCCCGATACCGAATAATCGAATACGAGATTTAGGGACTTCCGATGGAAAAGCTCTTTTAATATTTCAACAAATATCTATAACTTGTTCCCGAATTTATTGGGGGCACGAGCGACATCCGTTCAGTGAACGATATATTATATTTCGGGTCTCGCTGTTTTGATCAAAGTATTTCATTTGATCGCTATACAACCGCTGATGTTCAATATTAATGACCGGATTTACTCGTGTTTATAAAATGTCAGTCTTGAAAGTGCTGGAGGATGACTAATCAATCAAATTAATTTGTTAAACTGATCGTGACGTCACTGCCGAAATTGGATAAAATTTGAACAAAGTTTGTCATTATTCAAAATAAATTTCGTTACATTTAATGGATCATTTGATTTTGTTCTCAACTTGAACCATTTCTTCGTTTGAAATCAAATATTTGAGAAATTATTTATAAGAGACATGCATGTCGGCAATATTTTCAGGTGTAACAATGACGGAGTGGAACTTTGAATCGGAAACACGACATTTATGGCTAAAAGGGAAAAATGTCCTAAAAATGGGTGCAAAAGCGGCTAGTAGTGCACGAAATTTCGGATTCGTGCGGCCACACTAAACGCGAGCGATGGACTAATGCCGTGGAGTGCACGCATATACACGGTACAGCTATATAGGCATGTGGGGGGGGGGAGGGCTTTTTGACATCGCGTCAGCAGCAAGGTTTGTGGTGGCGACGCGGAAGGGGCGAGTTGATTTTTGAAATTGTTAAACTCGCAGTGGCTGACCCTAGCTTTTGTGGAAACGAGTGCCAAATCACAAGATAAAATCTATTTTTCACAAACGTCACGTTTTTACGTGTGTTTTTGAACAGCTTTGTTTTTTTTTTTTTTACTTTTGTTCTCAAAATCAGTATTGTGGTTTGAAAATTTGAATAAAAATTATGAATTTTTCATATAATTTGCTTTAAATTTCAGAAGAAAACTTAAAAAAAGTGTTTGATTTATTTTCATCTGACCCCGTATACGTGCAAAATAAGAGAGTCCCGTTCCGGGAGGTATGTTACAAAAAACTCCCTGTCTCTATTCCTGCGTCAGCTGATGGGAAAATAACTTTTGCTCGTCTAATTAGACTATTTATGTACGAAGGAGAGTTCAATGAGACCAGGATCAGAGTATTGACTCGATGAATAAATCAATCGCCTGCGGTGGCGAAACTTTCAGCGCATCTAAATAGCCGATAGTTTCAATTGTCAAGCGGCAATAATTAATAATAATAACTGCTGGAAGATCATCCGATCAGACGTTTTTTATACATATAGTAATACACGTTTAATGTATAATTCATTAAAAAAACGATTTGATAAAAATAAACCATCAGTGATGCATGACGATTTATTTTTCTTGAACCATCGTTTGGAAGGATTATGTACCACCCTCTTTTCTTGCTATCAGCAGTACTCGTAATCTAATATGCCACGATTTAAAGTGTAAGCACGCGTAAGTGTATATATTATATATATGTGCAGTGCACAAACAAAAGCAGATTCTTCCTGGCGTACATAAAAAACGACGGAAAAAGGGGGGGTCCTCTTTGGGGGTAAGAAGCAAACTTAATGGAGTTATTTCGTAATTTGTCATTTTTTAAAAGGAAGAGCAACAGCCGCGGCCGACTCGGTGGAAAATAATAACAACGCGGAAGCGCGCGCCGGGAACGATGGAGAATAATGGGGCGAGCCGCGGAGAGAGAGAGAGCCGAGGTGCACGTATAGCCGTGTATTGCACGGGAGCGCTCGTCTGGGGCCCGATATTGTAATATGATTCCAAGCAAAGGCAGTTCAATAACCAGTTTTCATTGTACCGCGCCAGGGTATATACGCGGGTGGTGCTCTCTCTCTCTCCCCGGGAAAGCTGCTCTGATTAACGTCACCCTTTGAACGAAAACAGTGTAGCTCTTGTGTGTTTTTGTGCCTTTGTGCGCACCTCCCTCCCTCCCTCTCTTTTTTTTTTTTTTTTTCGCATCGCTTCTAATGCTGCCGCTACGGGGAAAACCGATGCGCCCTGTATTTACGAAAATTTGTACGCTGCAGGCTTTTAACGAGCTCTGGCTTTTTTCGCTCCGGGCGCCCCGGTGGCTGACTCCCGACTCGGGTCAACGCGATTTGCATTATTTAATGGGCGCGGAAAACACGTTAAGCTCGTCCCCGGCCGGCCGTAGGCGGAGATCGGAAGGAAAGCGTACACCTCATCGCGCTCGTTTGCCCATTATCGCGGCTGCTAGGCTCCACCCTGTAGATTTTTCTTTTTTTTTCTCTCCGAAAGTGCGAAAATTGCAGCAGAGTTGGGGTGAATTTACGCTCGCCCAGTGCATATTCGAGGCACAGTTGGCATCAAAGTACTGCGGGTGTGCGACCCGGCAAATTCAAAGGTCTCTCGCAGGCCGTACGTATCAGTTACAACAATTAGCGCGGAAACTGCTTTAAATTCCGAGAGTCTGTTGGGCGACGTAACGGGAGGGGAAGCTATATCCACTCTCCCCGCGAGCGAGTACGCCAGTGCGTATATATATATAATATTGTGCGTATTTTTGCATTAGAGTTCACTCGCGGGGAAACGTGAATTATCGGCTCATTGATGCAAAATGTGCGCTAGTGTGTGGCGTTATATTCCCTCGGCTCATTTTGCGCGGCGCATCGCGAGCGGAGGGTCGTTTCACAAAGGGTGGAAGGAGGATGAGGATGGAGGTATAAAAAGAGCGTAGTAATCATTATTATTACTGAATCAATAAAAAAAAAAATAAAAAAAAATAACAATATCTTGTTCACGCACCTCACCCAACGCGCATATATTTTATAACCCACTTTACCATCAATTTCACTCACCAATGTTTGTAAAGTTACGGAATATTCTCATTTTTTTTTTTTTTTGTTCGGTTGTTGAAATTGGTTTTTTCAAAAAGCCCAGCTCTGGAGTCGAGAAAAGCATTTTACAAAATTGCGCGGAGCAACATTGTTTAATGATGGATAAAACTCATTGTTTTTTTCGATCGCTTCGTTCATTCGAGGTGAAAATCCTTGCTCGCTTGGTTGATTGGAGTATTGAAAAGAAAGAGAGAAAAAAAAGGGGGGGGATTAAAAATAGCACGCACACAGAATATAATGTAACAGATATTGTTTGCCCCACATAGTGGACGTGTTATATTTTTACATAAAATTCAAAAATGTCAAAGAGGGTTATCAAACCATTTGCGCTCCGTTGAATAACCATGCATTTATTGTTATTATACATATATGGTGAAAATGAGATATGGTGATAAGACCCGACGGAGCTGGACCGATCTTTTGCCCTTTGAAACGGATTGTGCCGAGGTGGAGCGTAAATATTATTCCTAATATCTTTAAATACTAGAGGAGTTGGGGAATGTCTCGGCTTAACCCTAAGAAGAAGCATCAAGGGTGGCCGGTCGAAAATGTGTTTGTTTTCGCTTCACTGATATACATACAGAGTATAAGATATAGCCCCCCCACAGGAGCGGCGCGCCGGGCCTTTTTTCTCTTTAAAGTTGCTCACGTCACTGAGTGTTTTAAAATGAAAAAAAAAAAAAAAAAAAAAAATCACCCTTTTCCCGCACCGTCAGTTATATTGACTTGTGTTTGTGTATTCAACTGCAGAGACGGAGAGATGGCTCTCCGAAGTTCTTGGAATAAAAACTAAACTCGACATCTGCTCGAGAGCAAAACCTTTTTTTTTGTGTTTGTGTTCTGCCGAACGTCATCTGCATTTGAATGAAACGGAAAATTTTATTTTCTTGGAGATGAGAAGAAAAGTAAATGAGCTTATTATATTTTTGGAGTTTCACTCCGAAGCAACAGATATCGATCCGACCTACACACTGTATCTTACGTGACGCAATTAAATGAGGTCGGCGAACTCCCTAGAGTTTATCCTTTTTTTTTTAATATTCCGCAACGGTTGCGAGTGCATCTATTCATAGAACATTAACCACTTGACCTTTTTTTTAAAAAGCATGCAAAACTCAATTTGAGAGATGAATTACTAGCATCGTCGAGCTCAAGCTAATAAAAATGGAATAAGGTTTGTTTGGAACTTTGTATACTTACTATAATTTGTCAATAATTGTTGATTACATGAATAATTATTCTGTCATTCAATGGCGTATCGATAAAAATTAAAATTTAAAAATGAATCATGTTAAATGCAATGAAAGATGATGCGGTTGATGATGTTTTATTATTAATATTATATATATCCATGACCATGCATCAATGACCTTTAACTGAACTATAAATATCATCGCGTATGTATTGTTTGCACCAGTACTCGCGTTATAAATACATTCCCTCTTTATTTATGAGAGTACAGAGCTGTGACATATAAAGAATGGATGTACCTTATAAATCAGAATAAATAAAAAAGGTTTCAATTTGGAGCCTTAAAACACAGGCACCATAGATCTTTGGATAATACTTATTGAGCGTTGCGTTCGTAAATCTCGCGGGGGAGCTGAACTCAATTTAGGCCAATCTAAGAAGACGTGACTTATATGTGCACATGAACAATGGCGTAATAAGATAATAACATCAACACACCGTCGTCAATAAACGGCATTCAAGTTTTTTGGTCCAAACGAATTTGACTCTGTGTTGACCTGGTAATTAAAAAAAAAAAAAAAAAAAAAAAAAAAATCTCGGATTTTGTAATTGCGCGACGACTGATTTCGTATGAAGAAAACAAACACGGAGCCCAGCATAAATATAGTTCAGCGGAAACGTCACAGATGAGACGGGCCGCCAAAAGCAGACATCAGCTGGCAATGAGTATAAAAAAGGAGCATCGAGTGGGGGACTCACCTGGCGTGCCTCCTTGGAAGCGGGGGCGGCACGGGATTGTGGTAATTGTCCATCATCGCGTACGAGTCCCTGTCGGCCGGCTCGAGTTTTTGCGACTGCGATGGCTCCTGCTGCTCGTAGCTGTCGAGCTGGTCCAGCCGTAGGAGCTCCGCGTCGCGGGGCGAGTGGAGCTCGCAGTGGGCTACGTGTAGCAAAGGCCTGAGGCTGGAGCCGCCCTCGCGCTGCTGCTGCTGCTGTTGAAGCGACGGGGGTGTCTGGGGCTGCTGGACCACCCCACCGACGCGCGAGGGCGGCCCCTCCCGGAGCAAGCCCGGGGGGGCGGTGGCCACCGGGTCTAGGCCATTGGCGAGCCGGTACTGGTGCTCCTCGCCCCAAATCTCGAACTCACCGGCGGCCGAGTAGTCGCCGAAGCCCGACGTCTCCTTCAGGGTGGAGCGGGCGGCTGAGCTGCTGGTGGAGTGGCCGCTGCTACCCCCAGGCCCCCGGGCCTCGAGGCTCGAGGAGCCCGAGCCCGAGCCCGCGCACCGCTCCTCCCGCCTGCGTTTGCGACTTATCTTGAAGGAGAGGCGGCAGCGGTGGCCCGAGCCGCCAAAGACCTAGCTCTCCGACCGGGGGGGGGGGGGAGCCCTTTCGCGCGCTCGATCGTCCACGCTCACCGGCTGCCACCCGGGACTACAGCACCAGCCGCGCACATCACTCTCGATCTTCACCGATCTCTCTTTTTTTTCGCGATACGAAATACCGCGGCCAGTCACTCAGTCTTTGTATATACCTATATTATACAAATATGGTAAATTAATAACCTCGCGCACAGACACAAGTAAACAAACAAACACGGGTCACTCGCGGCGAGGAGCCTCCAGGATCGATCATCCACTGCGGGCCTCCTTCGCCTCTTCCTTCTCCTGCCCGATGCTGCCGTGCACTGCGGCAGCGCTGGCGTATATCCCCCTCTCGCTCCTCTAATTGGGTCAGGCGCCGGCGCTAAAGCCCACCTCGATCCTCCTTCGTCTCCTCGTCCTCGTAGTCCTGGCTGGACATGAACGACCCGTGCCAATGGAATCCTTGGTGGCTCGCGTCCACGCAGTTGTTGTCACTGTAACATCACTGCAGCTGAAGGAGCGGTAGGTACAGTGCGTTGTGTGTATGGCTGTTGTATAAATATACACCCGGCACAAACAGCTCCGATTTGAAGACTGACTGAACCGAGAGAGCAGACTGAGCAGACGAGAACAAAACTGGAGAGAGGGCAGATTCCCTGTGTGTACGTGTATATGAATATATATGTATATATATACGTTTGTGTGCGCAGAGCGGAGGCTGCGATGTAGAGAGAACGCGAGCTGGCTGCTGTGTGTGGTATAGAGAAGTGGAGTGACACCGTCGGAGCGCGCCGCGCGCCATAGCCGTTGCTTCCCCCACTTCTTTCCATGGCCCTTATGCAGCCATACCGTCATGGTGTATACAAATATATGTGTACATGTAAAAATCTCCGAAAAGTTACGAGATTGAGATAATCATTGTTTATTTAATTCTTACTTTTTGCACGGTTCAAGTATTATTTATTACCTTCTGTGGATTTAAAATCGCTCATTTATTATTACGGCATTGTGTTAAACTTCGATCGAGTTTTACCATGTATTCTATAGAAAATGACACTTTGAAAAGATTGATGGCGCATCGCAAATTATACTTATTGTGTACTTTTTTTTCTTTCTTTTTAAGGAAATGTTATAATAATAATAATAATAATAATTGCACGTTATTTAACTTGGCTTGCGAGTGATTCGAGTTTGCCTTATTATTGGTAAAAGTTTGGGAACAAACGATAACTGCCCACTTTATTAAGTCGTTGATTAAATAAACCATTTTTATTCTAAAATGTCCATAATTACACCAGAATTCAGATTACAAGCCTTGTTTCAACAGTACTGTCGATTTTTCTCCAAACGAATATTCCAACTTTGTTTCCTTCCGTACATGATCATTATTTCTTATATATATATATTTTTTTTTTAATGCCAATTATTTTGTCAATGCTACGATAAAACAATGTCCTGTTTTTTTTTCCCGCGATGTACAACTAGATATTTTTTTATTTACCATCGAAGCAGTTATTGGGTGTAAAAAATCGGCATAAGCTATCGTTCCAAAAAAGATGTAGAAAGCACCGAAGACAAACTTCAAACTAATAAAACCTTCCATGGAGTCACGCATCATTTAGATAATAGTTTTACATGAACCAAACAATATTTATCAACAATGATAATATATATGATAAAATCCTTACGTATGTATACATTATCGTACTCGCAATCGATTTCAGATAACTTCCCCAACCTGTTCAACATGTATGGGCAATTTTACCAATTCCGAACTTACAGATTCTCTCAACTGCCTACAAATACGTTAAAACTATAAATTAATGATGTAGTTGTAAAATTGTGTTGTGAAGGCAAGTATTTTTCAAAATTTTCCATACCCCCTTGCGACTCGAAAAGTGTTTTTTCATAGATTTGTACATTCGTACGTATATATCCCGAGGCGCTGCAGGGCGCGCATATATCTCTCCCCCTGTAACCCTGTATACACTCGGCGCTTGCGCTCGCATGCCAATCCTGCTCTCTCGCTCCCACTCACTGCCGATCATGCAGGTTATATTCTGCTCGCTCCGACGCTCATGCCGCAGCACACACACACACACACGGCGCAAGGGTTCATGAATAAAAGTAGAGGTTGACAGGAGCAATGGTACAGCCAAGGATGTGACTCACATCATGTGAGGTAGGTATAGAGCAAAGTGCCCACTGCGCAGCCCCCACACACGCACACACAAGCGCAGGACGCGAAGGGTCATTGCGATCCTCGCGCCGCCGGGCGTCCTTTGCGCTCGATTTTACTCTGCCGCGGCGTGTCCCCGTACATATATGTATACGGCCGCGTGAGGATCATCCGCGAAGGAGAGCGCGAAAACGCAGATCCACGGGTAATATAATTATTGGGTGTGGCGTTTTTGGGATTTTTTAAAACTTAATTTTCCCGCACGCACCCTCCAAGTGCCCGAGGAGGACGGGTGTACATCATCATCTGCCATGGACGCCGTTTGTCTTGTGCCGCGCGGGAAGAGCGGAGCGTATACTCCTCGGCTGCAGCGTGAGAGATTCTTATCTATCGTCGCGTGGAGTTTTGCAAACGCTTTTCCCGAGCACGCGAGCTCTTCGGCCCACGGGTTAACATATACTCACAAAGGGATCGCGTGTCCTTCCCCGAGTTTGTTCGGACTTGAAAAGCCATACACGCGTTTCGGATAATAATTACGTCTTTGCCTCTTTTCTTTTTTTTTTTTTTTATATATATATATATTATTACTATTATTATTTTCAATCGTACAGTCGCATTGTTTTCCTCGGATCTCAACTGTATAATGGATTGCGTTGTAAAGCTTGCATTTAATTCATCACGATCGAAATCGGCATTTTATTGTCGGGTTGTGTACATTGTTTCCATTCATCGTGCCCGTACGTAGGTACACCTAATAGGTATACATTTTGCAATGACGACGTATATTTTAATAGCGCAAACGGCAATCGTAAATTCAATGGAAACGATATGATAAAACAAATTAATTACGATGAATTCTACACTTTACTATAGTTAATCAAAAGTTTGCCCCAACCGTTTCGCCGCGCGTTAATTATGGCACCCCATCCAATAATATCCGCGATGTATATACGCGCGATCAGGTTGCCCATAAGATTGTGTGCGTTATACGCGCGCACACATCTCCTGTACAGCTGATTATACACAATACACGTATTTTATGTACGGGTATGTAGATACACTACATATACATATACCCTGCGAACTAACTATAGAGTTCCTTATACAGCTGATGGAGGATGGGTTATATTGCGTGCGTAGGTATATGGGTGGAGTGAGTAAATGTATGCATGTAGCAGAGAGATACGCGGAGGCCGGGGGCTCGATGAAAGCTCACGAGCGATCGCGCCAATGTACATGGCAAAGGGGCCGCCCTCGTGCATGCCCTACCTTAGGTACACACTCATATGTGTTCACGTGTAGTTTTGCACGCGCTGTACATAATGTATACACGATGGGGGGGAAGGGATTTTTGATTCAAGGACCGGGTAGGTATACCCAGTGGCAGGGAGAATCTGTTGCCCAGCGAAAGGGGGAGCCAATAATTCACGAAAAGGGCTCCTCGGGATTCTCGAAAATTTTTTTTGAAGCTCAGGGAACGTATAGGTATACCTTTACTCGTGTACATATTGCACGCGCTCTTCCCTCCTCTCTCTAGATATATATATATAATACTTTCGGAGCGGGGGAAAGGGTAAATCCGGGATCAAATTGATTTAGCTGGCCTCCCGGTACGCGTATATTTGTGTACCCTCGCCTATCTCTTTTTTGCTACATCTATAGGGACGTATATGCATAAGGGTTCTGGGCGCCCACAAGCTCATCTATAATAATACACCATACGGCAAGCATATGAATATAGGAGTACAAAAAGTATAGGCACACCTATACCTACCTTGTACCTGTAAGCGATTAGTTATCGATTCGGCATATAGCTGCTCGTTCGCGATGATTGCGGCGATTAGTGACTTTTGTGCGCTCGGAGGGGACCCGAAGCTATAATTATACACGCACATCATCAACGGAGCGTCGAGAGAGTGTGCTGCTGGCCCCATTGTTATGGTAATGAAGGCGCGAGGGAAGATGGAAAAATTAATGGCACACGACCAGTGACGCGTATACTCAATCTCGCGCCCTCGCCCATACAATATATACACACCTGTGTACATGCATACGGGAGTGCCCAACGAGCTTCATAATGTACCCCCATCCCCCTTCACCCTTCGCTCGGTACAGCGATGCAGGGAAAATATATAAAGCTCTGCAGCGAGCTGCCATCCCCTATATATATATATATATATATGCTTGCACCCTTCGTCTACTCTCCGCTGGCGCCCCGTAACGAACAAAATCAATTTGGGTCAGTTGCCGATGGAATCGAGTTTGCTGATTCGAAATTACACGCGAGCCCGCATAGGCCGGTTCGTTAAAAACAAAAAAAAACGGTGGGCGCCGGGAGGAGGGAAGAAAAAAAAGCTCTCGGGGGTAAACAAGTTAGCAACATCATCATCATCATCGCTTCACACGCTGGTATGGGTGCACATGTATATTACATTGACAAAGGCGGTGCGACGTGTGCCTGTACAGTATGTGGACAGAGCGGACTATAAAAGTTGGTGGGGGGTCGATGATGGGTTGTCGCTTCAGCTGGTAGGCGATAAAGTTGACGGATCACTCTAATTTTGTTTCAAAGGATTTAACGCGAAAGTTTCGGAAAAATGGGAGAGCACGTGGCTGCGAGATATGTAGCGCGGTAATTTTCACGGGTGAAAACAGACGGGAAAAATTATACGGCGCTAAAACGTGCGCTTCGACATGGAAATCCAGTGAAACTCGGTCCAGCAGCCGCGCGTAAATAGTCGCACGAGTGGAGGGCGGCAAAATCTAATTCCAATGCGAAGCCCCCGTTCCGTGATGAAACAATGCCTCCGTTGAACAATAATGTGGTCAGTGCGTCGGGTGACTTAAAATTCAATACGCTTAGGTAATATCGTTACGGCGCCGTTCGCGTGACTCGACAAAGCGAGGCCTCTACTACTGCACGCAGTTGCTGAATTACAGTGAGGAAACGTATAACGGAATGGTGCAACTCTGGGTCGGCCAGAACCATCTTTCGCCATCTTCGTATACCTATAATACCGGGAAATGCTGCAGTGTGCGACATACCGGTGGCAAATACAAAGTGTATACACCTGCCTTACCCGTTTACCCTCGAACTTTCATTTCCGTTTTATCCATTTTGAAATTTCGACAGCTAATTTATTTCTTTTTTTTTTTTTTATTTTATTTACCAGAAAAATATCCTCACTGCGATTTTTAATAAACAGTCGGAGCTTTTGGTGATATTGTGCCGTTTGTTACGTTTTTCATCAACTTTTCCAAGCAGCAGACTAGGGTACGGTTTTTTTTAATTAAAATGCCTCTTCCAAAAAATACTCATCATCCCGACGCGGGTGCACTCTATAAAATAAGTGGTTGTAAGTTGCTTGGCGCTCGAAACGAGCTTGTATTTCGTTGATTGTTTGCAAGAGTATGGGAAATAAATTAAATTTTTGCTGAAAGTAAACATATGTGCTCGTGCGAACAATCGTTTGAAACAAAAAACGAAAAAGAATAATTACAAAAGTGAGGCAGAAGCAGCAGCTCATGTGACTCAAATATGCCAAAGAGAGACTTGCACACAACCCAAACCGAGAGTGAAAAAAAAAAAAAAAAAAAAGGAAAAAGTTGGCAAAGGAAAGAAAAGGAAAATATGTAAGGAACCGAAAGACTTCAAAATACACATACATAGGCGAGGGTAGCAAGCCCAGATGCTCTCGCTGCAAAATTGCATTTCGCTTATTTAACGCCAGCGACGGCGCGGCTATGCGAAGACCGAGCACCAGCATAACCCGATTTGCGGCCACAAAAAGTTAGCAGCAGTATTCAAACTGTACGACGAGCGGGAGCGCGATAAGGCAAGTTTGAAAAAGTAAGACGATGCCTCAACAGCCGAGCGACTATTAGCTTCTGATTCGCAGACTCGAGTTTTCGGAAAGCAAAAGGAAATTATTTTTTTATCAATATATCACCAATACTTTGGATTATTAATGTCTCTTTTATCCAATTCAAGAATTTTACCAACATGTATGGTAAAAACAAAATGTTCGTAGTGATATAGCAGACTGTCTACAACGATATTCCAGCTTCAGAAAAATTTTGCCATGGCCTACTTCGCGTAAAATAACGATTTCTTCTTCAGAAATAAGCCTTATCTGTAACGCTTATAAGTATAAATTTTTAAAATAGCATTCTTGAAAAATCACCTCAAATACTAAATTAGCCTTGTAGTTCGTATACTGTATCCCAGCGAAATTTTCGGGCGTTTTTTACACGTTACAATTCACCACGTGCATGTTTATATGAATGAATTTAAAATAATAAGAATTTCGTTGTGATCACATAATAACGGTTAAAGAGAAAAAAAAAAAAATTTCTCACGTTTATTTATTAATCATGCGTATCTTGCAAAGTATGTACAGGGGTTCTCTACGTAGCAGATGCTTATACATGCATAGTCGGAGAGACCGACTGCAGGGGGACTCGAGACAATCCCAAGCTGCCTCAGCTTCTCCGCGTGTTCCTGACCCCTTCGCGAGCATCACCGTTTACGTACAGTTGTATGTATATATTGGCACGCTCAGGTGCGTAAAGCCACTCTAGTATACATATGCACGGGCGCGCGCATACACCCACGCGCAAAGGTACATCGACCCCAGCCTCCCCGTGTATACAGAGTCCTGACGCGGACGTTGAATAGAAAAATTCATATAGAGGGTATGAACAAACTGCTGATAACAAATCTTTGTTTTTCAGCATCGCTGCCGTTTGATTTGACAGTTGGGGGGAGCAACAATTGTATCGCTCCCTCTCTGTCTTCCTATATACGGTCCATAGTTTTCAAGCGAGCTCGGGGCGAGTATCTTTTCATGGGCACGTGGCTTTACAAGTTCACTTGTCTTGGATTAGATTTTTTCCACTTTTTCTTCCGCAGAGTAATTTTTCGTGTGTGATGTTTTGGGAATCGTTGGAAATAAAGTAGCTTCTAAAAAGCACGAAGCACTACGCAATAAATTAATCATCGCGTCGGAACTAACAAGGTTCATACTACTAAACGGCACAACTTTTTCACCATGAATTTTGACGTGGGCATAGGCCCATTGAAAGCAAACTCGCTTGCTTCAACAGTTTTCGGGGCGTTTTTGCATTGCCGGATATCGGTTTACCATAGCCAAATAAAGAGCCCTTAATGATTATACACACCATAAAATTCGACGTGTAAGCCTTACTTTTCCCCAACAGGACGATGAATAAAACACCATACCCGATCAAGTCTCGAGCGTGCGCACGTATAGTTTTGGAGTTTTAATTTTTCACCAACTTGGTACGCAAGATAATTGAAATTGTATTTATTACAATTATGCACGTACTCTGGTTAACATTGAATGACCTATGGCACTCGTTCCCGGGAGCGAAGGAGGAGCTACGTATTATGGAGTCGAATGAAAATTTACCACACGAGCTTGATTTACAATACTGATAAATATTTCAAGCGCGCCGTGCAGTCACTGACTTATTTAAAAGACTAAACGACGTGCAAGCACTTGTTTTTCATACACCTAAAATTGCCTGTACAAAATTCTTAAAAAAAAAAAAAAAGAACCATACGTTTGTCGTAAACAACGTGGTGCATTTTTCAAGCTCTCCGTCCACGAGGTGAGAAAACAGATATGTATACGTATCGATCGATCATCAGCAGCTAGCTCAGCCATGTATACTTTGCGGGTGGAAAAATGAAGAGTACATTCGTATCCGTCCCTGTCGGCTCCCTTGACTTTAATGCGCATAAGAGCGCGGGTGTAGCAGCTAATGCCTTATGCAGAGAGCCACTCCGCGGTACGAGAGGGAGAGACGTGCAGTAGGGAGGCAAAGGGAATACAGGAAGCCGGGGGTCCGCACGCAACCTAATGCATATACAATGTCCGCGGACGCGCAGGCGCCCCGGGTAATCGCGAGACGCATTGAGAGATTTCTCGCGCGAGGAGTAGCCCCTTCTTGGCCCGACTCGGTCCCGCTCGTTTCATCTTCTCATCCTCTCAACCGATGACCTCCCGATGGGGAAAAAAAAAAAATAAAATAAAAATAAACTGGACACACTTTTGTTTCTCGCGCGAGAGGATCAGAGCCACTTCCTGCAGCTTCGTTAGTTAGCGTTATCGGACGATCGGCGCTTCGTCCTGGCGGGTGCGTGCAAGCAGCTCTTGCTTCCTGGCGCATCGATCGACCCTTGGAAATATTGTCAACGCGACCCGGTGCGCCTGCGCTCACCCTCCTCGCGTCGCGGCCCTTATACTTTTATTGTACGTATATACATATGTACCTGTATACGTTTGTGCGCCTTGTACTACCCACCTAGTGAATATTACATGGCTCACGGGTGTGCAGGTTGCGCGAGATTGTCCCGAATGTGGAATAAGAGCCAGCTGTGGGCGAGGGCCTGGCCGGCGTTCGAGTGTACACCTATAACAGGACACCTTTGTCGTGTATATGCAGTGAACACACTAAACTCCAGACTGGAGAATTTTTTCCTCGTCCCTCTGGCCAGCCCCAGCGTTGCTCGATGGCTTTTGACTTTTTCAAGCTGTGCATCATGAATGCCCGTGCCAACTTTTGCGGAGAATAATTCACGGGGGAGAGAGTCAAAGAGAGACCCCCCCCTCCGGAGTAATGAATATCCCTGGAAGAACGTCCATGATTGATGAATCGGGGGCTTTTTTGGAGATGAAAAATCGTCGATTAACAAGCCCCCAACAGATAACCATGTGTATATATTCACAAGTGAATCCCTTTGCGCGATAACGAAGGTGAAACCGAAATAATTACATTCGTGACTTTTGCGTTGGTTACCTCGTCGGCAGAGGTGTGGAGAGGAGTAGCAGTCGAGCCGGCTGAAAGTTCGTCGCCGCGAATTCTCATTACCGACAAAAATAAACAGAGCAAATAGAGCTTTGCGATGAAAAAAAAGAGAAAAAAAAAAAAAAAAAACGCACTTTCATCAAAAAGCGGAAATGAAGGAAAGTCCCGCGGCACATTGCGATGATGAGGAATCCCGGGGCGCAGGGGGGGGCGGGGTAGGACTGCCGGGAAACAAAAAAAAAAAAAAAAAAAAAAAAAAGTAGGTTAATTTTGGCACAAAACAGAGGGAGGGAGCAGGTCGCTTTAAAAATCAAAATACAGAGCGAGCACAAGTGGTTCAGCCCCCAACCCTGGGTTATGCACTTGATACCAACATCCACCGCGAGCGCTCTTAGTCTTTTTTGTTCCTCTTTCCACGTCCTCCCGTTCCGGCGATGATTTATCAAAGTCACCCCCGTGCAACGTTACAACATACATGTGCGCGGGTGTGTGTGTGTGTGCACCCTTGGAGGAGGGGGGTGGTTGAAAGGGGCGCGAGAAAAAGCGAGAGCCGGATTTCAAGAACTCTACTCCCTTTTTGTCCGACGCCAGCGAGCGGCTAATGGCGTAACTTGATAGAGTGCGAAATACGCGCCCCGTGAATCCGAGCGTGCGAAATTTGTCCTCGCGCGCGCTCTATATACATATACATATATATATATTGGCCACGCGTACCGTGTATACATATATATACATGTATAAGCGCAGGGAGATAGTTGGAGCTTTTCTAACGAGATTCCCGAGCGCCGGTGGCTTCAGCCTATTATACGTGTACGTAGCTGCTCGGCCTTTTTTTTTTTCTTTTCTTTTCGCGCTCGCTTACCCGTTAAACCGAGGGACGCGCTTAATATGCGCCAAGCCTAATGTACCGAGCGGGATTTAATGTATGCAGCGCGTGTTTTAATCGTGTACACGGGGCTCGCGGGGGAAGCATCGCCTACAGGAGTACAGGATATACCTTCTGTTATCCACGTTGATGCTCAACTATTACGTCCAACGTAAGCTCATGACAATGCTCGATTGCACACGTTCAATGTAACTGTGTGTGTATTACTCACTCCGAGTGCATCTATATTTATAGAAAACATTTGAGTCATCAAAACCGTTATTAGCTCGAGTTGCGGCTGTAATTCATCATTTTTTGACGGAGAGACTATGGGGGGTGAATTTTGAATTTGAAACGCATTGCATGCCGCAGGCAAATTGTGATTCAATAAAAGTGCCTTGGAGCCTGACGTAAGAGCTACTCGTACTTTTTGCAGTGCAGCCACTCGAATGGCCAATAAAGTTATTAGTCTCGACACGGAGGCCCGTATAATTCGTCCATTCGTCTCATTCAAATGTGTATCTCTGCAGGGGTTGGAAAAATTCCAAGTGCTACGGTATACGTGTATACACGCAAATGTGAGTGCATCTCATCTTGCTTCGATTCCACACGTTATTTATTGTGTATTAAAACAGTAAGATAATAAATTTCACACTTAAAAAAGATTGAGTATTAATCTTGTTACGTTTTTATTGGTATTTTTACTGTAAAATTACCAAGATTGTGTTTTATCATGCAACTTGTGACGTAATAGACTGTACAAGAGATATATATTATGTGGAGTTAATCGTCGCACATAATATCCAACACGTTTATACCTACTTGAAAATTCAAGGTCACGTTAAGTAAGAAAATTGTAAGTTGAAATTACCATACTAATGCATTATTTGTAAGTTGTAAACTAATTTATCAAAACAAGATATCATTGTCATGAATTTCAATGAATCGGTTCTGCTTACGCTTACTAAGCAGTCACGTTTGTGATTGGTGCAGACTTAATGGCTTCGTCAATTTTGTAACTATGTTGTTGTGCTCACTATCATGGAGTGAAAGTTGAAATTTGTGATGTCAGTACTTTCAAAATTATTTTCCACAACAATGCACATTTTCGATACAGCGTCCATGCAAGTCACCTCGGAAGTCTTAGATGAGTAGTATTGAAACCTACGAATGAAGACGTACTTACATTTCATCTCTTTAATTATTACGTTAATTCAGAGGGATGATTAATTGTTGACATACATCAAGAAAATTTCGTCAAGTTCAGTCTGTTTAATCAATATTTGGCTTAATTGAATAAACATGTGCTTAAAAGTAGTTAAAGTTTCATACCTGGGCTCAAACAACTGACGGTAATTCGCTTAAGGAACTATTTTTTTCTGATTTAGGAAAAAAACTATTGCTTAGTATTCTCTTTTTTTTTAATTTACATTGTGACAGTGTTATAAAAAAAAAAGGATCACAATCATCTTCACATTCAACAAAATGGATCTCGTAGATGTGATGAGGTAAGCAGTTTTTTTTGTTATATTTAAAGTTACCGTGATAAATAATTAGTGACATTTTATTAAAAAAAAAAAAAAAAACTACTTGCTCTTTTAAACAAATGTAGAATTTTGTTATTACACCCATGTGAATATTTTTAGCGACTGTAACATATTATGGAAAGTGATTGACGTAATGCAACTGGTGATAATAGTACTGGGCAACATCACGGCCATCCTGACTGTGATACTGAGCCGTGGCCAACAACAGAGCATCACCTCGAACCCTCTGATCCTAAGTCTCGCAGTGTCGGATTTGCTCGTTGGTTTTGCGGCACTGTACAATTTCACCGTCATCGACGAATCTCTGCACGACAACAAGTATCCGTGCCTGCTGAGGTTAGTCCATACGTGTACCTTCAGTTTAAAATGCCATTTCTATAAATCCAAAGTCCCCAGGTATACGTATTTGTATTTTCCACGCATATTTATAACCATATTCGTTACTCCATCGACCAGATTTGTACTGTTGTGCGGTTCCTGCTTAACAAGCTTCTACAACATCGTGGCGATAGCCGTCGATCGTTACATCGCGATACTTTACCCGCTCAAGTACCAGCTGTACATGACCGAGGGCGTGATATCTGCCATGGTAATAGTCATCTGGTCGGCAGCTTGGATGGTATCGACGGTACCGTTCTACTGGAACACTTACGATCCAAAGTGCGAGTGCTGGCTCCACGCGGTAGTTCCCAGGTATGAAGATCGAGATGATTTGATGGTCAGGTCCGACAATCTCGTGTGACTTTTTCGACTTGTCGCTTTGCAGGTACTACGTGATGCTGGTTTTGGGGCCGATTTTTCTGGTGGTTTGGCTGGCCATTACGACGCTCTACTGGCGAATCTGGAAAGAAGCGAGGGCGTACACGCGCAGGAAGCTGACGATTTCCACATCCACCGGCCAACAGTGCACTCCCAACTACGGCAAGAGCAATCGGGTATGGGATCGTTGGCGTGCACGCAATATCTCATACACTCTGCATTGCCATAGTCGTCATCGTTACTTTGTTTTTGCCCCCTCAAGGTGGTGCTCACGATATTGGGGTGTTTCTCCATCTGCTGGCTCCCGCTGATGATTGGAATGTTGCTCCAGTCGTTCCACGTGAATCTTAGCATCACCGTGCACCGAGCGATGTATTGGGCGGCGTTGTGCAACAGCAGCGCGAATCCAATAATCTACACGTGGAAGAACTCGACCTACCGCAAGACCTTTTGTCGCCTATTGAGGCTCGAAGTACGGCACGGTGAGAAGAGGAAACAGAACGAGCCGACCAAGAGGACGACGTTGCAGGAGCCAAGGACTATCTCGACTGTGCTCCAAGTGGAGGTTATTGGGCACAATGCGGCATCTTGAGGGAACTATTTTTTTTTTTTCCTTTTTGTATTTTTTACTACGCCGTAGTTGTAGAAAATCATCATCGTGTTATCTTGATCACAAAATAACTGCTCATCAACCATTAAGCTGGGATTAGGCATTAATATCAAAATTTACTTTTAATTATACTTACCCGCAAAGATAATTAAAAAAATAATATTATAAAGTGGTTCAACACGAGCGTCATGTTTTGTACGAATACGGTTTAGTTTAAAGGAGAGCTGCTCACTCTATAGTTTTGCAAATATCTTACAATTACGAAACGCGAGAGAACATGTAGAAATAAAGAACGAGCAATTTGTACAGAAAAATGTTTTTTCAATTTATTAATTATGCATCACGAGAACTTGCACTATATTATTGATTATAGTTATTAAAGGGAAAAAAAGATAAAGTAATGAGTACTTGATAAGAAAGGAGAAAAAAGGCGGGAGTGTGTAAATATGGTCCCTTTGCGTGGGTCGAGAGACGAATATTACCGCTTACCGGTACTTTAACCAAGTATAAGTTTTCCCATTGAAAAATAAAAAGTACAAATATAAGCTGCATTTATCCGCAGGGCTGTGTAAATTGAACAAACGCGAAATCGCACGTACGGCTTAAATTAATAACGATACGACGCGTGTTTGCATAACGGATACAGTTATACGCGTATAATATATGCCCAGATGGGGGTGCAGGAGATGTTATTTGAATTCTTGGGCATCTCTAATTTGCAAGTATCGCTGTTACAACTCGGGACCCAACGTGTTGCTCCGCACGTAGGGGCGCATCCTTTCCTTGTCTCCCCCCGAATCCGAGAGAACCGACGGAACTGCCTCGGTATGCCGGGTTGCTCGCGAGAGCGGAAATTTCGAGAAAATCGGCAACAATACACGCCCCTTGAATTATTTCGGCGGGGGGTCGGTGCGGCCGTCGTGGCTCCAATTATCGAATATCAACAATTAGCCGCTGGTTAGCTGCTACAGCCGAGCCCCATCTCCGCTGGCATTGCTATTCTGCCGTTGCCTTGGTTAATCAGGAGCGTCAATCGCATACTTGCCGCTCCCACTCTCTAATCTATATTACCTGCATCTCGCGTATCTCTCTCTCTCCGTATAATTGCAATTACGTCAAATGCACAATTTCAAGAAGCCCCGCGCGCTTCGCAGTATACCTGTAGGCATGTATATACTCACTGGCCAATTTCAACTCTGATGCTATTGTTGCGCTGCATCCTCGTCTAAAATGCACGGCATCGCGGGCTGCTGGAATACTTAGTTGGCCAAACATTACTGAACGTTAAGTATATCCTATGCACTGCATCGGTCCGCAAATTACAGATACGAAAAAAGTTGGTACAGGTAAGTACATACTTGAGTGTACATGGGCCTGGGTATCGGAAAAACGCCGCGTGTGCCTTTGCAATGACTTTTCATTGGATCACGCCTTTAGAGCTCCTCCGCTCTTACTTGATCCGATTGTTTTGGTGATTCGACCAAAAATGTGTTTGATCAGGAATAGTCGTTGACTCGTCAATCTAAATAAACATTTTTTTTATTTACTTGTTCGCAAAGTCCGTTGATTATTTTTAAGGGTCATGTTTTTACACGGACAGTTGAAAGCATCCATGTACCGGGTATACTATTTAAAGACGTACCTTTTAGCGTAAAAAATTAAGATAAAAAAAAAAAAAAAATCGATTGATTTCGCAACGTCTTAACCCGATGAATGTGTTAGCAGCCGCGAGCACTTGATTGACTTGCCGGCTTTTTTCTTTTTCCATATCGATCAGCCCTTGAAATAGAACTCGAGGGAACGATCGTAGATTAAATTATTGATGCACTCCTGGAGGGGATTCGACATGCAACGCCACTACCAAAAGGGATATCGGACGTCACAGCTACCTTTCGAATAGCTCCACGAATGCATACGGATCGTTCATGCCGGCGCTCGCTGCCTCTGCATCATAAATGATTTTTAATGGGTATTTCCATTCGGACACTCCCGTCTACTTGAAATTCGTATGTAAAAATACATATCCATTTGCAATGATGTGTATAGACACATCTGCTAGCGTAATAAAATATATATTTTTCAAAAAAATTTGATACCACATTTGTAGAGTATAAATCAGTTTTCATTCGAGCCAGAGACGAGTGGTGACCGACGTACCGTACTTACGTAGGAAAAAAAAAAAAAAAAAAAAAAAAAAAAAAAAAAAAAAGAAAATGTCAATGCGCAAAATGTTTGTACTCGTAAAGGAACTGCAAGGTGGGAGGTTTTTCTCGTGGAAATAAAAAACTTCCTCTTGATGGGATGCGGGGAGAGCATTAATTGCTCAATAAAAAAGGTGGGAAAAAAAAAGAGAGGACTGACCACGATTGCCGAATGGCTCGACTGAGCAGTGTACGGGTAAGTTGTAGAGGCGCGGTGTATGTATACCATTAGGCAGCGGACCAAAGTACATAAGAGCGAAACGGACATCAGGTGGGAGAGCAACCGCGTGACAGTTAACAGCGTGGGCGTGTGTGAGCAACAAAAAGCCCAAGACGCGCGAAGCGAGGGGGCAACGAAAGCGAAAAATCAGAGGAGATTGTAGCCCGAGCGGGTGGGGGGGGGGCGGCAAAAGTTTGTTCCCTCGCTCGGCCGGTTGCCTGATGGCTAACTAGCTTTGGAAGTTATCAGTACACGCGGCGGTGATTAGCATCGCGGTTCGAGGATGCCGCCGTCGAAATAGACCTCGGGAGCGCAAAATCCCCACTCTACATGTTGGTACATTATACTTACTCGCTGCTACGTTTCGACGTTGTCCTGCTCTCTTGGGTTCTACGCGTGTGTATATATATATATAAACGCTCCTCCCAGAGTTTGAAAGCCCGATGATGCCGCGTTGGCAAAGTCTCCGCCATCGTCACCAGCCACACGCCCCCCCGCACCATGTACTTTACTCCATGAATTTCTTCGAGGGAATTTTCGAGTCCATGTGCTAGAAAAAATAAAAGTCTCTCGTTAGTTTTTTTCAAATTTAGAGACTATGCAACTTTGTTACACCTTACTAGAGTTGAATTTTTTTTTTTTTCAGCTCAAAATAATCACACGGGAAAAAAAATTGATGTCTTTGAGTTTTTATCGAAATGAAGCTGCTGTGGTTCCGAGAAATGTTTTTTGTTACCAGTGAAAGCCCGGGACATCGAACTTACGAGGTAACGTGTCTTGTACCCGTGGGGCACTGTTAACCGTATGTTGTAGCAAGGGGTAGCGTGGAGGCTTCCAATGCGACTTTCCACGTTAAGCGTATACACGGCACGAAGGGGCTGTAGCCGGAACAAAGGAGCCCCGAGGAATTCATACAATATTCTTGCAAAGATTAAAAATCATTGTACGCCGACGTGGGGCCAACGCATCACAACGTGAATAAATAAAATCGATGGGGCACAAGTGTACACTTTGTACGGCCCGACGTATAATATTATAGGTACACGTCGACGAGGCTCACTATTATAAAGGCATTGTTGCTCTGTACTATTGGTGCGATTTGAGCGCCTCTTTCCTTGCCTCCTCCGCTTGCTTTCGAGCACCGAGTTTCAACACTTTTTTACCACCCGGACCGAAAACCCCGAGCCGGCCTCGGGGCCGAACTTTTACGCCGAGGAGATTAAATTCCTTTTCACGGGACGCATTCAAACTTTATACCTGCCGTGTCTGCGGATACTTGCTTAACCGGATGATGGGGGGACCCGTTGATTTGTCCGGCGCTTTGTGGTGTTTAAGACAATGGCAAAGCGATTGCGAGCATATAATGCCATTCGCGACTGTGCCATCCTCGATAAGCATTGGTATGAAGCTCAGCTTTGTTTGCAAGGTGATGACTTTTTTCCCTGAGGTATGTGGTCGGTGAGAGTTGGGTGAGATTTTTCAAAAGTTCGCCAGCAGCTCTGGAGCGCTCGGGATTCTTTTCAATCGGGAGGAGCGTCCTGAAAGTGAAAAACTGGAAAAATTCTTGCTAAACATGTACACAGGCATGCACGGAGCTTTTTTTCCAAGGGATCAAAGAGGCGTGGTCGTGAAAAACAAAAAGCTGAAAAGTCCCGGGATTTTCCTTTTTCGCCGAGTCGCGTGGTTTTACGAGTCATATAGAAATTGCACAAACTGGCTCGTACAGATAACGAAACGGGCCATCGTGTGTACGCAATCAAGTCCCGCAGTGGGTCACGGGCTCTTGAAAAAAAAAAGCGGATGCCTGTATGCGCACACAAACTTTTTCAAATTACCTGCACAGCTGTGCGGGAGATGCCCCACCAAGAGACGAAAAAAAATAAAAAATGATATTTACTCGCCGTCTCGTGAAACTTGTATACGCTTGGATCATCTTAAAGCTCTTTATTTTCCCATCACCTGAAAAGAAAATTCGTCTTTTCCCTCCTTCTTCGCGTCCACGGCATACTCTTCTTCATCTGAATCATTCGTATTCACTTAATGTCGTTCATGCACATCGAGAGCCATGAAAGGGATAAATGCTTTTTCGGGCACCGCGTTCCCAGTTGCGAGGCTAAAGAAAACAAATGGCTCACTCGTGTACGTTTAACACTCAACAGGCGTGACCCGACGTACCCGTCTCGCTCCGGTATTTTTTTTTTTTTTTTTTTTTTTTTTAATAAACGCAGCTAGCGCGTATATTATACACCTACGCGCGGTTCACGGAATCAGAAGTGAAAAAAAAAAAAAATCTAGTTTTTTTTCAAATCGGGTCCCCTCCTCCAGCCCCGACCCTAACTGGAAAAACGCTCCAATTGGCGATTTCGAAAAATTTACAAGCAAAAGGATCCCGCGAAGCGTAAGCCGACATTTTCAGCGGGGCTCCCATGGGCGGGCTTTTCATTCCCGCGGACAAAGAGCCCGGATGACTGGAAGGCTCGCGGACAAAAAGCCGAAAAAAAAAAGAGTTGAAAGCAACTATACCGTAGGGGCACGCATTACGTAACTATATATAATAGTGTATGGGGATGGGGTGGGGGGGGGGTGTGGACAAAAAGCGCAAGTTCGCAAACTGTGCCAGAGAGCGGTAGTCAACGGCACCCGGCAGCGGCCCATTTCAATAACACGGGAAATTATACGCAATTAAACTCGCCACTTGAAGCGCCGCACCGTCCGAGGACTCCCCTCGCCCGTTTTATACCCCGTGCACACTTTAAAGAGTCACGCGGTAAAAGAAGAAGAAGAAGAAGAAGCGGGGTGGGGTGGGCAAAGCCCTCGAAACTTTTCTCACGCGCTCCATCTCCCGAGATTATTCGCATCTGCAGGGAGGGAGGGCTCTTCTGCCGGTGATGGCACTAAGGCTGGGATCCGCCGGGGCGCGCACAACAGAGGCGACTCGGGGCCAAACGAGATGATATCGCAGAGGACTGCCGCACACGTACATATATATACACACGTATAGCAATATAAGTTAAGAGCGCGCGCGCGATTCCGCGCCTGCAGGGAGACAAACTCGCTAATTTGCCGAGAGCTTCTGCTCGTACACTTATCTCATCCGTTCCCGCATCCTATCGCCTCCCACCCCACCCGGTCTTGTGATATATTACGTTGTACTTGCTCTCGAGCTGCTGATGCACGGCTGTACATTACGGAGTTGGCGAGCGTGACGGCTGATGCCCTCCCGTGCCCCGATTGCCGAACCATGTACATTGTACTGCAGCTTCCGAGGTAGTAGTCGCTAAAGCTTGAAATGTCATCGAGAGGAAGAAAATTTCACCAAAGTGCGGGCGATTTCTGTCCGACAGTGCACGTCCAACACCGGCACACGTTTTCGACCATCAGCATATTGCGTGTATCGCCGAGCAATTTATTGTCTCCAATGGTCGATCCAAGGGTTTTCGGCGAGAGGGGGGCACCGTGTGCGGAGCATCTGGGCGCGCAGAGCCTTCGTCCCTCCACATGGTTCACGGCTTTTCTCCTCCGCACGAGACGGCTGCACCTCTCGCTTCTCTGCACGTGACTTTCCTCATTTTCCTCTCGTCTCTTTTTCTTGGCTTTATTCACCCGTATATATATATACATACCGACGCAAGGACAAAGTAAACGCAGGGTTTCGCCGTTTTTTCCCCACCCCCCTCCCCCCACCCTTGTCCCGGTGTAGGTATATTATATACCTCGCATCAGCTACCGCGTGCACCCAGGGGGAGACACGGAATGGAAATCCGAGCATCATGTGTCCTGTACTTCTGGCTTTGAGGCTCTTGCATGCATATATATGTGTATAAGTATAAGTATACCCGTGGAAAAGAGACACCCTGTGTAGTGATTTTTCGAGTCTCGTTGTCGTGGAAGAAGAAGAAAAAAAAAATTGAACAAGTACATTAGAAACGCGTCTTTCCATCCGACTCGGGTGTATTATTAACCAGAAAATGGATGCTCATCCGCTCGAGTCGCGCGTTTCCTCCGTCGCTCCGTTACGTGACGCTTGTTGTTTTCCATTGTCGATATACTGTTGCATCGGTAAACAAGCACAATGGAAAGCAATTTTTTTTTGTCTCACCTCTATTCTTTTTCTACAAGAGGATGCATTATAATTACTAGATCGTTTTAATATACTTTTTTATTCCTCAACTTAAACTACAAACGAGAAAACGCAATAAAACCAACACCGACGAGATTACCAGTAAATAAATTAGCCGAAAAATCAAATTTGACTCCAGAACTTTGGTATGCGTGTACATGTTATATGCATGGGGGAGAACGGACGAGGCATATTATAGTGTAGACCATATAAATATATATATATATAGGTGTGTAACCACTAGCTAGTAGAACATGTATATATGTATATATGGCGGGACGAGGGATAGAGAGAGCAGATCAGCGGCGCCGAGTCCTTTGTCAGGACTCTCTCGTGACGAAGAGGCGCTAATTACAGAGAGAGGAGGGTCTACTTCCTTTGCCCCATCCCCACCCCGACTCCATACATATAGAGCTCGCAAATTCTGCACGCGAGGGGTGGTGGTGGTGTCCAAAAAGAAGCGGCGGCTGCCGAGAGGGAGATAGGTAGGGCGCACAGAAGCAAAGATACAGTATAGTTAGAGGGAATAGCAAAGAAGCACATACGGTCCTGCAGCCGCGGCAGAGCTGATACGGCAGAGTCCGGAGTTTGCGGACTACATCCAGGAATAGACAGTCCCGCCGCAAAGTGGAAATCCACCGCCATGTTACATATACATACCTGCTCATATATATACATATATGGTTCACTGGTTAAATTGTACACCTACTGCATACATGTGTATATACGTGGAAACGAATACATCAAAATGACCAGGCGAAGGTGCTGCAGATGGCAGATAATATACGGAGTGAGTATTAAAGAGCTGGGGCTTTGGCTCCTGATGTGATGGGCCATATATATATATGAGCCAAGCAGAGCAGCGATGATCCGTAGATTTTCTCAAATGTTTATAGAGGGGGGGGGATAGGCACTCTTTGCTCGTCGGCAACTCTTTTTTTTTTCCTTTCGTCGGCTCTTCCGGAGCTTTTATTTACTCGAGTTTACTTTTCGGAAGGGGCTCTCCACTTGCGCCCGACCATCCGATCTCTCATGTGTACTTTAGTTGGATTAGCCGCGGAAAGTTTACGATGATGAAAATGCCAGCAGAGCCCATACCACTCCACCGGATGCAAGGGGGGGGGAGGGAGAGGGAGGGGTTTGCTTATCTATACGTCATGTATCATATACTATGTGTGTAGTTTCGGCACAGATGAGTTGATTCTCCGGTGTCGTACGAAGGTATATAACAATAATGCGCACAGTTGACCGTCCTCGGGGAGAGGCTTATCGGTGCGCGACCTTTTGTTTGCTCGACTGTGTATTAATGGGCCTCGGATGGAAATGTGATTGTTCAAAGATGACGGAGGACGGACCTTTTTATACACGCAGTAGTATATTATATATACCCTCTTATACGCTCGAGCTAAGGTATTGTTATTTTTTACTCCACGTATACCTACCTACTACAAGAGAGCCTCTTTTTTTTGCAAGGATTTAATTTTATCTGTAGTAGTGGTTTGCTTTGTTCGGCTGAACGGACGGTCGTAAAATTGCGAATTGTAAAGAAGGCGATGTAGGTTTGCTTTTAAAGAGAAAGAGAGAGAGAGAGAGAGATGAGCACCCTGCCCTTACGTATATATACGTACGAGCACAGCTCGATTTGTCCTTTCGAACGAAATATGTTGCAGGCTGGAGTAGCTCTGTTATACATATACATATATACTCGGAGCTAAAAAGTCGGGAGCCATGCATCACACCAGCAGGAGATTCGGCAAAGGGAGCTTCCGAGCCTCGATGTTATGGCCTCACGCACACACGTATGCAGGAAATCACTGTCATTCGCAACTCGGTAACTCGATCAGACGTCTCTCAATCCGCTCGAATTCAGGCGCCTTTTAATCAGGTTTCCCGACGCGCTCCTCCGGCCGGTCTCGCCTCTGCTCCTGCGCTACAGGACTACATACAACTCGCTCTCTCTCTCTCTCTCTCTCTCTCTCGGTGTCCGTTTCCGTGTGTGCTGGCTGAAGGGGTGAAAAAGCGCCCGTAGTAGCTTGGCATAGGTGTACACACAAGTGCAGGGGGGACGAGAGAGAGAGAGAGAGAGAGCAAGCTGTGTGCCGGAAGAGAGGAGGCAGGGAGGGCCGGCAGACCCCCGTGAAAATAGGTCCTTGCGTACACCACTCGAATCCGCGTGCATACTCGGGCTTATAATTGACTTGACGGACGCCCACTCTCTAAAAAAGAACCCCCGACCCTTTGAGAGCCTCCACCCCTTTTTCTCTGACCCTTTGCCCAGTACTTATACCCCCCGCACACACGTTTCTGGACGAGCTGGAGAGGCGAGCACGGTACCATCGTGCAGTACACAGATTTGGTAAAAGTTGATGCCTATATATATATATACGTGTACGTACACCACGGAGTAAGCGCGGAAAAGACTGTATACGTATAGGGCCTTTGTAGAAGTTAGGTATATATATATACGTGCGATAACATTAGCATGCCCTCTGCTGTATGAGGTATATATATGCAAAACGGGGCTGTTTTCGCGTCAAAGCTGCTCCGCAAATGAAAGGATGTGCGTGCGCGAGGCAACCCCATGGTTGTACGGCCACGATGGCAGTAATAAAAGGTCCCCCCCGTTTGCTCCTTGTTCTTTGGCTCGCTGCTATGATTTCGGGGAGGCGATGGCGCGCCAATGACGGGGGAAGGAAGGGAAGCGGGGAAAAATCAAGAAATCGAGTAGAAAGCTGGAGGCGCTCTTTCGCGCGGACATTAAAAATAAACTCGATGGCCCAGTCGTGACGGTGATTACACCGCCGCCGCGTTATTAGCATGCGCGTCCGCGCACCATTTCAAAAGTCCCGTGACTTTTCCCCGGGGAGTAACGAGGCCTAAATAATCTTGGTTGTTTGCTTATAGACGCGTGATTTTTCTCGTTACGAATAAGTACATAATTTTACCATGCAAAAAAAAAAAAATTGCTAGTGCACGTATTTTTTTTTTCTTTTCGAATTAATATCGATCAATATAAACTAACAATTAATCACTCGAATCGCTGGATTGTAGTCTAAGCGCAATTCCCAATGAGCAAAAGCACCTGATGTATCATATATGTATATTATATACGTGAAACGATCGTTAAAGCACCGGCAGGCTGGAGGATGGTTGTACCTAAACTCTCCAAAATACCAACAGTAGGAGGGAGAGCGGTGAAGGAGGAGGGTAAGTTTGTTTTGACGAGATCTACATCGGCGAACGTAAACACACTCGATCTCGAGGGGAAACACATTTTTCCTCTCCTTTTCTCTCGGAATCGATAAAAGATCGGCATGACTTGATTTCGATGAAATAATATATATACATATTCTGGCAATTGTCGCAACACACGGGAGTTGAAAACAAACCGAGCGAGGCCGCGGTAACATCACCCGAGTGGTAATAAACACGGGAGGGAGAGCTGGGCCCCTATATATTATTGCCATTGTCTCGAAGCGATGATATTAATACACGGGGTGTATACATACGTGCGTTGCGGTATGGGAGACGCGAGAGCCGAAACAAGCCGAGGATCGTCATCCCTCTAAGAGCATCAGCTACACGATTCCTACACTTCCAATTACAATTTTCAGGAATTCTCTGGCAGCTGCGTGCCTAAATCAACTTCCCTCTGCAACCCCCCCCCCCCACTCTACAGAGCAAAGCCAAACAGAGCCTCATCCCTTTTTGCGCCCGTTTATGTACATGTGCGCGTATATCATCCATCCGACGCAGCCCCCTGCAATATGTATATGTATATATACACACGACACAGCATCAGCGACGAGTATGGTATAGTACCGTGTGTATATATAATACACCGCGCTTCGTCCAGTGGCGCGGCGGTGAAGGCCGGGCCTCCAAATATTTACGCAGCCCACCCGTTGCCCTCTGCACGTGTATAATCTCTCTCTGCGCCCCCGCATGAGGGAAACCGGTTCGCTGCTTAGTTAGCCGGGCGGGCGCGAACTTGCGCGCCCGAGCGGGACATGGACGGATGATGCTCCGTGTATACATGCATGAACTATCTTCCTCCAATACTACATCCATGGGGCCAATGATTTCTTTTTTTTTTTTTTTTTTTTTTTTTCTTTTTCCTATGTATGTACATCTAATGGCAAAAAATAAGGCACTGCGTCGGATAGGGCTCGATCGTGCTCCAGAGTCGGTGCATGTCATTGGGTATCCGACACGTATAGAACATGTACGCGGATATGGCGTGGCTCGAGCAACAACTGATATTTCCGTGTGACTCGGTATATACTTGCAGAAATTGGGGGCACCACGTGTATAGTATTGGGGTAAACGCGAGCGGGAGCACATAGCGTTGGTTGCACACCCACCCACACGCGCATAAATATATATGTTATGTATACATATCTGTACAGCGAGGCGATTGCGTGGGTTTGCGAGAGGAGCTGCACGGGTTTCAATCTATCTTGCCGTTCCACCAGACTTCATATTCATTTGCAAGTGCCCCCCCAATACATACAGCTTGGGTTGCTGCCGCGCGCACAGCGAGAGGAATTGCGTACAGAGTAGAATTTCCACCTGTTTTCGTTGAAATTGCGCTTAGGAATTTCGGAGGCAGAACGACGAATCTCTCTCTCTCTCTCTCTTCCCCCGACCACCATTGTGTTTGTTTGCTTGTTTGTGTGGAGTCAGTCAGGTTGTCAGGTATGGAGCGCGATCGCGACTCTGTAATTAATGAGTCATTGAAGCGGGTGAAAAAAAGGGAGATCTATGTATAGATAGCCACCCCTCGTCCATCTGTATACGCGCTTGATTAGAGATTTGATTCTAAATTCCGTGCAATTTGCGAGGCCGTTTCGTCATTACGACCTCATTGTCATTTTAATTTTGGGGGGCGAGGGGGGCCATCGGAAATTCGACAAGGAGTTACTTTTTGCTTTACTCGCGCACATGTACAGGTATTGGGGTACTTTCGAATTTGTTTCTAAATCGCATACTTCCTGTCGAGACGGACTCGGAGTTTCAATGGGAGCAACACGTAACTTTGATTTCTGAGCCCCGCCCCTTCGTATAGGGAGGGACATCAAAGGGCTCCATTGGCGCACGGGGAAGAATTTGGTCCGAGTGGCGTTTTATCTCCTCCCGGAGAGCCGCTTGTCAAATCAAACGTGGCTTTTCACCTTTCGGCGTAATCATTTTGCGACAAATTTCAAAGTAGATCCAACGTGAGCAATGAAAGGAAAAAAATAGGGAGGGGGGGGGGTTCAATTTCAATGCAGGTATTCAAATTCGAGTCTACACGCTCGAAGAAAGAAAGAAAGATCGAGACGTAAGGGTGTCGCGGGGATTTTCGGAAAGTGCGCGTCTCGCGAGCTCGGATTTTATGAAAAGTGAAATCCTACGGGGACTCGGGTATATCGTTGGGGGAATCCCCGGCAATCTCCATATTTGCATTTTGCATGGCTCCATAATAGCCCGTTAAATTCACTCCGAAAGTGGGTCGATGCGGGATAAAGCAAAAGTTTACGTATCGAATTATTACACGCGTATCGAATGACGGGGGATACCGTTATTCCTCTCGTAAAACTGCGATATCGCACACAAAAAATGCTATCACGTTTGAGTAAATGTGCGCGGGTTATTATTTTTTTTTCTCGTTTCGCGAAAATTCCACACCGAACCGATGTTGCACAGTTTTTTCTTTGCAAACTCGATACGAAAAATTAATCTAAATGCAAAAGTTGTTTTTATTTTTCACCACGACGTCGCCCGGCGAGACAAAAAATTAAAACCAATACATGGAAAAAAAAAACTGCTTCGGATACAGATGCGGAGAGATGAAAAAAGAAGAAAAGACACCTAGAGGAGAGGATCAAGTAAAAATGTAAGGAGGAGCAATGCGGGGCGCCGTAACACTATCATCAAGTTTTCATAGCTCAGTAGGGCAACGGGGCGCGAAAAGCAGCCACTTTATCCACTAATTTACAATTCTAGGCAGCCCTAATGGGCAACATTTGGATGCAAGGCGTATAGTATGCGTTATCACCGGCAACGACGACAGAGCGAGAGAGAGAAAGGGCAGGAGAAAAGATTAAAAAAAAAAGAGCGTGGGCGTACGGAGGAAAACGACCCTTGACGTCTACCACCCCCCCCCCCCGGTGTCCCCATGTGCATACATATACCAACGTCTGGCGTCGCGTCGAGCCAGAAACGAGCGAGAGGCGCGCGCGCGCGAGTTTTGCATACAATACGAATTTCAAGTGAAAACAAAGAAAATCGAGACCCATGGGATAGCGTATAAAAACAAAGGACTCGAGCCGAGCAAAAGACGGGGAGGGGGCGAGAGAAAATACAACAAAAGCCGGAGCGCAGTGAAGGGTGAAAAAAAAAAAAAGGAAAAGTAGTAGTAACGTAGCAGCAGGCAAATAGAAGTCGGTAGGTGTAGGTGTACCTAATCCACACGTTCGCGCGAAAACCAAGTGCAGGGGAGTGAATGTACGTAGGCTATGCAGGGTTGGGTTCCCGCATGCCCTATCGCATTGCGGCCGGTGGAAGGAAAGGATGAACGACGACAACGACGGTGGTGGTGAAACGAGTCCCTCTATACCTTGTATACACCACTACCACCCGAGTCTCGGCCATCTTCTCCCTTTCTCTCTCTCATCTGGTATACCGTCCTGCGGCTTGTATTAAGATTAGCACAAAGCACTATCGACCAAGCTCCCTCCACCCCCCGGTTCTCTTCTGCTGCTTCACGGAGCGCACACTTTTCCGCCGCCAGAGCTACTGGTACCTACACCCGTCTCCACTGAATCTGCGGCCCCGCACACTTTTTGCACCCCCCCCCCCCACCCTCTTTATTGCCATTCTTCCGAGGGTGAGCTTCGCGTTTTAGCTGTTCTCTCTCTCTCTCTCGTTATCTCGCGAAAGAGCAGGGAAAAGAAGAGCAGCCGGAGAAAAGGAAGCAGAGGGCCCTCAGCCCGTAATTTGTGACGTTTCCGCGACTCTGCAGCCCCTCCAAGTATGGGGGAGGGGGGGGTAGAAACGTTTAGGCGCTCACGTGGAGTGCAATCTTCTCTCAGCTTTTCCTCAGCCCCCCTCTGACTACTACTACTTTTTCTTCGTCGTCTTCTTCGGAAACCCCCGACTAATGTATGCTGCTTTTTGCGAAAAGCGATTCGCCCCTATTTGCCGAGCATTGGTATATATATACGTGGCTTTGAAACTTGGAGCCCGCCCGAGATATTATACTCCTCCCTTGTACCGCGTAGTCTTGAGCAGAGGATAATCGTCTTGGACTCCCTGGCATCGGCTTTTGGATTTGCGGGATACGCTGAGACCTAAGTGTAGGCCACTGCGCGATGCCATGGCCATACGTGGGTTGTTATTCCCATTAGGCGGTAGTCATGCGATTATAATACGTAGAGGGAAACTTACGTGTAGCCGACACACATATATTATACCTATGTCGTCGAGTATTACGCTTCGTCGAGGCGTTTCGATAGCAGCGTCGAAATTTTTTTTTTTTCTGTCAAAACAAAGGCTTTCTCGGCCTCATTTGCATGAACATAAAGTTCGAAATTGCGGATAAATTACATCACGAAATGTTCCGCTGTACTTGGGTTTACGTTGTAAAGTTGGACATCAGCGTTTTTCTTTCCCGAGTGAGTAGGTGATAATTTCAATTCAAGCGTGGAAGTATATATACATATATATCGAGATATCAAGTGTCTCGGCCGGCGTTGCGCTGTAATTATAATTTTTCCAACGAGGTCGGGCGTAACCCTTAACGATCTCTCTCCAGTCGCCAGCACCTAATGAATCTGGGCGCATAATACACGCCCTTAACTGTTAACTGAACATTGCGCGATGAGCTGATGGCTGTAACGAGTGCATATCTTCTCGATGTTCGCAGGATGGGGTTACGATGAGATTTGTGAGGGATACGATAATTAGAGAACAATATCTCGTTTGCCACGTGCAATTGCTCCCTAATGCTTCCCGTAATCGCTGAATAATTTAACACTACTTACGTTCGCACATCTCAAACCCTCGATTCTATACGTTTTGCCGTTAAACGTTGATATTCATCTGACACGTACCTTATACTTTTTGCTAAAAATAATATTTGCTCTAGACGCGATGACACTCATATAATAATCAATGATACCTTCAAGTTACTTTATGACAATCGCCCATATGAGCTTTTTCCAATTAAAAACAAAAAAAAAAAAAACATTAATTTTTAAATAACAAAACGTTTATAAAGTACATAATATATGCACTTGTAGTAAGTGTAATCAAATAAATACGGTTACCGAGCAATATATATGAGGAAGCTTTGTGCCGAGCAATTGGTTTATTCTTTTGTTCCGTGGAGCAACAGGTCGTATAATTAATTAAATCACGGGCACTGAATGTGTGGACATCGAGACGAATCAACGACAAATGCAAATCTTAATTATGCAAACGCGAATAAACGAGCAGATAAATGAAATCCATTATTCTCACGTACTGTACCCACCTATCCACTCGCATTTGAATATTACGTGAAAAATACAACGTCGACGCGAGGAGGGGGTGTCACCCGTACCTAATATTATCATGACATTTATGGGGATATGTTTACCGGTACTTTAACGTGATAAAAGCCACGCTCGATTTTATCCGTCAGAATTACGGGACACTTTAAATTTGCGTAATTCGCTAGTACGCGTGTCATTCACCTGTGAGCAAAAAAAAAAAATAATAATTTATGGTGTTGATTTGAATTGCGACAAAATACTTATTGTATGAAATAAAACTATTCCAAACAGATGCATATAGCACCGATCGCGCGAGTAACGAACAAACGGCGACATCTATCCTCGACGCTTCGAATCACGCTAAAGTCACGCTTCCACGACCAGTTGTGGATAAACTTGTAATTTTCCTTTTCCTTTGGCACCAGGTAAGTATACCAATGACAAAATCGATCGAAACAAGTAATTGATTTTCGTCTAGACGGATGAAATAATTATTGTGGCTGGCGTTCTCATGATGTACACGCTACTGTTGGGTAAAAATAATCCCACCATCACGTTATTACACCATCGCTTTCGTTCCCCCTGTTACATATTACGTGAATTACCTATATATTATGAATGAAGGTCTCTCCCGATTACCTTTTACGTGTAACGCTACTTCCAAATTGTATATGGCTATGCCCACTTACATGAAACTCGGGTTGCCCAAAACTGAAATTAAATTTGTTTGTTCAAATGAAAATTTTCTGACAAATCGCCAGTATGATTGTTATAGGTAACAATGTAGCAGCCTTTTCATGAAAAGTTATTGCTGTTTGATTTCAATAGCATTTCATCGGAATAAAAAAAAAAAATAATAACAATCTACCACTGCTCAAAGAGGTATGATTTGAAAATCCTTGTATTACTATGTAGCGAAAGCGTCATTTTTGGCACAAGACAAAGGAGACAAAAATACAAATGTAAGATAACAACTATTGAGATTGATGTTAAAATGCCGAAGGTCCCGGGCCCGAAATCGATAAGCTATTTCCTTTGATGGAGTCGAGCACGTTGTACTTGCAGTCATACAGCTGCAGAAACGAAGGAAAGAGCGAGAGAGAAAAAAAAGTCCGTTTGTGCGGAGGGAGGTAAACAAACTGTGCGTGCAGTCGTTTAAAGAGAGACGACTTCTTGAATTATTGTGACGTAAGTATAGGTACTGGACGCACACGTGATGGTGGATTCTCGAATATGTACATATATATACTGCCGCCAATCGAGAAGGAAAAAGAAGAAAAGTGCTACTGGGGGAGAAGGCCGATTGTTGCTACGAAGGGCAAAAGTAAACATCTCGAGCCACATATTATAAGTTTACAACCATTTTTCCACGTCCATCAATTTCATTAATACTGCAATGGGAACGTGCGTAGGTATACACGTATGGGTATAACTACATTCCAAACTATACTATAAAATGACAAACTATTGCAGTGGACATCTATGTTGATTTAACGTCGAAATGATTTAAAAACCGGCTAACATTTTATGTAATAAGAAGCTCGCTCCTAAAAGAAAAAAAAAAAATTGAATCAACAGAGGGTAATGTATTGAATACCAAATCATCATAGTTGACCGGAAGAATGTACTATCTCGTTTCTGAATTTCAAAAACGTATGATCACTGTCTTTTGGTGTCAAACACCAATAATTTCCTATTCTTTTAAATAAAAATGAGGGTGCACGTAACCACCGACTAACTTATCGCGGACTATGTTAATAAAATATGGGATAAGTACGGTGATACAGCAATATTTTTCAGAAAAGATGAAACGGAGTGGGATGTGCGTATACTTGAGTGCGGGTATAGGAGCGAGGAAACGGTGGAATGTCGAATTAGTGACACGCGACGTGTTGTTACATCGTATACCGTTTTCATATGGATATGGGCAATCTTTCCATTGTAAGGTAATGATAAAGTATAAAATGTTGCAAGTTATGAAAGTATACGTGAACACGATGCACGCAAACAATGCAATATGCATTTAACGACAGCTAAAACGTTTTACGAGCTGTGCCGTAAATTAAAATTCGTGTACTTGTATTACACGAATGAATCAAGAATGCACGAATTTAAAAAAAAAAAAAAAAAATTGAGCTTGTCAAAGGAGCTGATTGGCAAACAATCGGAAGCCAAAAAAAATGGTCCTACGCGATAAAGTCACAAGAAACCGGCTGACCCGCTATTGACGATGGCGACAAGTATATATGTATGAGTAAAACCCGGCTAGTATGTAGGTGTGCATATATATGTATATGATAATAGAGGCTACGATCACAAAAGGCAGGTATAAGGTGAATTCAGCATAAGTTTGCGCGATCGATCAAGCGCAGAGGTGTCACCAGGGGGTTCGCCGGCCTTGGACGAGTAAAATAAAACATTCCGTTATGTAGCCGTAGCAGCAGTATATTATAGCCCACAGCCGAGCGGCCATCGATCGGCCTGCCGCGTTTCGCGCGATCGTCACAGAAAGGCCGATCGCATCGCGCTCGGTAGGGGTGTATATATATATATACATACTACGAGAGAGGGTTGGACTGACGGCAAGGGGTAGGTACTCGTATACCGACAAACACAAACGGACAGTGGTTGGCAGGAGATAGAGAGCGAGGGTGTGTATAAAGGAGCGAAAAAGTATGGGATGGTATAAGTAGACGCGGACGCGTCCGGTCTGCGCGCGCTTAGCCGACGCTTTCGATTAACGAGAGCGCGAAGCAAAGTGGAACGTGTAATTTGCCGAGTGAGGCTCTCTCCGTCTCCTTTCTCTCTTTTCACTGTGTACCTGATGCACGAGAAACATCGAGTGTGGGTGATGTACGTTGACGCCGAAACTTCCTCTTTTCCTGTCTACT